>NC_140358.1:24187557-24787557 GCF_963514085.1 Chelon labrosus
AAAAGGCAGAGAAGAGAATCAATAGACTTGGGCAATAGGGCGACTGGACTGGAATCCTATCTGTGTGAGTAGGAATGTGTGTCTGCTATAGTGCACTTAGTGGTCAGTTTGTGTTTAAGCGTGTGTGTGTGTTTTCGCGCACTACTTAGATCCAGGTTTCTGGATCTGGTCATCGTCGGTCAAAGGGAGTTTTACAGCTGAAGAGAAAGTGGTTGTATAGAACTTCTGTGTAGCCAGAGAAAGGGAGAGATGGTGGTAGATGAAAAAAAAAAGTGTGAAAGACACCAAGGAAAAGGGGGGACAGGTGGAATCAAACTTAAGCGAGCCCACACTGAGGCCTGTTCAGTCATTTAGAATTAATTTCCTCTAATGGAAAGGCCTCACTTTAAATCAAGCTGAAATCAATGCAGATCTACACTACATCTTGTTGCTGAGAGGCTGCTGACTGGAACTGTGTTTACACACAAAACAGAAAGTCTGATTTAAAGCTCACAGACATTTTTATTTATATATATATATGTGTTTTTTTCTTCTCCATATTCTCAAACTTTCAAACAAGATTCAAAAGTCATTCATAAGTGACTTTGTGTTTGTACAATGTTGGCGTTACGGTACCCATCAGAGACAGACTGTGCATGGAAGCATCAGACCCAAGAACACCCTGTCCCATGTTAGCTTTTGGTAAGTTGGTTGGACATACACCAATCAGGCACAACATTATGACCACTGACGGGAGAAGTAAATAACATTGACCATATTGTGACTATATATGTGTTCTACCATTTCAAGCTAGCATTCGTGTGGATAGACATATAGCACCATCAAGACCAGACCAGGCACCCCCGCCCCATAGCAATGACACTCTTTGATGGCATGCAGCCTGGATGGTTTAGGAGCAACTCAAAAAAACATGAAAAACAGCACAAGGTGTTGACCTGGCCTCCAAATTCACTAAATCCCAAACTGATCAAGTATCTGTGGGATGATCCACAGAGGCACAAGGGAGACCTACACAATTTTAGGAAGGTGGTCATAATGTTATGCCTGACCGTTGTATGTAGATCGAGATATAATTTGTAATATTCATCACAAGCTCAAAAGAAAAATTGGAGTTTGTCTGGAACAAACTAAATAAAAACAAAAGTTTTAACTAAATAAACAACAAAAGTGTTGTTTGATATAAATCTGGGGATGTACAAGTTAAGAACCCCAAAGGTTGCAGTCAACACTAGCACTACGTACGAGCCTAATCTAACCAAACAATAGCCAAGACCAGAGGGTCACTCTTCAGAATGAAACACATACTTCGGTAGAATGCTTTTTAATTTGTGCAAAGAGTGGAGGAGAAATGTGGATGACAGAAAAGAGCAGCGATGAAAGAAAAAATCCCAATTATGAAGAACAGCATTGGCGGAAGACATAAAGAAAGCATAGAGGAAGCAGAGTAAGAAGTGACTATTAAGGGGAAATAGTTATTAATGATCACGTTAGGAAAAGAATGGAAAACTTCTAGAAGAGTAAAATGAAATTAATAAAGCGGTTACATAAACGGAAGATACGGCGAAAAAAGAAACAGAGACGTTAATGAACACCGTCACTTTAAAGCGCAACGATTTAACTGCAGCTCTATTCGGAGGCTAAAGAATTACAAATGCCACTGTGATATTTAGCTTAAATGGCTTTGTTGCTTACTGACCTGCACTATTTGCTAATGAATTATACATTAATTATGAGAGTTTGAGATGAAAATATACACGAATGGAAAATTAGGAGGGCAGAATTGTCAGGGGGCAAAGAGAAAAAAAGGAAGTAGAGTTGAACAGGGGCTTTGATTTTCCTCCATTTTAAACTTTACAGTCCTGTACAGCCCTGAAATATAATTTGCAGAAAAGGTTTACAGTAAAAACACATTTTAAAACTCACAATAACCATAAAATCACCATAAAACAATAAAAAGCATAAAAGCATATTACATTAAAGCACACTAAAGCGCTAAACCGATCCCCTACACCTCCAGCTTATGGAGCTGCATCACTTCATGAGACCAGAGCGGTCGATAGTTATTTCATTGCTGGAGGCTGCGTAGACAATAAATGAATGAATGGATGAATGAACTCTGACTCAATTTGGCTTGTCTGCCGTTTCTGTACAACGCTTAGAAGAAGAGGAAGTCTATCTACACCTTTCGCGGAGCGGCGGTAGAGATAGACTTCCTCTTCTATTCAAAGCTACTTTTCCTCCCTCATTGTAACACTCCAGCCTTCAGGGAGGCTGATGATTCATTCACTTGATTAGTTGATTTTGTTCAATGCAAACTCGTTTTCCTGCTTCACGTTGATCTGTCTCTATCCCCTCTGCATGTCCTTCATTTTATTGTGTGTTCGTTAATTTATTGCGTTCCGCAATATCCAATCCATGCGCATATATACACATATATATGCATGGACTGGATTTCCAATCATCCAACATACAATAGAAGAAAGTTATACAGTAGAGTCTCAGAGGAGAAGAAGCATCTCTAAAAAGGCCAAACACTTACCGGGCCATAGTTTCACATGACCTCAAACCCACTGAAGATTTATGGGGACAAAAAAAAAAAAACGAAAAAAAAAAAAAAATAAATAAATAAATGAATAAAAATGAGGATTCTTGACATCAAAAAGCTTTTTGGAACATTGTCAGAGCACATTGGGTTTACATGATAGCATACACTGTCTGGCCAAAAGACAGCCAGCTGATGCAATGAGCAGCTTCTCATTTCTTAAACAACCATGTCTAAAGACACATCCCGTGGTCGTGGAAAAGTCATCGGCATGCATCAAGCAGAGAAAACATCTAAGGAGATTGCAGAAACTACTAAAATTGGGTTAAGAACTGTCCAACGAATTATTAAAAACTGGAAGGATAGTGGAGAACCATCGTCTTCAAGGAAGAAATGTGCTCATGTTTGGTGAAATTGAATCGAAGAAAAAAATTAGAACTCAGTAAGAGCGAAGTAAGAGCATTTCCACACGTACAATGTGAAGGGAACTCAAGGGACTGGGACTGAACAGCTGTGTAGCCTTAAGAAAACCACTAATCAGTGAGGCTAACTGGAAAAAAAGGCTTCAATTCACTAGGGAGCATAAAGATTGGACTCTGAAGCAATGGAAGAAGGTCATGTGGTCTGATGAGTCCAGATTTACCCTGTTCCAGAGTGATGCGGGCATCAGGGTAAGAAGAGAGGCAGATGAAGTGATGCACCCATCATGCCTAGTGTCTACTGTACAAGCCTGTGGGGGCAGTGCTATGATCTGGGGTTGCTGCAGTTGCTCAGGTCTAGGTTCAGCAACATTATTATGGGTCCAAAGAATGAGGTCAGCTGACTACCTGAATGACCAGGTTATTCCATCAATGGATTTTTTTCTTCCGTGATGTTCACAGGTATATTCCAAGATGACAATGCCAGGTCCAAAAGTTTCCCTGCAGAACACTGTATTGTCTCAAAATGGCCAATGTTGTTCACTTCTCCTGTCAGTGGTCATAATGTTGTGGCCATGTCTGCGTACTGATCACCGTGCTTCATTTGCACCTGTCATCCACCACTTTGCAGCCGTTTGATGAGCTTCCAGCCACTTTTATTTGCTTTGTTTTCATTTCACCCAGCTCCATTACAGCTATCACAACACACTATTCACACTTTGCTGTAAATGTGACAGAATTCATCCGCAGAGATAGCTAACAGACCTTGAATTCATTTTGAGCCCATTTACACTCTCGGCTTTGCTCTGCGTGAAAACAATCCCATCATCTAGCACGGATGATGCGACGGGAAGAGGGCGGTGGGGAGAAAGTTCTCCTTTATACACACATTTCTGCTGAACTTAATTTCGAGTCAATCAAAGCACCTCTCCGTTTCACTTCATCTTAATAATCAGCCATGTGTCAGGAGTGTTCTGATGTAGAGCACAGCCCAAAAATAAGTGTGTCAAGCACACTTTCACTGTTCCTATTTTCCTTTCTGTGCCGCTCAGCTGAACTCTATTTGGATTCTATCATTGAATCTCACCATTTAATTTCCTACCTAATTAGCTACCTTTCATTTGCAGTGTAGCTGTTGCGGCATGTCGACATGTCAGAGTGCGCGCGTGTGTTTGTGTAGCCGTGGGTTGGACCAGTTAGTGCTGGAGAGTATGTGTGTGTGTGTGTGTGAGGGACTAGATCAATAGCTAGTTATCAGATAGGGCTGTTTAAGGGCCTTTCTCTCCAAGGAGGGAAGAGTTAAAGCCTCTTGGAAAAACGCTCGTGGCAAGGTTCATGTTTATTCACAAGCGCACACACAAATTAGTATCAGCATGGATGCACACAAAGATACACACATTCAGGCAGGATTGGGCGTGTGTTTTCTACATTAATGAGTGCATGTGTGTGTGTGTGTGTGTGTAGGCCCGAACGACTGCACCTGTATGCAGTTCTATTCCCGTCCACGCGCCTGACCGTGGTTAACGGCGAGTGTCTCTGACAGCGCGAGGCTGCGTGCGTTAGTGCGCGTCTGCGTCTGTGTTTGTGCGCCCGTGTGGGCAGATGAAGTGTGTGACATTTAATACTTTTGACAAGGAGTCAGCGCAGGCCGAACCCGTGGGAATATTACAAGTCAATATTTCAATACAACACCCACAATCCCCTGCAGCCAAAGAGAGGAAGTGTAAACAGGAGGCGTAATAAGCAAGGGATTTTGTCAGACTGAGGTGATATATGGAGGTTAACAAGGTGTGTGTGTATCTGTGTGCGTTTATATATATATATGTGTGTATACAATGGATTTTTTTTATTTATTATTAATGCCTCTGTCTCCTTCATTCTGCATTTTACTTGCACGTGTCCGTGTGAGCTCGACCTCAACAGAGAAAAGACAGTAGTCATCGATTTTCCTTAAACTTGATTAAAACGGCCGGTGTTTATGTATGCAAAGTCCCGCAGCCACGTGCATAAAGTGAATGCAAACTGAACTGAACTGGGACTTGTTACCATGGCAGCCAAGACGACAAGTTTCCCTTGTAACATTTCTTATTTAACCTAAATCAGACAAATACATTAAAAAAAATATAATAAAAAGGAACCCCGCCTCTCGCCCGATGACAGCCGGGATAGGCTCCAGCAGACCCCCGCGACCCTTAACAGGAATAAGCGGGTACAGAAGATGAATGAATGAATGAATAATAAAAAGGAATAATAATTGAACCCTGTGGAAAGCTGGTCTGGAATAATGGTCTGTGGTCATGGTCACTTCGAGAAAAATGGTCTGATACCAATTCCTTTCTCCCGGTTGGAAAAGCATTTAATTTGCCCACTGTCCACTCTCCGTCCTACATACGTAGCCATATACTGTAAGCATGTCCTGCCTGGGAGTCCCTGTCCATTGACCTACTACTACTTGCCTGGTTGCACCTATTTGTCCTCCGTGACTCTACCTGAATTTTTGGCAGCCACAAAAACTGAAACATTATGCTTGATCGTATGTCTTCCAAACAATACAAAGTGCAGCTAGAGGACAGCTACTCAGCTTTGCATTTTAATGTGGACGGGGGTTACAATATTTGCAGAAATAAGCCGCAATGCCCGATGATGGTTTTGGACAAGTACATTTTAAAAGTTTGCCCGCTAAATGTTCACGTACCAAGACATAAGCCGGAAAAAGACAGTTTAGTCTTATTACGATGCTTGTCAACGGTTACATTTAGTGCATTTATTTCTTTTTTATTCTGGTTTGCAACTAGAGCTGTAGATATTACTGTCTTCATGTCCTTTTTTTTTGCTCAGAGGGGATGGTTAAATTGGCACCAGTTTTTTTTTTTTTTTTTTCTTTTAGGAATATTAAATTTTGCAATTTATTTCTTTTCTCAAAGGAAATAATTTGAAGTGCGACAAAACCATTAAGTTGGGGAGAAAATGTAAGAAACTGCAAATGCTTATGACAGTGGATGACATTGCCAGAGATCATGATTAATAAGTAGCCTTGTTTGCAACCCGGTCAAATACACATTCATGTCCATACTGAGATAAGATGCACTTTACAAATGTTAGTTAGAAAGATTCAGTACCAATGCAGCAAACCACTTGATGTTAACATTGTACAAGGGGAGGATGATGGTTGGAGGGGCAGATGATGACACAGAAGATTTATCTTGAACTCTTGAATGTGAGTGTAAAAATTCAGCCCACTGGTTTCAAGTGTTTCAAAATGAATACTCCACCAAAAGTATTTATGTTGAACATCTAGTCCTCAGAGTTACCGTTGTTTCAAAGACATGTAAATAACTTTAAATAACTTTAATAGCCTCCTCATATATGCATATAGGTCAGACAAAAAGTAAATGTGAACGTGGCAGTGGACTACATTGCAGTCTTTGATCTTGTGTTCGGCGTAGTCTAGGCAGTCATTATTTGATCAATAAATCACCACGTATACTACTTCTGGTGGCACGTGAGAGCTAGGATGAGATCCCTAAATATTTTCCAGTGGGTCTCATCAAACAGAAAGGGTAAGTGATCCATCTGTTGTGCGCCCTCGTACAGACAATTCAGTACTAGAGATGTGCTGGTGTGAAACGTAGCCGATGCAGTGGGGGGTTTCACCGAGGATCTACACTATTTAACTACTCTAAACTCTTGACAGTTGTTACCTGACTATGCAAAACGGCAGTTGAGAAAGCAGCCTCAAGGTCCACTTGCACATCCTCTCGAGCACTCTCAATTATTCTGAATGGTTATTTGGACGTCTTGCCTTTGTTAAATTAAAATATATGCTCAAGGAGGCTTAAGTTAATTATCCCGTACTCAAAACTGAAGGATTTTGCTTCGGAGAAGTCGGCTGTTTAGAATCTGTTATCCCGTCTGTTGTATAAAGGAAATAACTTTAAAGGACATTGAACATTGATTAAGGCACTTGTCACATACTTCGTTGCTCCATCCAGCATGACTGTGTGCAGTCTATTTTTTATTTTTTTTTATCTGCATCAGATAAAACACATAATGAAATCCCAATGGAGCGTCTTGCAGAAGTATAGTCTAATCACATTCACATGTCATATCCTCAGTGTCAGCGGGGATTGACAGACTGGTCCACACACTCAGAATTTGCCAGGAGGCAGGAGGGATGGTCTGGCTGTCAACCAGCAGCACATAGGCCTACTGAAGAAATGGAGGTTGAATAAAATCTGGAGTTGTTTTCAAGCGTTGGCTTTCGATCTTTGCAGTTTGGAACGATAACTTTGTCAATGGTTTACCTGCTAAACGTTGTTAAGAAGGTTGTAGGTGTTTTCCACCTGCATCCTATGGACATGGATCAGTCTGAGGAGTCGTTGGCCAGCATAAAAAAAAGAGAGGGGGAATTAATTAGTCAACTACTGCTTTTGGAGGCAGAGTTTCCAAAAGCCAGCCAATCAGAAGAGAGTGCTTCTTGTCAGGAGACGGCCTAAAAAGCTATATGTCTATTTTAAACAGTCTGAACTGAGGGGACTACATATGGGAGAAGTATAAGATGTTTTTTTTTTGGAAAGATACACACATAATGGCTCCAAATTTAAATATAAACTGTAGATGCAAATGTGCATAACATGCCCCCTTTAACAGCTTTTTATATTTGAAGCAGGAGTAGACAGTGTCCCGTGTGTGGAACACAGAGTAACCATTTAGAACAGAGGCAACTTCTTAAAAGGTAGAAATCAGATAGCAAACTTAATAAGTTCCTTAGCACTCAAGGCAAAAAAAGATAAATAAAAAATGTGTTTCGCTATAAAACTGAAAACTCCCCTGTCATAAAAAGGACTGACATGTAACAAACAGTATTTCAAGGTTATAATTCAAAGCAACGTGTGTGTGTGTGTCGTTATCTACTCCCTTGAATTCCAACCTTCAGACATAGCTTTGACAGATGACAAAACAGTGTAAATCTCACAGTCGCCCATGTTTCTCCCCGGGCTATTATCCCAAACTGAACCACAGGACCCTTTAAAAACAATGACTTATGACTTTATATGTAATGCAGCGTGCAGCAAAGGGTGAGATTTAAGGTTAGCCTGAGGGAAAGTAGTCAAGGCAAGGCCCTCACAATTACAACAAGACAGGAGGAGTGTGTGTGTGTGCGAGTGCTCGGGTCTGTGTATGAAAGTTACCCTTTGGCGGATTTCATCCCCTAACTGCAGGCATCCCGTCATAGACTGATGCACAGCTGGATGTGTTCCAGTGACTACACATCGGAGGTTTAGCAATGTGATGCGATCGAAACAGACACACAACTGTGAATTATAAAAATCCTTCATATAGCCGAGGAGGTCATTTCCTGGGCACCGGCCAAGGAGGTGACGGATTCTGAATCATTCAGAATGACTCCAGTTAGTCTGCCTCGTATTTCCCTCTAATGTATGGCATGCACAATCACCTCTAACACCGCTGGTAATCATGCTGCTGAAGTGTCCGCCGCTGGCATCAGTTAATTATCCCGTATTCAATTATTGCCGTCATATAGTCCGCTAGATCTTACGCAGTATGTCATGGGTGTATCTACATTATATGGAGCCACGCAGTACCAGTCAAAGGTTTGGACGCATCTTCTTGTTCAATGTTTTTTTCTACGGAGATCAATACTGAAGACATCAAAAGTATGAAGCAACACATGGATTTATGTTGGCCATTAATGGGTCCTTAAAGAACCATTCATTAAGGCAAGAAAACAGGATCAATACAGATTCCTCACATTATAGGAACTGGCCGTCATGACCCTGGTCATGCAAGTTCCAACACCTACGGATGTTCCTATTTAAGCCCCTCTTTCCTAGCCTGACGTAGCCATACTCAATTCTAGTCAGAATGTGAGTCTGGTACCGCTCCATAGGGCTGTGATTATGGGGCGTGTTTCAACCGAACCAGGAAAAAAAATGCCTCTGCACTCAACTGGATAGACCTATAACCAATCAGAGCAACGGAGTGTGCGACGCATGTTGTGTCCCATCTTCTTAGCGACCATCAGAGCCAGCTTGTTTGACTGTCCGTTAAATAAAGTTTGAAAAAAAAAACAAAAAAAAACATCGGAGCCAGCTGATAAATTAAACTTTTGCCGAATCCCGTAGGAAGGACGGCAAAAACATCTTTCCGATTAACAAATGCCTTGATCGCATTTATCTGTTCCTCTTTTAAAATTAATGCGCTGTCGATATCTTCTAGAACAGACTCGATGGCAGAATCTACACATCTCAGTTCTCCAGCGGCAGCCATCTTTGTTGTAAACAAATTCAACCCAAGCGCTCTTTGGTGACGTGGTTACGTTACTGTTGATCATCTGTCCATCATCGTATAAAGCCCGCCCTGAGAATCTGATTGGTACGAACAGCTTCTGTTCGAGCACAATTGGCCTTAACGGAGCGACACCAGACCGAACTTCCAGACCAAAAAATGTTGTGGGCGGGACTAAGTTCGGCTGGCACCCAGGCTACCTCTTTCCCACCAGTCCTTTAGAACTAAAAAAACTTGGATGAAATGTCTTCAAGAAGCTCTACTAGTCCAGTTGCCCTTGTTTCGGCTTGTTCGGTTATTTATTGGATATACCAAACCCAGATGAGTGAGAACCTTCACAGATGAAAAATGTCCAGCTACATACAAACTTCTGTGTGCTCCAAACTTTTGTAATAGCTCTCATTGCACAGTTATCACCTGAAAAAAAAACTGCTAGCCTGTCTCAGTGTCTGATCTCTTGTATCTTCCCCTGTCTTGTCTAACTAGTGACACTGTAGTGTTGGGTTGAAACGAGACAACATGAACTTGATAATACCCTGAACGTGGAGAGTGGCATAGCAATTAACAGTTTTATCCTCTGCAGTGTATCAAAGTCGTACTCTACAACCATGTCGTATCTACACATGGACACACCACAGCAGTTAAATTCTGGCTCGAAGATACCACAATCAAACTCCCGGTGCAACTCAAAGTCTTCTATCATTCAAAACACTGTGGATGCTTTTCACAAGTGGTTATGTGGATATGTAGGTCGCCTGCCACGCGTTTTTAATTGAGTATAATATTCTCACACAGTGGCACTGATGACTCACAGCAAGAAGGTGGGGCCGACTGGGCCTTTCTGCGTGGAGTTTACATACCTCGCTTCTCGCCCGATGACAGCTGGGATAGGCTCTAGCCCCCCCGGGACCCTTTGCAGGACAAGCAGTTACAGAAGATGAATAAATAAATTCTCACCTATTCAGTACTGGCCGATGGGGATTTTCTTCCGCTATCACTTCTTTCAGAATATTTGTACTTCACTTCAGACAAAAAAAACTCAAGATGTGGGTAATGTCTTTTTAGGGGACAGATCAATGCACCAGAAGTGCGACGTGTTGCATGCTTTAAACTATTACTATTAAAGGTAAGAGCCTTTGGGCTAGATTTGATTCAGTTCACTCACTTTAATCCACTTTAACAGATTATCTAATCCCTCTGTATCGGCGCCAAGTCATGGCAAGGATGTAGTACATCTCCTTATGTCTGTTATTTAATCTGACACTATGACCATTTAGGTAGATGCAAATATTGCATCCTCTGTTCTGGACATAACTAGATCTCACCCTGTGGAAATGAGACCCAAACTATAGTAAATCGGAACGTTCCCATAAAGGATCTGCATTTGTCTTCTATTGCTGTATGTTTTGAAATTCAAAGGCACTAATGGGGTCAGATGTGCGTGAAAACTGAGTGGAAAAGAAGAGAAACCGGGGACATTACGGCACGAGTGCCTCGCAAATCCAATAATTCCAATCAATGAGATCCAATAAATCATAGTTTAACCTCCTCTTTATTCGCGAAGTCTCGACTTTAAACAGCACTTCTCAAGTGCCTCGCTAAATGCCAGCCTGAAATTACATTTTCTTTTTTTTTTTTTAAAGGCATTTCTCCTTTTGCAGCATGAAGGCAATCTGAACTCTGATCACGTTCTGCAGCTGAGAATCTCATCACAAAGATCTGTCGGCTCCCAACTCAATGGCCTGGTTGAATAGTGGTAAGTTATTAGAAGTGGAACTTCGCTGTTGTCTCAGAAGATGTGATGATTATCTCAGTGTGTGTTTACTTTGCGTGTGTGTGCGTGTATGTGTGTGTGCGTGTACGGTGATGACTAATGCAGCTACTGCAGAGCTAAATCATTCAGATCTTTACCACAGCCGCACGCACAAATCTGAACGCACGAATAGAGCCACTGTTAAGTTAATGCACGGTTAACGACGTACAGAAAACAAGGCAGCTCAGTGCACAGCTGGCTGTTTTGTTTTTTGTTTCTTTTGGTGCGTATGTGTATTTCCCAGACTGTGTGTTTGTGTGTTGAGGTGGTCGTGATTTATAGCCAATATTACCAGCACTCAGAGGAGGAGGAGGAGGAGGAGGAGGAGGAGGACGTGGGGAGAAGAAAATGCAAGAGAATGAATGCGAGGATGGAGACAGAGGGAGAGAAGCAGGTGATGGAGGAGTAACAAAGGGAGGGAGGGTGGGAGGGAGGGAAAAGAGCCAAAATTAAGCATGGGTGAGCGAGGTATGGACACGCAGAAGGAAGCGAGCAGGACTGAGGCACAGAGAGATAGAGATGAAGGATGAAGGCTTTTGCAATCTCACCCATGACTAAGATCAATGTAACCTTTCCGCCTGCCTCTGTGATTCAGTGCATGTGTGTGAGATTAAATCTTTGAGCACAAAGTGTCAGCGTGTCAGAATTCGGCACTGCTCGGTGAGTGTGTGTGTGTGTTTGCGTGTCTTCCGCCGCACGTGGCTGCAGGTGCGTCAGAGTGTGTCTATATGCGCGAGCGAACGAGGCGTGACGAAGGTTAAGTGGAGCAGCCAGCGGCCCAGACTTGCTCTCGGCCGACACACACTGATCTTAATACGGAGGACGTCGGCGGAGCAGGAGAGGTTAGAGAGATGAAAGACACGACGGAGGCGCTGGGAAGGTGGGGAGAAATGGAGGGGAACGGAAGCCAGCTGGGACATTAGTTGGATCTGAAGGAAGCAGGACGGGCCTTGTTCGGGAGAGATTAACACAGAGGTGAGCATCAGGGTGACTTGCAGATACCTCAGAAGGGAGACTTTTATATTGAACATCTCTGAGTTTGTACGGAACACTTTCTATACGAAGTCTGATCCAAAGCTTCCTGAGATGTCCCCCCCACACCTGGAAACTTCTTGCTGTGAGGCATCAGCGTTAACCACCACGCCACCCATGTAACAAAGCAATCTAGTTCAAGTAAGGTTTCAATTGGATTCAATCAATTTGAAGTACTTTTACCATAAATTACACATTTCTTTCTTGTAATCCCTCCAGGACATAACAGCGGAATGAGTGACCTGTAAAACAAAATGTCAAGAATATTAAATTTACCGACGGCCTCTGCTAAAAATGAATCCACGGGGTTATTCATGATTGTGCTGCGCGAGCAATCATTCTACCGCTCTTCTGATTGCAACGTAGGGGAAAACATGTGTTTATCTTCATGTACTCATTATTTTGTCACATCTTTCCCCCCACATAATGAGGAGTAGAAAGCGGCGGAAACAAAGGCAGTGGAACTAACGCGTGAGGTCTGCCTGAAAGGCTGACATGAACTAAATTTGAACCTGCAAAAAAAATAAATAAAATTGTCACAATGTGAGTCACTAGGAACGTGCTGTTTGTACTTGAAGGAATTGAGTGACACATTTCTGCAGCGATGACAAGACAAGATCTTCTCTATAAATCAGGGGTGTGAAACGCACAGGATGATATTGCAAAGTGTGAAAATGACATAGAAGACATTAACTGAAATTTTTCAATAAAACTAACTCAATCATTGATTCGTTCTTTTTCCATAACTGCACATGCTATGCCAGCTGTCATTGGGTGGGTGGGAGGTGGGGTCCACCCTGGACAGGTCGCCAGTCTACCACAGGACCGCTCTTTTAGCTTTAGCCATTAAAGTAACTGTTATTCCTAATATGTCCTCCAGGGGTCATACTGTTGTCGTGGACATAACACAACAATGCGACCCAGACCTAAACTGCAGATGGCCGCAATGTGCCAAAATTGTACTTATTTATCTTAAGTCATTTCAGATTGTACATAAAATGTTTTGTAAAAACACAGTTCGTTAACTGTAAACTTTTCCATAATGTACGTGTACTTCTTATGTACTGCGCTACTGGTCCTCCTGAACTAAAATGAGCTTGACACCCTCGCTCTAAATAAAGAAGGTTGTTTATTTAGAGCCGATCTAAAGGTTTTTACAGATGCTGCAGATATGTATAGCCTGTATAAAAACAGGCTGCAACTCAGCACCGTCAATAGCATTTAATGGTGCTCCACAGCGTGTTGTAAGATGGGATAGTTCAGCCGGGTTGCAAAACAAGGCCGTATTTCTTTGAAGCATTTTCCCTGTACTGTTGCTAAAGGTCTAATAACTTTGACAATGAAATTCACCAACACATTGTTGATGTGCAGCCTCCTCCTCTCTGTTACCACAGGGCGTTTGGTGAAGTTGGTAATTGACTGGTGTCTAGAGGATTTGGACCATTCCTCTGCTAGCATTAGCAGATGCATTTTCAGATGCATTGCAGTAGTACTTTGGTTGCATTTCAGGACTAACTTACATATTTTGAATGTTGCGATAGTATGGGCTTCATCCTTAGTGACGTATATTTCCACACACTTGCGGAACTGCTGCTAGTTTGCTGCAATGATCGATGACCTCTGAAAATAGTATGGGCATCCCCGGTCCAGTACATGGTGGATAGGGTGGTTAGGGTTATCCATGATCGATATCAGTTTGTTCAGCGTCCTCCTCTCTACTCACCACTTCAAAGGTCTCCAGTCCACAGAATGAATGTTGTTCACTTAATATAGGTGAAGTGATTAGTGCCGATACACTAATCTGTGTTGCCTTCCATTATTATTATCCGCAGTAAGTGTTTCACAGACAGGTTAGCCCAGGGCCTTTCCCTTCTCAGGAGCTGAATGTTTAATTGAATGAAACAAATGAGCCAGACAGGCTGTTACATACCTGGGGTCACAACCTGGGGTCAGAGGTTTAAACAGATGAGCATGTGAACAGATGTGCAGTTTGACAACACATGCTAAAATAGGCGTCTGATTTAAAGGAACATTTGGTGATTTTATTTCATTCTGGCCGAGTTACAAATAGATGTATGCCACTGTCATGTCTATGGAGAAGGTCCCACCAGGAGATGGCTGGCCTACCCCAGTGTTTATACGGGAGGAAACTGCAATCCTATCTGAACCCACCTCCCAGAACCTTTCTGATCTTGGCAGGGCACAATTAGTATTCGTAACATTTTTCTGCGAGCCAGCAGTTTCCCCCCCCTTTTTCCATTATGTTGTGCTGAGCTAACCAGCTGGCAGTAACTCAATATTTAAGAGAATAGTGTTCTCTTACTGCCCAGCTGCTATCATCCACTAACCTGAGTAGTCTTCAATTATTACCGTGGCCTCAGTGGTACACTAAATAATGCTTTTTTTTTTTTTTTCTTTTAATTGCCAGGGGTGTTGTCTCTCGGGCTACAGGCAGGCTAGCATATCCCAATACTGGAGTTTGATGGGACCTCTTATATTATACATCATTAAAATATCATCAACAGAAAATCTATCATAGGAAATATTCATAGTGCGAATACAGCTGGGAGTTTGCATGCTCTCCCTGTGCCTGTGTGGGTTTTCTCCACCTTCCTCCCATGCTTGATATGCTCGTTGGGTTAATTGGTGATTCTAAATTGGCCGTAGGTGTAAATGGTTGTTTGTCTTTCTGTATTAGCCCTGTGATAGACTGGTTACCTGTCCAGGGTGTACCCCACCTCTCACCTAAGGATAGCCGGCCCCAGGCCCCCCACAACCCTCCAGAGGATTAGTGATTACAGATAATGGATGAAATGAACGAATGTACTCTGGAAATAAATTCATCAATAATGAGGCACCTAAAAGTCTGTAACCGTTTCATTCAACAGCTTGGAAGCAAGGACAGAACAACCGCGTTGGGACGAGTAGGCTACTTTGACGGCGATTAATACAAAGGTAGTAATAGCACTTTCTGTACATAGTGTACAGGTAGAGCGATATGACTTTGTTATTTCTCCTCTCTACAACACTAAATAAGAAGAAATAAAGTGTACTAAGACCCTGCCAGTATCCTGAGGGCATGGACCAGCAGGTGATTTCTCAGCTCCTGTGGGTGCACCCAGCATGTGTTATTGAATGAAGTACACGAGTTCTGCCAGAGTTTAATGTGGTGCGAGCAAGCTAGGTACTGTTGCTCTCCTCCTACCTCTGAGTCTGCCTGTCTCATCTGTCAAATAAAAGAGGGTTAAAAAAAACAAAACAAAAACAATTCACCGGGTCTCTCTGGATTGGTGCAGATCTAATTTGCGGCTCATGTGGAAGAGTACATGTGTGGATGAATGAAGCAAAAGGGCACAGCCTCAGACTCAATATGAAACCTGCTGTCTTCTTCCGCGGAATCCATCTTTCAAAGGATAAAGAAAGGTCATCAGTCCATCGGGATAAGTGACTTCCGGTGGCGGAGATTTAATTTTCAGCGTAACGTGATACGCTACAGATGAATGAAACAAAAGGCCACAACCAGATCCGATGCGTTTACCTTGACTCCTCGAGCTGTGTGCGATGTGTCTCTGGGCTTATAGAGCATTTATGGAGCAGAGGTCACCGGTCTAGAGCTCTGCATGTGTTCACGTGTTTCACTTCACCTTGCGTTCGTTTCGCCTCCTCAAATCAAACACCATCATACGGCGCAATGAGCAAATCGGAGCTTTGATTTTAATCTCCTTGAACTTTATTTTGCCCGTGTTCAGAATATAGCCTTCGAATTTCATGCACAATCAAGTGGTCTTGTGAGTCATTTGTCTGCACCAGCAGGAGGCCGTGTTCCTGCTGTGAGCCCATGACGGGGAATCTGGATTTTTTTTCCCCATACAATCCCTTTCACCCCCTGCTTACAGTGTAGCTGCTTCCCCCACTATGTTTTTCTTTTTTAGTTTATAATCCAATCATCTTTTTTTTTTTATTGCCTCCCCAATAAAGCAGTGGCAGCTGGCTACTGCGGGGGCTACCCCCGTCCATTTATCTAGAGGGAAGGCTCAGTAAACAGGTTAAATGTAAATCAGTTATATGGCGCAAATATAATTAGGAAGCCACACTCTATTCCTGGTAGTAGTTTACTAAAAAGTAATCAGATCTGATCTTGGTTCATATCTGTGTGAATACACATACTCTCTGCTCTCTAATTATGTGCATTTTTCATCAGACACAGACACTTCTGTTTTAATAAGTAGTTTTTTTTGTTTATTCATTTTTTTTCACCTCATGTAATTGGAGAATTTTTGGGGCTCTCTTTCACACCCGCATCCACCATTTTCTCAGTGTCCCGACTTGAGCAATCAGTTCATAGACTGTATATAAATAAGGACAACGCTTTCACACTCCCTTCCATCGGCCAAACTGACGCCAGTTTCCCATGGGATAGAGGCGGCGCCATCTTGCGAGTTTGGAGCCAGAGTCTGTGAAGTACGATGACCCGTCCACACTTCCTCCTCATGTTTTTTGTTTGATATTTGATTTGAATACTGCGCTCTGCTCAACCTCAACCAGTGACAAAGAAAAGTTGGATACGTTGCAGTTAGCATATCAGCTAAAATGTCAGAAAAATGGACACTTGTACATGAGTCAGCATTATATTAACAACGTGAAATGACAGAAACCTTCATTGAAAAAAATTTATTTTAAACGTACTTTTGTGTTTTAGTTTGGCCCGAGTCCCATCCACTAACAAGGAGGAGGTGGAGCTTATGACCTATACTGCAGCCAGCCACCAGGGGGAGCTCTACTTGCTTTGCTTTTCACTTTTGAGGAGCTGTTCCGTTGTCCATCTTTATACAGTCATTATAACTGAATGGCAGTATCTTATGCGAGTGGTGGTTCCTGCTGGTTCATGTGATAAATAAATGTGATTTTGCAGAAAATGACACTTTGGCATTTTACGTTCTTGACACAGAAAGGTTGAGGCCAAGTACAGGGGAAGTCAAGTCGCTCGTTCAGAGTACATGGCATGAACTAACAATATAAGTACAACATGTGTACTGGCAGCAGGTGACATGATTTGATGTGTTGCTCTCAGTGTTGCCAGGTGCAGCGGGTGATTTCCAGCCCACAAGCTGCCACCCAAAATATTAGAGCAATATTTCTTTTCGTACTTCAACCTCCTAGATTGCTTACAGTAGCGCTGGGTTCTGCTCACGGTTTCTGCCTGTTAAGCGGGAGTTTTTCCTTGCCAACGTCGCCTCCGTGCTTGCTCTGGGGATTTCAGACCAGGTCTTGAGACAGTTTGTATTGTTATTGACGCTATATGAATCGAATTGAATTGAATTGAATTGTGCAGCCTATCATAAAAACGATGCAGTTGCAGGAACTGGAATCATACAGTAACAAACTCAAGCAGCCAACCACATCTAGCTGCTATGAAGTCATCGTGTTAGACCACTGGCTTATGGAGATTCTCTAACTCTTTAGAAAGAGGCAGATCCAACAAGTATTCCTAACGCTGCTTGTCATGTGAAGACATCTGCCACTTACCACAGCACAAACGCTGTCTTGGAAGGAATAAACACATTTTGGTTTCTTATCAAATCAGCATTAAAAAGTAATTAGAAAACCCCCTAAATGATCCAAAACCACCCCGAATCTAGTTCGCCTGCCCAAATCCTCCAAAATAAAATTCAGTGATACGGTTTCTCATATCCTGTTGAACGATACCGCGTCGGCTTCAGTGATCCCCTAAATTCAGACACCCTCACAGCGTAGCCTCCAACATATTTATAGCACCAGCTGCTACCACGAAACTGGCAAAAATATGAGTATCAACAAGAGAGAACGCAGATGATGCGACATGCACTGGGAAAGGATTTGTTGTTTCCATTCTCTGGTTCCGCTTTTGAAAGAGTTGAATAATGACCTCTTCATTCCTCATCATCAGCAGTCTAGGTAGCTTATCTTATTCTGAACGAGGAATCTGAGGACTACCAGGGAGCTGACTGCATAGTTGGATGAAACGGTTGAATAAAGTGTGCACGTTAAGGGTTAAATGGAAGAGCATTTGAACATTTTAAGTTATTCCCAAAGTGTTTCGACAATTTTACTCCACATGGCAAAATGTACTTTCTTGGCTTAGCCTGGCACACACAAGACTGATACAGCTACGCTACAGCTACATTCTTTAGGCTCCGCCTGAAGGTGACAAAATGCACCCTGAGCCACGGTTACAGAGTTTACAGAGAACTGATTAATATGTTTTATTTGTTTACTCCATATAAAAAAAATAGACTGACCTGTTTCTTTGCAGGGCTTTTGTGAAGTGCACTTCCAGAACTGTTCCACTGAAATTATACGTATGCTGACTTTTTAATGCACTTCGACACGACCTCTAAAATGCTCAGGCAAACCCATATATTTTATAACAGCAACCTTTTCCTCTCTCGTCTGTTATAGTAGATTTATGGGATATCTACTGTATCAAAGTCCTTACCTGTCTACGTGCGAGTCTCCTTCACTATGAGCGTGTGCAAATTTCCCCTGCACGCGCCCCTGCTTCCTCATTTCCCTTCCCTCTTCCCTTCTTTGCCCCCCGACGCCCTCCTCATCTGTCTGTCCCTTTGCCCTCTATCGAATGAAAGTCCTGTGCTCCTCCAGTCTTAGATATCATCACTGATCACGCACCGCGGCTGAGGAGGGCCGATAAATTGAATCAGAGGAATCATTAGCGCTCCTCTGAGGTGTGAAGCTGTGACACCCAGAGCCAATGCCCCAAGACAGCCTATATGAGTTTGACTAACAAGGCATGGCAAGCGCAGGCAGGTGGGAGACAACGCGCACACACACACACACACACACACACACACCAATACACGTGAACCAGGCTAACAGTGGACTGTCATTCTTCATTGGCTAACAGGGGACTTGGGTTTCTGGGCATTTTTAATCAAAAACAATTACATAGAAAATTTACTTTAAAGGCCTTTTACCACATTATTACTTAAAATGTGCTTTTTAATTTTTTTTGAAGAAAAAGCAAAGAGGGTACTTGCATCTTTGAGCGATCTCTACCTATCAAGCAGGGGACCTCCCACTGCTACAGTGACACTATCTGCAGCCATTGTTTCACCTAATGAGTGCCTGTTTACTGCCAAGCCTTTGATTCTTTCAAATGATAATTTAACTTTAATGTTATCAACATTTAAACCTTTCTCTGTGATACAAATATTAAATAATCATGGCCACTGGAATTCTGAGAATAAAAAATGTTTATCTTCAAATTAGGAGTAACTTCGCTGCATGCACTAATTTCAAATGCTGCAGTATTAGCAGCAAAATTGACTTTTATCTGGGATTCATAATAATTAAAAATAAATCTCAAAGTTACTAAACATACGTGTGCAGTTCATCTGGGGTGTTTTAACCACTGGTGCAGAGTAGTAATGTTCCCAAATCTGTGTACAAAATGTGCCAGAACACATCAGGCAAGATAAGCCATAAGATATTGATGTGGAATAGGCAGTCATTTTGAGTTACGCTGAGCCAAGTTAGATCTGTCTTTGCATATAGTAATCACTCTTTCCTGCATTAGAACATGTTTCCAACCTGATCTGATCTGTCCTCCTATGGAATCAATTACAACCTCTGTCAGAGCTAGTACAACAAGAGGCACAACCGTAAAGAGGACATGTCACCGTTCAAAAAACTAAACAAGAGGGAAAAGAAAAACAACCAGGATGAAGTTACAAATAAAATGGGCAGGCGTAAGATAATTTATTTATATTTTTAATCACTCTGATCACTTTTATTAGACATTCAAAGCTGTCTAATCCAAATTTTAAAAAAAACTGCTGCTGAGATTTTACAAGCCCTGGATTCCAATTTATAATAATAATTCACACATATAGTAATTTGCACATAAAGGGCTGCAACATTTGCTCATACACATTACCAAAAAAAGGACATGAGTCCACTGTTGGCTGGCAAATTATGACACAAGTTCCCTCTTGGATAGCACACAGCGACAGTCACATTCCAGCATGGGTGAAAAGAAGAAATAAGCAAGATTATTTAAAACTTAACTCAATATCTCAACTAAATAATTCAAGAATTAAACATGATTAGTTAATATGTTCTTTGTTTTTGTTTTTGAATACAGCATGATGGCTCTATTAAAGCGTAATTAAAATGAAAAGCTACCCAGAGGGCAACGGAGTACCTGAAAATCTAAAAATGGGAAAAGAAAAGAAAAACAACTAG
Source organism: Chelon labrosus (assembly GCF_963514085.1). Classification (NCBI taxonomy): domain Eukaryota; kingdom Metazoa; phylum Chordata; class Actinopteri; order Mugiliformes; family Mugilidae; genus Chelon; species Chelon labrosus. Next base: position 24,207,914 of record NC_140358.1, read on the forward strand.
GAAGAAATAATAAAATGGTTTATAGCCAGATCTTCTATACTTATAGAAGACTATTTGTTGTACTATTTGTTCATTTACATTAGAGCAAAAGGTCCACACTTAAATAGTGTGTAACGACACAAGTCCACTGTTGGCTGGCAAATAATGACACAAGTTCCCTCTTGGATAGCATGGAGCGATACACTCCAAAATGGATGAATAACAGAAAAAAGCAAAATGAATGGTAGTTTTTTGTTTGTTTTGTTAGTTTTTTTCCAGCATAATAGTCTCTTGAGAGATGATTTAATATGTTTTTTGTAACAAAACACAAAGACTTCCTGACCAGTTTCAAGTTTGAGTTGTTTTAAATGAAGGGCAACCCATGAGGCAGCAGAGAATTTTTAAAACTTAGAAGAAAAAAGTTTCACATGATCTGTGTTTTTTTTGTGTGTGCATTGAAGTAACATCCTGTAGGGTTAAGGGGGGTTAGGTTGGGAAAGAAAATGCTGCAGAGGGACGGGGGAATAAAATGTATAAAATATGTTTGTTTGGCTCCTTTTGATGAACCAATGCTGGTTAAAAAGCGTAGGAAAAGAATATATTAAAAGTTATAAACATAATAAAAACAACATCAAAATAATAAAAAAAGGTAATGACAATTAGTAATAAAATAGACAAACATATTAATGGTTCTAAGACACAAGGGTGTTGTGGTGAGCTTCTAATAAAATTCCATGGTAGGGGATCCCCTCTGAAAGCTGATGCCTGGAAATTGGGGTGACTAAAAAGATAATTCCTCTCTGTGGGTTTAACATAAATAAATAAATGTTACGGAAATTCTTTTATCAAGAGTCACAGAGTCACTGGAGTTTCGTTTAAAAGTTTTACTTGCAGCAAGGAGTTGACACATGCACTACAGCAAGTACAGAGTCAACCGGCAATAATAAGATTACATACACTTTTGTCTAATAGGTGGTCCTGACCTAGTGATGGTTACAGAGAGACAGCCTTGCTAAATTTGTCATAATAAACAGAGCCATAATAAAAGTAGACCTGGCACATCGGTGCCCCACCTGTGGGAAGAAGACGGAAGCAAACATTTTTTTTTGCGACCGTTTAAACTTGGTATTTTTCCAATAAATAAATAAATAAATAAGGAAACTCATATGGTGAGGCAAAGTCAAAATCAGCATGCACAATACAAATATTTTTATTAAAATATTAATAAAATCACATCAAATCAACATGCATTTAAAATAAAACACACTAAAACAATACTCATGTTGTCCCAACTCCCCTAAAATGGTTAGGAGGAACAGGCGTTGCCATTGCAGACCACGTAAAGTGGCAGCCAAATGGAGCTCTCTACTTGGAGATGGTCCGATGGCTGCAGCTCTTTGAATCCCTCCTTGTCAAGGACGACCATGTAGTTCTCTGGAGTCTCTGTCTGTGTAAGTCCATACTCCTGGTGGTCTCCCTACTCCTCTGGTCGTGCATGCGGAGGTTAGGTTGATGGTTAGGTCCCCGTCCTCTCCATGGAGGACAAAGGAGTGCACTATTTTGAAGACTGATTTTCGGGGTCCCATACTTAGAAGTTTTGGTGGGAAATTTTTCTAGCAGATTGATATGTATACATAGGGAAATACAAATATGTGCAAATATTTGACCCCTCTAGACTTGTTTCTTGGGCCCTAAGACATCAAGCAAAGCCTTCTGGATCTCCAAGTTCTGGTGGCCATCGGGCACCTTTGACACTGTGATCTTGGTGGCTTTGTTGAGAGCGCTGACCCACTCCACAAGGTCCTGCTGATCACTGGCCTGCAGGAAGAACTTCCTCATCCCGGCATTGATAACAAAGCAGAACTCTGCTTTATGCCTCAGCTTAGTGACATCGCTGACCTTAGAAATGTAAGTGAGCTTAAGGGAGCCAACACACAATTTTGGCAAAGGCAGTGATGTCCTTTTCGACGTTGTACTTCTCCATGGCATCCTGCTGCATTTCATCAGACATATTTGTGTTCTTGATCACTGCCTTCTTGTCAGACATGATGGCTTTCTGGCGTCTTTCAGCAAAGTCTTAATATTGGAATGGGGTTAGGCAGAAAATAAAATAAAATAACTAAACTTTACTGTTATGATTCAAACAAAGGGAAAAACAGGTAAAAGGTCCCATGAAGGCCGGTCCTGGCTTTGAAATTATGCGGTTGACATTGTTTGCTCTTATCCACAAGGAGAGAAAAAAGGCAAAGTCCACATTCAGCCTGTCCGCTATTGAGGTGACCCTTTTGGCTACAATTTTTCCACTCAGAGATGTTCTCCTTGATCCATTTCAGGACAGCTGGTTCTGCATACAGGTTATCAAGGTTAGGGGGTAAGGAACTGAACCCGTCTCCCTTGTGGTCCCTGTCTGGTTCGAGGTAGTGGCAAAGCAGCTGGTTGTGTAACAAACGTATACCACCAATTAACATTAGCCCTCCATTCATGACATGGATGCTGTAATCAAACAGAGAGTACATAGCATACCTTTATCTTTTGCTCGTTTCTCCTCTTCTTTTTGTCCTAAATTGGGCACCTGATGGCTTTGACCTTTTTCTGTCCATCTCTGTTTATTTGGCACTCGATTCTACGGACACCTTTCATCAACCTGATAACGGATTCCATAGATTAACAGGTTATTCGCTGTACCTTTTACAGATGCTTCTGTCAATGCTTAAACGGATAATTCCGTGGATTTACAGGTTCCATTTAGTTGAATTGTTCATAGTCATCTATTTTCTTCTAAGTTTTAAAAATTCTTTGCTGCCTCATGGGTTGCCCTTCATTTGAAACAGTCTCAAACTTGAAACTGGTCAGGAAGTCTTTGAGTTTTGTTACAAAAAACATATTAAATCATCTCTCAAGAGACTATTAAGCTGGAAAAAAAACTAACAAACAAAAAACTATCATTCATTTAGTTTTTTTCTGTTATTCATCCATTTTGGAGTGTAAGTATCGCTCCATGCTATCCAAGAGGGAACTTGTGTCATTATTCGCCAGTCAACAGTGGACTTGTGTCGTTCCACACTATTTAAGTGTGGACCTTTTGCTCTAATGCACATAAACAAATAAAATTGATTTGTATAAGTATAGAAGATCTGGCTATAAACCATTTTATTATTTTTTCCTAGTTGTTTTTCTTTTCTTTTCCCATTTTTAGATTTTCAGGTACTCTGTTGCCCTCTGGGTAGCCCTTTATTTTAATTCCGCTTTAATAGAGCCATCATGCTGTATTTAGGACAAAAACAAAAAACAAAGAACATAATAACTAATCATGCTTAATTCTTGAATTATTTAGTTGAGATATTGAGTTATGTTTTAAATAATCTTGCTTATTTCTTCTTTTCACCCATGCTGGAGTGTGACTGTCGCTCTGTGCTATCCAAGAGGGAACTTGTGTCATAATTCGCCAGCCAACAGTGGATTCATGTCCTTTTTTTTTTTGGTAATGTGTATGAGCAAATATTGCAGCCCTGTATGTGCAAATTACTATATGTGTGAATTATTTATGCTATAAAACTAAAGAAAGTCCCAGAAATATGTACTGTTCAACAAATTCAACTCTTTCTCCGAGCAAAATGACATAGGTCGCCTATGCAATGGTGGAACACTCATACTCCTCCATGTATACTTTAGGACAGAAAACCATGTATTGCTGATTATTGTGTTTCCTGCTCTGCTTCTCCTGAGGGGAATAAACATTTGCCTAAAATAGAGAGGACTATATTTGTTTGAAGTTTCTGAACTTGTTGAAATTGTTCTGAATTTGGATTGCTTTCAGCAGGATATTCAGTTGGTGAGTTGTTGATTGACCGTCTGGGGGTGGGGGGTGGGGTGTAAAGACTAGAGTGGAGTGGTGGGGGGGTGGAGGGCCAGCAGGGGGTCCAGAGCTGAATCTGTTGCTTGGCTTTGATGTTGAAGCCGGTGATCAACTTCATGTCCCTCCACACATCCCGGGAGTTGTTCTGTTGGAGTTTGGCCTCCAGCTTCCTCCTATAGTCGTCCTTACATTCCCTCAGCTTGACCTTGAGTTGCCACTGTATCCTCTTCAACTTGTCCTCATCTCCAGATCTAAAGGCCTGCTCCTTCTTGTTCAGCAGACCCTTCATCTGGCTGGTGATCCAAGGCTTGTTGTTAGGATAACAGCGGACAGTCCTTGTAGGGATTGCTGTATAAGTTGATATAGTCCATGATACAGTAAGTACTGCCTTGGAAGACCAGTATGTTATAAGTTTATTAGAGATGATATATAGGACAAATCAGATGGAGGCTAGATTAACCCCAAGACTTGCACTGATGAAAAACTGCAAGATTATGTTTTACCACCATAAGATATTGGATTTGCTGCTGTTTCTTACTATCCATCTCCATTTTTGTCATGGGTATAAATACACTAACCTTTAGTTAATTTTTTTTTTCTGATCACGATAGACTGTATCACACAATACTGGGCACATATGATGAAGAAAATCTGAAATGAAACAATTAGGACAACAATATACTGATGGGGCTTATTTTAAGACAGAAAGGGCCACGTAGCCACACAAATTCCAGTAGACCATAAGCATCTTACTGTTGTCCAAAATATTAACCTCAAAACACAGGTCACACTTATTGATGAAATTAAACTCATATATTAGTGTTGCAATTGCTTCTGAAATATTGTCAGTAAAACAAGAAACACAAAATATTTAATCCTAAATCCTGGACTTGTATAGTTTAACTTGTATGGAAATGGGCTGCTAAAACGGACCTCTGAAGGAGTCACACAAAGCTTCTTTCAGGATCAGCACAAATTCTGAAACTTCATCTATTCACTGAGTTTGGTTAACTAGAGTTGTATTGTGTGCCACTGAGATACAAGTGTATAGTTCATTTAAAGTGTTTCACCTCACACTTCAAAAGTGTGGAGTGAACCACTGCAGTTAAAAAGTTTGCTTAGAACTGAGATCACGCTTCTCTGGTGCAATTTTTTTTCACGAAATGTTTATTGCACTGATGAACTTTAACAAAACAAAAAAACATAAGATGACTGAGGAAACTTGTAATGCTGCAACGAGGGCAAAACACACTTAACTATGCACCTCACACTGTTTGTCATCGTGTGGCTTAAATCCAAAATACTTCCACACTGCTGAATGACAACCTTTTATGGGCATGAGTTTGGTTCGGGTGGGTGGATGACTCTCACCACTACCACCTGGGTTTTCGTTGCCATCCATTTAACCCTCCTTATCGCAGACTTTCCTCCGCTCTATCTCTCACTTACTCTTTCCAAACACTCAATTTTTTGCAAACCTTTCTGTGTTAAATCAAATCATTTTCATTTCACGTGAGTTGTGTCTCAGTCTGAATTGGAAATGTCATCTTGGCTATGAGTAGCTAGCAGCCCTGAAGCCCAAGGTAGAGAGGCCCAATGGTTACCATCCCCCACGATGCAGACAGTGAAGGACTGATAGCTTCATTACCACAAATTCACACTCTCTCTCTGCTTGATGTCACTCACTTTCAGACAGCACTCACTACAATTCAACCTTAAAAGTTTGGATCTGTGAGGACCTTAGATGCTGTGTCACTTCACTGTTTCTATGTAGAGGTTCCTGTAGACCCATAAAAAATATGCAACTCTTCCTAAAAAAAAAAAAAAAAAAAGTACAATTACATTGCTTACTACAACATATATATGGTTTATATGAAACATACGAAGAGAATAAAGAATCTACATGCTTAGGAATGTATAGCTGCATACATTAAAGCACTCACCACAATTCAACATTAAAAGTTGGGATCTGTGCTGTGTCATTTCGTTGTTTCAATGTAGAGGTTTTTTTTCTAGCTAGGTAATTATATGAAACATACGAAGAGGATAAATGATCTATTCCCTTATTCCCGAAACATCCATCAAAATTACATTCACATTACTAGTTTAAGAGACAAATTTCTTCAAACAGTGTGACCTAAGTTTTCAGGTTAATATTAAGACATAAGTAATATGCTCATGGTGGCCATGCAGGCCTTCGTGTCTTGAATCATTAATGTTTATTCCAATTGTCCACATCAGCCACAGAATATTTTATACTAGAGCATTTTATTCGTCTGATTAAGTGTTTCAGTTCAGTCTCTAAATGTCTTTTTCTGTACTATGGGAGTGTAAATGTCGCTCCTCACCATCTAACAGGGGACACGTGTCCTTTAGTTCTATCAAACAGGGGAATTAGGGCATTTCAATGTGTACAATGTCCAACTCCACTTTTAAACTGTGCATAAGCCCAGAGCAAAGAAAGATACAACGTCCAAAGGTGTTGCATTTAGTCTCTTAATTAATCATAGGAGTGTTTTGGGCGTTACATGAACTAAAACAGTCATAGTGTTATCTCCCATTCCCCTTACAAGCTCGGTGCACTGGTACTTTAATATTTGGGACAGGTTTGTGATCATTGGTCGACCCTCTGCCTCCTTCATCTCCCAGTACTCTATCTTATCAACAACTGCATCTGACAGCATACAGTATAGGCTACAGAAGCATCCAGTTTTGCTGAGGGACAGGTTTGTGATTGTTGGTGGTATAAAATAGGGCTGTCTATGTCTTTTTCTGTACTATGGGAGTGTGAATGTCACTTCTCACCATCTAACAGGGGACACGTGTCGTTTAGTGCAAAACTTCCAAAATGCAACAAAGACTCCTGTGAACCTTCTGTGAGATAGCGAATATATACCATCCTGGCCAACTATCTGGACAGTGACTGGTCCTTTGGATGAAGCACAAATTGCTAACTAATACCTGGTACTGTGAAGCAAATCTTATAACAAACTTCCTCCCAAATTTGGGTTTTATGTTGGATTACACTGGTGAGGACCATAGTTGTACTGGGTCATTTATATTGGTTGAGGAAAATTTCTTTCCTTGCTTAGTAATTATCATTATCAGTAATTATCAACTTTTGTCTGTATACACTATAAATATGGACATGTAATTCATCAATTTCTCTCAGAGCCAACACAAAGAGCTTTGTGTGTCAAACAATGTTTTGAACTTTATCCTATACAACTAAAGAAAGTCCCAGAAATATGTAATGATCAACAAATTGACATAGGTCTCCCATGCAATAGTGGAACACTCATACTCCTGCATGTATACTTCAGGACAGAAAACCATGTATTGTTGATTATTGTGTTTCCTGCTCTGTATCTCCTGAGGGAAATAAACATTTCCCTAAAATAGCAAAAAATATTTAATTTCCTAAATCCTGTACTTCCAGTATTTGGGAAATATTTTGTGTTTCCAGCGATGGGTCACAACACTCTATTCCCATCCAAATATAACATTTTAAAAGCAATTGTAACACTAATTTAAAAGTTTAATTTCATCAAAGAGTAGGATCTAAATTTCCAGGTCAATATTGGGATATGAGTAATATGCTTTTGGTCTACTGAAGTTCGTGTGGCCATGCAAGCTTGTGTGAAATTTTTTGCAAACCTTTCTGTGTTAAATCAATCATTTTCATTTCACGTGAGTTGTGTCTCAGTCTGAGTTGGAAATGTCGTCTTGGCTATGAGTAGCTAGCAGCCCTGAAGCCCTTGGTAGAAAGGCCCAATGGTTACCATCCCCCACAATGCAGACACTGAAGGACTGATAACCTCATTACCACAGATTCACACTCTCTCCCTGCTTGATGTCACTCACTTTTAGACAGCAGCACTCACTACAATTCAACCTTAAAAGTTCAGATCTGTGAAGACCTTGGATGCTGTGTCACTTCACTGTTTCCCATAAAAAATATGCAACTCCTCCTAAAAAATTAAGTAAAATTACATTGCTTACTACAACATATGTATGGTTTATATGAAACATACAAAGAGAATAAAGAATCTACATGCTTAGGAATGTATAGCTGCATACATTAAAGCACTCACCACGATTCAGCATTAAAAGTTGGGATCTGTGCTGTGTCACTTCACCGTTTCGATGTAGAGTTTTCTTTTCTATCTCGGTAATTATATGAAACATACGAAGAGGATAAATAATCTATTCCCCTATTCTCAAAACAACCGTCAAAATAACATTCACATTACTAGTTCATTCATTCATTTTCTATACCCGATTATTCCTGTTAATGGTCACGGGGGTCTGCTGGAGCCTATCCCAGCTGTCATCGGGCGAGAGGCAGGGGTACACCCTGGACAGGTCGCCAGTCCATCACAGGGCTGACATTACTAGTTTAAGAGACAAATTTGTTCAAACAGTGTGACCTAAGTTTTCAGGTTAATATTAAGATGTAAATAATATGCTCATGGTGGCCATGCAGGCCTTTCTGTCTTGAAACATTAATGTCTTTGTGTTTTGTTACAAAAAACACATTAAATCATCCCACAAAACAAACAAAAAACTACCATTCATTTTGCTTTTTTCTGTTATTCATCCATTTTGGAGTGTAAGTATCGCTCTATGCTATCCAAGAGGGAACTTGTGTCATTATTCGGAAGCCAAGAGTGGACTTGTGTTGTTCCACACTATTTAAATGTGGACCTTTTGCTGTAATGCAAATGAAAAAATAAAATAGATTTCTATAAGTATAGAAGATCTGGCTATAAACCATTTTATTTTTTTTTTATTTTCTTTGCCCATTTTTAGATTTTCAGGTCCTTATCACTCTGTTGCCCTTTGAGTAGCCCTTCATTTTAATTCCGCTTTAATAGAGCCATCATGCTGTATTTAAAACAAAAACAAAGAACATATTAACTAATCATGTTTAATTCTTATTTAATTATTTAGTTGAGATATTGAGTTAAGTTTTAAATATTCTCGCTTATTTCTTCTTTTCACCCATGCTGGAGTATGACTGTCGCTCTGTGCTATCCAAGAGGGAACTTGTGTCATAATTCGCCAGCCAACAGTGGACCTTTTTTGTTTTTGGTAACGTGTATGAGCAAATATTGTATCCCTGTATGTACAAATTACTATATCTGTGAATTATTATTATAAAGTGGAATCCAGGGCTTGTAAAATCTCAGCAGCAGTTTTTTGAGATTTGGATTAGACAGCTTTGAATGTCTAATAAAAGTGATCAGAGTGAATAAAAATATAAATAATCTTACCCATTTTATTTGTAACTTCATCCTGGTTGTTTTTCTTTTCCTTCTCGTTTAATTTTTAAATACTTATTAATTAAATATTGGGTGTTATTTTATTTTGTATACTATTTTGTATACTATAATACTTAATTATTATATAATACAAATTATTTTGCTGCCTTGTGGGTAGCATTTTGTTTAAGACAGTCATAAGCTTGAAACTGATTAGGAAATGCACATTAAGCTTTAGTTTCACACAAGTATCATAAATTAAATTTAGTTTCTTTTATTTATCCATGCTGGAGTGTGCCTTTTGCTCTATGCTATCCAAGAACGAACTTGTGTCATTATTCGTCAGCTATCAGTGGACTTGTGTCGATCCATGCTATATAAGTGTGGACGTTTTTCCGTAATGTACAACAACAAACAAATTATATTCCTTTAGGTAAAGACTGAGCATACACGTTGAAAACTGACATCCAGGCCTTGTGAAAACTGGTTTGGTGAGTATTTTGAAATGGTCTACGGTCTAGTCAAAATCTGATATTAAGTCAGACTCTAAATAAGGTATTACTGCTTACTTAAAACCGAAAAGAGGTTAATTCGTCTGACCATTTTATTTCCAATTTACTTAATCTCCTGCTTCCTGGGCAGTCCTTTATTTTAATAGTGTCAAGCTCGAAACTTATCTACTTGATATCTTCTAAAGCTGAACCTTTATATTTTGTTTCAAATGCATGATGAATTGTGTTTCAATAGAGTGGTTTCTTCACTACGTAGTTTGATGAATAGCCCTACTACTATCTGAATGACTGGCTGGGGCTGCAAGCCATTCAGACAATGGAGGAGTGTTAAGAAACGACGCGTGTGAATGACGTGTGAAAATCCATGCTCCAGTCAGCAGAGGCACCGCTGAGTATGGGGTTTAACACTCACATACCTGCAAGTCCCCACTTTGCTTAATATTAAAAAATTTCACGAGAGCGTCTTAGACATGATTTTAGCTTGATTTAAGGCATAACAAACAGGGGACTTAAAAAATGTGCCCTGTTCAACTGTAAGTCCCCTGTTTGTTGGTGTGTAACGACGCCGATGTCCACTGTTACGCTGGTTGACAAGTGCACACACACACACACACACATACACGGATAAAGGAGCCGTGCACTTGCAGACTTCAGTGATGGTTACGGTGAATATTAGCATCGACTGAATGACAGTCTACTGCAGCACGTGAGAAGACGTTAAGTATAACGCACAAGCACACACGTCCTCATTCTACATGGTATCATACACTGATCAGCCACAACATTAAAACCACTAACAGGAGAAGTAAATAACCATCTTGTGACAGTTCAGTGTTCTGCTGGGAAACTTTTGGACCTGGCATTCATTCATGTGGATGTTACTTAGACATGTAGCACCCACCTAGACCAGACCAGGCACCCCCACCCCATAGCAATGACACTCCTTGATGGCAGCAGCCATCCCCAATGCTTTAGGAACAAGTAAAAAAAACATGAAGAACAGCACAAGGTGTTGACCAGGCCTCCAAATCCATTAGATCCCAAACTGATCAAGTATCTGTGGGATGATCCACAGAGGCCCCTCCCCTCAAAGCCCCCCCACTAACAACATTCTGTTGCCAGACACCAAAGGACACCCTCTGAAGGCCCATGTCCATTCTCTGATGAGTCACAACTGTTGTGGAAGCACAAGGTAGACCTACACAATATTAGTGATAATGTTATGCCTGATCGGTGTAAGTTTAAATGTAATTTTAAAACACACGCCAGCTTGTCATCCTTTTGATCATTCTTAATATTCTGTCAGGAGGCAGATTTGCATATTAATCATTCTTAACCCATATACATCGTGAAAGGTAATTAAGGCTTTCAGGAGCCGATTATTCATTCTACTGAAGACAGGTATTCTCATTGTGTGTAGCATGTACTGTATGCTGTAATTAACTTTGCTGCGGCAGCATGCTCTCCTTTTATTAGTCAAAGTGTTCCGAAATGTGTATTATGACAGCGATTCAAATAGATGACACATGCATTTTTTATTTTTTTTTTTTTAGAACTACCCACAAGCTGTTCCACGAGCAAATCATCTGCTATTGTTCCTCTATGGAAAATGGCAACGCTTGTGTTGCTACTGACACGAACAGAAACGACTTCACTGCATGCAGACACAATTTTGGTATTATTCTGAAGGTCTAGTCAAACTAGTCATTTCAGGAAAAAAAAAAAAACAGCCTATATCATGCTGGTTCCTTTAGGGAGTTATTTTTCATGAAAGAAGATATGAATTGTTGTGAAAATTATACAAAAACTGAGTGTTAGCTTGATCGGAAGGTCTAAACACTACACGAGCGTTGGTTGGTGACGCCATGGATCAGAGACATTCCCAAGTGAGAATGAGAGCAAAAGCAAAATCAAAATGCTATGCTATGTCCATGACGCGTCGAAATCACCCATGAGAATACCTGTATTGTATATCAAGAATACAAACTCTACACGGCATTGTTCCTTAGTTCAGACGTAACCCAGAATCCATCTATCTATAAAAATATCTCCGGACACAGTTGCTCGTCTTTTAATACTTGCGCTTCAGCTACAAGAGTTTCATGCCGATCCAAGACAGGGAAAGTGCTTCAACCGCTTCCCACTTCACAAACCTCTTGAGGGAGTCTTTCATCCTGGAAAAATGGAATAGTAGAGCTGGCTTTCCTGCCCACAGACATCAGAATTTGCTCACGGAATCGATACAGAGTGATGTTATCCTAGCTAAAGAAAAAAAATAATAATAATAATCTGTTCGTGTACAAAAATATGACAGCTCCTATTGACTGTACCGTTGTGCCTACTTTGGTTGCGCCCATTTTTCGCCAACAATCTCTTATTTTAATCGTTCCAACGTTTCACCCATCTCGTAAACAAGTACACTAACTGCCCTGCTACGTTCACAGCCGTGCATGGATTAGATGTGGTCACTTCTGTTTACCATACAGGTACCTGGCAGTATCTGTCGGCAAAATGCAACCTGCTGCGGTTTTCAGAAGGTGAGAGGAAGGCTCATCTGGTAAAGAGGCCACTTGTGATTAAAATGGGTTTAGTAGTCTGAAGAGTATTAGTAAGTGTCTCTTGTTCATAAAGCCCAAGGTTGTTCATTGTGGCCTTGCACTTGTGGAGCTGTTACCAACTGAATTTGATGGAAATTTAAAATGAATAAAAAAAAGATAAATATGTAGAGCAACGAAATGGATGCACATTTGTCATCTGCATTCTTGGGTTCTGCTTTGAAATCGGTTGATGAATGAGTAAGTGTCTCTTGCTCATGGAGCCCAAGGTTGGCCTTGCGGTTAGGGAGTTGTTACTGAATGGTAGAAATAAAAATGAAAAAATTAGAAATACATAGTTATAATTATTATTATAATTATTATACGTAATCGGATTACACCATTAAATCTCCTTAATTGTTGATGTGGTCATGTTGATGTATGAGGAGCTGCGTGTGTTTAAAGACATCTGTGATTGAGGAAATACGTAACTTACTTACATTTATTACCGGAGGTTATGGTGCGTATGGAAACTTCCAGGATTGGAGTAATAATTTGAGTTTAAATAAATAACTTAACGTGTGAAACCAAAGGCATGACGCAGACACATCAAACAGCGCTGTTCTTGGTTCTGAAACAGCAGTAGAGATCCATTAGAGATATCAGCTGCTAAAATATTCTACTGCTCCCAGATGATGTCGGGGTTTATCTGCATACATAGCGCGACACCGAGATAGGATCTGGAGACGCATGTTAACACCAAGTCTGAACACACGTACGTAAAGATGGCCACTTGTGATTGGTTAGCCCAGATCGGATCTTAATGCAAAGTCCGAACAGGCCCTCAGACTAAGGGCCTCACAGATACTTAAATGATACACATGCAAATAAAGTGCAGGAGCTGATAAAGAAATCATTATTTAATGAACTTAATCCTGCAAAGTGCTAATACTGTATAAGTCTTTTTTTCTGCATAAAATGCTCAGTTTGGAGGATTGTTATCATCAGAAAATATCAACAGCTTCTCCTAAAATATACGTTCCAAAGCCCTATATCTGTTTAGTCTTTGAAGAGTGACAGAGCAGGCTCAGATTGGTGCTTAACAAGCTTAGGGTCGAACTGAAAATGCTTCAATTACTGTGAAAGCCAGATGGGACGGCTGTTAGGTGAATTTCTGATAAAAAAAACAAACAAGGTCTTTTATATTTTTTTTTCTCCTTTCCTTTACCCGTGCAACTGTGTCGCACAAAATAAAATATGCTAAATGAAACCAAGTGCCCTTGGCTTGGCAACAAAGCAAATGGCACAAAGACAGCCCTTTTGTTGCAGGAAGAAAAAAAAAAAAAAAAACCTTAGAGGGAAATGGTGTCGTATGTTATGGCTGTCATCCAACCCATTCAATAAATCCCATTTAAGAAAATATCATCGATTCGTTTTTAGTCACTTTTCCAGCCACAGGCCTGAGTTCAATCAATGCCACAGACTGACTGGCCAACACAAAGGCCCATTCATGGTCAAGCAGAGAGACCCAACACCCACTCTTACATAAGAGGAGGAAGTGGAGGCCTTTCTTGGTGAGGAATGGAAAAAAGCTTTATTTATAGCCACAATGCAAAACCAGAAATATAAAGTGCCAGTGCATTCATTTAATTGAACGTTTTAATTAGGTCCGAACTGGCTTGTTCACATGGAAATATTCAAATAGTTTAATCTTTCAATGATTTTGACCAGACCAGGCACCCCCACCCCGTAGTGATGACGCTCCTTGAAGGCAGCAGCCATCCCCAGCAGGATGACACAGGCACACACACAAAAATGGTTTAGGAACAACTAGAAAAACATGAAGAACAGCACAAGGTGTTGACCTGGCCTCCAAATTCACTAGATCCCAAACTGATCAAGTATCTGTGGGATGATCCACAGAGACCCCTCCCCTTAAAGGCCCCCCACTAATAACATTCTGTTGCCAGACACCACAGGACACCCTCAGAAGGCCCATGTCCATACAGACCTACACAATAAACCCATAACAAACTAAACATTTAGTCCCAAGCTGACATGCTTGTAAAGCCATGTCATTTAATGTATGCTAATGCAGCCATTTCACAATTCTAAACACAATACATCTCACTTTCAGACGCTGTTGTGCATTAATCCCTGAAGGTATTTACACCAACACCACTGGGAGGAATAGAAAAAAGTCTAGATGACATTTTCCAGGGCTCCTGACAAACTTCAGACACATGTAAATGCAGCATTTCCTGCTCCACTTCATATTTAAGTACACAGCCCGAGACAGCTGACAGCAGCGCTACAGAATATGCGCTCGCTTGCCTCTAGTTTTTTCTTTTTTTTAACGCCCGCACCACCCCGCACAACTGCGGCCGACTTGTATCTTGCGAGAAGAACACATGTACACCCATGGGAAACTCTGGCATGGACTGATCGCTATCTGTGTAATGGAGGTTGCCCATTCGGTACCCGCACTCGACCTTTTAATCCGGGATCAGGTTTGTGAATAGGCACACCTCCGAGAGCCTATCCTCAGAGCTGTTTTGCATTAGTCCTTCAACAACTTAATGTAGTATATCTGTACGACTGTACCTTGCTTTTGAGACATTGTGAAAAGCAGCAGCCAGGTGGTCCTGAGGGAGCCGGCTTCTACAAAGCTTTGAATTAATAACCTCGCCCTGTGTACTATCTATCCATCCCTCAGCTCATTCCCCCCCCCCTCACCTCCTCTGTTTCCATGTGCAATTCATAGCTTTGAAAGAGAGGAAAGTGACCCAGAGGAGAGGAGATGGAGGCAGAGTTTTTCTAATCTTGCCTCTGGTGCTGCGTCTGTGGGAAGCTGCCTGCTTGATTATGCCAGAGATGCACCTGCTTTTAACCTCATTTCCTTCAACATCTGTCAGTGGTTCTTAAGTTAACTACACAATCATGTGCTATTATGCCCCCCCCCCACCCCTCCTTAACACCTGGCAGCCCGCTGCAGATAGAAGATACAGTTCATGTATGAAGGATATTGCTGCTGTGTCCGGGGCTTTTGAAGCGAGTTATGAATTCCTCAGGGAGACTCTGAGAGGGGAGCAAATCTTTGCGCTGTCTCTGTGATAACAGTGGCTGTCTCGATAACCCAAACAGTCTAACTGTGTATATTAGTCACAGAGAACTGTTCTAGATGGAGGGAATACATGCTTTCCCCTGCCTTTCTTTTTATTGTCATTATGCCAGTGCCTTGTGGGGAAGAGTTTACCCAGTGTTGTAGCGTATTGGGGCGGCACTCTGCCCCCCCGAACAGCACCCCCAGCCCCCTCTTGAAGGTCAAGTTAATGTTATTTAGTTTGTTTAATTAAAGAACAAGGTATAGATCTGTTTAAGCCCTGCGATAGACTGGCGACGTGTCCAGAGTGTACCCCGCCTCTCGCCCAATGACAGCTGGGATAGGCTCCAGTCCCCCCGCGAACTTGGGTACTTTACATTACTAGTATCATGTCTGACCCAATGGCTCTAATTTATATTGCATGTCAGTTTTGTTTTAAACCCATATCTTGACCTGTCTTACGTGTCTTTCATTGCTTTGATTTGCCACATATCCTTTTAGACATATTGTCCGACTATGTAGCAGCTAGTCAAATACAAATTGTGATATAGAACTAGAGCTACATGAAGTACAAAACACAACAGAATGACTGACAGCGAAAAAACAAAAATATTCCACAGCTGTAGACCTGCACTCGTCTTCTATGTGACAGGGCTCACTTGCGACTTGAATGGAGACTTGACTTTTCAAGCAAAACGCTGAGGAGACTTGACTTAGCGGTGGCCCATAAATATTGAAAAATGCTTTACTCGTTGTAGTTTTAACTTCTGCAACTCTGCCAAACCGACATGAATAATTGATAACATAACCAGGATGCACAGGAATGTCTCTCTCTCCACAACTTAATGCACACTTTCAAGCGCACCTGCGGGCGCCACAATAAAACTGAAGAAACTGCAATCTGTCTCCAATTTGTCTTTTTAATTGTAAACATAATGAATATGTGTTCCTAAACATTTAGGAAGCCATATGTTTGTGTTGGGACGCTGCTCTGAATTACACGGTAAACTAAATATTCATATAATGCAGGAAAAAATGAAGTTGTCTTACCGTAAACGGATAAGAATTAAGAATGTCCTCCTCGACATTCATATTAAGTGAGAAAGTAGTGATTAGTGTGTCAAAGTGGTTCATTAATTATGTTTGAACCTATAATTGAAGACTTTTCAGACCAACCACAAGCCAGAGTTGATCAAAGTTGGTCTGGAGACTCTCCGTTGGGAAATGATTATGCTCCAGCAAAGATCTGCCGGGCCAGTTTAAATCCAGATCATGTCCCTTCTTGTGGTGGACATCCATGTGGTGATGGACTGAATAGTAACATACGCATCGTCCGAGTGCCGTTGAGTTGTTTTTGTTCACAACCAAATGGCTCTGGTTGGCTGTGTAACTGTCCACTTGCATCCAGAGTTTTGTTTTACTTTGTATTGTTGAGATCATAATGAAATCCCCAAGAAGAGTACACTCTGGACAGGTCATCAGGCTATCACGGTGTAACAAAAGTGTGAAAAGTGAAAACATGCTGATTGAACTTTAGCCGTGGGTGTAGAGGGGATACAGTCCACCCTAAAAAAACCTCCGTCCCTGGGTGGGCTCGAACCACCAACCTTTCGGTTAACAGCCGAACGCGCTGACCGATTGCGCCACAGAGACTTAGGGATAGGCAAGCTTTTACTAAAATGTCAGTCACGTAAAGGCTCCGGATTGATCCTGGTTTTGACGGGACAGAGGCGTAATGTGATTAAGTTCAAGACAGAGGCAGTGCTCAAAACAGACTGAAGCACATCAAAGGACTCTTTGTGTAGATGTACCTCTGTTTGGAGGAGAAAAAGAAGCACTTGGCATTGGGTTTTAAACGTTGAGCTCTTGTTATAGCAGAAAAAACGTGCAATTTAACTTACAAGTCACGTTTCAAGATCCAACTATTTAAACTGAAAACTAAAACACTTGAGTTCTGACTCATTTACTACACTAAATCTTCAAAAAGTTGAAGGTATTAGAACTTTCAACCCACCACTATCCTAAACCTGTGAATGGGGCAAGAGTGTGCACAAAAGTTAAACAAACCTCTAAGAAAGTCGATATCGTTACTCTTTTTTTGGTATATGACAAACTGGTTTATCTACAAGTAGCATGTACTGAAAGGCGCCAACAGTACACTGTATTTTCCTAACATATTATATAATTCCTTTTCACTGGTAAGAATATGTAGCATCGCTGTCATTGTATATCTGTTTAAGTGTTGGATTGTTGTCATTTAAACACGGATGCATTAGCGTAAAACACACCGAACAGCTGTATTAAGACATGGCAGGACATTTACAAAAAGAGGCAGCAGCAGGGATTTAAAATATAATGCAGAGGAAGAAAAGTGTTCTGGTCCCTCACAGCCTGCGCCACTAATGGATTTTATAAATTATTTGATTTATTTGTCGCTGAAGCGCTAAATATTCACCGATATGAGCGCGAGGAGCACTTGGCTCAGTTTCTCACACTAATGGGCTGATATACTCTCACCGGCTACTTTATTAGGCGCAGAACACCTGTAGTGTGTCCAGTACTAAAAAAAATAAATAAAAAAAACAACGAGTTGTAAGATTTAGGTCAATTTCATTCACAGCAGCAATTGTATCATGGAGCTACAGATGGAGTTGGGCTTACATTTAGCTTGGAGGAACCAGTCAGAGTGTCCCACTGACATCTGAGCAGTAGCTGTGACGGCAGGGCCAATTTAAGATAAAGGAAGTGGTCTCTTTTTTTGTTGTTGTTGTTGTTTTTTTGTTTTTGTTTTGGTATTTCAAAAAATACCAAAACTAAAAAATGTTTATGATTTTTTTTTTATTATTTTTTTTTATAAGTCCAAAAACAAAAAAGTTTAAAAAAAAAAAAGATTTTTTGTTTTATTCCGTACTCAAAAAATATATATATATATTTTTTTGTAACTACCTTACACTATTTCTTATTTTTATTTGTGGTTTTCAAGTTTTTTTGGTTTTTTTTTAATATAATGTACAAGCAATTTCCCTTGTGGATCAGTAAAGTCTAAGTCCATTTTCTTTCTACTGATGTGATTTAAAAAATAAAATAAAAATTCCAAGCGCAACAAATGAAAAATAAAAAATAAACAATTTTCCTTTAATGATGACATACCTTGTGTCGTAAAGTCTAAAATTACATCTGAATATTGTTCCAAAGTCATGTCCATTCTCCGGTTTGACCGGAATTTTTGGTAGATCACTGATTGCTGTAAACAACGACTTCTTCATCATCGTCGTCTTCTTCTTCTACAAAAATGTTAGTATATAATATATGAATCAATTAACGGGAGTTTTCTCATTTAGTTCTCTTTCTCTTTTCTGTTTTTTTCCTCCGTATATTAAGGGACTAAAAGTAAATTTACTTATTTAGCATATTTTGTTTCTGTGTTTTAATTTGAAAATCAAATTAACTTTTTTTTTTTTTTTTTTTTTTTGTTTTTTAGTCTAAAACAAAACTTAAACTGCCAAAAAGTACACTGACATTATCGGAGACAAACCACAAAACTATGATACAGAATATCCAAAAAAGGTTCAAAAAAGGCAACTGGACTTGTAGAGTTTTTTTTTTTTTTTTTTTTGATACAGCACCCTTTACAATTTACATTTCAGATCAACTACTCATACTGCAGATTGGATATCCACTTCATTGTACCGTTCACTGGCTTCTCTTTTGCCAACCCGATGTGAGCCGCAGCAGAGTCTCAGAACACCACTCCAATACCAAATGGAGCTGCTAAGAATAATCTAAACTGTCGCATATTGGCTACAATCAACAACAGGTTTCGGGATATTTGGCTAACACGGGGGAGGGGGTTGTTGTCTTGCTGCCATCTTGGAGACGCCAGTGTGCAATTTGCTGTACCTAATGCAGCTTTAACAACCTCAGCCCTGGACGACCAGCCTGAACCCTCCAGTGATATTCCAGAGCCAGCTCCTCTGAGCGCGAGGGCTGAGTCACATTGTGAGAATCTTCCCAGAGGTTCTGTGTTTTTTTATAATTGAGCATCTCTTGTGTTTACTTCATGGAAAGCACCTCCTTGATAAACCCACTGGCTCACCCTCACCTGCCGTCGCCTGCATGTCATTCCCAGGCACACATGATTGGCAAGGGGAGTCTACGGGTGCCCTGTCAAGTATTTGGCAGTCACTCGTTAGCTGGTTGCATCTTTCACCTAATTTCAGTCTTTTTTCAAATGTCCCATCCTAAGAGAGGCAGTTTAACAAAGCTCTGAGTTATTAACCTCCCTTCCTACCTCCTAGCTCTTCCCTGACTGATTCCCCCCCCCTTCAACATGTACCTGAACACAAAAAACAGAGGAACCCGTGTGTCCCGAAGGGAAGCCTTGCAACAAAGCAATGAATTGATAATCTCGCCCTCAGCAGTGTTTCTGTAGTGCCATATGTGCTCTAACAGCCTGTGGGACGCGACACGAGGGCTCTGAAGCCTAAAATAGGGTAGGCCTTGTCTGATAACAGAAGGCAGAAGCTGGAGTTGGATAACAGAGAAAAATAGGAGCCATTCTCAGGTTTTACACCGGCAGGCCAGATCTGATTATTTTCTTTTTTTGCACTCAGTGTCATCGTACAAGTTCCTGCGTTAACACGCGATGCTTAGCCGCTCTCAGCTCGCTCCTCTATCACAGAGAGGAAGAGCTGAATAATTCTGATAACACAAACTATGATACGGACTTCAGTACAACACTGCAATGTTAACAGAGGCTTCTGAAGCTCACTTTTTCAACTTTGAATACAGATGGGATATATTCCGTTCAGCCACAACATTAAAACTACTGACTGGAGAAGTAAATAACATTGACCATCTTGTGACAATTCAATGTTCTGCTGGGAAACTTTTGGACCTGGCATTCATTCGTGTGGATTTTACTTAGACAAGTACCACCCACCTAGACCAGACCAGGCCCCTCCCCTCAACCCATAACATTCTGGTGTCAGACACCACAGGACACCCTCAGAAGGCCCATGTCCATTCTCTACAAATTTGACCATCTCCAAATGGTGGTCCGTCTAAGCCTTTCAGTGCATTCAGTGTGTTCTTGGTGATTCGATATACATTCTGAATGTGAAGTGGCTAATCCTTTGTGTATCTCCCTTTAGCCAGCTGATGTTAAAAGGTGTGTCAGTAACTCTCCACCTGAACATCAGCTGGCTAAAGGGAGATACACTTCATTGTCGGAAAACTTTAACGCTCCGCCACCTAACAGATTCGAAACACTCATTCAACAAAATTGAATAGCCACCTGTCCGTGGGAGGCGCATTACATACGCCACCATCAAACTGAAATAAAATAAGCGTCTTTAAGGATCTTTATACATTTTAAACTAAGATGGCTCCAAATCTAGATGATTGCAATAATAATAATTTCTTTTATAAATAGAAATATCATAATTTACTCAAAACAAGTCTATGTATTTTGTAATTATATCTTAAGATTCAATATGGCTACAACAGAATGTTTTAAGCAATAATTAACAGTCTGATGAATTATCGGTGTAAAGGATGTGAGCGTTCCAAGCCTCTTCGTATAGGTCTCTTGAGGTAAATCAGTTACTTTCCGAGACTTGAAATAGCTGCAGAGTTGCCATCCTTCTAAATTTTTAACTCGAAGACCATTAACAGTAGTAAGATGTTTCCATTGTATGCATGCATAAAGATGCTGGCTACAGTCCGACTGTGATACTGGTGTGCACTATCTTGTAATATGATATTTAATTTATACTTTTTATATATGGAAAGTGTTCATATCAAAAACTCAAGCACTAATTCTTAGATTTTTACTTGTAGAAGGCAATTTCCTCAATTTCATGGCTTTACCCTTTTTATGCATACACCAGTAAAGTATATAATTTTATTTCATCCCCAAAAAAAAAATTAAAGTAAAAAAAAAAAAAAAAGCATGATTCATATCAATGAGGAAAAACTCATTTGCATAAGGAATGACGGCAGGAAGTCTACTCAACCGTTGGAATTCAAACAGAGTGCATTGTGCCTGCAGCAGATTCTCTCAGTCCCAATCTCTGCATCTGAATAAATCATAGAAGGAACACATCTGGCTCCTCGGAGAGAGAGGTGAAGAAAGTGTGAGCGAGAGCAATGATGAAAAATAAGAGAGAACAGTAACGATAGCGGGAGATAAAAAGGCGAGAGGAATGGAGGGGACACATGAACAGTAGGGGAAAGAAAAAGCAATAAGGGGAAGAGGAGGAAATAAGGAGTGGAACAAAGATGCCGTATATGCTATATTCCTGTAGGTTTCCAAGCTGCAGAAGGAAACAGAAACAGACAACCAAAGATACGAAACAGTAATCACATAGTCCTGATGCTGAAACATTTCCATAGACCGCAGCTCTTGTGTGGCACGGTCAGGACCAGGTCAACTTCCCCCACATGCAACATTTTTGTGGCTTGTCTCGTTAGGAACTGATTAAGCTCCGGCAAAGATCCCAATTAGAGTTGTGACGTTCGCGAACGAAACAACTCTTTTGAGTGGCTCTTTAAAACGAATGATCAGAATCAGAATCAGAATCAGAATGTAGGGCCCTATGGTTTCCGCGAATTGGCCGATAAAAACGGAATCTATTTTTTAACGCGGAATATTGCGGAATTTGACATAATTTGCTGTTTTCATGTGGGAGAGGAACGTATGTCTGGAGAAAACTGCACGGAGGGAAGCAAATCTGGGTGGCACAACAAGCTCCTTCCAAAGACTGAGCCCCTCCCCCTTCAAAACATTGTAAGCATGGCGAAGCAGCCGCCTATGGCTCTGTCTTCGTCGGCGAAAAAACTGCGAAACTCGACGCTAACCCCCCAGTACAGAGCCGAGCAGTTCCCGAACAACTTATATGTGTCAGGCAGAGGTTGCGCTACACTTTTTCGTTGTCTGTCATTTTGACTGACAGGGTCATAAAAATCCCGTCATAATCTATTTTTACCCGTCACTTTATTATTATTTTTTTAAATGATAATTCAATAGCATTTAATTTTCATTCATTTTTAATTAATATAGCAGTATAGTTTTATTACTTAAAACTTTGCTGCTTGTTTTTGATGCACTTTAATTTTGCCATATTTAGGAAACGTGTTGTCACCTCAATAAAGTTAATTTCTATTTAATTTGTGTACATTTTAGTCATTTACATTAAAAACACACTGTTTTTGATAGTAAAATAAGAGTAAAAGGTAAAACAAAATGGGCTTCGCAAAAACTATAATGGAAAAAACAGAACAACCAAAAATTAAAATGGAAAAAACGGAATTTGGGAAAAAATAAAACGGAATTTGGGAAAAAACAAAATGGATTTCATAGGGCCCTAAGAATGCTCCTTTGCTACTCCACTGAGGGAAACAGTGTTGGTGACGGATATCATATAGTGGTGAGCACAGCAGTGGACCAGAGCTCGATTCCCGGTCAGCGCAAAAGTGTTTGGACTGACCACTGACTCATGCGATAAAGAAAGCATCTGTCTATCAATACGAGCCAGTCTTTTGAACGGCTCTTTGAAAGGAACAGATCCACAAGATTCGGCTCCCTTCAAAGAGCCATAAATCCCACCTCTAATCAAAACAGAGTGTTACCCGACTCATATTCTAATACGCCAGTCTTGCATCAGGTGAACTGGACCCAGCACATAAATAAAAACTCTGAAAGGCCGACATAGTGTTAATGGTTTAGTCTTTGGAGAAATATTAGATTACATACATATATATGCAGTAAAAACAGATCAACCCCCCCCCCCCCCCGTAAGCAAGCACTTGGCAACAGCAACTTGTTAACGGGAAGATACCCTCCAACAGAACCAGGCTCAGCTGGTGGTCGGCCGTCTGCCTCGACCGGTTGAGGCGAGAGGGGAGAGCGGAGAGAGAAGACACGAGGAGCATTTGACAAACAGCAAGCAGTGAGTCATGAACACAGAGCAAGGTCTGTGGGGCCGGTAAATGCACAAGTACAGTGTTGCTACTCTTACTGTTGTCAGCTGATGTGTAAATAAGCCACCTCTTGCTCACAGGTTTGCAATATAAGTGGACAAAAAACACACATGGTCTGTGATATTACATTCACTTTTTCGATATATTCCCGTTTGGAGACCTAGGGCAACCTTTTGACCAAGGTGTGTTCTGAGCTGGAACAGTTACTGAAATATTCATTTATAATCTCTGTCTGGTTGGCTATGCCTACATTATGGCCTCTAAATTACCTATTTTCTTTGGTATATCGGATTTATTCCTTAATATATACAATATATTTACTGATCAGTAAATTTGATTTGACAGATTTGTATTAAGACAAATCTGTCTGCAGATTAAGGGGGCTTTCACACCTCTATTATGTTTTAATTTGGTTCGTGTTCACATGTAGTGTACACACCCTCAACACTACTGTTTGTGCTTGCAGACTGCTTTGTGATTTGGATTTCAGGAAATCAGGAAACACGTTCAGCTTGGTCGAACATCTAGGCCATGCACAGAAAGCAACGGTTCAATTGTCAATTTGACAGTTTCCCTTCCAAAGACGCATCAGCTAAACTGCGTGGTTATATAATTATAAGCTCATAAAGAGTAGTCGTATTGTCCTGTGGATAACATGTTCACACCGCAGACAAATCGCTCCAGGGACTTGTAAGCGACCAGAGACCACCCTCCCTAACTGGCTTGAGCTCGGTTGGTTTGTTCCAGAACAGAGTGCCATTGCTGTGTTCACACCGGGCCAAACGAACTGACCTGGCAGGAAATGCTTCTGGGTTTGGAGCAATGAACTAGATGTGAAAGCACCGTAAAAATTGCCACATACAAAGGGAGTATCTCCGCAACAGTCTCAAAATCTGTATCCTGAATATTCCCGTTCTAACACTGGTCAAATCTGTGCAAAACGTCCAACTGCATGTCTTGGTTCGCAGGTTTGTGCTCAGACGTGACATCGATAATCAAAACATCTTTGTCTAATGTTTAAAAATGCCCTTCATTGTATTTCTCAGGCCCCACATTTATTTTATGGAACGTCATCTGTTTTCCCGCTACCTTCACTCAAGATAAGATAGGATAAGATACGATAAGACGTGCCTTTATTGATTCCCCATTGAGGAAATTCAGGGTGACACGGCAGTATTAGAATAAGAGACAGAAAAAAAACTTCAACAATCTATGAATACACAGAAAAGACCAACATCCACCTTTTTCTTATTGTATTATCCGTTGATTCTGTCATGTGTGATTCATATCATGTGTATTATATTAAATTAAAATTGACTACACTCGACCCCTGGCATTAGACCTGACTGAGACCTTGTTTATAAAGTAGGATCAATATGAGCTAAAACTGTGAGGAGTGGAAAACACAGCGGAGAGCAAGACTCTGCAGTCAGAGCAAAGTCGAACTGTCTGAGTGCTGCAGCAGGAAATGATCCAAAATGAAACCAGCCAACTCATGGTCTATAATCTATTTAAATCTTGGCTAAATAAAGCAAAGGCTGCTGCTTCATTAACAGTTTTAATATACAAACACGCTGGCTTGGAATCCTTCCTTTGCTGGAGGCTTTGTGCAGAGAAAAGCCTTTTAGTTCATTTAGGTCTGACCTCAGCCTGGGAAACTACATGATGTGACCTTAAAAGGGCATTTCCACACACTAGGATGAATGCGTGAGCACAGATAATCACACGAAGCCACATTAGTCTGCCATTATGAATCAAAATGTGCCCTGGATTAAGTCTCTGATTAAGCGGTCCTTCAAATAGACCTCAGGAGCCACAGCCCAAACAATGGAGACCAGATTCTTTGAAGCTAAAATCTAATTCTAAGATCTAAGGTTGCATTTATAACTGTAGTCTGGTTGATTTGGTATGGGGCAAGGTAACGCAAGCAAAAATTATACACTATTTCTGGTCCAGTTCTTAGGAATATGTCCAAAATCAGTCCCTTATTCACTTCGCCTGTGATATTAGCACACATGCTAAGGCATTTGATCTCAAGTGATTAGCTCTATGTACGTGTACTCACATCCTATCACAATTTCCACATTTCATATGCAAACACCAGCATAATTTGGGAGAATACTAGGCAAACAGCCACTGTGTCTATATAATACATCGCTACTGTCGTTTCAGAACCATGAACAGCCTTGTTTATGTTCATGCGCTGTGCGTATGATGAAAATGTGGAACATAATAAGCTGTACACAGTCATTAAATTGTTATTTATACATTTATCTCAGCCCTGGTGTTGCTTTATTTAGAGACCCTCACAAAGCTCTGGTAAATAAAGTTAAAATAAACATGGTTACTTTGCATACATCAGCATGCCAACTATTAATTCTTGTTTACATTCATTTATTAGTTTAATAACTCCTAAAATAATTTGAAAGGGCTGCGTAGACGACACAAAAATGGTGTTTTCGCTTTTTCTGTCAATCATTCAAAATAGCCGTTAAGTGTTTTCTCTAAATAAGTCCACTTAGGAAGAGGACCTCGGTTGAGTAGGTGGTGTGGCAAAGTGGCCAGGACACTTTCATTAGTGTTCACACACTAATGAAAGAATATGGTCACAAGTGACCACATTCAGTGGTTAATACCATGTCTGAAGGGGATGTCATTCACTACATCAGCTAAAATAGATACTGAGTACTTTATTCAACAGTGAGCAATAACTTCAGCTTACAAACATCTTATCATTATGTAAAGAGATGTTTGGAAAGAGGCCTGCAGCTGGGTTGTCTTCTCCTGCCGGGGTGACCAAAGTGGTGCAGTCTTGGATTGCCCGACATGGACAGATTCCAAATTCTAATTCTTGTGGCCCCGTGTTTACCTGCGCGTTTTAGAATTTGTTAACATTTTACTGCTTGTCTATAAAGCCATTGTAATTCTCCTGCCGAGACACATTTGTGATTTACTAACACTTTAGGAGCCTGATCTCTGCCCAAGATCCTCGGTAATGGTTCCAAAATCAAATTATATCTCAAAAAGTGAGTGGGCCTTGGTTGTGGAAATCCAAACTCAGCATATTCTTTTAAATGTCTGCGCAAGACTCACTTTTATCGTATGGCTTGTTTTTAGCTGACGCTTTGTTGTAACTTTCTAAATCACTATTATATGGATGTATAAACTTGCATTAATTGTTTTTATCCTAAAGCACTTGGTAACTTTGTTTTAAAAGGGACTTTATAAATTAAAGTTGTGTGTTTTGTTCTCACCAACATCACACAACTCACAGAAAAACAATTGATTATTATCAGAATGGGCCTGGACGTCCTTCATCATAAATAACAGAGATAAACAAAGGAAGTTAAAGAGCTGGGAGACAGACTGTGTGAATGCTTTGCACACTTTTTGATGAATAACTAAAATACAAAGAGAAGCACTGGCAGAATGCTGATGACACAGCCGCTCGTTTCATACTATGTTGAATTTATAACGGTTCAGCGTGTGAGTGAAATTATAATTGGAAGTTCTGACATTCATCTGGAGCGAGACTTTTCAGGCTTTCTTTGCTCCGTTTATCTGGTTCGCCATGGCCTTCAGTCAAATCTAACATGTCCTTATGTTAGAAGGCAAAAATAAAAATAAGTCAAAAACAAAAGTAACCGGGGAATAGTAAGACTCTCGCAGGAACTCGACAGAAAAGAACAACAGGATAATCCAAAAAGCAGAGCAAAACCAAGGCACACAGAGTCAGGGGACTCAGCCGGCAACAACAGGATAACGTACAGGGAAACAGTACAGCCAAACTGACCAAGGACTGGAAAAAGATAGCACATACATGCATGGAACTAATGGGGCCAGCTGAAACTAATGAGTTTAGGAGTAAACAATAGCAACAAAAGCAACATCTGAAATGCAAAGAAGTGACAAAATAAAACAGGAAATAAAAGGAGAACCAAACTGAACATCAGAAGTACAAATCCCAATATACCCCAACAATATCGTGAGAAGGTTCAATATTTTTTGTCAATCACTTCAGAAAGTGAAACTCATATATTATCTAGATTCATTACACATAGAGTGAAATATTTCAAGCCTTTATTTCTTGTAACTTTGATGATTATGGCTTACAGATAATGGAAACCCAAAATTCCGTGTCTAATGATGAACAGAATATATCCAAAGCTCAATGCCATGCAGTTACTCTTCAAAAGGACTCTAATTATCCATGTTTACAATCGTCTCATTAAAGTAATTTGAATAAGCTGATGTCTTCCTTTAAGGTACACATCAATCACAGGTTTAAATAGCAGACTGATGCCGGAGCTTCACTAAAGAGATCTGCTGGTTTAAAAATGGAGGAAAGAGTTGCCTGCTGAAACATTTCTGACATTATTTGGCATTCTGTGGTTGTCACAGTTTTCTGCACAGGGCTTGTCACAAATTGTAAACCCAGCTCAGTACGGTGCTTTGTCTGCAACGGTTGGTTTCTTTTCAGGTCCAGATGCAGTCCGAGACTCTCTGCTTTTGTTAGGGACACTTCCTACAAATGTATCTATGCAGGTTCAAATGGGGTTGTCATTAGATGCTGAGGTTGTTGTACTCAAAGCTCAGTGGTGGAAAAAAGAACCCATGCTATTATATCTTATTGGACTTTAATTATATTCAAATGAATTGGAACTCAAATCTGGAAAGACTGCCTCCCCCAAAAGTCACCTATACATACAACAAACATCAATGACTTTATCCATCACTGCCCTTTGCCCTTACGTTATGTAACATTTTATATTAACATGGTTTTAGGTCTTTACATCACTGTGCACAATTCAGCCTTGAAATTATTTAAATGTTTTGATGGGTAACATGCTAGTTACATGCTAGGTACTGTAGAGTCTGGCAGGATTTATCTGTGGGAATGGCAACATGCTATATCACAATAAGACCGTGTTCACACCTGGTATTAGCATGCGCGCTAGGTCATTTGATCTCAAGTGTACTCGCTGTATGTAGGTGTGGCACTGAAATGAAGGTGCAAACACCAACATAATTTGGGAGAATATTGTTCAAACAGTCACTGTGTCTATACAATGTATTGCTTCTGTTGTTTCGGAACCATGAACAGTGCTGTTCATGTTCATACGCTGTACCACAATACTTCTTTTTTCTCTTTTTTTTTTTTTTTTTTTTTTAAAGAAAACTGGGTGAAAAAGTTGGGCTCATCTAATATTCCACAATTAGAAAATTACATGTTCACAACATCAGAACTTCCTTATTTGTTTTTGTGGCCGAAGTGCTGCATTATGGGTTGTTTGTATCCTTAATGTTGTCCTTTTATGTTTCATCTATTTTAAGAGCTCATCAAACTCTCGCCTCCTCACCAAATTCAAACTAATATTTTTTAATGGAGGAAGCGTCATATTATGGGTTGTTTGTAACTGTAAGGTTGTTACAGTGCTTTTAGTCCACTTAAAGTCAGTCCATCAACACAGTTGTTCATCAAGTAGAACCTCGGTTTCTGAAATCTCATGTAATGTGTGTTTTCCATCGGGAAGGACATAAATTCATGACTGACACTAAAGATCCCAGCTTTTCCCCAACATCGCTGCGGAAATAAAGGCCAGAAAATCCAATACTAACAACCAAGAAATATAAGCACATCAGCTGTTTAGAACCAGCCAGGCATTACATCGTGTATGTTATTTTTCCGTTTTAAAAGAAAGAAAACGCCAAGAAAACTTTACCTAAAGCAACAAGGCACATTTTGACAGGGATGTCAAAACAACCTTGTTTTGAGTCAATAAAAACTCCTATGCCAAGACAAAGAGTGTTGTATTTTTAGCACCACTGAGGCCACAGGGCAACTGAGTTCATATTTAAATACAAAATGCTAAATATTGTATAGTGTTCTTCTCTGAGATTGGGCAATGTTGCCAGATTGGCATGACGACTGCAGTAAAACTTTGTGATGACTGATACATACTGCATTTTTCTCTCATGTATTAAAGTTGAGTCAAAATAACTCTGGATTTTAAATGCACCAAAAGGATGAGGATGCTAGAAGGTCTTCTGCCGGGCTGATACGCTGTGATGTGATGGAAACATTCACCTACAGAGATGCCAGTATGACTGTAGAAGTGTTACACATTCTGCATTTTTAAGCATGTGAGGGCCTGAATGACATGAATATCATCATCAGAGGGTGTACGCGAGGCTGTTTTGCAGAAGGCTGTGTTCCCTCCAGGATTTTTTATGCGCCCACTATGTTACAAGGGCATCAATTGTGCATGTGTCCTCCAAAGAGACTCCAAACAGACAAGATGTAGTACAGCAAGAGCACTACACTGATCAGTCACAACATTAAAACCAATAACAGGTGAAGTAAATAACATTGACTAGATTCGTGGCATTTGTGTGGATGTTACTGAGACATGTAGCAGCCACCTAGACTAGACCAGGCACAAACACCCCATAGCAATGGCACTCCTTGATGGCAGCAGCCATCCCCAGCAGGATGCAGCCTGACACAGACACACACACAAAAACGCTTTAGGAACAACTCAAAAAAACATGAAGAACACCACAAGGCCTCCAAACTGATCAAGTATCTGTGGGATGATCCACAGAGGCCCCTCCCCTCAACCCATAGGACCCAAAGGCCCCCACTAACAACATTCTGTTGTCAGACACCACAGGACACCCTCAGAAGGCCCATGTCCATTCTCTGATGAGTCACAACTGTTTTGGAGGCACAAGGAGACCTACACAATATCAGAAAAGGTGGTCATAATGTAACGCCTGATCAGTGTATTTACCCATGTTCTCTGCAGATGCCCATGTGCACGTCCACAAGGAAGGAGGACTATATTTAAGACGTCAGACTCACTGATTTTCCAGTAGCTTCGATGTCCACTGGCGGGAAAACATTAATATATCACTATGTGAAAGAAAAACGAACAAATACCGAAATAAACCACTCCTGAACTGCACTGCGCTTCGTGTTCCAGGAGCCGTTGCCTCCACCTGTGGGCTCTGTTTATGCTTCGATACAACACACTCATTTTCACAGTGTGGCAGAAAAGTATGGGTTTATTTTCTGTTGTGACAGCAACCCAACTGTGTTACAATTGGTTATGACAGTGTATACACGGTGCACTGTAGCTGAGCAACCATCCGCAGGAACAAGCGAGTCCGCAGCTAAAGCCATGTTTACGTGCAAAGCAAATCTCGGCGGCGGTTTCACTGACATGGACTTACTTTGTAACAAATGAAGGGACTGAGTGAACAGTGCGGACTCGGTATCTTTCAGAGTGTTGCAATGTAAAGCCTCTAATTGCCGTATGTATTTTTCTCCTGGCACTGACAATCTGAATGAGTTGTGTAATCCAGGCATTTATTTATGGTATTGGCAGCATGTCAATTACAGGCCATTATCCTGACAAATGAAGCATGCAAGCATTACAGGGATGTACATGTTTTAGACGGACCCCAGCGGCCTCGTTTTATTCTTTTCCAGCTATGAATAGTGCCGCACGATTTGAAGGATCCTGTGAATCCTACCGCACGTAGCGGATAATCTGCGTTTAAAAAACGATCCGGAGAATGCTTTCGCAAATGTGCATATGTGTTGCATTAGCATTTCAATACTAATCAGGCATCTTCATCTCCTCTTTCTCCCCTGCGTGACACACACGCTCAAAAGATGTATTATACGTTTCAGTCAGTCGATTGAATGCCAGTATCTGGAGCGTTTCAATATGTGAGTGTGGGCTTGCGGGCTTCCTTGTGTTCAGGTTTGTTTGCAGCCTGTGTCACTGAGTAAAATATGTTGTGTATCAGCGAGGAGGACCAATAAAACAACGCATGAGGTGTTCATACGACACATGCAAAATCATGTGTGTGGGCTTCATCGTGTGGTTCTCTAACAGGACAATCTCACGACAGCATGTAGAGCATTAATAATGTAGCATCAAGCATTGCTTTATCTGGGCCGTGACCGAGCTCTTGAATCATGCAAGGCTTTGAATCAAAATCAGTGTTTTAGTATAACTGCATAAGCGACGGGACCGCTGCGGACACCTTTGATTTATTCTTTATGTCTCTTTATAAATAGAAGTGGTATTTCTTTCATTTAACCGGAACTATGGGTTATTTGAAGCAACTTGCAAACCACTGAGGTAAACAGAACACACAAAGATGAGCATGAACATGGTTTGTTCACATGCAATATGCAGTAGATGTTTCTTGTTCTTCCCTGACCAGCATTCACTCGTCTGCATCGCACTCTCAGGATTTAGTTCACAAGACCAATGGTTGCTTTCTGTTCTATTTGTATATAGTGAATTTGGAAAAAGGGCAGCTCTTTTAAATCCACACTCCACAATATGCACTTGTTTTTTATAATCTGCTGGAAATTACTTTTTTTCCCTATTATTATTATTCTATATATATTTGGCATTTGTCTGCGTTTTAATTGTTTCATTTTGTGACTGTGTTTTGTATTTGCTGCTGGTGCAGATCTAACCCGCACACGTAGACACCTGAGCTAGCGCGTACACTGCTCATTTATCAAACAGGACTCAGAGATCAGCCTCAGCTGGCTGCTTGCACAGACAGAGTACGTGTCAGTGTAAACAAGTAAATACCAACACGGTGAAACGGCACATGCGGCTTGCAGAGGCAAAAGCGTGACACATGTTGTAGCACATACAAATGCGCACAAGAGCTTTGCACCGTTTTCAGTCTTGGGACTGCCAGCACTTTTGGCAGGTAACCCAGTGCCATGAAAAATAAATACATAAATAATAATGCATTTAAAAACAGACAAAATTCATGTCAGAGGAATGACTTTGTGTTTGCTTAGGGCTCTAAGACGCGGATGACAGGAAAAGCACAGCAGCTGAGGCAAGTTACAGTCATTGCACCAAAACTTGTCTGAGCTGAACTGCCAGATACAGATTATTAGCCGTGGTGGGCACGTGACCAAGCGAAGCAAATCTGAGTACAGCTTTCTTTAATATCCAAAACAAATGCTCCAAACAAGGGCAACTGGACGTGTAGCCTTACTCGAAGAGGTGTTGCCACTCATCCAAGTAGCTTCTTTAGTTCTGAACTGAAAAAGCTACTTGTTTACAGGTTTTGTTTTGTATTTTCTTGGACATACTATGACCTGGATGTCTGACAGCCTTCCTCACACAACTTTATGTAACATTACCAAAATGTCCATTCATTCATTTTCTGGTCCTCGCAGACACAGGGAGAACATGCAAATGAACCCAGAACCTTCTTGCTGGGAGGCAAAATGTTAAAAGGCAGTAATTCTTTTATTTGTGAGTTGGATTATGAAGTTTTGAAAATGTATGTTATCTCAACACAGCAAAATGTCAATCCCTGGAACCACTGTAACAAAATGATTATGGGTCATTTCAGTTAAAGCTAACCGAGGCTGAAGGTTATAAAAGACACTGAACCCCACAGCTGTCTCAGAATAGGTTTCATCCAAAAAATAAATATTTTTTTTATTTATGTTAGAGTTTCTCACCTCTGCTTTAAACTGCTCCTGAACATCCTGTGAGTTTAGACCCAGGAAATGCCAAAAGATCCTCAGTGCACTGGGAGTCCTTTTAAGGTCCTGGAGGAGTGCGCCACATGTGATGTAGACAGAGAGGGGGTTAGATGTGTTTTTGGAAGAAGCAGTTAATGATGAGTGCTTTGGACTGGATAACTGGATGTCTACAGGATGACAAATGCAATTATTATACTGGTTAAAAGCAGTAGGTGGGAGCAGGAGTATGGGCAACCAAGCACCACTTTTTTTTCCCACTGTGGAAAACTTTGGCTAAAATATCTCGGAAATGGACACTGCTGCCTTGTCTTGTGATTTGCAACCAGCAGAGGTGATGGGGTGGTGGTGACATGGCATTACTGTCCAGGTCCTGGCCACAGACTACAATGTCAATCGTTTTCACAGTGACCACTGCTTCAGCAGAAAGAAGTTGGGGGGGAAACTGCAGACTCTGTGTTTTGTTAAAGTGGACTGTCCTCAGCACAAATGCACTGTTAAAGAGATGTTGCTCTTACATTTTCTAAATGTACATTTTTTAATCTGGTTCCACAAACTAAATACCATTCTTTGTCATTGTTAGTTTCAACCCCAGCTGTTGCTAGTCTTCAGACTTCATACCAGTCCGTCATAAAGTGGCACTAAGGTGTATACACAGATCAGGCATAACATTATGACCACCTTCCTAATATTGTGTAGTTCTCCCTTGTGCCTCCAAAACAGTCGTGACTCGTCAGAGAACGGACATGGGCCTTCTGAGGGTGTCCTGTGGTGTCTGGCAACAGAATGTTGTTAGTGGGGGCCCTTTGGGTCCTATGGGTTGAGGGGAGGGGCCTCTGTGGATCATCCCACAGATACTTGATCAGTTTGAGATCTAGTCAATTTGGAGGCCAGGTCAACACCTTGTGCTGTTCTTTTTCTGAGTTGTTCCTAAGCGGTTTTTGTGTGTTTACCTGTGCCAGGCTGCATCCTGCTGGGGATGGCTGCTGCCATAAAGGAGTGTCATTGCTATGGGGTGGAGGTCCTTGGTCTGGTCTAGGTGGGTGGTACATGTCTAAGTAACATCCACACGAATGCCAGGTCCAAAGAATTTCAGAGAATCACTGAAGATTATCTCTGAAGATTCAACAATGATAAAACAAGATTACTGGCAGACACAAAGAGGGACTCAAGGAGAGAAATAGTGGAGGTGAGGGGTCGGGTTGGTAGGGGTACAACCAGAAACGGTAAATAAGAGTGTTTTTTCAATGAAAAACAAAGCGAGAGAGAGCGAGGCGCAGCATACAGAGAAAGAGACGGCAAGAATCAGAGTGAAGATATTAGTACATTTATTGTGACTCACAGAAAGATGACGCTGTCTCTTTGACTTAGTGTTATCTCGTCTGCTGCTGCGCCGCAAGGTCCCTACGTGTGTGTGTGTGTTCATGCATATGTGCCTGTGTAGATGTGCCTTTTTACATGTGTGTAAGTGTGATATTTACTAGCTGGCTCTGAAGACCATTATAAATGGTTTTCCATTCCATTTTTAACCTGGTTGTCATCGTGACGTGATGTTTTCGCATCAACCTACTTAAGAAGGGGCTGCTGCCTGAAGCACAACTGGATTGGTTTATTGAGTTTTACAAAGAGGACTCTGAGAGCAAGAGAATGTTTTTCGCCACTCCAGAAAATATGAATTATTCCTCAGAGTCGGATGGGTCTGTCATGCCTGCGCCTTAAGTTAGCCTAGCTTAGCAAAAAGGCCAGAAGCAGCTTGTAACAGCTAGCTCATCCATAGGTCAAGACATGGAACCCCGTCATTGTATTCATTGTCATTGGCCAGGAACTAGCATCTAAAGATTGGTTTACACTCCCACGACAGATTAAAATACTGGTCTATCTTTTCAACGCGATGCATGTGACATATATGACCAAGACATAAGGCCCAAAGGCTAGGAAATTAACTTTGAATGGGACCTAGTGCTGCAGCCCTGCACCACTGACTGATGTGCAAATGGCACACAGCAACATTACGGGGGAAAGCTGAGAAA
The DNA here is from genome assembly GCF_963514085.1 of Chelon labrosus. NCBI lineage: Eukaryota > Metazoa > Chordata > Actinopteri > Mugiliformes > Mugilidae > Chelon > Chelon labrosus. The sequence continues at coordinate 24,242,716 of NC_140358.1, forward strand.
CGCTCAACTTTATGCAAATGTCCTCTGATGGAGTGAGATTGAGAGTCTGATGAGAACTCCGGTAGTGGATTGGGACCTGCTGCCAGCACAGGACAGGAAAGCAATGCTCATCAGTCTTTCCCACTTGGCTGATCAATGTTAACAGTTAACCCCCTGAGCCCTTGGCTGTGCTCTGCAAGCTCCGCCAGTCGACAAAAAAAACCCAGAAACAAAACAATAGAAACATTGCCAAATTAAACCGGTAACATCTCTGAACCTGCAAGGCTGAAATGGACATTCTTGGATTCTATAAGACACGTAAACATCACGTTTAAATGACATTATATTAACAATAAATCAAACTGAATGCTACAGAAATTCAACACAGGATAACGTGTAACTCACAGGATGTGGTCAGGACTACAGAGCCTCATACAGCTTCTTGACAGGTCAGGGACTTCCTGCTGCTTTGTATTTATGGATGCTTCATTAGGGAAGCTCAGTGACCTTGTTAAAGTAGACGTATGTATGGCAGGGAGGTGTTGTGGACATATTCCTGATATTCCTATAGGGTCTTTCAGGAACCTTAACCAGTCTTTCACTGAACATGTGGTAGCATCCTGCTTGCTTCATAGGACAGTTCTGAGAGCTAAGTTTCAGTCCTTATCAAGAGGTAAAGCAGGGCTGGGGGCAGGTAGATGGCAATAACTGGTCTTCAAGGTAGGTCAACACTGTTGTGTGTGAAGAGCTGGAATAAAAGGAGCTGGTTTGGTCTTGAACTTAGCTTTAGCAAGTTACTTCATGTATCACATGTTTTATCAGTTTTGACATCGGCAACATGCAATTTGACCCTTTGTCTCCCAAGCTGACCCAGGCTGAAAGCCAGAGCAACTTCCCCACAATTTGAAGGTGGCAGGTGGTGGGTCTGGAGTCTTTCTGTTGAGAACTGATTATGCTCCAGCAAACATCTGCTAGGCCAATCAAATCGTTTGGGTGATGGACAGGCGAGTATAACAGCACCATAGTCATTTATGGCTCATAATTAAATTTCTGAAAATCTGATAAGAATCGAGTTTGGCTACTCAAGACGTAAGCTGAACTCCAAGCTGTATGCTACTTTTATTAAGTATTCCCGTCAGACATTTAGATTTGTTGAATGGATTATGTTGTTATTCAAAAATAATACTGTACTCAAACCGTTGGCCTTTAGTTTAGGGCTGACTACACTGTGCTCTGTAAATACCATCTTCTGACGATGCAATGTTCTGTGTTTGGACCTGGCATTTGTGTGGATGTTACTTAGACGTGTACCACACACCCACCCCATAGCAATGAGGGGCCGGTGTGCTCCCTGATGGCAGCAGCCATCCCCAGCAGGATGCAGCCTGAATCAGGCACACACTCGAAGACGGTTCAGGAACAACTCAAAAAAACTGAAAAACAGCACAAGGTGTTGAGCTGACCTCCAAATTCACTAGATCCCAAACTGATCAAGTATCTGTGGGATGCACTGGAACAAAGCTGTTCCACAGATGTCCCAACTCATAGGACCCAAAGACCCCACACCAGTGGTTCCCAAAGTGGGGGGCGCGCCCCCTAGGGGGGTCGCAGAGCCATTGCAGGGGGGGCGCAGGGCGCGGATCGAATTAGAGGGTGACAATTTTTCAGGACGCCCGCGAGTCACGGTATTCCCACGGGTGTCATTTTCACTGTTGGTAACGTGATAGGGACGAGATAGAGCAAATAATTAACAGGAGCGGGCGGGACCAGGACGGAGGACGGAGCCAGAGATTAAATTAAAAAATGACGCTGCAATGCGGTGAGTGTGCCCAACTTTAGACAGCAACATAGGGAGCGAGACGGGATTTAGGAGTCTTTCTCTCGGGATTTTGCGGGACAGGATTTCTTTGGGGGGGCAGTTACGTGATCGGGATATGACGGGAGTATTTTTGTGGGCTCGGGATGGGAGCGATGAGATGGACAGGTCAGTAAAGTTTACTTTTATTTGTTCAAAAAAGGCTGATGTTTGTATTAATTACAATGTGTGAAATAAACTCCAACGGAGTCTGAATTATTTTTATTTTTTTTGGGGGGGGGGGGGGGGGGGGGGTCATGAAGATTTTCTCATGTACCAAAGGGGGTCCCAGCAGAAAAAGTTTGGGAACCACTGCCCCTTTCTTCCTCCTATTAATCACAATAGGAGGAAGAAAATAATCCTATTTCCAAGCAACAGGATAAATTGTGTCATTCACTTTCTTTTTATTCAGCATCTCTTGCACTTATTTATTATTCCTGTTTCTGCCTTGCTGTACCTCTCCATTCCCATCTCCCTACCTGTTGTTTCTTTAATCATCCTACTCTGCATCCCACTTTCTACCTCTCTACCCACCTCGTCTCTTGGACCTGTTCCGTGAGTTTCATGCCAATTTTAAGCCTCATGGGGTCATGTTTTCACTCCAGGGCTGGCTGACATGGTTTTTGCATTCTGGACAGAATGTTTTTCAAGAAGCAAACACAAAATGGTTGCTGTGAAATGGCAGCAGGTGGGTACAGTGACATCCTGAGTTAAACTATTGACGTGATGGATTTCAGCGATTCAGCACAACTAGAAATGGCCTTTGGAAACTAAGAGATTTGTGTGTCCTACCTTGTAACTCAGTATAGAAACATGTTGGAGAAAAAAAAAGAAAAAAGTTGCATCTGTAAAGGTTAGAATAAAAAAAAAAAAGACATTTTGAAAAAGTACAGTTTTGTGTCCCAGAAAGTGCCAAAAATACAAGAATCTCGCTGCCACGTTGCTGCATTGCCATCTCGACACATAGCTTCAGTGACTTTGAAAAGAACACATGGAACAAAGTATAAGCCTCAGACAGGAAAGGAAAGTATAAGGTGACAGAAGAGATGAGCTGTGGGGAGGAAAAAGAAAGAAGGACGAGAATTAGAGGTGAGAAAGAAAGCGTTGCTTTGCAGAAACTGATTATTTTCCCTATGAGAGGTGAGTGCATCATTAAGGGAATGCACTTTAGTCACCCACAATGAGGTCTCCAATTATATATGAAATTCACAAAGTGATGCATGAAGTGTTATTGCTGCTTTTCTCCGCCTGAAAATAGACCCGGCTCTGTGTCATGAAGAATAGCAATTTTGTGTTTTTTTTTCCCTGTGTTCTGGAAAAACAACAGCAGTTAAAAGGAATCGCTGGCGGCCTAAGACATGGATTTATGCACATTGCAGACATCAGTGTAAACCTTCTGTTATTGTCCTCGACCTGAAAGCAAATAAAATTAGTGGATTTGTAATCTAAAAATACTCAACTTTCCTTTCTGGTTAGCATGTAAGTAAAATATGCCGTTTCAAAGCAGGAGTGCCCAGTATGTTGATCTCAACAAAGGTAGTGCGGGTAGATATTAGCCATCTGTCCTCACTATGACTTTTGAGACTTGGTTGGCATACAATACAATGGCAGTTTGAAGAGCTACCAGTCTGAGACGAGTGCTGCAAAACTCCAGTGAGCTAATTAGTTAGCCTTCCAATTTATGTCTAAAGAAGGGGAGTAAGAAGGAGTGGGAGTGCTGGACCAAGACACAAACCAGTGCAGTGCAAGTCATCAGAGTGAGGGAAGTGACCATAAATGTATTGACATATGAGCCATACGAGTTCATGCAATTATGTAAGGATTGCCAATATACAGCTCTGGAAAGAAATAAGAGACCACTGCAAAATGATCAGTTTTGCTGGTTTTGCTATGTATTTATTAAAATGAACATTTTTTGTTTCATTCTATAAAGTGCTGACAACATTTCTCTCAAATTTGAAATTAAAATATTGCCATTTAGAGCATTTTATTGGCAGAAAATGACAACTGGTCAAAATAACAAAAAAAGATGCAGTGTTTTCAAACATCGAATAATGCAAATAAAACATTTCTTAAACAACACAACACTAATATTTTAACTTGGGAAGAGTTTAGAAATCATTATTGGTGGGATAATCTCAATCTTTAATCACAGCAGTGTTTTTTTATAATCTTCCTGATAAAATAAAATTTGGTTCAGGTGATCACCTGATCAGTGTCTCAGTAAGTAGAATGAGGAGGCTTGTGTTGGAATCGAACAAACGCTGGAATGGACTGGCTGCCATAGATGTAGAGACTGATTTAAGAAACATTTGTGGGAGTGGTCTCTTAATTTTTTCCAGAGCTGTATATACTGTAGTATAAGTTTTTAATGTAGGGTAGATCATTTTGACTTGGTTGTGGTAAAAGTAACTGCAAGCCAGAAAAGTGAGGACAAAAAGCGTAGGCAGATGAGATCCATGACACTTTCAGCTGTGTAGAGGCAGGAGCAGCTGCAGACTATAGACTGCATATAAATATGGACAATGCGTCTATGATATGAACATGTTAGTTAGACTCAATGTTGGAGGTGGAACCTTTTTCACTATTTTGTTTGTAACATATAATTGTAAAGTCAAAAATGTAAAGTTAAAAAAAAGAACAAATCATATTTAATTGTCATCAAATTCAAAATATTCCAAAATTACTGAACCTCAACCAACCACAACGCTGCCTATATATAATATGTAATAACTAATCAATCACAGGGGCCATTTTTCTTACATTGAGTACTTTGACTTCTATTATTATTATTACTATTGTAAAAGTAGTACTTCCACCACTCTTAACTGGACCATCAATTCTAAGAGTATACTCAGATGACTGGTTTATAGCCATTGACTCTGAGAAGGTCAAATGCAAATGCAGCCAATAAGCTACAGCAGCTTTCTCTATTCAGAACTGTCAAGATTTATACCAATGTTAATTTCAAGGATAAGATTTGTTATTGGACAGTAGCCCAAAATTGTGGGTCAGTTTTCTTTTTTTTTTTTTTTTTTTAACAACATACTATTTCCTCTTTCCATTCTCGGGTATTGCTTCTTACGTGGGAACATGATAATATTCATCCACAATCCTGCCTACAAAGCTCTTTTTTGTTAAGTGTTCCTCTAAGCGGATAATAGCAGCGTGTGTACAACACCAGGCGTGCAGTATTATAGGATGCTACAATGCTGCATTTGTGCAAAGGCTGACTAAAGTGAAGGCGTTCTGCTCTATGAATGTAAATCACTTGGGGGTTATAAAGTGCACAGTGTGCAATTTTCTGTAGAGTTTATTTCTTCTAGAGTGAGTTCAATCGTTTTAGGGAAGCGTCACTGGTCAGAAGTGGCAACAATAACAGTTTGTGTACGTTTAAATGGTCGTCACTGCCTCTTAAAGATTTTATGTGTAACCAGGGAAAGAAAGAAAATGGCTGTGAAAGAGTATTGTGTACTCGTCAGAGCAGAAATGTGATACTTCCCAAAATTTTAAAATGTCTGGAAGCGGCCCACTAAGACAGAGTAGAGAGGCCCCAGCTGCCACCAATACTACCTGATCATTAGATCATGGATATTAAATACAAAGGGGTTTTGGTATCTGTGTGACAAATGCTGCATTGCTTTAAATACCACGTCACAGTATTCCTAATTCGGTCCTTCGTCATGCATATTGCATGCGGGGATTTATGAGGCAATCGAGATCACTTTTTCACCTGGTGTTCAAGGTGAAAGGAGATGAAGTAAAGTGGCTGTGGAGCCAGCTGTGCCAGGTCCTATAATCAGATGAAGTCAGAATTCAGCACCGTTTATCATCTGATTAACAGGTTAATTGCAAAGAACCCCCGAGGGGTGGAGAAATGGTTTAACTATTACACAAAGGCAACAGTCACTGTTGAACTACAGAGATGATGAATCATGTTTGATCAGATTGTATTCCAAATTAGCAAAAACTAAATAATTATATGGCCTTTAAACACATCCTTTAGATCTTTCTATCATCTAAAGGGATGGAAGTGACTTACAATACTGGTCAAAATGTTTTTCTTTCATTCTACCATTGTAACACTTTATAAATGATTTGGAAACGTTGTATGGTGTACTGTCTGTGCTGTTTTGTGTCTGCTGATTGTAATTATGTTTATTTTTAGCCACCTTTGCCCGTTTAAATTGCCCCTTGTGGACAAATAAAGTAATCTGGTTTGAATTGGTTCCCAGAGGATGTATCCCACCAAATAAATATTCCTTTACCCATCACGTTTATTTAAAGTGACCTGCTGTCACTCACCTGAATATGATTTTCCCATGCAGATCTTCATGATGTGACTGATCGCAAAACATTGGCAATTTACACCCATCAGGCATAACATTATGACAACCTTTCTAATATTGTGTAGGTCTCCCTTGTGCCTTGTGTAAAGTTCTGACTCGGAGAATAGACATGTGCCTTCTGAGGGTGTCCTGTGGTGTCTTAGTGGGCACCTTTGAGTCCTACAGGCTGGGGGGAGAGGCCTCTATGGATCAGGCTTGTTCCAGTGCATCCCACAGATACTTGATCAGTTTGGGATCAAGTGAATTTGGAGGCCAGGTCACCACCTTGTGCTGTTCCTCATGTTTTTTAGTTGTTCCTAAAGTGTTTTTGTGTGTGTGCCTGTGTCAGGATGCATCCTGCTGCCATCAAGGGGTGTCATTGCTACGGGGTGGGGGTGACTGGTCAGGTCGAGGTGGGTGGTACGTGTCATTATCATCCACATGAAGGCCAGGTCCAAAGATTTCCCAGCAGAACATTGCATTGTCACAAGATGGTCAATGTTATTTACTTATCATGTCAGTAGTTTTAATGTTGTGGCTGATACGTGTACATGGTGCTACTTCATAATATGGACTAAAGAAAGCATGTAGCATGAAAGCATCAGTCCAAGTGCATCGTTTCTGCCATCGACTTGATCCGTTCACAACCTTCACCACACTGTGGCCTAGTTTTTATAGCCAGATATAAAAATAGAAATAAACCTAAAGATGTTCTCTCTGTGTGTGTTTACTTTGTGTCATTTCTCATTCACAGCTGCACTGGAAATGAAGCAAAGCCCTGCTGGCAGCTCAGACCTGTCACATCGGCCCAGTCAGCCATCAGAGATGATTATTACTAATGATCAGAAATGAAACACCGAAGACATCCGAACAATTTAAGTACGACGAGAAGAAAATGATAACTGCTGCATTTTGACCAAAGAAAGATAAACGTTATTCAGTTGTGCAACAGAAATCTATGTAAATGTCAAGTGTAAATGAGATAATGTTGAAGAAACCCTTTTACAGCTGACATTAACAGGTGTTAAAGGGCGTGTACCATTTACTTGAAGCCTAATGCGTCTCCACACCGCCTTTACAGGGAGCAAAAAAAACTTGCCACGACCAGAACTTTCAGATGGATGACTGAAGCAGTGTTATGAAACTAAACATGAGCGAGGGAGGTAGATGCAAAGGCAGAAAGAGCAAGAAGGCACACCGAGAGTTTTATGGACAGCGGCTCAATGTGACAGAGACACATTGAACAGTCCCCTCTGCTCGCATCGACAAGGCGCCTAGAGATTCAACACCTTAACTCTCAGCTGACAAATTGCCTCTTTCCTTGCATGAACATCACAGCATAAGAGTGAAAAAAAGCTCTCAACCGGGCAAAGTAAAACTGAAAAAAAAGGCTGAAAATGAGACAGGCATAAAGGAAAGGAAGAAGAGGGTCATCCACCGGGTAGTTTCTGGACTAAATTTTATTCGACAAATTGCCTTTTTGCACTTTCCCTCACATTTCCTGCCTCCCTCCACTTTTCTCCCCCCCACACTTGTTCTGTGTAGATTTTTAACGTAAGCAACAAGTCTAAAGGAGAGAATTAATGGCAAACAACTGGTTATTTTATGGAAATTGTTTCCCATTTTTGCAAGTACAGTTCCAATCTGTACCGTGCCAAGCTAGGTGATACTGTGGATCCGACCAGACAAATCATATCGACCAGGTGCCAGATGGTTATTTACTTCTCTCTATGACTGCGTTTACATGGTCTTTAGTATCCCGATTTTGAGGCTTATCCCGGCTTTGAGCATATCCGGGATATGGTGTTTACATGGAACACAGAGAAACCCGGTTATTCATATCCCCGTATACATGATAAATAACAGTATCCCGTTTTCCGATCACTGCATCCTATCTGCGCATGCGTGTATCACGTCTTTTTCAATGTTTTCCAACGCGACCTAACTTGTTCAACGGAGCGAGGTGGAAAACCAGCGTCACGTAGCTTTTCCGCAACAGATTTGAATACATCAGCATGTCGGTGTTTTCTGCATCTAAACACGTCGTTATGTTTAGTTCTTTCATTATTTTAAGGGAAAATTCAGTCTCTTCGTTGCTCCAAAAGTGAGAAGTTCTCGTTGCCGCCATGTTGTTTGTATATCTAGTGCGTCACTTGGCGTCACTCGCGCCTGCGCAGACAGTGGGCAGCCGTCAGAAATTGGGATAAGGTGTATACATGCTCCAGTATCCCGGCTTCTATCGGAGTACTCCAGGTAGCAAGTTTCTTGAAATCAGGAAATGAGCATATCCCGATTTCTGAATTCGGGATATGGTGTTTACATGGACAAACACGAAATCGGGATACTTCAAAAACCCGATCAAAATCGGGATACTAAAGACCATGTAAACATGGTCAATGCTTTGAGGTGACAGCATAGACTGTATATAAATATGGACAACATCCCCTCGTCCTTGCATTGGCCAAGCTGAGGGATATAGGCGTCACAATCTTGCGAGTTTGGACCCAGAGTGTGCACAGTATGGTCTTAGAGTGTTGCCACGCGGAGCTAGTGTTGCTTTCGTCAACGAAAACTATGACTAAATATTGTCGTCAACGAACCTTTATCACGTGACTAAAACGAGACGAGACGTAACGTAAATGCTGGTCATGCGACGATGACTATAATTAAATGTATAATGCAATATCGTTGACGAATAAAAACGAGACTAAATGTGGTTTACAAAATAAAAACTATGCTAAAATGTCTCTCCATTTTCGTTGACCAAAACGAGACGAGACGAAATGTTACAACGTAATTTTGTCTTGTTTAGTCGCGTTATTATTATTATTTTGTAGTTTTTCTGTTTCCTGTGTCCAGAGCCCGTTTCTCTCGCAGGCGACGTCACTTCCTCAAGCTCCACTCGCGGCATTAGTTAGAAGTAGCGCGACAGAGAAAGGGAACGATGGCCGGCCAGCCGGGGGTCTTTGGTAGAAGAAGAAGAGAAGACATTTGGAAAAACTTTAAATACATCGAAGTGGAAAATAAAACCGAATGTCTTGTGGTGAAAGATAGGGAGATAAGATAATAAGAACCTTGTTTGAAATAGGTTTGGCTAAAAGAAAATTTTGGTTTTGTCTATACTACAAGGTACTTATACTATATTGACTGGGTTAAATAGAATTGCATTACTAAAAAGAGACTAAAATACAATTTTCTTTGACTAAAACTAGACTAAATGTCATCAGTTTTCGTTGACTAAAACTAGACGAAAATAGTCATGGATAATTCTGACTAAAATAAGACTAAAATGCTCAGACTTTTAGTTGACTGAAACTTGACTAGACTAAAAAGAGTATGAACATGACTACTAATAAAAACTAAAATGACAGCTTGACACAAAGGCTAGACTAAAACTAAAATTAAAACAGGCCGCCAAAAACAACACTACGCGGAGCCGCTTATTTATTTTTTCCCAACAACAAGACCGATCCACAGAGGCCCCTCCCCTCAACCCACAGGACCCAAAGGCCCCCACTAACAAAATTGTGTTGCCAGACACCACAGGACACCCTCAGAAGGCCCATGTCCATTCTCTGATGAGTCACAACGGTTTTGGAGGAACAAGGGAGACCTACACAATATTACAGGGGTGTCAAACATGCGGTCTCCAGGCCAAAACCGGCCCGCCAGAGGGTCCAATCTGGCCCACAGGATGAATTTGCCAAGTGCATTTTTTTAATAAAATTGGCAACTATTCCTAATTTGTCCACTAAGAGTTGGGCTGTTTTAGTAAGAAGTGCAAACATAACACAACACTGAGACCCAGAACTTATTTTTCTTAAAATGTTTTAGGTTGTTCCTAAAATGTTTTGTAAAAGGATAGCTCATTAAATGTTAGCACTGCCAATGCACTTGTCCTGCTTTGCACTAAAACACAGGCAAACCTCTGGAGTTGCCATTATTTATAGGTTATTACGATGTTACGTTACTGTTCCGGCCACTGAGATCAAATTGGGCCGTATGTGGTGCCCAAACTAAAATGAATTTGACACCACTGCAATATTAGGACGGTGGTCGTAATGTTATGCCTGATCTGTGTATATTGACTTGAGAGATGGTTATTACAGGCAGAGATTTATTTATTTACTTATTTGAGGCAGCACATAGCAAGCATTAGTAGTATGCACTGCATTGAAGGACAGTCAACATAACTCGTGTCTTCTGCTTGAGCAAAAACGTTTGCCTCGTTTACTTCAAGCAACACTTTTTGCATCTTGAGTCCCAGTTAGATAAGTATGGGAATACTAGACAGGACTAATCACAAAACAAGAAAGGTGTCTTGTTATTTTAATGAAAGTGCAAGGTCCCAGACAAGAAGGAAAACACACATCCGCTAAGACGTAGCACCAGAAATGATAAATGCATTTGTGGTTCATTAGTAGGTTATGTGTAGCTGTTAACTAACTAAACTAATAAATGAATAACAAACGAACAAATGACATCAGTGAAATGAGTCGGCTGTGTGTGGCTCTTTCCTAAAACAGTATTTGCATGTGGCTAATTAGCCATGTGGAGTTAAATTATTTCCTCACAGTCATTACTGTGCTTACGGATCCTTCCTGGGCCTCAGAAGTAACTGCTTTTAGAAGATTACAAATCGCAAATGAATAAATCAACCTGACAGTGCTTCAAATGAGCGAGACTATTGCTGTTCTGTTCATCATGTGTTCCCACATCCACCGTCCCATCACGTCCATCAGGATCCATTGTTTTGGGACAGCAGTCATTTGCTACTTCCCGCATATGTTCTGTTAACAGAACCCTGATTTTTTTGAGTGGTCACTGGAGATGGATGGGGAGACTCTAAATGCCTGATGGGAACAGATGTACGTAGAGCTGTCCACTTGTGTTCAGATGGCCCAGGACATGTGGTAATGCCAAGACTAGCAGGCCCTAGGCAATGAGCCCGAACTGTGTGCCAAAAACATATGTAAGCAATACAGAGGGAAAATTCGGGTTGACAGGCTCTTACAAATAGATAGGTATCAGATTAAAAAAATAAAATATTACAGCTCCAAATGCAATCTTTTCGTCACTGAACGCTGCCTTGTTTTGTCTACCTCAGCCCAGCCAGCGGTTCAGCGCTGCTCGTCTAAGTGACAGCCGGGCTCCACGTCGCAACATTTCCACCGCGCACGAGAATGACAATTACAGCGTGTGACTCATGCTCTGACATCTGGGCAGGCAGAAGTTACTAAGCCGCTCACGGCGTCGACTGCAAGAGTACAAGGAAACCAGAGTCGAGTGCGAGCGAAGTTGCGTGTGCAAAATCAGCCGTGAGCTGAGACTAGAAGGTGCGGGCTCTCTCTGGAGCTCTGCCCTCCAGCGACTCCAGATACACCAGCAGCTTCTTCCCCGCTGCAGCTGTCCTTTTGTTCAACTTTCCACTGACTTCATGTGATTTTCTACAAACTGTGACTCAAATGTAGGAGGATGCGGTATTCACAATTTAAAAAAAATTGTGTCTCTCTTGGCAGTTTATTATTTATTTATTTATTTTTTAAATCTTGGATCAGCTTCTCATTCCCTGACAAAATAACCTGTCTGTAAATTGTACCATCTGCAGCTGTTTCCTCAACAGCTACACTGAAAGTTTAGTCCGTTGATTATTGTGCTCTCTTTAAGCTACTGTTGCATTAAAGACACAGTAATCTGCTGATCATGTATGTCCACAAAAAAAACTATGAAAACACAATCCTCTGATGACTGTTGAATGAGTGGCTTTTCACCCAGACAGACTCCAACTTTGGATCTCATCAAGATCACCATTATGAATGAGAACCTCAGTTATTTTGGGCGGATCATGTAGATCGAGGGTATTCAACTGAATCTTAAAGTCCAGGTCCAGTTACAGACCACTTCTTGTAGCAAAGGTCCAGAAGATCATAATGTCCAACTATTTAGTGTTATATACATGTGAGTAGCCTAGTAGTTGTATCAACATCTGGGACGGCTGTGGCTCAGTAGGTAGAGCGGGTTGTTCATAAACCAGGGGGTTAGGGGCTCAATCTCCCAATATACCACATGCCAAAGTGTCCTTGAGCAAGACACTGAACACACTGGTCCGTTTCTCTCCCTTTGTTTCCCTACATGTGTCGCTATCTTTCTTTTTCTTTCTACCATCTTTTCATGTGTAACTTGGCTGATTGTTATCACGTGGGATGCCTTAACTCTCATGAAATTGGTGTGTGGTGCGTTTCCTCATCCACTAAACCACTACCGAAAGCTGCGCCGGTGAAAACACACAAAGCGCTTCGTCAGAAATCATAACTTTCTGTCTTGGTTGTAGGTCAGGGTCCGTATGGGATGGCTTCTGGGCTCAGACCCGGACAGCGGCCCGCCTGTTACGGACCTAGGACGTGGATGGTGAAAGATTCCCAGCGTTGCAGTGCAACCATAAGTGCTGATGAACTTTTGGGATCTTTTGCAGCCGTTCCGTTTCAGACTGGAGCTACAGGCTGTGAAAACGAATTAATTCATTAATGCTTATTCATTTAAAGCTGTGCTGTACAGGACTCAACCGAATATTTGAGTTATTTATAAGCAGTAGGTTTTAAATGGCGAAGACTTACGCTGGAATGAGAGTTATCGTATCTGCTTACTAATCTAAATACAACAAACAAATAAACTGACAGAAACTAATATCAAAGTAATTGAGCACAATCTGATGGAAGGCACTGAAAATGATTTACATCTACCCATTCGTTCACACAAACACTTCAGGGTTCATTCTGTTGCTCAAGGACACTTTTGGCATTTGGTCTATCGATCTGGGGATCTTGTGGCTGAAGGAGACCTCTGATAAAAGCTTCTAGGATGACCATGGAGGGGTGGAAATGGGGAGGAGGAGGGTTGCTGAACGGACAGCCTGCAGACGGAGTGAGAGGATGACTTTACAGGGACATTGGTGGAATGATTGGCTGGAGGAAGGCGGGCAAATAGTTCACTGGAGGCAAGTAGTAATGTGCCAAATGAGAATATATATATATATACACACAAACTGTGGTGCACATTTGGAACGTTACACATACTCTTTACTTAGATGAAGCATCGACTTTGCTGTTCAACTAGCATCACAACCAGTAACCACTAGATGAAGCGGTTCAATTTGGATGTCAGGGCATCCGCTTTAGCATTAATGAAAAGTAAATCGACTTCTTCACCCTCGTCTGATTCAGTTCATCACATTCCAGGTGCAGCAATTCCAGAATAAAAGAGCTGTGGCGCTGAGACCGATAATGTGAAGTGAATTAAAACGTTCACAATTCAGCTCAATATTTAAATGGCACCACTCACTTATAATGACATTTTGATCGTCTCTCTTTTCCCTAAGCGGCAAAATGATTAGTTACCCTCTCACTGAAATCCTTCACCTCTCCATGGAAAGCGTAGTCGATGCATTCAGACGTTCCTGACTCATTGCGTTTTGCATTAAGGTTTGAAAAAATATGGTTACCTACTTATTTTCCTTTTGTGCACCAAATTAAAAAGCTCCTCAAATATTTGGTATAACGTAGGTGCAAGCATCACACTCTTCCACTTTAGACTGGTCTGAACTCGTTCCTATTATATGTTTATTTATTCTTGTTCCTTTCAGTCCGCAACCAATCTTTTGCCTATTCACAAACTTACTGTAGCTCCCACCGATCCTCTATTAACTCCAATTAGAAATTTATAGCACGAAAAGGATCAATTATATTTAGATTGGGCAGAACTTTGTAAAGTACGGCAGAGGCTGTCGATAAATCTGCAGCAGAGAGGGTTTGAAGCTGCTCTAGCAGAAAAGGCAGAAATTGATTACTTTCCCGAAGCAGAGAGAAGAAAACTCCTCAGCTGGCAACCTCACGGAAAAATCTGTAGAGCTCTTTCTCCTCCCCTCTCTCCATCTCTCTCCTCCACGTCCAATAACTCATTGATAGCGCATTTCACCTCGGTGCCCTCCGACAGGAATAAACAGAAAACAAAAAAGTACAGTACAGGAATAATCCAATATTCGGGAGATTTGACGGCTCACCGCCCAGCTGTGCGTACACATCTCATTTCAAAGCTGTAGTGCCAACCGAAACATCTCGTCTAATTTGGCGGACATTCTGTCCGTGACCGTCCAAACAGGAATGCTGACATTATAATCACCTAAACATAACAGTAAGCATTCTTTCGTTATTGCCTCTGATCCGGCGGGATCAACACAGTACGCCGCGTCATAATGGGATTCACAAGATAAACAGGGTTGTTCCGTTTGTTTGAGGTCCCACTTTATGGCTGTTAGCTCTCTAAACAATGAGGCAATGAGAATGCTACGGTTACTAAAGGTCACTATTTACAGCATGGGCCTGATAATCACATGTAGAGAAGTATGTTGACTACCTATCAATTAATTGATGAGACCGAGCACTACAGAGCAATATTGCAGAGTGGGCTTGGATCAGTTCATCATAGGGGCCCATTTCACAAAAACACTTTGGACACATTCTGGATCTGGTTTCACAAATTCTCAAATAGCAGATGCAATTGTCAGTCCTCTCCCTTGTTCCTGCACCACAAACACGGAGTTAATTATTCATGAGTCGAAAGCGCCAAAATTAACACCAGAGAAGAGAATCTAATGTTACGAGACACAGCTTGCATGTGGCAAATTTCATGAACTGGGCACCGGGCTTTGCTGCTGCTGTGATCCTGCCCGGTTAGAAGACCAACCATGTCCAGGCCCCAGATGGCCTCATCCTCTTATCCGAGTGTGAGGCACTTAAACATGTTTAAGCACTGCTTTCAGAAGGCGTCTACCTGAATCCCTGCTTGAAGATTTTGTTTCAGCTGATGTAAACCCAATATTTCACATTACAAGCCAAACAATGATTTTATAATAAGGACAATAAAGGGCGTACAGTGTGTGTGGACCTTCATTGCCAGTGCGTTTCTTCAATTAAGTGTCTATCATCGCCCAGATATGAACATGTCCTCAAGATTTCAATAAAGCCCCTTAATGTGACATTATCCCAAATATTAAATACAATTCATACAGTATATGGAATGTC
The DNA here is from genome assembly GCF_963514085.1 of Chelon labrosus. Taxonomy (NCBI): domain Eukaryota; kingdom Metazoa; phylum Chordata; class Actinopteri; order Mugiliformes; family Mugilidae; genus Chelon; species Chelon labrosus. Next base: position 24,257,955 of record NC_140358.1, read on the forward strand.
TGCACATAAAATAAGAGCATGCGTTTTGAATCAGTACTCTCGCGAGCCAGTCTTTAAATTATCGTAATACAGTAGTCCCTCGTTAATCGCGGGAGTTACGTTCTAAAAATAACCCGCGATAGGCGAAATCCGCGAAGTAGCCAGCTTTATTTTTTACAATGATTATAAATGTTTTAAGGTTGCAAAACCCCTCACTACACACTTTATACACTTTTCTCAATAACTTACAAACATATCGCACTTCAGTCACACTGCCAGCGATCAAAGATACTGTATATGTAAATTTGGCAAGCTGAACGCATTCTGTACTGTACAAGAGACACCGTACGGAGGAGATTGATTGACAATGGTCTACAGTCCCTTAGCCAATCAGGACGCAGAAAACAATGCGCTGTAAAACAAATAAATAAATAAATAAAAATCATGCAAAATTGCACTAAAAAAAATCCGCGAAACTGCGAGGCCGCGAAAGGTGAACCGCGTTATAGCGAGGGACAACTGTAGTGCAGATATTGGATTTAGCAGCCTGAACATAACGCTGTTGAGACGTGGCATTCTATGGACAAACGTATGTAAGATTAAATCAACTACAAGCTAAGAAATCTAACTTATAGTAAACAGTTGGTTTTCATGGATTCGTTTCCTCCTGGTTTTGACCAACTCTCTTTAAATAATCTTAAGTCTCCATGGTCTAAAAAATCAAGGGAATACAAATGTCGGGTTTTAAAAAGTGGCGGTAACGGAAATTTTTATTAGTGAACAACTCTAAAAGCTTCACATTATGCGAGTTGTGCGAGCGCAACGTTGTTTGAAACGTGCACAAAAATATTTCCAATTCATTGTGAGACCATGGCGGAGGAAACCGTGCCACCATGGTATTAACATCGTGTGGGAAACCCTAGAATAGTAGAACGAAGAAAAGTTCCGCAGACTAAAAACAACACTGTACTTGGCAACAAGCCTCCCTACAGAACTTCAAGAATCCTACACTGCTTTGAAGTACAGCGAAAATAACATTTGCCCTGGGTCTGCTTGACTGCTCGTGGCCAGTTTACCGCTACTTAAACTATATGATGAGTGTGAGTCAGTTGATGAGTTGCCAGAATGTGGTTTACCCAGAGCAAAAGTGCACAGGTGCTGAAGCATCAACACAATCATTAGAGCAATTTTGGTAAAGAAACGTTCATAAATTATGTAGCTGATGGATACCGAGCTGTATTCTGCAGCCTGAAAGGTATCACCTGAAATACTTTCCACTGTATATACAGTGGAAAAGAAACACTTGAACCTCCAGGCACATCGCTGTTGTTTACTATATGGAGAACTAGCTCTTTGATCCAGCCAGCCTACGTCCATTCCTCCGTATACTTTGGGGAGGTGAAAAACAGCCTCCAATTTGGTGCTACTTCTGTTGATGCATTTATAATTAACAAGTCTGGCATCAGGAGGCTCCGTTCTCTGCAACAGAGTTTGCCTCCTCATCCAGGCGTGGAGAGCAAGCGAGCACAGGAGCTCCACCGGTTTTCCTGAAGTACAAAGTCTTCCAAGATAATCCTCTTGATGCGTCCCTGCATTCATTCTCGGTCTTCCGTCATTCAATTAAATGTGCTCCTTCTCTGAGGACACATGCTTGTTCTTGTGAGCCCACAGGATGATAAGCCAGAACTTTTTATGTGCGGCTGTGTGTAACTGAAATCCAAGACAGACAACAATGGACATATCTTTACAATATATTTTCCATTTGGGATAATATGTGTATAGCGCTGGATGATCCAGAAGGGTGTCTTGGTAGTGATGAGATACTTGTTGATGATACCTTTCTTACGGTATGTGTAAAAGTGTCAATTTTCTTAACTGTAAAGAATAAAAATCCTGTATATCAAGCTGACATCTAGAGTGTTTCTTAACCTGAGTTAATGTCACATTCACATGGATATATGCTAATTAAACATGAAATTTGTAGACATGTGGAAATATAAATAATAGGTTAATCATGCCTAAATCATTTTATTTTAGTTGGATGTCTGGCGTCAGCACTGTCTGCTGAGTAAAACCATTGCCCTTGGATAAATGTGGCTGATGACCCTTGCTGTAGACGGCAAGACTCAACAGCCTTTAGTATCTTTCAATCGAACGCTCCTTTCGGACGAGCACTCCATCAACAAGAAGGGGAAAAAACTCATCAGCGCAATCGCTTAGTTGAAAACTGCCGACTGTACCTGTGACAGCCATGTCACATAAATTATTCAGATGCAGGTTGCTTCATCGGCCAGCCAATGACACCGAGACACTGGGAAGAAGTAACAGAACAACAATAGCAACAACACAAAGGCAGCTTAAATCATGCGAAACTGATACACAGACTACAGACATAGGAGATGTAATTATTGATGAGGTGCATCTGGTGAGGACAAAGGCTGACAAGGTGATGAGCCACCATTGTGTGCGTCTTTGAAACACACTAAGGGCATCTAGTGGACAGGTAAAGGAATACCTTAAAAAAATAAAAATAAAAAGACAGGGCAGATACACTACATCATTATTGTGTAGGTCTCCCTTGTGCCTCCAAAACAGCTGAGACTCATCAGAGAATGGACATGGGCCTTCTGAGGGTGTCCTGTGGTGTCTGGCAAACAGTGTTGTTAGTGGGAGCCTAAATTGGGTCCTATAGGTTGAGGGGACAGGTGCTACATGTCTAAGTAACATCCACACGAATGCCAGGTCCAAATGTTTTCCAGCAGAACATTGTATTGTTACAAGATGGTCAATGTTATTCACTTCTACTGTGAGTGGTCATAATGTTGTGCCTGATTGGTGTGTGTGTTGGCTCACTAGCCGCCTTCGCAAAGAATAGTTCACTATAACTGGGAATTTTCTTTTACTTGTCAGTATAATATATTTTTATTCTGTAAAAGGCAGCGACTCAATGCCATTGGAGAAGACAGCCCAGGCTTCATTGATCCATAGGTCTCTCTTTAGGTGTGTGGTGGAAAGTGCTTGGCTGCAGACAAACAGGCCCCGTAGCAGGTGGGAAAGACTGCCCAGAGGATCAGTGGTAGCAGCCTGCCCTCCATAAGTGACGTTTACATCAGCAGATGCAGAAAAACACCTCCTGCACCATGAGGGATTCTACCACTCTGCTATAAGGCCAGAGGCTATGCAGCATTAGAGTCAGAACCACAAGGCTGGGGACTGGCTTCTCTCCAGCTGCCGTGAAACATCTTACTGAGAAATAGCTGTGACTATTAGCAGTATTATCTCATACCAGGGCATTTTCCTGGCTTTTCCCCCCTTTCAGATGAAAATGTATGTGGAGAATGAGATCCTTAGCACTGCAAACAAAAAGGTTGATTCTGCAACATCCTGTGATTGTTTCTGCTTCTGTACATTCCTTCTTCCTCTTTCTCTTCACATGTTTTAAACTTCACCTCTAGATCATTCACATAATCCTCTGAGAGGAAAGCGCACAAAAACCTCTGCTCATGATCTCTCCAGGTGGATGTTTCTAAGCTCGCCACATCCTGTTTTAGGTAAGCGAGAGGGTCTCCCATTCTCCCAAAACAAGGAAACTATAACTGTTTAACAGGGCGATTCTCTTCTGAAAGGTGCCCTGGTTGCATGGTGGAGAGAACGCACAGCAGAGCTTTTGCCTCTAGTCAGACTGTAGGTAGGCAGAATGGTGATGGAATGGCAGTGGTTTGGACATTTTTTTTTTGTTTTTTGCAGCAGCAGCAGCAGCAGATGAATTATAGCTGTAAGCCGCTGGGCGCTGCCTCAAAGACTAAGTGTGACAATGTTTAAAGTTGTGGATGTTCCGTTGTCCAAATCAGACAAAGCAGGCAGCTCCTGGGATTAAACACAAGCGATCCTGCGATTGTTTGCTGCTGGCATGACGTGACCTACGCACGTAGCCTACGCCAGTGCGAGCCATTTATACTTGTGCGCTCGTCAGTCTGGCCCGCTCTGTAAAAACGCCACCCAAATGCTAGTTGGCGCTGTCAAAATTTCACCCAAGACGAGTCATATAAACGTTCATATCTCAAAACAATCGATTTGAAAATTGTGGAGACGGAGAAGCGGCTGGAAATACTAAAGCAGACGTACACTACTACCAGGCAGACCAATCACAGCTCTTGGGATCTGCATCGCCGTGACACGTAGTTACATTTCTGGGGAAGTGCACGTCAGGCTACTGCATTGGGGTCTGTGTATGGTCTGGGCCGTCCCACCTATAAGCGGCAATTTTGCCACTGGCAGACTAGTCAGCATTAGTAAGTATAGCACGCGCCATGTTGCTTTTAGATGTAGCGGTTCATCGGCTGGCTCTTTGATGTGAGTATATATTAGCGTGCAGCATTGTGACATTATTGGCAGGAATAGAAACCCACTCAAAGACAAAACTCATGGTGAGCCCAGCAGTGAGAGTTCAGATTAAATCAGCGTCTTGTCATTTGTGTATGCTTGTAGGTTCCCAGTCTTCTTAGTATAATAATTACAGCATTAAGCAGCAGTTTATATGCACACACGTGCTATAGTTTTGCCTGATCCTCATCACATTGTTTGCGCATTTAAATGAATGTGATTAGGGACATCCACTGCACCTTTACCTCAAACTAATTCACATTCTTGATTTTGTGTATGAGGAGAGATGCTTAGTCATGGGAAACTTGTCTGCAGGTATTGACTGCAAACCAAATAAGTGGTTGTTAATAATGACAATCAAAGTGGCAGATAACAAACAGGACTATTCATCTGCAGGTTTGTGTTTTAATGAGCAGCATGAGCGGCAATGCCCCCATACACCAATCAAACGAGCGCCGCTTTCTGCATCTTTATATCCAGAGTAATAACGTGTGACCAGATGTGTGTGCATATCCTGGAGGGTGAGAAAATCAATCTCGACCAATTAACCTGTCTAAACAAGCCATGGCAGGGAGTGACAGATAGAATTACAAAATGCAGCTTGGACATGTCTGCCGTGGCATTACCCAGACAAAGGGACCTTTACTCTGTGTTTAATAAGAACAAGGAGACACAGAAGCCAGCCTCTGTACTGACATGTCAAATGTGGCCTTTGACTAATAAAGTATCTCAATAAAAAGGTTACCTCATTTATATTCAGATGATGTCGCCAACAATCTTTTCATAATATAATTTTATATTCTGGGCAATAACATTTTAATGTTTTTAAATTCTGATTCTTTACTACATGTCTGACCTGGTGGGCGCAGCATGTAGCCAGCAAAGTAGGAATCATTCATACCGCACATACAGAAAGCAGTCATCAGCAGCAGGTGGGTTCTAGGTGAGTGGTACATGTCTAAGTAACATCCACATGAATGCCAGGTCCAAATGTTTCCCAACAGAACATTGTATTGTCACAAGATGGTCAATGGTATTTATTTTTCCTGTCAGTGGTTTTAATGTTATGACTGGTCGATGTAGCCTAGGTGCTTGATCACTAGGGTTGGGTATCGTTTCAATTTGAACGATTCCGATTCCGATTCCTTGTTTCGATTCCGGTTCCTAACGATTCTCGATTCCGATTCTTTTAAGAGGCAGGGTCAAAAAAAGTTTAGGATATTTTAAATGAGCTAGCTAGCCAACGGTCTTTCTGAAGGAAATAGTCTGACCTTCTCCATCAATTTTAATTCTATGAACTTTTTCCTTTTTATGAACTCTATACGTGGGCTAATTTGTTAGCTGCCTCAATGTTGGCGCAAGACAATTATTTAATGTATATGTATTGTTTTACTTACCGGATTCGGACTGCATCCGCTCCGGTCCGATGCAGTCCGCTGCCGGATGCAGCAGAGGACGGTAGGCAGAGGCAGAGGGCGGCGGAGGCAGCGGAGGACGGTCGGCGCAGCGCTTCAAAGACGGGGCACACATTTATTTCTACTCCATGAATTCGGAGGTGCTTTATCATGTTCGACGTGCACCCTCCCATGCACGAAACAATCTTGTCGCAAATGTTGCATTTTGCCGAGATTTCGTTCTGTTTAGAAAAGTGAAGCCACACTTTCGACCTCTGACGCACGCTATCCATGTTCGACTATAGACATTCGGTTAAGCCAACACTTCCGGTGGACGCTTCTTCGTTGGTGTTCAGCGGTTTCTTCTTCCGGTCAGTGGACTGGGAATCGAAACTAGGAATCTAAAATTAAGCTTTTGAACGATTCCGGGAAAATTGCAAAGCTAGTCCCGGTTCCAATCGATTCTCGATACTTGATACCCAAGGCTATTGATCACACTGGACAGGTTGTTCATGTAAAGAAAGCTCAATGAAAACAAACCGAACCAAAGTTAAATCCAGCATATTGTAATAATATTTTATCAATTACTCCCTGAATTGGAATGAAATATAAGTGCGTGTGAATGCTGTTGGAAAGATTAAGTTTTAGTCTGGCCAACAATCTCTTACTATTTTGTAATTTCATTACCATAGCTTTTCCACTGAGCCACGTGCCCAAGGTTTTAATGCGCATTAACCGTTAATGCAAACACACCACACACAACCATGATGACTGGCGAGGCCATACATACAGTAACTGTCAAGTCGTGTTGCAGCAGCCACCTCATTGTGCCTGGATTAATGCCTCCATACATCATTAACCTTCTAACAGAGACTCAGGAAATTGCTGCGGTATTTGCACACACACACACACACACACACACACACACACACTGTAGACAATTCTATGTATATACACACATGAAAAAGCAGTGCCGGTACACTTTGGTATTTTTATATTACCATCTGATTAGTTGAAATATAACATAAACCAATCGAAGCGCACATATAAGTATTAAGCACAGTACGCCAAGGTTCATTACCTTGACATTATCAGGTGATTAGGTGTCCTCATTAGAAACCTGGTGGGAGCAAGATCAGACAACAAGAAACATATTGATTTCTCGTTTTCCTTTAGCTCATACAGAACTCAATGAGCTGTGGAAATATTTATAATTTAATTCTACTAAATAAATCACAAGAACAAAGCAGCAGGACAGTGTGATGGATTTAGTTCTAAGTTGTACCAATGCATGTGTTGGTTTTCTTTAATAAGTTGTGCTTACGTGCTTCTGTAAGCAAATATATCCTGATAAACCACGACATGTTTCAGTTTCAGAGGTTGCAACCATATATGTATGTATATGGACGAATGGATGGATGGACAGATAGAGCCTCTGACAGGGCATCTGCATAGATTGGCTGAAAGGCCAACTTTAATGGTATATTTTAAATGTTGCTAACTTAGATCTAAAACTATCTATGAGCACTGAAGAGTTTAGCTTCACAAACGACTGGTAGTATAACTGAAAAGACTGCACAACTGAAGAATGAGAACTTGGATCATATAATATTATTTCAGTGCTTCAAGGTCACACGAAAATGTTCGTAAAGGCCTAGGCCTAGTTTTTCTGGACTACAATCTCAGACTGGGCCCTTGCTCCCATTTTGATTCCAACTTTAACGTTCAACCACAGCAAAATGACAGATGGGCTTCTAAAGTGGACAGCTGGATAATGCAATTTGCTAAACATACTGCAACAAAATGACAACAAAAACAATTTCAACAAAAGGTAACACACGACTAACTTTACTTCCTTCAGTGAAAACTGATTTGAGTAGCACGCCATTCACTTGTTGTGATTTGGGAAATCACTGACTTGTTCAACACTTGGACTTGACTCTGGACTGGTTGGTCTTAACTCAGGTATTTTTGGACTTGAGAGTAAAAAGTTGACATGTACTTGTGAAGTTATAATGACAAAGTGATAAGTGACAAAAAGCAAAAACAGAAAGAAGGGCCTCTATTTTCTGGGGGCATCTATCAGAAACAACATTGACAGAGGGGGATAGCGTGTAAGAAGTATCCCGAGCCAGGATTGCCATGGATGCCACGGAATGCATCCCAAACCTACACAAATCAGACTTCATTTCAGCACTGACACTTTGACACCTACTGCATATGAAATCTGAGAAAAGAGAGACACGAAAGCGAACTTGAGAGATTTCATTTGACAGGCAAAGCAATGTAGCCCCAAGGATGCTACAGGCATTCTACTGGATTTATGTCCACCAGGTTCGATTTTACCGCAAAACACTAGAAAAACCACATGCGTTAATTTATTCATTTAACTCAGACAAGTGATGTTACTTACAGCACATACATTCTATGGTCACTGTACATTAAAAGCGTGGTCAGTTTACAGGCTGAAGATCTTTTTACTCTACGCACTGCATCGTGCATCAATCATTTATTGATGAATCATTCATGCAGGTTAAATGATACGAGTCAAACATGAAAAGTATCACTTGTCTTTTTTTTCCAGGGCCTTTCATGAACAATCATTCATCTTTTATGAAGGTAAACAAGTGCAGATGGTCACTGAGGTGGAAAGGGCAGTGAGACAGAAAGAATGAAAAAAAGAGAGGGAGAGAGCTAAATGGAACTGGTGACTTTAGAGCTTTGATTTCATTTTAATGAAATATTTCTAAACACACCAGAGGATACCTTACTGCACATCTCATCTAAATTTTCCAGAATTTACACACCAAGTAATGAGGTTGATTGCAGTACCATGAACCACATGAGCAGAAAATTTGCAGTCCTGTCCCTGTAGATATGGTCTGGTAGGTTTTAAGTTCCTCTTACAGTACATGTCAGCGTCAGCGTAGTTTGACATGTGACTGACTGCTAACTTGCCCAGTTTGCTCACTTCCCATTGCATCGTGGGATAGGAAATGCAGCTACCTGAAGATAAGAGGATCATTTTAAGGTTTATTCTGGATTCCGAATGCCAGGTCCAGAGGTTTCCCAGCAGAGCATTGCATCGTCACAATGATGGTTAATGTTATTCACTTCACCTGTCATGGTCATGTTACGCCTGATCGGCTTAAATGTGTGGTACAGCGATGGAATGTAACAACACACCATTGTACACAAGCAACAGAGTAAGTTTAAATCTACATCAATAAGGCATAAACTTGTAAACTGGTTCCCTCTACAGCTAACAACGCAACAGTAAGATCAGCAAATATCTCTTTAAAAAACATCTTCATCATTTTTTTTTAATTAAATTTAACACTCACTATTGTGTCAAACAGGAAACACTAGACTGATGAGCAGGTGTACCCATCCTCTAGTCTGTGAACTGGAAACAGTGTTAAGTGACTATGACAGTATCCAGGCCAGTTCTGTGTTCAATGGAGCATGTTTAAGTAAAGAATTGTTGGCATCGTAAGAGCATATTAAAAACTCACAGAGAAATATTGTTCAGGTCTGTGTCAATTTATTATCATAAAGTAGCTTCATGCTCTGAGACTGCAAGATTTATGAGGCTTTTTTCTGTGAATTTCATGTAGTGTTTTGTGTATCTAAAGGCTCATTTAAAGTAATGCGGGACATAGACGGCATACCCTACGCATGTAGCCTACGCTGGTGCAAGCTATTTTTACTTGTGAGCTCGTCACTCTGGCTCGTTCTGTATAAACGCCACCTGAACGCTAGTCGGTGGTGTGTCTTTTTTGCCAGTCGGGTTAATTTTTGTTTGTACGTCCCGCTTCACTTTCAGCAACTGAAACAAGAGTAATACAAATGTTTGCATCTCTTAACCTCATCAGTTTGTTTGTTTTGTTTGTTTGTTTGTTTGAGTTTATTCACCATACCACTTGAGACATTACAATAATCCAACAGGAGTAAAAGACAGATGGGTAGAGTGAATGGGTCCCCCAAGAAAGCTAGAAAAGCTTATGGGTGGGGGCCCATGGTTCATGAAAAAGGTAGTGGTACAAACAATGGTATCACACAATTACCACCTGTAACCAGATGGTAATGAATAAATGCACATAGAGCGCACTTAACCAGTGCGCAGTAAACCTTTAAATGGAGAAGTAGCCGGAAATACTAAAGCGGAAACACGCTACTACCAAGCGGACCAATCACAGCGTCGTCTTGGCGCCTGGTTACATATCTGGGGAGGTGCCATGTCAGGCTACGGCGTTAGGGTCTGCATAGGGTCTAGGCTATGCATTCAAAATGGCATTCAGATTGACACAGAGGAATAAACCGCGCATAAGTTCTTCACATATTATATGTGCTGTGTTTGGTATAATGGATTGAGTCAAATACAGTCTGCCCCGTTATGCGTTTCACACCATGAAGAGAATTAACGGAAATGTTTTGAGGTTCATCCATATTAACATAATTTGAATACTATTGTTATGACTGAGTTCAGGTCTGGTCTGGTTCCGGTCTGTATGATGTTTCATCTTCACACAAACTAATTTTCTCACAATCTCCAAAATTCTATTGGGGTTGTCACAGCATGTATTGTTAAGAGTCACATAGATAGAGCACTGCTGTGTGACAAGGACATTCAAATACCACATTAACACATGAAAGACTGATGATTTATTGCCTTTGTGTTAGACCATTATCACCAGTTATGGTCGATAAATATGACCAAATTCACTATTATGAGACAACATAGTGCATAAAGCTGGTCAGATCGTGCAGGCATTTTGTAAAGCTATTCTATGCAATGAATCTTTTTTTAATTTAATACAGCAGTCATTGCACTGACATCGGCTATGCCTCAGGTGGTGGTGGAGCAAGTTGTCGAATAATGGCAAACTTGGCAGCTCAGTTATACTACTGCACTACCACTGAACTACCCCAGTATTTCCCCTACCATTATATTAGGGATCAAGGTAATTTTATTTAATTTTGTTTTCTATATAGATTCAGATCACAACAGAAGTCATTTAACGTTACCTTTCCAATAGAACAAGTCTATTTCTTGTTCTTTTATTAAACAAACTAGTAAATAAATATTCTTATGTTATCTAATTTACATAATGGCAAACCATTTCTGTCTCTACATGATTTGAAACGCATTTGCAATTCTCCTCCACTCTCTGTATCGCGCACGGTGGAGTTACGCACACATGGAAACACGTGCACGCACACAGGTGAGCACACAACCACCAGCGGAGAGAGACCGCGCGTCAGAAAATATGTCCGCCCCTGAAAAACAACTCAAAATGTAGAATGAACACAGAAGAAATGTTCTGATGTTTATTTACAGGTCAACAGTTCAAATAATTGTTGAGTTGTTAGACTGACTGCTGCCATTGAAAGACACACATGGACACCATGATTCTTTTAAGTGTTCATGTCCATCTGGATCACTCATTCCAAATATTTAGCTTGGTGCTGTTGCCTAGCAACCAGCTCCACATATGACATCATCATGATGTCATGGAAACGTGTGGCAGCTCAGAGCTGTCTTTGATCATGTGACATCAAAGCACCTGATTCCATGTAAGTTGGTAAGATAGGACACAAGACACAAAATACGAGACAACTCTTCATTCTAGACTCTGTTTTGCTGAGGTAGGTAAAAATATTCCATTAAGGAGACATTCATTACTATCTGACGTATACAAAAGCATTGTTTTTTGGTAGGCACAGACATTTTCTATTCTGCTATCAGAAAGCAAAGAGATGAGTGAGCACGAGCAGCATTTTACCCTCCCATCTCTGATGGAGGAGAACGCAATCCTTCGCCAAGACATCGAGGCCCTCAAAAAAATCAGCAGGGACCTTGAAAAAGAGAACAAGGTCCTCCACAAATCCATTGAGGGCGTTAGAAGAACAAGTCCACTTTTTGGATTCAGGAAAAAAAGGGCCCTAAAAATAGAAAATGAGGTGTACTGTGCTCAAAATGAGACCCTGCAACAAAAAACAGACTGCCTACATACTGAAAATGAGTCCTTGTGCAAAAAAATTGAGGTTCTAGGCTCACAGAACAAGGAATTGCAGATGAAGTCAAAGACCTTGGAAACTGAAAACACAACCTTAAGAAAAACCCTAGAAGAACTGACCAGTATGTACAAGGCAGAGAAAGACACCATGGTTCAGCAAAATAACACTCTGCAAAGAGAAATTCTGCTGCTAAACAGAAACCTGCAAGATCTGGAACAACAACGAGAACACCAGACAACTGCACTGGAACAACACGTCTTTTCTTTAAGTCGCAGAAATAATGCCATGGTACAGACCTTAAATGAGCTGAAAAGACTCTCTCAAAGTGATATTGACAACACTGAAAGGAAAAATCAGGCACAGAAAAAAGACATTCATCACGCAAGTAAAGAATTGCAAGAGCTTGTTCATGTGACAAAGCAGAACAATGAGCCTGTCCACCTTTCAAATCACTCACAGAAAGATGAAGTTGAGGACCAAGCCACACAACCGAAAAAGGCTCCTGAACAACAAGCTCAGGAAGTCAACAAGGTCATGGAGGAATTCAAAGACTTTGAATATGGATATATTTCAATAACACAATACAACAGAGACCGGGAACAGGAAGTCCAGGACCTCAGACGTTTTCTCACAGATGTCAGAGACTTTGACCACAACTACGATATGTTGCAGAGCGAAAACAAGTCCATGCAGCACCAAATTCAAGGCTTGGAAAGATGCCTTGAGGATGCCAACAAAAAGTTGTGCGACGCAGAAGAGGTCATGAGAAAAAATGACACAGCTCTGCAAAAAGAAGTCCAGGAGCTTAAAAACATTGTCAAAGACCTTGAACAAAGCTCTAACACAGTGAAGAGTGAAAACGAGTCCATGCACCAACAAAATGACGACTTGAAAAGACAACTTGAAGAGACTAACGAAAAGTTGTGTGATCAAGAGAAGACCGCAAGGAAAAAGGATGTGGCTCTGCAGCAGGAAGTCCAGGAGCTCAAACATATTATCACGGAGCTCAGAGACTTGGAACACAACTATAATGTGGTAAAGAGCGACAACGAGTCGATGCACCAACAAAATGAGGACTTGAAAGGACGACTTGAAGAGGCCAACAAAAAGCTGTGTGATCAAGAGGAGACTGCAAGGGAAAAATATGTGGCTCTGCAGCAGGAAGTCCAGGAGCTCAAGCATATGCTCACGGTGCACAGAGATGTGTTGAAGAGTAAAAACGAGTCCATGCAACAACAAATTGAGGGCTTGGAAAGACGACTTGAGGAGGCCAACAAAAAGTTGTGCTATGGAGAAGAGGTCATGAGAAAAAATGACATAGCTCAGCAAAAAGAAGTGCAGGAGCTTAATAAGGCTCTCAACCACTTGAAACACAAGTATAGTCAGTTGAAGAGTGAAAATGTGGCCTTGGAAACACAACTTGTGGAGGTCAACGAAAGGTCCTGTGCCACGGAAGAGGCCATGACAATTGAAATTGAGGCTATGGTGAATACTCTGCAGACAGCCCACCAGACAGAAAACCCCTCTCTTACAGAGAGCCCAGAGGTACCGGGGTTTAGTCTCAGAACTGTGGCTGATGAGATCATAAAGAATCAGAAAAAGAAGAAGAGGCGTTTGTCTCCTTTCTGGTGATCTTAACTGCTCAGCTACACACGTATTGATGTTTTGTTTTGTTTTTTTTCTTGGAAAGTTAATCTTTAATGCACTAATAATTGAATAATAATAAAAAGTAAGCCTGAGTGATAACAATACAGGGCGGCACAGTGGCGTGGTGGTTAGCACTTATGCCTCACAGCAAGAAGGTTCCGGGTTCGTATTCATGAGCTGTGTGGAGTTTGCATGTTCTCCCTGTGTCTGCGTGGGTTCTCTCCGGGTGCTCCGGCTTCCTCCCACCGTCCAAAGACATGCTGGTTAGGTTAATTAGTGATTCTAAATTGGCCGTAAGTGTGCATGTGAGTGTGAATGGTTGTCTGTCTCTCTGTGGTAGCCCTGCAATAGACTACTGCTGGGATAGGCTCCAGCCCAGCCACAAGCGGGGGCGGCACAGTGGTTCTGGGTTCGAATCCATGAGCTGTGTGCCGTTTGCATGTTCTCCTTGTGTCTACGTGGGTTTTCTCCGGGTACTCCGGTTTCCTCCCACCATCCAAAGACATGCAGGTAGGTTCATTGGTGATTCTAAATTGGCCGTAAGTGTGCATGTGAGTGTGAATGGTTGTCTGTCTCTCTGTGGTAGCCCTACGATAGACTAGCGACCGATAAATGTATATGTGACATGCACATATATGTATATTTATATGTACATGGCACATATACATAAAAAAATTAAATAAAAAAATAAATTCGAAAATAAAGGTAGCACAAACAGTATGTGGTATTTTATTTAGACCCTTTTACAGCCTATGTCACGAATACGTCACAGCAGTTAGCCAGAGGCTTAGACTGGATAAAGATGGACGACAGAACAACTCCTCAAAAGTGAAGTTAAAGCAAGTAGAGCTCCCCCGGGTGACTGGCTGCAGTATAGGTCATAAGCTCCACCTCCTCCATGTTAGTGGATGGGACTTGCGTCAAATGAAGATTTTTAAATAATGGTTTCTGTCATATTAAGTAGTTAATATAATGCTGATGCATACTCTGATAAGTTTCACTTTAGTTTTAGTTGTTCGAATAGAAACAGGATGTGGCATCGTGATATCTACAAGTTACAATGCCAACCGCAGTCATTGCATACCAGCTGCCACTCCGAGTCACAAAGATCAGATCACAACAGAAGTCATTTATGGTTACCCTTCCAACAGAGCAGTGGTTCCCAATCTGGGGCGTCCCCAGGGGTATGCAGAGTGACGTAGGGGGTACGCAAAAGGGTTGATTCTGATCTCTGAAGACTGATTACATTTTGAAACTGAAAAAACAGATAACGGGTTATTTTCTCATAGGGCTGGGCAATTAATTGAATTTCAATTTCGATTTCGGCTTCCCTCGATCATGAAAATAAGATAATCGGAATAAAACGATTATTCTGCCGCACGCCGTGTCTCGTGTGGTAAATGCAGTGAACCCTTCCATCTCCACCTGTGCACTCTGCTCCGCTCCGCTCTGCCCCCGATGGAAAAAAAAAAAGAAGTGTAGAAGAAGACAACAGAAGATGCCAAAGAGGCAGCCTTTGGTCAGAAAGAAAGGTAAAGGGAATTCTGAGTCAAGTATGTTAATAGCTAGATTGTAGGACAACTGGCTTTGAAGCTATGTATCAGTTTGCTGCTAATGTAGCTAGCGCTAAGTCACCTAAATAAGAAAGACGCCGATTCCCTGAAATACCTGTGATTGGTGGGCAGGTGCAAATCTCCTGATGTTATAGCTATACTTATAGTTATTTCCCCCCCAGAAACAAGCAAATCTCGTTCTTGATTGGGTCTTTAAATGCCGTCATCAACAACTCTGAGAACTTTCTGTCATTTGAGGTGTCAAGTCATCAGTCTGAGGTAAACTAGTTCGCCCGGCTAACCACCAGAAATGGATAAATGGCTAAAACGGATAGATTGCTCTTCCAGAGAGACCTCAACTGCTACCACCAGTCAGGCTCTTAGACATTTCTTTTTCTAGCTGCTACAAGTGCGAGAGAGTAGGGGGTACATGGCTGGAGGTCAAATGTCTGAAGGGGTACGGGCTGTGAAAAGTTTGGGAACCACTGCAATAGAACAAGTCTATTCCTTTTTCTTTTATTAAACAAAGCCGCTCGTCCGTATAGACACAGCCAATCACATCACAAATCTCAACATTTAGAAACCAATCATGTGGCGCGGTCCATCTTTTGGAAGCCAATCAAATGTCAAAGTCAATCATTTGAAAACCAATCACACTGCATAGACCATCTTTGTTTTTCCACCAGTAAAATGACAAGAACCAAATCTGAACAGCCAATCAGATCCCAAATCCTATGTTTACGCTACCAGTGTCACCCTCAGCAACCAGCAGGCCTACACAGTAGTGAGTCTGTGGCAGAACCTGGAGGATTTTGACAGGCAGCAGGTCATGTATGCTGCTCGACACCAGGAGAGGCTTTTGACTGGCCGCTTCAGATCACCAAAGGGATTGGATTTCACCCCTGGAGTGGAGAGCACCGAGAGGTGTGTCCTGGGCTCAAAGGGCTCCCCTGCACAGTGGCCAAGCTGCTGCCGACTTATAGAGACCATCTTTATCAGGCTCTGTCAAGTCCATAAAAGCCCTAGAACACAGGGAAAAGAGAGCCTGTCAAGATGGTCTCTCATTCTTCAAAATTACAGAAGAATTCGGCAGCTTCTTCTCTGCAGTGGAGTGGTCAAAGATCAGACCAGCCTTCAGCCAGTAGAGGTGAACCAAACCACTCTAATACAGTGGCACAATAGACGCCTTAAGGCTCAGGAGGTTGGTCTTCTGCTCAAAGGCTTGCAGCTCCCAGAGGCACGGCCAGTGGCAACAGAGCCTCACAGTCTGATGTGCCTGTACAGCATCATGACCAACATCTGCTGCATTCTTATTCAATGCCACCCAGTACAGCAGGGCAGGGCAGAACCAGGTTCAGGCAGCCCCCAGTCACCTCAGTCCAGCCTCCAGCGACTTCCATCCAGCCTCCAGCCTCCCACATCCAGCCAGGGTTTAGAGCAGGGCCCAGGCTGATCGCATAAGGCCCAAAGCTGCACAAGGGCAACTGTTTCCTGCAGCACCACCTGCACCTGTCATTCCAGGGATGCAGCTGTTGCTCCCTTGCCCTGTCCCATCTTTAACACCCTGTACCACCACTGCCACCAATGAACATACCAGCGACCAAGCTGCACCCACCAAATGCAGATATAATAGGTCAGCCTCATCAAATGTCTGCAGGAGGTGTGGACAGTTTCGCTCAACAGAAACTGGCCACAGCCAGTACAAAGGCAAAATATACTGCCCCAAAACTGAAACACTGACAAAAGAACAGTGGTCAAAGGCCATGCAGAGTGCAGCCTATGAGCAAAGCCTCAACATTACATTTTAGTTATGCGTGTATATATTTCGTTGTCTGCAGTTCCCCCAGTTTGCAGTTGTTTCCCCTGCTTATTTTTAATGTTTCTGATTGTCCTTGCTATTATCTGTACTGAGAAGTTGCTGCTAGTACAGCCATTGTGTCTTCTTTTATGTTTATTTCCTGTATGTAAATGCATTTGGCCATTAAAGCTCAATCTGTTCATGAATAATTTCTTGCAAGTGTGTGATCGTATATTGTTAGATTAACTGACACCATAGTGACTGATGGTGCTTAGGGTTTGGACTGTCTGTAGAAAATTAAAATATCATGTGTTATGGTATTATTGAAGACACAATCACTTTCAGTTCAACAAATTTGTATCAATGTCACACAGATTAGAAAAAGTGCTAATTAAATAATGGAAAAAAAAACTAGCTCATTGGTAAATCAAATAAGAAAGTCGGTTTAATAACTGTACAGTTATTAAACCGACTTGTATAGAAATTGTTGGTTGTCATGTGACAACCAACAATGTGCTCCCGTTAACATCGCAGCTAATAAAATACCCGAAAGCTATTCATTAGGCTGGCTAACGAGCTAGCTAACAAGCTGAACTAACGCACCTGTTTTGTTAAGCGGAAACACCAATGCTTGCTAATTAGTGCGAACATATTTAGAATACAACCAGTGTTTCACTCACCGAAAAAACTGAAGAGCAGATTTCGTTGAAGGTCTGTTAGAACAATTAACCGAACAACAAGCCATTGTTTATTCGGTATATGTCAGTGGTATTTGTGTGTACAATTTTCCAAAACTGACTACAAGCACGCCGGATGGTCGTGACACTAATTAGCTAACTGGGGACTAGCGGAGAGACCAAAGTTAGCAGCTACCGCCAAGTGACCGCGCCCACACGTCACCTGTCACTCAAGGCGGGAACGCCCTTAATTATGCAGAATTTTAAACCTTAATAAAAAATAAACACGTTAGAGAAAAATTCACCCCCCGTACAGTTGTCATGAATAGTGAAATAAGGAATAGTGAAATAAGGCACTGAGACTAAACCCGTTTTTTGTACCAGGCTGTAAACATGTTTAATACTGCTGTAAAGTTGGGCATTTTAACATGGGGGTCAATGGGGATTTGCTCCTTTTGGAGCCAGCCTCAAGCGGTCACTCGATGAACTGCAGTTTTCTGCACTTCTGCATTGGCTTCAATTTTCAGACCCGCCTTGCCGCCTGGCACACACCCATCAGCGGAGAGAGACCACGTGCCAGAAAATATGTCCAACATGCCCCTGAAAAACAGACTCAAAATGTAGAATGAACAAAGAAGAAATGTTCTGATGTTTATTTAAATGTACGAGTCAACAGTTCAAGTAACTGTTGAGTTGTTAGACTGACTGCTGCCATTGAAAGACACACATGGACACCATGATTCTTTTAAGTGTTCATGTCCATCTGGATCACTCATTCCAAATATTTAGCTTGGTGCTGTTGCCTAGCAACCAGCTCCACTGATGACATCATCATGATGTCATGGAAACGTGTGGCAGCTCAGAGTTGTCTTTGATCTTTTGACATCAAAGCACCTGATTCCATGTAAGTTGGTAAGATAGGACACAAGACACAAAATACGAGACACAACTCTTCATTCCGTACTGTTTTGCTGAGGTAGGTAAAAATATTCCATTAAGGAGACATTCATTACTATCTGACATATACAAAAGCATTGTTTTTTGGTAGGCACAGACATTTTCTATTCTGCCATCAGAAAGCAAAGAGATGAGTGAGCACGAGCAGCATTTTACCCTCCCATCTCTGATGGAGGAGAACGCAATCCTTCGCCAAGACATTGAGGCCCTCAAAAAAATTAGCAGGAACCTTGAAAAAGAGAACAAGGTCCTCCACAAATCTATTGAGGGCGTTAGCAGAACAAGTTCACTTTTCGGATTCACGAAAAAAAGAGCCCTACAAATAGAAAATGAGATGTATCGTGCTCAAAATGAGACCCTGCAACAAGAAACAGACTCCTTGTGCAAAGAAATTGAGGTTATAGGCTTACAGAACAAGGAATTGCAGATGAAGTCAAAGACCTTGGAAACTGAGAACAAAACCTTAAGAAAAACCCTAGAAGAACTGACCAGTATGCACAAGGCAGAGAAAGACACCATGGTTCAGCAAAATAAGATTCAAATTCAAGGCTTGGAAAGATGCCTTGAGGATGCCAACAAAAAGTTGTGCGACGCAGAAGAGGTCATCAGAAAAAAACGCACAGCTATGCAAAAAGAAGTCCAAGAGAAGTTCAAACATATTTTCCCACTGCTCAGAAACTTTGAACGCAACTATAATGTGGCGAAGAGTGAAAATGAGTCCATGCAACAACAAATGGAGGGATTGGAAAGAAACAACAGAGATCTGCAAAAAGAAGTGCAGGAGCTTAATAAGGTTCTCTACCACTTGAAACACAAGTATAGTCAGGTGAAGAGTGAAAATGTGGCCTTGGAAACACAACTTGTGGAGGTCAACGAAAGGTCCTGTGCCACGGAAGAGGCCATGAGAAAAAATGACATAGCTCCGCAAAAAGAAGTGCAAGAGCTTAAAAACATTCTTAAAGACCTTGAACAAGACTCTAACACAGTGAAGAGTGAAAACGAGTCCATGCACCAACAAAATGAGGACTTGAAAAGACAACTTGAGGAGGTCAACAAAAAGATGTGCGACCGAAAAGAGGTCATGAGAAAAAACAACAGAGCTCTGCAAAAAGAAGTGCAAGAGCTTAAAAACATTCTTAAAGACCTTGAACAAGACTCTAACACAGTGAAGAGTGAAAACGAGTCCATTCACCAACAAAATGAGGACTTGGAAAGACAACTTGAGGAGGTCAACGAAAAGATGTGCGACCGAGAAGAGGTCATGAGAAAAAATGGCATAGCTCAGCAAAAAGAAGTGCAAGAGCTTAAAAACATTCTTAAAGACTTTGAACAAGACTCTAACACAGTGAAGAGTGAAAACGAGTCCATGCACCAACAAAATGAGGACTTGAAAAGACAACTTGAGGAGGTCAACAAAAAGATGTGCGACCGAGAAGAGGTCATGAGAAAAAATAACAGAGCTCTGCAAAAAGAAGTGCAGGAGCTTAATGAGGTTCTCTACCACTTGAAACACAAGCATAGTCAGGTGAAGAGTGAAAATGTGGCCTTGGAAACACAACTTGTGGTGGTCAACGAAAGGTCCTGTGCCAACGAAGAGGCCACGAGAAAAAATGACATAGCTCAGCAAAAAGAAGTGCAAGAGCTTAAAAACATTCTTAAAGACCTCGAACAAGACTCTAACACAGTGAAGAGTGAAAACGAGTCCATGCACCAACAAAATGAGGACTTGAAAAGACAACTTGAGGAGGCCAACAAAAAGATGTGCGACCGAAAAGAGGTCATGAGAAAAAACAACAGAGCTCTGCAAAAAGAAGTGCAGGAGCTTAATAAGGCTCTCAACCACTTGAAACACAAGTATAGTCAGTTGAAGAGTGAAAATCTGGCCTTGGAAACACAACTTGTGGCTATTGAGGCTATGGTGAATACTCTGCAGACAGCCCACTAGACAGAAAACCCCTCTCTTACAGAGAGCCCAGAGGTACCGGGGTTTTAATCTCAGAACTGTGGCTGATCAGATCATAAAGAATCACCAGAAAAAGAAGAAGAGGCGTTTGTCTCCTTTCTGGTGATCTTAACTGCTCAGCTACACATGTATTGATGTTTTGTTTTGTTTTTTTCTTGGAAAGTTAATCTTTAATGCACTAATAATTGAATAATAATAAAAAGTAAGCCTGAGCGATAACAATACAGGGCGGCACAGTGGCGTGGTGGTTAGCACTTATGCCTCACAGCAAGAAGGTTCCGGGTTCGAATTCATGAGCTGTGTGGAGTTTGCATGTTCTCCCTGTGTCTGCGTGGGTTGTCTCCGGGTATTCCGGCTTCCTCCCACCGTCCAAAGACATGCTGGTTAGGTTAATTGGTGATTCTTAATTGGCCCTAGGTGTGAGTGTGAGTGTGAATGGTTGTCTGTCTCTCTGTGTTAGCCCTGCAATAGACTACAGCTGGGATAGGCTCCAGCCCAGCAACAAGCGGTTACAGAAGATGAATGAATAAAAGGTAAGCCAGAGCAATAACAATATAGGGCGGCACAGTGGTTCTGGGTTTGAATCCATGAGCTGCGTGCCGTTTGCATGTTCTCCTTGTGTCTACGTGAGTTTTCTCCGGGTACTCCGGTTTTCTCCCACCATCCAAGGACATGCAGGTAGGTTCACTGGCGATTCTAAATTGGCCGTAAGTGTGCATGTGAGTGTGAATGGTTGTCTGTCTCTCTGTGGTAGCCCTACGATAGGCTAGCGACCGATACATTTATATGTACATGGCACATATACATAAAAAAATTTAATTCAAAAATAAATTTGAAAATTAAATTTAGCACAAACAGTATGTGGTATTTTATTTTGACCCTTTTACAGCCTATGTCACGAATACACTATATTACCAAAAGTATTCGCTCACCTGCCTTTACTCATTCTATGAACTGAAGTGCCATCCCATTCCTAACTCATAGAATTCAATATGATGTCGGTCCACCTTTTGCAGCTATTACAGCTTCAACTCTTCTGGGAAGACTGTCCACAAGGTTGAGGAGAGTGTTTATAGGAATTTTTGACCATTCTTCCAAAAGCGCATTGGTGAGGTCACACACTGATGTTGGTCGAGAAGGCCTGGCTCTCAGTCTCCGCTCTAATTCATCCCAAAGGTGTTCTATCGGGTTCAGGTCAGGACTCTGTGCAGGCCAGTCAAGTTCATCCACACCAGACTCTGTCATCCACGTCTTTATGGACCTTGCTTTGTGCACTGGTGCACAGTCATGTTGGAAGAGGAAGGGGCCCGCTCCAAACTGTTCCCACAAGGTTGGGAGCATGGAATTGTCCAAAATGTTTTGGTATCCTGAAGCATTCAATGTTCCTTTCACTGGAACTAAGGGGCCAAGCCCAGCTCCTGAAAAACAACCCCATACCATAATTCCTCCTCCACCAAATTTCACAGTTGGCACAATGCAATCTGAAATGTACCGTTCTCCTGGCAACCTCCAAACCCAGACTCGTCCATCAGATTGCCAGATGGTAAAGCGTGATTCATCACTCCAGAGAACGCGTCTCCACTGCTCTAGAGGCCAGTGGCGGCGTGCTTTACACCATTGCATCCGACGCCTTGCATTGCACTTGGTGATGTGTGGCTTGGCTGCAGCTGCTCGGCCATGGAAACCCATTCCATGAAGCTCTCTGCGTACTGTACTTGGGCTAATCTGAAGGTCACATGAAGTTTGTAGCTCTGTAGCAATTGACTGTGCAGAAAGTCGGCGACCTCTTTGCACTATGCGCTTCAGCATCCGCTGACCCCTCTCCGTCACTTTACGTGGCCTACCACTTCGTGGCTGAGTTGCTGTTTTTCCCAAACGCTTCCATTTTGTTATAATAGAGCTGACAGTTGACTGTGGAATATTTAGGAGCGAGGAAATTTCACGACTGGATTTGTTGCACAAGTGGCATCCTATGACAGTTCCACGCTGGAATTCACTGAGCTCCTGAGAGCGGCCCATTCTTTCACAAATGTCTTGTTTCACAGTCTGCATGCCTGAGTGCTTGAATTTATACACCTGGGGCCAGGCCAAGTGATTAGAACACCTGATTCTGATCATTTGAATGGGTGAGCGAATACTTTTGGTAATATAGTGTATGTCACAGCAGTTAGCTAGAGGCTTAGACTGGATAAAGATGGACGACAGAACAACTCCTCAAAAGTGAAGTTAAAGCAAGTAGAGCTCCCCCGGGTGACTGGCTGCAGTATAGGTCATAAGCTCCACCTCCTCCATGTTAGTGGATGGGACTTGCGTCAAATGAAGATTTTTTAAATAATGGTTTCTGTCATTTTAGGTAGTTAATATAATCAGACATGAAAACGGGTGAGGGGTGAAAAAGGTGAGAAGGATATTACCCCTCGAGGTGGGAAGAATATTTTGAAAATTCCATATTTTAAAGCATCAATCTGATGCATTTTGAGATGCATTTTTTTGCCAACCTGGGGAGAGCATTAAGAGATGGTGGACATGCTGTCACTTAACTTGTCTACTCTTCCATCATGATTGACAGCCAATACAATGTTATGTAATTTTAAAACATTTTATTGGCAAAGATAACAACCTAAAACACACAATACAGTGGTTTCCAGCATTATCAAAACATTAAACACTTTTCAAGGGATAGTGATATATTATTTTAAATCTGTTAAGGTCATCAACATAGAAAAGGAACACAATCAATCAATATCAATAATATTTGTATTAGTGTTAACTTCTAGTTTAGCCTTATTGATAGAACGGTGGACCACTTTACCTTCAGCTTGTCAGTCCCCTCACCTCAAAATCATCCACACGTCCTGGAAAAACGAGTTGTAGAGATTTAAGAAAGAAGCACTAACATTAACCAGTGTTTCTTTTTTGTGATTTATCTTTAGCTATTACAAGCTAGCAGCTAACTTTAGTAACAATATTTAGCTAATGTTAGTCTAACGTAACGGTAGCGTTAGCTAATAATTTTCCACCGGAGCTTTGGCTGGCTAACGTTGCGTTCTCTCCTGCTGTGTTCAATGACTCAATTCATCAAGCTGTAGCTAACGTTAACTAAGCCTGTGTCAACAGAGCTCCTGGGTAACTTAGATATAGGCCTACCAGAAAATATAAAAAAATATTGAAACCATCACTCACCAAATTCAGTCAGGTAAATCGCCGAGGCCTTCTGATGGTGGTCTGCACGGCACCCCTTGTGTGCACGCTCTGGTCAGCACGAAGCGAACTGCTTGTAAACCAATCGGTAACGGTATTCCATTCGCGCTAATATTTCCATGCGCAACGTGGCATCATGGTTTTGTGTAAATATACACGCCACTTTCAACTTGTATAGTTTGTCCACCAGAGGGCACTCTACACCGTCCCTGTTGGCAACACTCGTGTATAACGCGCCACACATCCTGCAACCTGCTGATCCAACCAGAGTCGGGCAGAGAGAACCAGTTATCCGCGAGTAAGATCATCGGTGAAGTGTGTTCATGGTGAGTTGGTCACGAGACATACATTGCTTGAATAACAATTAAAAGAACATCCCCATCAGTTCTCTTAACTCAAATAAGCATGACAAAATTTGTGACTATCATGTCCAGTTTTGCTGCTGTTAAATAAGCCGAGAGTGAAGCGGAATTAGCTAGTAATTACGTTACGTTGTTACAGTGTAGTTGACTGACTGTCCTTTTAACTTTTGACAGTGTGACTGAAGTATTTCTTTAATAGCGTGACAGTTATAGCAATGAGACGTATCATCTCTCCTTGGCCTGTTATATTGAAAATGTATGTTTTACAATTTGCAGTATGACGTTATCCATTGCTAAATTATGGCTCATCATAGACTAGCTAACCACAAAGCTAGCTAACGCCACTATGAGTGGAAGACCGCTAACGTTAACATTAATGAGCTTGGAAACCACAACGAACTTATTCTGCCTAAATAAAGTACTGTAATGATTACTGCATTTATAACTAGCATATCTATTCTCAGGGCTCTCAAGTGTCACGCATTGAGCGTGACAGTCACTCATTTCGGTCTTTTGTCACGCACTCCCGCCACACATTGAATTTCTCACGCAGAAAAAATATTTATAATATATTTAATATGCCGCAGCGCCCAAAATTTCTCTGGTCGTGCCGCTCTCACTATGGAACCGGCAGAAATCAAGCGTGTCTCCCTAGGGTTGAGCCTGCCACTGATCTGCCAATCAAAAAAAAAAAGGGGCTACACAATAGCCAATCAGAAAATAGCATTATTGTATCTGGGTAAGATTTAATGCAGCAACCAATGAAAAAAAAGCATATCCTGGAATTGTTCACGTGATTCTGCTACGACGTCTTCCGAACGAGAGGCAACCATGGAGCTCCAAGCATCGCTTTGAGCACAGAGTAAGTCAACTCCTGTTGTAATGTTACAACAAATTCACAACTTGTTTGACGCAAACAATGAAAACTTGACTGCTGTTAGACAATGTTTCTCAGATAATTAGCGTTTTTCATGAGTAGCCTGTCTGTTAGCCAATAGTTTTACAGCCTGTTCACTAGTCATTTTCGACGTTATATCACACGATGATGACTGACTAAATAAATAAATTAGCACTAAATAAATTAAAGTGTATTGCATAGTCGAGGTAACTTTTAAAATCATGTCCTATTTTATAATTACATTCTGGCCATGGGTGCATTAATCATTATCTGTTTTTCAAAGATGTCAGGTAAAAAACAATTAAGCATCCTCTCATTCGCCCTGAGAGGAAAGCCCCCTAAAAAGGCCAGGTTAGAAGATGCTGGCGAAGAGAAGGTGGCGAAACGGGTAGGCCCATTAGAGGAGGAGACAAAGAACAAGACAGTACAGGTGGAAGAGGAAGAGGCCGTGCAGGTGGAAGAGGAGGAGACGGTGGAGGAGATAGTGGAGGAGATAGAGGAGGAGACGGTGGAGGAGATAGAGGAGGAGACGGTGGAGGAGATAGAGGAGGAGACAGTGCAGGTGGAAGAGGAAGAGACAGTGGAGGAGATGGTGGAAGAGACGGTGGAAGAGACGGCTAGGGTGCCAGAAGAGACCATCAAAACAAAAGGGAGAAAAGTACCAGGAGCAGCCACCTACAAGAGCTCTTTTAATAATGAATGGACCTGTAAATGGCCATTTATTACTGTAGGAAGCACCAGCTGCTATTACTGGTGCTCTATCTGCCGCCAAGAGAACTCCTGTGCCCATCAAGGTGTGCGGGATGTGACAAGGCACATAGAAAGTAAGGGGCATCAGGCCAAACAGCAGGCACTGAAGTCAGCCAGCACAGTCAAAAACTTTTACTTGCCAGTGACTGCAGAAATGAGTGTGCAAGAGGTCAAGGTACATAGCACATTAAATCCAAAAGGTTGATTACAATGTTCATGAATACCATTTTTCCTAAATAATACAACCTATTCCATGTTTATGCCATATTATGAGATATTCATCCATGACATGCACAGAATACTGCTCTGTAATGTATTTTTTATTGTTACTGAAATCCATAGATTTTAATGGACATATACACGTGTTAAAACAGTGTTAACATCCAAATTTGTATTCTATATCTTTTTTTCATTTGTTTCTGTTGCAGACAAGGAGAGCCGAGGTGAAAGTTGCCGTAGCAATGGTTCAACACAATGTAGCATTTGCTGTGGCTGACCATTTCAGCCCCTTGTACAGGGAATGCTTCAAAGACTCTCCCACAGCTCAACATTTCAAGAGTGCCAGCACAAAAACTACGTGCATCATTAATCAGGCAGTTGCACCACATTATAGGAATGAGCTGGTGATGAAGATGAGGGAAAATCCCTTTACACTGCTCACGGATGGCTCAAATGACACAGGTATACCTTTGACAGCTAAATGTTGTTTCCATTTTCTCATGTTTATGTCACACACACTTAAATAATACATGCATGCAGAGTAAGTTGCTATATCGTTACAGGAATAGAGAAGATGAACCCCTTAACTGTAAGGGTATTTGATACCACAAAAGTTGTCCACAGATTTCTCGACATGTGCACCACAAGTGGAAGAAGCTGTGGCACAGCTGATGTCATATATCAAAAAATCAACGACGTCCTGATAGAGCATAACATACCATGGAAAAATTGTGTTGGCCTGTCAGTTGACAATGCCCCAGTTAACATTGGAGCCAAAAATTCAATTGCGGCAAAAATGCTTAAGGAAAATCCCAGCATTTACATTCATGGATGCCCTTGCCATATAATCCATAACACTGCCAAACACGCAGGGAAGAGGTTTTTGGAAGTAAGTTTCAACCTATTTGCTTTCCATTAAATATCTGTTAAGCTAAGGTGAAGTAAATAATTTGCTGTATAATGACAATTATATCTTTGCGCTCATGTCATGTTCTGCAGATATCTGGGTTTGACACTGAGGACCTTGTGGTTGACGTTGGATACTGGTTTAAGGGCAGCACAAACCGTAAAGGTTACTTGAAAGGTTTGTAATTCAATTAGCTCCAGTGTTATACACCCAAACTGAGGAAAATTTGGGTTAACATTGTTTGTTTTTCTTACATATTTTACCAGAATTTTGTGAACTCCATGGCAGTGATTATATGGAAATGCTGCTGTACATTTCTGTGAGGTGGCTGAGTTTGGAGATGTGCATCACCCGCATTCTGCAGCAGTATGGCCCACTCACCAGCTACTTCAAATCTTTAAGTAAGTCACACATTATATTGGCACTAGTTCAAGATAGTTATATGAGACACCCAATACTAACAACCAGTCTATTTGTAGATGAGAAACAACCGAGGTTCAAAAGGCTGGTGGAGGCGTTTTCTAATCCCCTGACAGAAGTCTACCTCCTGTTCCTTCAGGCCACATTCCCAGTGTTCTCTACACTGAACCTCCTTCTCCAGGGAGAAAAGGCCTCCATATTTCAGCTGTATGAAGAGGTAAATGGGAATATTGGGCTATTTTTGGCTATTTTGATGTCTCTTGTCTTAAGTGCAACACCCTTGTGAAATATAGGTTGTATTACTTTGTCAAGAAAGACAATTAAGCTATCTAAAGCTATCTAATTTCAAAACAGCTGACATATTTGCTGATTCTGTGCGCTACATTTGTCCCTTGATAAATTTCTTGTACATAACAACTACTTAATTATCTAAACTTAAATCTACTCATAGTAACTGAACTGAGTAGCAATTGCATTAATAATGCATTTGAATCTTTTATGACATTACATTTTGCAGATGACGAAATTCATCAAAAAACTCTGCTCGAGGTTCATGACACCTGCAGCACTTCGGGGAGAAGTCCATGACATCCCCTACAAGGACACACTGCACCAACTGCCAGGTAATGCTTTGAAGTCACATAGCGAGATAAACTTGTATGCTTATTGACAACAAATACACCTTTTCTATGGATTGAGTGGTCTTTCTTATGATGGAAAATGAATACAAAATTTTAAAATGTATGGCATCCCAGTCTGAGTCACAATATATTCTGCCCCTCTGCCACCTGGTAGAAGATATAAGAGCTATAAGAGCATCAGAAACAGAACTAGTAGATTCAGAGACAGCTTCTATCCTCAAGCCATCAGGATGCTGAACTCTACTCAACATTGTTAAATCTCCTAAATGGCACACTTGTCACGTTTTAGAATGAATTCTTCAATTTAAATTAATCCTTTTTTATTTTACCTCTACTATTTATCTACTTTCTGCACTTTCTACTTTTGTATTCTGTAAAGTTGAGCTTACTTTGAGAACAACACATTTCATGACTGATAAAAGTTATTTATGACAATATACGTGAAACTTGTATAACCCAGAGATATCCTATCTGATTTGACTAACTTTCTCTATGTCTTCTGTCTCACTGATAGGAGAAAAACTCAGTGTGGGTTTCACCACCAGAGCCACACTCAACAGGCTCCTTGAGGCTGGAGAGGTCACACCACAAAAGGCCCAACAGTTCCAGCAGGCAGCACTGGCCTTTTTGGTCGGAGCTGTGGAGTATGCCATGGATAAACTTCCATTGAAAGATGCTCTCCTGAAGCATGCAAGATTTGTTGATGTGCAGCTGAGAGCTGAGTGTGGGGTTGAAGATGCCCTATACTTTGTAGACAGGTAAGAGTTTTCACATACTGATTATATAGATTTAAGTTTAATGGTCATGATCACAAAACAAACATGTCTCTCACTGTATTCTAATCAGTCTTGTACACATGTGCTCTTTTTAAGATTTCAGGAACTCCTTCCTTTTCATGATCCAAAGGAACAGGACCAAGTAAGTGAGGAGTTTATGGAGTACCAATTGATGGACATTGCCATGCCCCAGGACCCAACAGTCTTTGATGTTGAGGAGTTTTGGGGAAGAATGTCCTCAATAAAGAACAAGGTAAGAAATATTTTGCATACAACATGACTTGCTCATTATTAATTACAATGAAAGGAAAACATTTGAGTAATAGAGGCCCCTGGTTCCTTTTTTTCAAAGGTGACTGGCTTGAACCAATTTGGGAGGCTATCAAAGATCGCAGCCTTGGTTTTAGTGCTTCCACATTCTAATGCTGATGCCGAGAGGGTATTTTCGATGGTCGGTTTGAACAAAACCTCAACACGAAACAGCTTGTCTCTGGATGGGACATTGTCCTCAGTCATGACCCTAAAAATGGCTGGGCTTGAACCAAACTGTTTCAAATGGGAGCCAACACCACAAATGATAAAGGAGTCCAAAAAGGCAACAAACACTTACAATAAACAACACCAGTCATAATATCTCTCTCTCTCTCTCTCTCTCTCTCTCTCTCTCTCTCTCTCTCTCTCTCACTCTCTCTCTCTCACTCTCTCACACACACACATGCAGAAATTGAATAAATACTTTGTATTTGGTTGAATTGTCAGTGCTATGTGTCATCTTTCTGCAAGTCTGATCAATTATTATTAACAACAACAAAAACACTAATAGCCTAATAATAATATTATTATATTATTAATATATCACCCCCATTCCCACAACCATCCAACCCGGCCGCCTTTTGGGGGTTGGTGCGACGACGGGGGGGGGGGGGGGGGGGGGGGGGTGTCACTCTTGCCTGTCTTCAAAACTTGAGAGCCCTGTATTCTTGTACTAAAACCTGCCTCTGCTGGACTGGAGCTATTGAGGATTGACTGATTCAGTACACTACCTCATATACTGTTAGCAATTTATATTTTGCTGTTGTTGTTATTTATCAGAACTTAACGGAATTTGTCTCCAGTCCTATTCAAAGTTATATTTATGAAGCTTACCAAGTCTTTTAAAACTGGTAACTTTGATTTGGTTGTTGTTGTTTTTGTGTTTTTGTTCAAAGGACTTTACGTTTCATATCTTAAGTTTGTATTTTTATACATTTTATTTATCAGAACTTTAATATATTTTGATGTTCCTCTGTTCTGTTGTGACAATAAAAGAAACAAGTTTCTTTTTAAAATGCATTATCATATTATTTTAGTTAAAACTCATAAATAACTACAAATAACTAATGTTAGGGAAATCTGTTAATGTTTTGTTGCGCATTTCTGAAATTTAAAAAAAAAAATAAAAAATATCGGCCGATATATCGGAATATCGGATTTTAAAACCAACAAATATTTGTATCGGTATCGGCCTTCAAAATCCTTTATCGGTCGGGCTCTAGATGTGGCATCATGATAACTACAAGTTACCATGCCAACCACAGTCAATGCATACCAGCTGCCACTCCGAGTCACAAAGATCGGAAAAACTTTTGCTCAGTAGCTAATCCCATCAGATCGTCCATCCATTGTGTTATTGCATACAGGTCAGCTAATCTGGTTGGATTAATATTGTAAACTGTCATGGCATCCATTTTCTACAGTGTATAGTCCATAGATTAAACCAACTAAACATATTATGAACTGCTTTGTTTCCCTGCCCTGCATTTATGTGTAAGTTTCCATTTTGATGCAATAAAATAATGAGATAAAGAAATACATCATCTCTGTAGGTCTCTGGTATTTCTTTTAACGCGATAAGTTTGAACTGAAAAAAAAAAAAGAAAAATACAAATATATAAGAGAAAAATATGTTAATAAAATGAATTAAATAATTTGTAAAAATAAACACTATCCCACACTTGAAGTACTGTACACTGAAACAGAATTACTCCTCTTTACCATATAAAATCCAGCTCCAACTATGATGTAATGCACTTGCTACAACAACCTCACCTAGTACTGCAAAACAATGAGTGAATCTAGGCCTTACCCAAAACTTGTTATGCAGCAACTAAGCACAACAAAGTAAAACTTCTCCCTTTTATCAAAGTGAATTTTACAATTATTAAACTCAAAGGCTTAATCCTTACAAATGTAATCACGTTTGTTTATTTAAATTTTAGTCACCATTATTTCATTTAGGCTTGTAGGATCATGGTGCTCCTGCAGAAGCTGGAGAAAGAAGACAGATTTCTTTGCAGCTCATCACTCCACACAGCATGCAGCACGTCTCATTTGTAATTCTGGACTCAGATTTCTTAGGGTTATAGTATACAAGGTTTTTTATTTGACTAATAAGCTGCTGCTGAGATAAAAGACTCAGGAGACTCAGGAGTGAGTAGTTGTACTTTTAGTGGGAACCTACCACAGTTCTCATTGATAATGTGATGTCCAGCGAGGCTTTATAACCATCTGCTGTGGGACTGGACCGTTTCTCTGCAGTCAGTCATTGTGTTGCCCACAGTTTCTGCT
The DNA here is from genome assembly GCF_963514085.1 of Chelon labrosus. Taxonomy (NCBI): domain Eukaryota; kingdom Metazoa; phylum Chordata; class Actinopteri; order Mugiliformes; family Mugilidae; genus Chelon; species Chelon labrosus. Next base: position 24,289,108 of record NC_140358.1, read on the forward strand.
CTCTCCCACATTTTTTCTCCTTCTCCTCATCTCACTGCCTCTGGCTGTCTTTGCCGAAGGCCTCTTAAATGTGGACTCCATTCATGTGAAATCAAACTAAGTGCATTAGGAGAGAGGTGAAGAAGGGCGTTTTTTTTTTATTCCCCAGCGTGTCAGAATAGTAGTGGGGGAGGTTGTCTGGTCCTCTCAGAAAATTTAGTGTTCATTTTTGGGTTTATGATTTTGTGCCGAGGCAGATTCAATACAAATCAGTTAAGCTGAACTTTTAGTTAAAGTTTAGATTCATTAAAAGCTACTGTTTTACTTAATTTATTTTTTTGTCCATTCTCAGGATGTCAACATTTGCTGCTTTAATGTATTATTTAGTTTGGGTTTTATCAGCAAATGTAGACTTTAAATAATTCTATATCTACTTTTTTCGGGGTGTGCTGCATTATTTAACTATTTCTATATAATACAGTTGTGAGGAGTCGTCGACGTTTTGTGGTTTGCTTTGTTACATTTGTTAATTGCTTGGGCTGAAGATCAAGATGATAATAAACAGCTGATTAATTAGTATGGAAGACACAATGAAGAACCAGCAATAGGGAAAGAGGATGAGGTTTCAGGTAGACATCATCCATGAATGGTTTGAATGGACATAAGGTACGATGGCCAAACTCTAAGCAACAACAAAACGCTGTGGTCCGCTGCTGTAAAATCCTGAAGGTGGAACAAAACTGAAAGACTCAACAAACCAAGAATGCTGCTTCAGACCACGGGTGGAGAAAATCTGCATGCAGGCTTCCAACGTGAAACACGGGGCCTGTTCAGACCTTGGATTAAGATTTTGGTATCATCGTCATGACACAAACGTTAAGTTATTATTTACTGATCTCCACCATAACGTTAGTTAGACCTGGACAAAACTCAGACTATAACTCTTGGAAGTTTCCATACGCTCCATAATCTCTGGTCATAAGGGTAAATAAAGACATTGGTAAATGAGGAAATACGTAACGATGCTCCTCATACGTCAACATGATCGCATCAATAATTCACACAGCATCACACTCATGTACTCATATTAAATACTTTCATTTGTAAATTCTTACTTTATTTATTTTATATTTAGTTAACAGCTACAAGGACAGAATATTTTAAAAGTCTCTCATTACTAATAAGCAGACATCACTTACAATCTCAGACCACCAAATGCAAGGTCTGGACAGGCCCACGAGGCATGGTCAGTAGCGATGCTCCGATTGATCGGCCACCGATCATGATCGGTGGCCGATATTGGCTAAAAATAGCTTGATCGGCGAACCCCAAAAGCGCCGATCAAAAAAGCCGATCACGTGATGTAAAACTCACGCGACTTTTTCACATGTGCATGCACGGCGCACAGGTACACAACAGCAGAGCTTGCCAGTGGCAACATGAGTTCTCCCGATCTTGACTGTAGCCTATTTCTACAGTTTTTTTTTTTCCAATACATGTAGTTCATAGTTAGTTTCATTTCTACAAATGCTGCTAGATTATAGATAATAGATTTATTATAGATAAAAGAATCCCATTCCCCTGCCATTCTATGATCGGCAGTGATCGGCAATCGGCAGATCATGATCTTGGTGATCGGCCCCAAAAATGCTGATCGGAGCATCTCTAATGGTCAGAGACAAAGAATGACTGAACGTAACAGGAGGTCCAACTTTCTTGTGGCCATCCAGTTAGTTCTACAGTTCCTGCTCAAATTGTCAACCTTTAACTGTTTAAAAGTAGTTTTTATTTTTATATTTAACCATTTTTTATCATTGTTCACCATCTTGAACAACTGTTACAAAGCAATTTCCTGCTGAGATCAGTAGTCTTTGATTATCTACTGCAACTCTGAACTCTACTGTATTAACGGAGCTTTTGCCTTGAGCAACTGTTGAACTGCAACAAAAATCCTGATCCATAAAGCATTTTTTGCCATTTTGATTTTTACAGTTTGACCAATAATGCATGGAGTTTGGTACAGTTTGATCAGTTTAAGTGTTGCTGTACAGCATGTTGCACTCGCCATCGACCTCTGATGCGTCTCAGTTAATCCTTTCCACACCTGGTCAGAAAGTGATCTTAAACACTTCAAGGATGAGAGGAAAGATTAAACATAATCACTGCAGAAAAGACATTTTGACGTTGGCCATTACTCCTGGAGAAGTGATGGTCACTGCTGTACCAATCCATTTAACTCAGTATCTAATATCTCATGGCAGAGTGTACTGGCAGAGGACACTTTCAGCCTCAGTGTGCAATATTTTGCTCTCTAATGTGAGACCCTCTGTGAATCTTTAAACCATCTGCTCTGAGACCTGACCATCCATACGCCAGGCCAACTCTGTTAAAATGTTGGCCGAAGGCTCCTTCCTCTCATTCGCCATCACAAAGACAAAGCCCCTCCTCCCTTCATCTGCTCTCAGCACTTGTTTCTTCGCTCATCCATCCGTCCCTTCCTCTGCTCGTCCTCTCCCATCCAGCGCTCCCCAGCTCCCCTGTCTGCCTGCCTGCCACTTCTTCTGCCCTCAACCTCCTTTATGCCTTCCTCTTCCCCTGAGGTGGAACTACCAATTATAATAAAATGAACCATGACAGCCTGGACATCTGCTCAAAGAGTGGACTCTATTGAGGGGTTTCATTCTGTTGTCTGCTGGAAGAAAGGAAGCAGTCAAATGATAAAAACAAAGCCGTCCGGGACAGGGTCACAATGAATCCTCAGAGCAGTCAAATATGAAATATAGACAGAAGAATCTATTTGAATAATTTTATTCATGTCCTCTAAGAAGATTTGCCACAAATACGATGAAACAAAGTTGGTACCTAGGTCATATCTGAAGAATTCTTGTAAAGCCGAGGACACACGACGCAACTTTTACATAGATTTTGAAAAGACTAGGAGCACACACTACCAGACTGGCCTCAGCAGATTTTTGTTTAACGACTGAAAGACTCAACAACTGCGTCTGATGAGAGATCACCGACTACATGATTTGTCAAACCAACTAAAGCCAACTGAACGCATCAAACTCTTGTTCAAACATTACATAGGCACTCCCGCTCTGTTCGCGATCATTGTGTCGACTACCTCCTGTCGTCTTCTGACACTATTTCCTGTTTCCCGCTCTCTTTTTGCATTGACTGTTGGTAAAACGTGTTTGCAGTCGGCTCAGTGATCAGTTCATACTACATGATTGCGTCCAGATTCGTTTGACTGACTGCGACTGAGGTCGGGTCAGGTCTCCCTCACACACTTGCAGATTTGCGTCTCCACCCCATCACACACACAAAGAGATTCATGTGCCAACTACCTGTGCCGACTGTCCATAACTAATGCAGACTGGTGCGGACTTTGCCCAACTAAGAATCGTGGGAAAAAATCTGGCAAAAAAAAAAATAAAAAATTGTGTGCCCTCAGCTTAATCCAAAAGTTTTAGGCAGAGGGTGCTTAGGCCACACATATGAAAATGCTGGACCACCAATACAAGGGTAGGAAGTGATGAAAGAGGTCGACAGGAAGGGATGGAGGGGGCGGAATGACTCAGGGTGGGGGCACATCTCAGGAAGCTTCGGCTCCTTGTCCCCCTGGTTCCTATAATGCAGTGGTTCCAAAAGTGGACTCCCGATGGTCACGGTATTCCGACGGAAGTCCCACGGTAAGGGAGTCAATTTCACTGTTGGTAACGTGATAGGGACGGGATAGAGCAAATAATCAACGGGTGCGGGCAGGAGCGGGATGGAGCTGGAGATTAAATTAAAAAATGGTGCTGCAATGCGGTGAGTGCGCCCAACTTTAGACAACAACATAGAGAGCGGGATGGGATTTGGGAGTCTTTCTCTCGGGATTTTGCAGGACAGGATTTTGTTTTTTTGGGGGGGGGCAGTCACATGATCGGGATATGACGGGGGGGGTGAAGATTTTCTTATGTACCGGGGGGGGGACCAGCAGAGAAAGTTTGGGAACCACTGCTATAATGAAAGGCGGAAGAGGAAGAAAAGAACAGAGAGGGATGGGGAAGGTAGGAGTTGAGAAATGTTCAAGTTGTGAAGTACGGCAAAGTAGGACCCAAACGCAGGACATAAAGGAAGCCTGGAGCAGGAAACAGAATAACTAATAAGGAAACAAAAAGTGCTGCGGTTGCGAGGCAGGGTATCCAAATACAGGTGAAATGCAAAATCCAAAAGTTAAACAAAAACCCAGGAAAACGGAAGCACAAGGAGCTGGACTGAACAAAAAAAAAACAGCGTTCCACAGGGGTAACAGCAAAGATGACTTGACAAAGTGTAATCCAGGACTAGATAAGCACACGAGGGGAGAGGGGTGATGAGACACAGGTGAAACTAATGACAGGCGGAGCACACGAGGAAAAACCAATCAAACTATCAAAGGGGGAAAAGACAGGAATTAAAGGAAGACAAGGAAGAAGCTTACACAATAAAAACAGGAAACACAAAAAAACCAAACAGGATTACAACAGAGGAACCAAAAACACAAGCTCATGACAGGGAGAGGCTTAAGACACACATTTGTAGATAAGTGCAGGAAAGAGAATGACACGAGGCCTGGTCTTGTTCCTGAACTTTATAATAACTTTATTATAACTTTTTATAATAACTTTTTTTATACCATTTGGGGCCAGCATAATAGTTGAAAAGGACCTTGTTGTCACACATATTTTCACTGCATTGTAAGAAAATCGTGTTTGAAGAAGGAGTGGGGGGTCAGGTCATCTTAAATGGACAAGTCAGTTATATATTGGTAACATTGGGTATTCTTTCGAAGAGAGAGATGCTGTGTTCTATGGCGAGACTTGTATCAGCGCAGCCTCTACGTCACCAGACTACCCAGTGTTTTCAGTCCATTTATAGACTCCTTAGAGTCAAAGGGTTTGGTTAACCCGTTTTAAAATGCAGGAATTTCTGAAGGATCTTACAACATGTTTTGCTGCCACAGAGTACACAGAATCCCAGCTGCCACAGATGATGAGTTCAAAGAGACAGCCTGAAAATGGCTAACTGTCAGAGGAAACGATGCAAGAGTCTGACAGTGTGTGTGGGGATGGCAGCAATACACAAAATGAGCATTACAAATTCCATGTTTCACTTTCGCCAGACATAGTCTCCAGTGATGACAACTCCCCTCTCCTCAGACGAATTATATCTCAGAGAAAGTTTCTCCAAAAGTGTACCATCTTCAAATAAAAATCTATTTGGGCCAGAACATTATTGGGAACGAAGCTTTTTCCTAAATGAGTGCTAATGAAACTACATGGAATTAGGGTGAAGGAAATAGTTTACACTTTTTCAGCTCTGTTCTGATCAGTCGCAGGAGAAAAAAATATATATATCGGTCCACTTAGCTGCTAAATGCTCCGCTATGACTACTTATTGATCAAAGGATGTAATTTAGATGAAACATTTCCTAAAAAAACAAAAAACAAAATCTTAAATAAATCGTCAGAAACATGACTGCCTGTCCAAGCATTAATTAACAACACTAAAATATGATATGTGAAATATGACTTACATTTATATAGTAAAGTATGTTATTTAAATTACAGATGATTGCTCCTCATTTACGGTGTATACACAATGTACGTGTGTGAGTTGCTGCATGCTGAAGAATTGATCAAATCACATGAGAAAATTGGATATTTTATCTTTTATAATAAATTGAATTTATATAAATCTCAGTATTACTAAAGTACTCATTCTTTAAGTTCTTCTTTCTCACTTCACGAGAAAATGGAAATATATATACTGTGTATCGTAGTCAGAAAAAAAATGTCAAAGGAATGGTATGTGTACTATGTCAAGTACTGATGTGATGTGATACCGTCTTGGCATTTCCAGTGTTAGTACATTTTATTAATTCTTTGTCCCTCAGACATTCAAAATCTCTCACTTTTGCTCCTTTGCTCTTAAATAACTCAGCTCAATATGTATTGACTTCAATCTTTTGCTCTAGAATCCGCGAGGAATTGTTGAAAAGATTTGTCATATTTGTTCACGGCTCATTTTTTTTTTTTTTACACAAGATAGTATCGAATTACAGCCAAATGGTACTTGATAAAGAGGAATCCCTATATCAGAAAGTAAAGTCTTTCCTGTGGACTTTGCTGCTCAATATGCTGCAACAAAATATATCAAAATATCAAATCACCATATTCACATTTATAATCTAAAAGTTACTATTAAAAAAATAAATAAAAGTGAAAAAGTTTTGGCTATACCAGTCAAATACAAAGAGTTACATGACTTCAAAGGATACATGGGATGAATATACACCGATGTCTCCAAAAGGGACGGGCCTCTGTGAATCATCCCACAGATACTTGACCTGTTTGGGATCTTAGTGAATTTGGAGGCCAGGTCAAGACCTTGTACTGTATGTCATGTTGTTTTTGAGTTGTTCCTAAACCATTTTAGAAGAAGAAGAAAATACCTTCCTTTTGTGCAGTCCTACAAAATGAGAATATTTTCCACAAAAAAAAAAAAAAAAAAAAAGCCTTTTCTGCCAACGTTACATAATCCTCCAGATACCAAGCAGAGGGAGGTTGAAGGTGTGTGTGTCCCACAGCCCTATAGATGAATGTAAAACAGTGTTAATGGGTCGCACAGGGAGCAGGGTGGCTCACATTCATCAAACAGCCTTTCTCATTAAGTATTAAAGGCAGGCCGGTGGAGGCTGAGGGACGGATCGAACCACAGAGCCGAGGATCTTTAACCTAGATTGTTAGCTTCTGGCTTTACTGGAGAGTGGTGTGAACACACACGCACACACAGAGGAATTAATAGCAGCAGACGTTGGTGCACACATTGGCTTAGATTAGATTAGATTAGATTAGATTAGACAAACACATACTTTGACAATTTCCGATCTGAAAATGCAGGTCGTAAAAAGTACTTTTTAAAAAAGTATTTGTACATGTAAAGTAGAAGGGACTGAGTTGGCTGCTGCCATGGAGAGTCATTGCTATGGGTGGGGGTGTCTGGTCTGGGTATATAAGTAGATATACAGTGTACGGAGAAGGTTTCAGATGGAGAATGGGACATGGACATTAGCTTGCAGAGGTTCTCGTCTTGGAATCTAATTTAGTTTGCTTGTCTCCATTGGATGATGTTGTTGGAGATTAGTTTTTATTCTACAGGCCAGTAATTCTACTCGATTTCTTTTTTTTCATATATTTCTCCACTTTTTCTGTAGTTCTTCAACCTGTTACAGTATTCTGCTAGCCTGATGAGCCAGACCCACATTAAATGTAGGGTCTGGGCACTCTCCATAGACAGGGCTCAACCGGAGGGGTGGGATAAACGGTTGTCTTTCAAACTCCCTCTCCACGCAATAGGATAGCGCTACAACCAATCAGAGCAACGAAGAAGGTGACGTAGTCAGAGCGACGGAAAAGAGAGTTCCTTTCTCAGAGAAAAGCTTAACTTCAAGTCTTTCAGAGTGGCGGCCAAAGCCGATTCGAAAGAAAGTTGTTCGCTAGCAGCAGCCATCGCTCTGGTAGTTCTAGCAGGATGGGGAATTCACGCGTAATTCACAGAACTTATAGAGAGCTGAAGTCCCGGCCCTTCCGATTGCCTCCATGGCACCTATCTTTCGAAAAAATATGAACGGCAGTCTATGGCGAAAGATAAATTATTTTCTGGTCCCGATCGACTTGTGCCTTGGATTATACATATATTGTTTTTCAGAATAAAAAATGATTTTACATGTCAAGAATGTCACAGTTTGTCGCAAGATAGTTCAGTAAAACGCTATGGAAAATACGTAATTAAACGAACTACAAGTCCAAGTCGCTTACCGCTTACCCGCATGCTGGCGCGTACAGAACCGACCAAAACTCCCTTCGTGTAACTACAGCTCTCGACATGACCCGATTTATAATGATTTTCACCTCGTTTGATGCTTCTGCCTTCGTCCTGGTAGAAGACGGTAAAGCTCAACAAGGAGACAGCCAGAGTTCTCTCGCAGGTCAGTCGTCATCATGTTAAGCCCGCCCACCGACTCGTGATTGGTCCGGTACATCTTGGATTTTTCGAAATCTCAAGTCAACGGAGAATAACTAGACTGCCCCTGGAAGCAAATATAATTTGCTGCCGCTAGGGGCAGTCTAGATTCTAGGCTAGTATTCTGCCTTATGTCCTTTGAGTTTTAGTTTTATTATACAGTATAAAAGTATTTAATAGAAGTGCTGACGCCTGTTTAACTGTGTTTATTATTTACTTCTCATTGTCATGTCCTTTCTTTCAGCTATTTCTTCTTCCATCTCCATATTCTTCCAATATTTTCAATGTCAATAACTTGTTCTTAAAAGATAAATATTACTCCCCTTTATCTGTTGTTATAAGCAAAAAACACTTGGGGAAAGGAGAATACATGAAATTTGCAGGAATACAGGAGACATGCAAGGGTAAAAGGCTGGAGAACAGGTGGGTGAGCATCCGGGGGAAAGAGATTAATGGGGAGAGGCAGAGGGGGAGACTGAACTATATATACACAAAGGGCTGATGGGATAATAAGACACAGATGAGACTAATGAATGAGGACCACAGGGACCAAATACAGAAGGAAGGAGAGGGTAAAGTGACATTGGCAAACACAATCAAACAATGACTAGGGCGGGAAAAAAACACAAGGGCAAGATCTAAAATTGACTTAACAAAAACACATGGAGACAGCAGGTTGTTAAATAAAACAGGATGATAACCTAAGGTACAAACAAAGAACAAAGCAATGACAATTTGGGAGCAACAAGTGACCTATCAGAATACTTCTCATGGTATGCTAGAACTATGGGTACAGACTCAAAAACTCTTTGGAATACAGCTTTAGTTTATTAAACAAATTTAGTCGTATAAGATTTCTTTTTAACTTTAATTGAATGATACTGAATATTAGCTACGTAACTGAAAGTACTGTATAATGTTTCTGACTGACAGTTATTTTATGACAAGTACCTTTTTCTTTTATTCTCTTCCTCTCTGCTTCACCTTGCCTTTTCTTCCGACCATCTAAAGCGAATTTACGCCTCTGCGGGACCTACACGCCGTGACCTGAGCACGTAGCCAACGCCGCTGCGAGCCATTTATACTTGCGTGCTCAGTCAACCTTACAGATTCTTTACTGATCCAAAACAACCAATTCAAAAATTGCGGAGATGGAGAAGCAGCCAAAAATACTAAAGCGGAAACACGCCGCTACCAAGCGGACTAATCACAACTCATTCATTCATTTTCTGTAACCGCTTATTCCTGTTAAGGGTCGCGGGGGTCTGCTGGAGCCTATCCCAGCTGTCATCGGGCGAGAGGCGGGGGTTACACCCTGGACAGGTCGCCTGGCCATCGCATGGCCACTAATCACAACTCTTGCGCGCTAACGGCAGGTTTATTGGCGACTGGCAAACCAGCTTGGAGTTGCATTGCTGCTGTGAACTCCTGCCACCTGCACAGGTAATGCTGGTTCTATAAACCAGTATGAGGTGCATGTCCTGATATTAATACTACAATCAGTATGGAGACATCCCGAAGCTTGAGGCATTACAAACAGCACACGCAGAAACAACAAAGAACAGCACAAAACAACCTTTTTTTTAAAATAAATAAATAAATAAAATGACCGTAAGACCCAGGTGGTGTATAATTGGACCAACCCCACACAAAGCCACATTCCACATACTTTTCCCCCAGAAAATCTCTGGACCCAAGCTGATCGTGCCTGCTGTTCTTTGTAAAGGACCAAATAAATGTTTTGCTGCCACAGGCGGTGACGGCGTCGTACTCAAAAGACGGATTCAGAATATTAATAGTTAACCACAGGTAGTGTGTCAGTGAGATGCAACCGTCGGTTTTGCTCCGTGTGCTCCCATATGTGGTCTACATGTTTTAAAAAAAGCTCCATGTCATTACAGTGCTCAACAGTATATGCTAAACTGCTACCATCACAAATTACAACTGTGATCTAGTGAAAGCATGTGGTTTATCTTGGAAATAACCAAAATGACAACAACCTCAGACAAAATATACACAATCATGTTTTAGATGTCTTGTATGACTTTTGAAAGTGATAAAAAGCAACAAGTTGATTGAAACGTTCCAATAACATGAGGGATGAGACACAATTTGCCGTGAGCTGATGCGGAGCTGGACGCTAGCAGGTCTTACTGGGGCACCAAACCTCATTATTGCCTGCCTGATCCTTGATATCTTTGGAGAGTGGGTAGATATGCCTTCGGGCCAGCAGGAGTTGAGGGTAAGTCAATTCGAATTCAAAGTTATTAAGGGTAGACAATGTCATTTAGAGAAACTGAAGTGTTGAGTTTTAGTTGCCTTTTTTTTTTTTTTAGAGTTTTATTTATAAGCGCTTAAACCACCTCATGCTCTGACCAACTAATAGATATTTAGTGTTTGCATTTCACGAAGCCAAAGCAAGTAGAGCTCCCCCTGGTGACTGGATGCAGTATAGGTCAAAAGCTCCACCCCCTCCATGTTAATGGAAGTAACTTGGGCTAATATATACACTAAAATACACGTTAAATTTATTTATTTATTTTCCAAAGATGGTTTCTGTCATTTTAGGTAGTTAAACGAAATTAAAACGCCGAAGATTTGACAGTTTTTATTTAGTTATTTGGCGCTAGAGAAACAGGACGTGACATCACGACGACTACCTGTTGCCATGCCAACCGCTCCGCCAAGCAGAGACAGCCAAGTTGATAAAAGTGGAAAGCAAGCTGTTCAGCAGTTTTAACCCTTAACAATGAACGTTAATAAACCATTGAGACAAATAAACATAAAAAAATAAAAAATAAAATAGCAACCTTACTATTTCGCGTGGGCCCACTGACAGAAAACAACAAACTAAAACTAACTGGAACAAAGCTGTTAAATAAAGGGTTACTCACCCAAGGCCAACGGTTCTTCCGTCTCAGAAAAGGCAGGGTCCTCACCGAGTCGCGGGAATTCCGGAGAGGTTAAGTCTCCTGTCTTCACTTATCCCGATGCGGAAAAAGTCCTCAGTACCGATGCCCATGAAAGAAATGGCTGGTCTCCTTTGAGATGATGATCCGCGTGGTCTGATCCGGTCCCCCGCCGAGCTATCTGTCACTCTGAGCTGACTCAACGGGCGGCTAGCGAATTAGCTAGTTGCAAACTTTAAGCTAACTCGGCACACAACTGCCTGAACGCAAAACCCACCTTTCTTAAAATGTGTCAGGTCATAAACGGCACAGACGTTGACAAGTAATAAAAAAATAAATAAATAAATAATAAGCACGTTGCTAGAGTTGCCACTCGCTACTTTTAAAAACGGAAAACTGAAGCTTTAACCGTCTGGAACTGTCTGGAACGCTGGGTGACACTTGACCAATCACAGCTCTAGTGGAGTGACGTCTCCTCATAAGAACCAATCAAAAAGCACATAAACAAACAAACAAGACAGGTTGTCGCATTTCACAGTGCAGATGTACATTTCCACCAAACTATGAAAAAATCTTTATGTACGTCTATTTGCATAGCTGTATATGTAGGATCTGTTTTAATATCAGCTACCTTAATATTATTAACATTTAAACATAACTGTTTACCCAGGGGTTACACTAAAGACTTAAACTGTATGGAAACAGCAAGCCTGGCTCCATTCAGAAGCTTATATACTGATAACATTATGACTGCCTTCCTAATAAGTTGGCCAGATCAACACCTTGTGCTGTTTTTCATACTTTTTATTTTGTGTGTGTGCCTGTGTTTTTATACTTTATGTTTTTGTGTGTGTGTCTGTGTCAGGCTGCATCCTGCTGGGGATGGCTGCTGCCATCAAGGAAGTGTCATTGCTATGGAGTGGGGGTTGCCTGATCTGGTCTTGGTGGGTGCTACAAGTAACATCCACGTCCAAATGTGCAGAACAGCAGAACATTGCATTGTCATAAGATGATAAATGTTATTTACTTCAGTGGTCTTAATGTTATGCCTGATGGGTGTATATTTTAAAATGATCTATTAATCATGTAGCCCAAAAGTTGAGCTTAGTTCTTTTTCATACCCTCTTACATTTTGCCAAAGGTTTATTTACCCATCTTCAGTACAACTATCTGAATTACATCCACATTCAATGGACTCTTGTCACCACGTTACTGCTAATTTCTTTCAGTGTGCGTGCCCCTTAAAAATTCCTCCTAAAATCACAACTTGTCATTCTTTGCCTTTCTGTCTGGGTCAAGCTTTTAGAAAATTACCTGTCTCCTGGACACAGCTGGTTATAGCTGTCGACAGACAAAGCCTTTTCCCTCTACTTTAATGTGACGTTTTAGTCCCTGAATGTCGTCACCTTAAGGACGTATTGCACAGGTATGTGTGCTCTACTCTATTCCATTTGCAGACTCCTCCAGCTTTTAAGTTTCATCTTAAAAGCCGTCAGATTTATTACAAATCCGACTGCTCAAGGATGTGACATTTTCCTGGCCGGTTGTGAATAAAAAAGGAGTTGTTTTGTTCAGCTCACAAGAGAGCAAATCGCTTGTCTCCATTTCAAAGAGAAATGCCCCAGCAGTGAGGCCTTTGGAGGAAGGCAGATGCTATACAATCTAAAACACACACACACACAACCACACACAAGCACACTGAAAGATCTTTAAATACCAATAGCAGAGACATAAAGATGATGCTGGATAAATGATGATGTGGGACGCAAGTACAGACACATGCACAGTAAAGTACAGTGTATAAATCAGATACACATACAGAAACAGTTCTGTGATTGCTACACACACACACACACACGCAGAAAGATTATTGTTCTGCTGAGAGGCTGCTTTACAGAGTTATGACTCCACCTGGACTCACTACCAAACGGTTACTCTCTGCACTGTGGCTGCAAGCACACATACACACACACACTCCCACACCTTTGCACATAAGCAAGAAAGCAAGCATGCACGCAGGCAAATATGCAGCCAGACGCATGAGAGTGAATGCACACACACATACACACTGTGTGAGAGCTGTAGCGGTCCATCTGGTTGTGAACAAAGGCGGCGAATGAAACCAACCTTGAAACACAGCGAGTTGCTGTCCTTCTGCTCTCTGTCTGCCTCTGTCCCCATCTCTTTGTACCCTCCCCGCACCTATCTCGGGGTTTCTCGCTTCCTTGGTCACCGTTTCCGACTCCCCTTTTCCTGCATCTTTCCGGTTATGGCACATTTGCTCCCTGCTTTTTGCACCGAAGTGGTGCTATTCGCAAATACATGTGAAAGTGATGTTTGCCTAACATTAGGTGTCGTCCTGATCAGCGTCCCTTGCAACAAGTGAGTCTATGGGGCACAAAGAATGGATAAGAATATCCGAAACCACGCTGCCTCAAGGTCCCGTAAAAGAATCTATGGTAACTTTTTAACACTAATGAGCCAACTTATCATGACCGCATTAAAATCAATGCAGCAGCAAAATGCAGTGAAAAATCAGCCAAAGACTGTTGATATAGGTTTACTACTCTCCACTAGCTCCGTTCCTGTTTGCATTAAATACAAGTGACTAATGTTGATCTGCAATTAGAGTAGCCACTAATACACCGGTGTGGTGATGTCTCAGCAGGTGGTTATACTGCTGCGTCAACCAGACACAGAGGCACTCACAGGAGTAATCTGATCTGAGAAATACAAATACAACATTTGCTTATAGTGCAGTATTTCAGATGTCCTACCGCTTTTGTTATGACAAGACGCAATTGCACCGGAACACTTAAGTTGCTGAGAGGAGGTGCTGCCTTAACAAACAAAACAACAAAAGTCCCTGTGTAGTAAACAACACAGATTCCCCGAATAATTACCTGAAGGTAAACTGTGCCCTGATAAGAGATACGACCAAATTCATCCTGGTCCCAGTCCCAGTGTACTCATTGTTTCCTCAAATCAGCCATGGAGTTAAAGGCTGCAAAGTTAGCATGGCTGTAGATATGTTCATGTAAATTGTAAATGTGACAGGTTGAAATAAACTGGACTCATCCTTTAAATCCTGTTCATCCACAGCAGTCATTTTACGTGTCACTGTGAGTTATGTCTGCCAATCAGTCAAGATAAAATAAGATATGATAAAGGCTGTTACATACTCCGCAAGCACAGAGAAATCTGTTCGTTTTCTCGAGGTGGCAAGAACAAGAACAGAACAAGAACTGGCCAGGTGGTTTATACTTCATGACAGATGCACTCCTCTGTGCACAACATTCAGGCCACCTCTTTCCACGAATTATTAGCCATTCCCGTGTCTTTGTATACCTCACAAGGCGTATCATGCAGGTTCTCATATCAGCCTCGGCCAGCTGATCCTCATTATGATCCATTGCTCAACCGGAAAAGGCATTAACCACTCCCACTTTCAGTTTCTGACCAATCGCAGAATAGTTGTGAGGAGACACGGGGGCTGCGAGCAAAGAAAGACGTCAATCTCTTCTCGCAGCCCTGGAAGAGAGAACAAATTTCTCTGTGCTTGCGGAGCATGTAACAAGTTTAACAAGTTTTAGCAGCTCTCTGGTTCGGAAGCAATAAAAATAAAAGCTACGGCAGCAATACACAATAAAATACAATTTATACAAGCAGAAGCACACAATAGCGCACAAAGAAATGTAACTAGTATAGTGGTGAATGAAAGTGACATTGATGCAAAACAGTAAACTGGTACGGCATAGCAGCATTTTAAAACAGTCATTTAAAAACAGCTGTGTCACAGAATGAGAAAAAAACTAATAATTAACAGTAGTGCAAATGTCTGCATGGTAGTGCAAATTTGTCTCTAGTGTGCAGGTGAACTGGACAAGGGAGTAGGTATGGGAATTATTGCTCAACAGTCTTATGAAAGAGAGGTTGAAGGTGTGTGGGATTTGACAGGTTGAGGGTAGGAGCTGTTTTTTAAGTCTATTGGTTCTGGATGTCATGACTCTGTTTTTTTTTTTCATGAGGCCGTGTGGTGAACGGTCTATATTCAGGGTGGGTGTGATCCCAGGACATATGATTGGCTTTCTTCTGGAGTCGTCTGAAGGCAATGGTCTGCTCTGTCCGATCGTGTCATTGAAACATCAGCCAATACATTGTTTGGCGTGTCAATTCTTGAGTCCCATTCCCATGAATCTCATTTACCAATAACAGAACTTTCTCCCTCTTATGAGGTTTATTGGTGCATTTGCAAGTCAGAGTGGTGCAGCTGAATAATGTGAGCGACGTCCCTTTGTGTTTAGGAAGATTCAGCATGCATTTACTCCACAGTCAGATGTGCTTCATTTTGTACAGACTAACACAAATGAGTTTTTACTAGACCCATCTCATTTGTTTAACACAGTCCAAAGACACCTTTAAAGAACTTCCACAGTTTTGCGTACACTACAATATTTTATGACCCCTCCAACAGGCCATTGACCACAATAGGATAGAAAATTAAAATCAGCTTACAATATCCAAGAAAACTGAGCCTGAGTGTTTGGCTGGTGAAGAAAATCGAGTGTCAGTGAGCTAATTGTTGACTTTGGCTCTCTATTTCACGCTGGCCAGGGATGTATTGGGTGGTTTGCAGAGAGCTGCAACCCACGGTTTGATATCAGGGGATTGGTTACACCATACTGACTCAGCCATGCAGACTGATGCACTAATGAGCTGAAATGGTAAGAAATTGTCAGCGAAACTGTTTATATTGAGTGGGCTCGACGCTAGCGACCTGTGACCCAGTTCTGAAGGTGAAATTGCAAGTGGAAAAATAATCTATTTTTGTAGTTTCACACGTCTAATACAGCATTATCAAGAGCACTGTGTGTAGTCTAGTGTTTCCAGTGGCTCATTCACAAAATTATCCTTTTTTTTTTTTTAGACAGCAATTTGTAATTTTATTGACTTGAATTCAAAGAAGCCAAAGGATGTGGGCAAGATCTCTTTTCTCTGTATAATGTCAACAAATAAAGAAGTATAATTCACACAGAAATGTATGCACCTCTTTTAGACATCTAATATCGTAGTTACTATGATAATCTGTGTTCAAATATATTGCATCTAACCAGTCACAATTTTGTGCATTGTGCCAGATTAGCAACACGATGAGAAATATCAGTCTACTACCATGCAGCAGTTTTGTGAAGCTTGTTTTGTATGCTAACCTTTGCTAATTAGTGATACAAAGTAGGTCCAAAAAAGGATTTACCATGACCTGGCTGACTAAGAACCTTCACAGATATAATACAAAGTAGGCTGTAGATATACGTTTTGTGAGTTTTTGGGTATAAACCACACTAAACCAATGTTGGCTTATTAATGCATCTTTACAGTAGAGTTGTGACGTACGCGAACGAACCGAATCTATTCACCGGCTCTTTAAAACGAACAATGGAAACCAAGTTAAGGTAGCGAGCCACTCCTTTTTTCTTTTTCTTTTTTTTCTGCTGTGTTTTACACACGCATTGCTTTGATACGATGTTGGTGACAGAGATGGTGAGCAAAGGCGTTCACCGAATTTTAGAAATAGATAGACATGCCACCAATACATATTCCCTTGATGTGATATCTGAGTCTAAGTCTGAATGATTCTGATCCAAATCATGTTTTTTTTGTCAAGAGTTTTTCTGGACATCCTGAAGAGATCATGAATATGTGTACCAAAATTCTTCGCAAATCGAGTCGTACATAATGAGATCGAATTCAGCCTCTGAATGTGGAATGTTCCTTCAATATGCCACCCTAAACTGAAGTGATGGACTAACACAGTGACACTGCAATTCATATTTTTATGGTTTTGCACTTTTGTAGAAATTTAGCCAAAACAGAGCTGAAACTCATCTCCTCATCTGACCCTCATCATACCAGGTATGATTGCACTCCGCTCAAGATGCTGAAGATTCAATAGCATCTACCTCTGCTGACTTGTTATAATGCTATTTATCCGCCCTAATTTAGAATTCTCGACTCCTACTCTGGCTTAATGATGTGGACAGAGAGATGTATTGTTCCCCAGTGTCCCTTTGCACGAGGCTGTTCATTTTAAAGCAGAGGAGCTATCGAACCGATAAGCTACAGGTACTTTTGAGGCAGGAAATAGAAAAAAAAAGAAAAGGCGGCATGAGAAATGTGTGTCCTAATGTGTATATATATATTCAGCACATAATTGACTCGCCTCACTCTTATCACCTGCTCACTTTGTGCTTCACCCATTTCTCAATGTCATGTCTCGCTCTCTTCCATTCACTTCCTCTCTCCCCGTGTCACGTTCGTCGAGCACTCCTTTCTATCTCCCCCCATCCCGCGCTCTCTCTCTCTCCTCTTCCAGACTCCTGTCGTGTAGCAATAAGCGATTAGCATAATTCCCCTTCATGTAACAGATGGTATTTCTACGTCAGGGACCAGGCTCCTTGTAATGACAGGCATGCTTCCACCGCAGAGTTACAGCATGTGGATGTGAGGTGACGACTAAAACTGACATCCAGCTACATCCCGGTGCTGCTAAACACCTTACTGAAGGTTTACACTACAAACAATGACTTCACAGCAGATTTTCTTGAAGTGCAGGCCCAGTATTAAAAAGGTGTTTCGTACCTCCAAGGCAACGGAGGCCCATGAAGCCTCTGCTCTCATTAGGTAGATGTGCCACCGTTATCGAGGCCCGACACTTAGCATCGCATTTGGTAAGAAATTGGCAAATCATTGTTTCCAGTTAAGTGAGTGATTTACTGTCAGCTGTCAACCAAATGAAGTCGGCCACAACTCAGCTGCTGCTCGCCAATTACAACACCAGCGGTGCCGCTAAACCCTGGCGGCTCTCAGGAAATGCCAGCCGCTAATGAGGAGACATGATCTCCATTTGTGAGAGAATGTGAATTTTAAAAAAGAAAGTATAAATGTGTGTGTGTGTGTGTCACAGAGTGTGTGGGATTTAGACCAACAGCTGTGGTGCTGGACGGACTGTACCACAGTTAAGTGCACCTCCAGCGCACAATCAGGTCTTCGCTTCCCGCCATCAAAGACATCCACGGCAAAAGCTGTCTGCGGAGAGCGTGTAGCATTGTCAAGGACACTTCCCGCCCTGCATATAAACCGTTTGCCCTTCTACCCTCAAGTAGGCGCTAGAGGTGACTGCAGTCCAAAACCAGCAGGCAACGGAACGGCTTATTTCCCAACAGCTGTCTCATTACTGAACTCTACCCCACCCTAACCCTTGCACTACTGACACTTTACTGACACTCGTATACTCATTATCCATGGCTTGTATATATCCTGCCGTATTAATCATAGTGCTATACTGTAAATATCCTGTTGCAATATCTGTACACATCCCGATGTCTATAGTCTGTTTTAATTTTAATGATCCATATGTATATCTGTACATATGCACATACTCCGCACTTCTGGTTGGATGCTAACTGCATTTCGTTGCCTCGTACTTGAACAATAAAGGTCAATCTACTCTAATCTAATCTATATCTCTACGTGTACACCCCTTAGTAAAACACATTACCTTGCATGTGCATTTCAGTTTGTCCAGGAGCGAGTGAACACTTCACAGGTCAGTGCACTTCATTAAACAGCGGTGAGTGAATGCGTCACCTGTCAAAGACACTTCGCCAGCGATAGGTGAGATTATAAGGTGTTAGATGATATGGTGAAGATTTGTTTGTACATGTACTGGATAACGGTGCAGTTATGAAGATCACAGTTACGTGAAGGGTTTTGCAATTAAATCACTTAGATTTCAGTTTAACTGCAGCCGTTGGACAGGACATTTCTTGAAGTTTTTTTGAAGACGTTTCCACTCATCTAAGAAGCTTCTTCAGTTCTAAAGGACTGGTGGGGAGTTGGGGTTTAAATAGGAACATCTGTGAGTGGTACTCATCAGAAACTCCTATGACTCATGTCTGTTAACGACCAGATACTTACCTGTCGTCGGAGGGGACTATTTGATCCTGCCCTCTTTCCCCAGTGAATGGTTCTCTAATGACCTAGGACTGAAACTCACCAAACTCAGACGCATTACACGCTCATTTACAACCCCGATCTCCACTCCATGACTCCTCACCTTCATAGATGAAACTGGAACTGGAGATTGAGCTTTAACACATTAAGATATTCAAGTTGTTTGTGCTATGTATGCAAATTACGAAAGCTTTCAAGCTCATGATCCATTTATCCTATGTTCTGCATCCGGATCAGTGCAGTTACCCTTACTTGTCAGTCTTTAATTAGCTACATTACAGATATCAGTGCGTGAGTCACTCTGCTGTAGCACATACTATTTGTTTCAGGTTAATGACTCACATGTGAGATGTACTAAGTGTTTCAGGAGGCGTAGGTGAAGGACATTCTAATGAGTTCATAGTGTCGATTAGGATCCTTGTAGAAGACTTCCAGCCATTTAGATTTGGTTAATTACAAGAGAGTCGTAACGCCATCAAGGCTGGGGTAGTACCCAGTTCAAACACTCAGATCAAGGTGGTACCACTACATTCGTCAAAGCATATACAAAGCATAGACAGTAAATAGAGATGGATGACAGAACTGCTCCTTAAAAGTGAAGCCAAAGCAAGTAGAGCTCCTCCTGGTGACTGGCTGCAGTATAGGTTATAAGCTCCACCCCCCATGTTAGTGATGGGACTTGGGCCAAACTAAAACACTAAAAAACATGTCAAATATTTTTTTAAAGGATGGTTTGGAAGGAAGTGGGGACGTATTGTCCATACTATATACAGTCAATGACACAAAGCAAGGTGAATGCCCATCAGAGTGGATTTCGGTGGCATATTAATGATAACAGGGTGTTTCATTGCTGTATTCTTGCCATGGAAGCTTTTGAAATATACCAGTCCGCCTACCAAACTATCTGACGTTACATCTAGCTACTGTGTGACACTGCAACCAACAGAATATTTCTATTCAATAAGACAGTTTTAAAGAGTTTTAACTCCAGTTTACATTTCAAGTGTTGCCAGTTGTCGTGGAGTGTGCTGGTATGAAACCGTAAGACCCAGACACCTCTATGACAGATTGTCACAGACAGATTGACAAATTGTCAGAAGCTCCTTGAAATCTACCAGGTGGACTTTGACCTACCTGCTGCTTCCAAGGCATGAATCTACTTTTACTGCTTGCTTTGTTTGTCCTTTATTACCACCAACTGTACCACCAAGGAAAACATGGTTGAGATGGCTCTACTGTATTGTGCTCCACTTTCTGGTGTGTAAAAGTTATTTCACTGACTGACTGACAAGTGGAACTTGTTACCCAGGTGTTTCCTTCTGCATGAATTGTTCATAATATAAAAGGCCAGTGGGTGTCCATGCTTTCATTTCAGTCTGTCTTTTGATCTGTTGACACTACATTTGCAGTCAGTAGACTGCAAGGTGAAGGCTGGAGAACTGACTGAGAGAACACAGAAATGCTTAGCTGTAAGAAGAGGAAAAAATAATAATAATTGAGAGCCACTGCTTGGGAGAAAATGGATATATCAAGCACAGCAGTGTTGAAAGTTCTCAAATAAATAAAACAGTGGTCGATTTCAAAAATGCGAGACTGCTGTCCCACAGAAAACTACTGCAACTGATGAAAGCACAATCCTCCTGGGGTGAAAAAGAACCCCAGGACTACAGTCAGAGACCTGACTACAAACTGTGATAATTTCACTCCTGCACTCTCCAGGCTGGTAAGGGAACTGGACTGCAGAGTTTCATTGGTTTTACTGCAACCTTCAAAGACAACCTTGGGTGCAGTTTGCCAAAAAGGACAGAGACAGACCATTCAAACCAGAACCTTTTACCAAAGCGACAGAAAACTACAGTTATGGACAGGAGTGCCTGAATGGAGATCAGTTATCTTTTTAAGTTTGAGACCAAAAGTAAATGTATTGTGTTGCCTTAAATCAAATATGCAGTCAGTAAATCAGTAATTTCTGTAGCGTGTATTTGTGTGAGTGAACGCAGTAATAGAAGAACACAAAATTAATCGAAGTTCAGCCAAATCAAAGTTCAATTTAACCAAGCCAAGACACAGTAGAGAGAGACTGATCAGACACCCATAGACATAGGTCAGCATCATATCAATCTAGGTGTCAGCCATCACTCCAAACAAACCACTCCCCAAACACCAACAAATCAGGAAGTAGTACTTGAGGTCTGGAAGCCATTACAATATTCATTCATCTTCTGTAACTGCTTATCCTGTGAAGGCTCGCGAGGGGGCTGGAGCCTGTCCCAGCTGTAATCGGGGGAGAGGTGGGGTACACCCTGGACAGGTCGCCAGTCTATCACAGTCTAACGCAGAGAGACAGACAACCATTCACACTCACACCTACGGCCAATTTAGAATCGCCAATTCAATTCAATTCAATTCAATTCAATTTTATTTATATAGCGTCAATAACAATACAAATCGTCTCAAGACGCTTTACAGAAACCCGGCCTGAAACCCCCAGAGCAAGCCTGAAGGCAACGGTGGCAAGGAAAAACTCCCTTTTAACAGGAAGAAACCTCGAGCAGAACCCAGCTCATATGGAGGGACCCATCTGCCTAAGGCCAGCCGGGTACAGACAGAAGAAAGAGAGAAGAGAACAGCAAAGAGAGAAGAGAAGAGAACAGCAAGATAAACATACATCTGTCATAGATACACATATCTGACTAAAGTGTACATGTGGAATCTTATGATACAAACTGATGATGTTACATGACAGTTTGAAAATGTAAGAGGAATCATAGGCAGGTTGGAGAATTGTTCATTCAGGTAGGAGTGGATAACTGCAGGATTCCATGAAGACTGGGCAGGCTGATGAGACCACGACAACAGATGTAGTATAGAGCTCCACAGGAAACACACCACTCCAGGCCAGAGATACTCACAAGAAGAGGGGGGAAGGGGGGGAAGGGGGGGGGGAAGGGGGGTGGGACACACACAGCAGTAAACATTCTACATAGTAATAGCACAGAATTGTATGACTAGTAGTATATAGGAAATTAGAGGGCAAGAGCTCTGTGCCAGAGAAAAGAAAGTGGAGGATGCGAGAGAGGAGAGAGAAGAAAGAAGGAGGACATGTGTTTGGTGCATCGTCCCCCAGCAGCCTAGGCCTATAGCAGCATAACTAAGGGATGGTTTAGTCCAGCCCTAACTATAAGCCTGATCAAAAAGGAAAGTCTTAAGCCTGACCTTAAAAAAAATGAACTCCAGTCGACCTGGATTCAAACCCGGGACCTTCTTGCTGCGAGGCATCAGTGCTAACCACCAGACCACTGTGCCGGCCGTCATCACAATATTAGATCTTATTATTTAGAGACTCTCCAATGATACCATCTCCGTCGCCAGCACCGCCTCAAAGCAAAGCAGGAGCTTCTGTGTGCATCTGCGGCTCGGTTCCCGTCGTTCATTTTAAAAATCCCATCAATAGATTCGGTACATGAATGTCACACTTATAGTTTTGACAGAGGCATTTTCTTATGTTGTTTTTATCAGGAACCAAAACTATATAATATAATATTATATTGTTATGATATAATGTTCAAGAAGCGAGAACATTTCCTTTTGTTAAAATACTTTTGGAGAGAGTACTGTACTTTCTGAATTCATCTGTGATTGAAGAATTTGTCTTGGGAGGTATACACCTTTCTGAACACAGTGTGCTGAGTGCAAGGGACATGACCATGACACGCCCGTATCAGGTGGGAGTGAAACAGTAAGTATCGCCGGCTTCCCGCAGACTTCGTAGATGTTTGAACACTAACTTGGATAGGTCCAGCTGGATTTCTGAATGGAGGCATTTATGTTTAACGATCTAAGTACATGTTATCAGATGTCATTTGTTGAACTGTCTATGAACTCTCGTAATTAGACTCGAGATGATTTGCCCAAGCATGTGAAAAGGCCAAGTCTCATTCCTATTAAATCAACTAGTATTTTCACCTCCTTGAACATTTACACATCTTGGTAATATTTAAAAATTGTAATGCCAGAATTTGACACACGCACAGAAATCTATTACATCTCACGAGCTCTGACAGCGCGGGTTGCGTTGCGAACGCGCCAAATAAGCTTTCAAGGCAGTTTGCGGCACTGCTCTGAAATAATGAAAAGGTTTAGAGCGGTGCCCTACCACAAGGGTACTCGGAGGGCCAATTTATGAAGGCACCTGATATTCCGCTCTCTGCCCTGAGGCGCTACTTAAATCAAAGGCACGTTTTAATAAGGAAATTACATCAAACCATGACACTGTCAAAAATGCATATGGTCTTCGGATGCCACTGGGTTTGACTTGTGGTTCCTTACATCTAAAGTCTGTCGCCCCAGCTGTCTGTGTCTACTCCTGCTCCATGTCATTATTAGGGCACATATGAGACAGACACACAGATGCCACCTGAGGCATGATGAAAGATTCCCGAGACGTTATTATGCTAAATTATTCGCATATGCAAATAAGCCGTATCTCGTCTGTATTTGTGCACAACTTAAAACACAGGTACTCCCTTATAATTACAGGCAGACTGGGTGCGCTGATGCACGTATGACTGCGTGTACGTACCATATGTAGTCTGCGAGTGTCTGCATGAGCATGTGTTGAAAGTGGTCACATGCAGGGAAGGAATTAGCGAGCTATAGGGAGCAGTAAATCCCACCCTCTGCCTTTTTATACTAACACAATTCCATCTGTGAGGAAATGAATCAGATGTGTGAATCTCTGGTGAAAACATGCATCTTATGCAATTATGTCATCTTTAAGTGCTTACACACTTTACACACTGCAATGTATTCCACCGCATGCCCAGTTCAATTCACAATCATACTCGGGGCTGTTGCCAGGTACGTACTACTTGAGGAAGTGTGAACCACCGCAAGTGCATGTTACATTTAGATTCTCTCCAGATACCCAACCCACTCAAAAAGACTGATTGGGAGCAGATTGTAAATGAGTATACATCCAGTTTAAAGTTGGCAATTACTGCATGGGTGATTATCTTTCAGCTGGCAACAAGTTATTTAACCCCAACTGATGCAATGAGTAGCTCCTCATTTCTTAAACAACCATGTCTAAAGACACATCCTGTGGTTGTGGAAAAGATGTTAGTCTGCTTGAGAACGGTCAAATCATTGGCATGCATCAAGCAAAGAAAACATCTAAGGAGATTGCAGAAACTGATAAAATTGGGTTAAGAACTGTCCAACGCATTATTAAAAACTGTAAGGGTAGTGGAGAACCAGCATCTAAGAGCATTTCCACACATACAATAAGAAGAGAAGTCAAGGGATTTGGACTGAACAGCTGTGTAGTCTTAAGAAAACCACTAATCAGTGAGGCTAACTGGAAAAAAAGGCTTCAGTTTGCTAGAGAGCATAAAGATTGGACTCTGGAGCAATGGAAGAAGGTCATGTGGCCTGATGAGTCCAGATTTACCCTGTTCCAGAGTGATGGGGGCATCAGGGTAAGAAGAGAGGCAGATGAAGTGATGCATCCATCATGCCTAGTGTCTACTGTACAAGCCTGTGGGATCTGGGGTTGCTGCAGTTGCTCAGGTCTAGGTTCAGCAACATTATGTGCCCAAGGAATGAGGTCAGCTGACTACCTGAATGTACTGAATGACCAGGTTATTCCATCAATGGATTTTTTCTTCCCTGATATTACATATTCCAAGATGCCAATGCCAGGATTCATGGGGCTCAAATTGTCAAAGAGTGGTTCAGGGAACACGAGACATCATTTTTACACATGGATTGACCACCACAGATTCCAGACCTCAACCCCATCATCAATACAAGATCTTAATGCAACACTGGATGGAAATAAATCTTGTGACATTGCAGAAGGTTAACAAAACAATGCCACAATGAATGTGTGCCCAACAAAGTATTAGAGTGCGTGACCTTTTTTATTGGTGGCGACTTTTTTTTTGGCCAGGCAGTGTATTTATATGACACTTTTCTATGTATTGATACTCAAAGCGCTTTGCAGTCCCAATGACACATCTAACCACTCGTTCACACATGCACACACACATTCACACACCATCTGTTGTGTATAACTTCTACAGGAGTGCGGTGGAGAGCATTCTGCAAACGGCGCCACAGCATGGTATGCCAGCTGCACCGCTGTTGAGAGGAAAGCGGCTCGGCTCACGCTCGGGGTGGGGGCCCCCCCCAAATTCTGGAGACCCATCTACGCCAACAAGCTTGTGAGAAAGGCAAACACAGAACTAACAAGCTGAAAAACAGATTTTAGCCCAGGGGAGGGGCCTCCATCACACTCCATCACCCCATTCCCCCCCATAGAAAAACTGTAACATACAACACACGCAAGCATACGTCATGTTACCACTTCACTGTTACTCTGATTCACTTTTTTATCATGTTATTTATGTTGTTGTCTTATTTTCGTTGTTTTTTTTTTCTGTATTTTGTCCTTTGTTGAAGAATTTTTTCTCTGTATAAGGTCAAGGATAAAGGTCATTCATTCGTTTCACCAGTGCCAAGCAGTGGGAGCAGCTCTGGGTCCAGTGTCTTGTTGCAGGGCACCTGGGCATGTGGTCCATGAACCATTTATCTACTGCGCAAAGGCCAACCTGAAACAACAATGATGTACAATGTAGAGATGTGACATTCGCGAGCGAACCGTATCTATTGTCCGGCTCTTTAAAACGAACGACCGGAACCAAGTCGCAGTTGCAAGTCATTCTTTTTTAGGGGTCCATGCGCTAAAACCTGTTGATTTTGTTGCGATTTTTAGGGGTCCATGCTATCTCCTACTCATTTGGCAGACCCAGCTTTCCCCTTAGTCACACTTGACCTCCTGTCAGGTCTTTTCCCACCTGCTTCAGCCTATGACTCCCTCTAGTGGCAGACTGAGGCAATGGCATTTGTGGAAGTCCGCATACAAGCCCACCAACTTCCGATGCTTCCGACCCGGAGCCAAAGGATTCCTCCGCAGACACTTTGCCTCCTTTCAGGCCGTGTCCAACCCGCTCATGCCTCTGCGTCCCGCCACTTCGCCACGGTATGGACCCCTTTATGATCACTTGCGATCATCTAGTTTTATTTCTTTTTTAAACTTTTTTTATTTTATTTTTTTTGCTGTGTCGCACACAGAATCTCCTGCATTGCTTTGAGACAGTGTTGGCGACGGAGCTGGTATAGTGGCGAGCATAGCAGTGGACATGGGTTTGATTACCCATTAGTCAGCTGAATTTACTTAAAGCGTCTGTCTTTAATATATATTATATTTATGGATAGACTCAGATATCACACTAAGAGAATATGTGTTGGTGGGGAGTCTAAGTTTGAATTATTCTGATCCAAATCTTAGCCTATCACAGCCAAATGAGCCAGTCTTTTGAAGTACAATGCACCCTGTCTGTAAACTATATGTGCATTAAAGGACTATAAGAGTGTTTATGATACAGGTAACATGCAGTATAGACCCAGACCTAAGACTTGCTGCTTGTGGTCTTGTATGTGTCCACTTGCATCATTTCAACAGAGCATCCCCTGATTCAATTCAGGCTCCAGACCAGCTGCGCCACTTGTTATAAGAGTGTCTAATTCTTCCTGCTACTCCTCAGTTACGTCCTTTCACTATATTGGCATTCCCATCAGACTGGTACTGGTAATAAGACAGTAAACCTTTACACTATCTACAGATCACCATGTCCTCCATGTGATTGTGGACATGCCAGTGATAGCATTTAGCACAAAGCATTGCAATGTCTAATCCCACAGAGCGAAATTACTCATCTGGTCAACATGCCCTCCCTGGCTGCCAAATGTCAGCCACATGGGGCCACAGCTTGGCCAAATGTCAGCCACAAGTTAACCTCATAAACCACATGTGACCTACAATCAGAATAAACCAAAGCATCCTGGGGGTATTATTGCACGCAGAGGAAAGCGGTAGATGAGGGCCAGAATAATTTTGCTACTGTGGCTCTAGATTCTAAACCCCAAGCATTGCCGATCTCCATCTGGTTTTGTGTTAATGTGGAACGTACAATAGTAATTAGTTTACACCTTCACTGGGGGCTGAAATTGATTTTCTGATTCCTGAAAAAGGTTGCTACCTGGGGGACTTGGACTATTTGTTGTGCCCCCTATTCATTCAAGTACAAAAAAAAAGAACATCAGTGCATGCTTGCTCACAGAGGCATGCTTCCAACTTTACTCTGGAAAGTCAAAAGCTGTTGTATTTAAAAGCAGTCCACCTACATATATAGGTTTGATTTGCAGGAGAGGCGGGTGGATTTGTGTAGGGAGAACAAGTGCTGGACATTTCATACATAAATTATCACAGCTACTGGGTTGTGTTGTGGGTAATTGCAGAGTACCGCGGTGTCAAGAGTATAGTATGGTGATGACTTAGGGGGACGTAGGAGCAAGATATTGGCAGCTGCATTCTTTCGCATTCTCTTTTTATCGACACACTGTGACCGGCCCCTGACTGCTGCACTGCTACATACAGCACAGCACATGAAGTCACATTACCTGTCGTTATTTCCCCAATACGTCCTTTCAATCTTCACCCAAACCCAATACGTATATTCAAAATGCTGCCACAAGTATTGCTGTGAAGTTACGCTACCTGTCATTACCATCCCCTACCGTGGTTAGATTTTGCATACTGTGTGAGGTCTGTGTGTATGACAGTGTGTTGTTCACGTTATATTAGAAAGCAATTAAGCCACTACATGCGAGCTTCGAGTCACTGCACCCTGTTCTCTACTTGGTAGCAAAATAAATGTCAAAAAGGAGCTGCCTGAGAAGAGAGAAAGCATATTTCAGGGACAGTATGCACTGGAAAGGGATCAGGGATATTGGTGCACACTGGTTTTCTGTAAACAACAAAAGACCGGAATGATTGATGATCACAGGAAGTCAGCCGTTGTAGCTTGGCAGGCTGGTCTGGTCCACTCACTCGGTGTTGAGCACAAGCCTGCTCGTGTTTTTTGATGAACAGACAACTGAAGACACCTGTTTGCAACATATGAATGAGAACGTTGAGTGTCATTAACTCTCAAGGGATTTAATGATGCTTGCACACTGACTGCATTTTATGGCACCTCGAAGCATATGAGATGCAGCTACGGCTACAGTTGAAGCCAGTTAATTTGAGTATTTGAAACTTGAGATCTAATACGAAGAGATTCCAAAGGTAAACATCTCCCATACTTATGCAAATGTCACCTGCAAACACCGGAAACGACATTCACTTGAGGCATCTCACCGGTGTTAGGAAATATCTGAGAATGAATGATGATGACAGGAAATTGTTAACAAAGGGTAAGACCATGGGCTTTTTTAAAAAAAAAAGTAATCTCTGTGAGTATAGTTTGGGACAAGGTAATGATAAGTTGGCGATAGATGGTAGGTCTAGTGATGTGCGTACCTACACGATATGCGCTCACCAGTACTGACGGCACATGGACTAGTAGCAATGGCAACAACTCATGGAGGTAGTTGGGGTATTATATAAACCGTCAACTCCCGTCAAATCTGAAGATGAAGCCATTAGACATGACATTCAGTTTGTTTGATCACTATCCTCTAATAATCATAGAATGAAGAACTCGATATCCACAATCCACATAGAAGTCTCCTCTCCGTTCCGTACTAAGGTTATTAACTTTAGCTGGTGACATTTGGACGCGCCAAATGTTGAACGTCACTCTACACACAATATGAGTAAAATACACCGATCTGTTTCCTATAGTCCGCTTGCCGTTTGACCGACCGACGTTGCTGGTGACCTTTCCAACCATCATATCTGTTTCTTACTGAGCTGCCTCACTGTAATTGTAGTTTATATTTATATAACGCTTTTCTACCTAGTTCTACTCAAAGCGCTTTACAGTCACAATGACACATCTACCCACACAATCACACACCATCTGTACAGTGGAGGGCCACACACCAGTGCCAGGCACTGAGTGCAACTTGGGTGTCCTGCTCAAGGACACTTCGGCATGTGGTCCATGTAATCCACGGCATCCAACCGGTTCATGGACAACCTG
Organism: Chelon labrosus; assembly: GCF_963514085.1. NCBI lineage: Eukaryota > Metazoa > Chordata > Actinopteri > Mugiliformes > Mugilidae > Chelon > Chelon labrosus. Next base: position 24,318,116 of record NC_140358.1, read on the forward strand.
CTCTACCTACTGAGCCACAGCCACTTGACAAAATACATTTTAAAAAAAAAATCTCTCATGCTTTGGCTTGGCAGGACTCCCGGCTTACAATAAATACACTGGTGTTAATTCTTTGCTGCTTCAGTTCAGATGAATATTGAGGAATAAACACACATGGATAGAGATATTCATCTTTACACAGGTTTAATCACTGAAAGTTGTCCACTGATGACCTCTCAGACACCATTAGGGTACCAATTTTGGAGGGTATACTGTATACAGTAACATTTGTGATCATTACTGTGACTGTTTCTATCACAGTCAGTCAGCTAGCTGATACTCATCAATGTTCTCCACTCCACAATCTCTCCAGTGGTCTAATCTCTTTAGTAGAAACTCAAATTAACCTCCAATACAAGAGAAGAATATCTGTATTTTGTAATCTGATGGCTACTAATCAACTTTATTTTGGTCAATGACATTTATATACAGGTTATGGACATGGTTTATCTGACCGATGTCCGTTTGTTGGTCTTTCTTTCTGGGATCATTTTAATGTTTTTTGATTCAGTTGGATTACAGAGGCCTTGAAATGTGTTTTCTCTGCAGTCGGACTTTATATCATTATCTCAGCTCATCTATTCACCAACCCTTTTGGGTGGGAGAAGAAGGAAGCGAGAGAGAGAGAGAGAGAGAGAGAGAGAGAGAGAGAAAACAAACTCCCTATTCGAAGCTCATTTGCATCTGGTTATTTCCCTCTGGTAGAAATTAACGGATTACCATGGCAACCCCCATGCATTCTTAACGTGGTCTAAATCTGTGTCTCTTATTGGATCTTTAATCAAATTTTAATTAACAATCCACTCAATGGACTCTCTAATTAACACTCAAACAGTGTGTTTGCAGTTCTTTGTCACTAACAGTGGTTTTAGGCCAGTGTCATTTCACTGAACCCTAATCTAATTACTCTGTCTAAACAGGAGCGCTACTGCTTTTGCGTAATTTGAGTTTGTCACTCTCTGTTTAATCACGAGTTACGGCTCACATTAGGAAGATTACTCAAGTTAAATTCCATCAAAAATGTTCCAACAGCAGCTTTTATTACTTAGACAAAAACCACTCCGACTCAACTGTATCATGCACTTTCACCTGCCAGATTAAACCCATTCGCTATCTTCCTCTGGGATTACGACGTTTCAAGTGAATTTCTAGTAATTACAAATCCTTGAGCAAGATCAAGGTGACACCAAAATTTGAAAAATTCAACACATAGCCATTGTAGCTCGGGAACAAAAGCCTCAGCCTCACCTAGATGTAAGAGCTCCTCATTGTGAAACCCCAACCCCAATCACATTAAACACAAACAAAAAGAGCTGGAGAGATGGGATGATTGTTCCTCAGATCAAGCTCAATCATTTCTTTTAATATTTATATTTATTTTATGACTGTGCATACAGATTGGCCATTAATATATACTTGGGGCGGTTAAGAACCGCATAAAGAAATTATTGGGTTCATCAAAGAGGAGAATTACTCCTCTGAAGTACGCTTTAGAAGATCCTGCAATCTTATTACTTTACAAGAGTTGCCGCTTGGCAGTGTAACAAAGCTACTGAAGACTGAAGTGAATTTGACTAAGAAAATGAAAAAACAAAACATTTTCTCTTTAAAGCCAGCTTAACATTTACAAAACCCGCTTCTTATCAGAGTATGATTTCTTTAGAACATCCAATTCGTACGTTTCAGCAGTGACCACATGTGTACGACTTACACAATACATACCCAGTAGTCATTGCATTTTTCATGATATTGAAAAGCTTAACTTGCAGAATGTGTATTTTATTCCTTGAGAACATTTCCACCAATCCAACAAGTCTTCAATACAGAGCGTCCTGAAATAGAGAGCCTGGCATAGTATAAAAAATTCCCATTCTTTTCAGTTTATGTGTGATTTTATCTGATCTGTGTAAAAAATTGACTCTTTGTGACTCCTTTACAGATAAACCTCAGCAGATGAGACAAGAAATGTGCCAAATGCAAAATTCTGAAGAGGTAACCTTCTCTACTGTGAACTAAACGTTGCACCTTTATTCATATATTTAGAGAGAAGCTTTCTTTTTAATATATATATATTCCTTGAGAAAACTCAAGACACATTCAGGCAAGAAATGTTAAGCAGTGAATAGGTCTGCCAGCATCTTACCTCTTTGCTATGAGAGGCCCCAGGAAAGATGTCTTGTCTTTGGCTTATTCCTCCATATTTTCCCCATAAAACGGGTTAGAAAGGTCGACAGCAACTTCAGTTGGTTAAATGGCGAGCGGGCTAACAGATCGCTGTGTTTTACTCTAATTGTTCATAGGTGACGTTCAACAATTGATGCTTCCAAATGTCACAATCAAATGTTAAAATTGCCAGAAGCTCCACAACACCACACCTCACTGAATTCTCAGCTGTGCCCGTTTCTTCCAGGAAAAATCAGTGAAGTAGTCTCGATATTTCTTTCAACTCAAGGCGAGGTGAGACGGTAAAGACTGGTGAAGTAGTCACGGATATTTGAGACCACGGGGGACACAAGTGGTGACCACCACCATAATTTGCTGACTTTGTCAACCATAGTAATGTGTACTTTTTAATTGGAAGGGGTTGGTGTAGGTCCTTGCTTAGGATTGTGATTTCATATTTCCCCCAAAAACAGGTCATTCTGTAATGGACCCCGGGGTAATTTTGACTGATATTAGTGGTAAAGAGGTAATAAACTGAAGTTAATTTCCTAGATTCTCAGGTGTCCAGTAAAAGAGCTGAATGTTGTTGCTTAGTAAGTTGTTCGGTAGTAGTTATACCGTTATTAAGGGTGAGTGTCCATCACTAGGTAACATGTCTCTGTTCAGTTAGGACTAACCTTTCAAGCTGGGCTCATCTGGTGTTAGGTTCAGACGACTAGTAAATACTTCTTCTTCTTCTTTTTTTGGACTTATATAGCGCCTTTCATAGTACCCAAGGTCGCTTAACAATGGGAGGGGGGGGGGGGGGGGGATGCTACATTGGTTACTAACCAAACCAATGTAGGAACTCGCCCAGCTTGACATTAACGCCATGCAAGAGGCAGTGACAGTCAATGCGATGCTAACTCTGACCTCCTCGAAATGGATGACATGGAGGAATAGGAGAATAATTCCAACTTTCCATCCTAGAAGTCCAGGGCAACGAGTGGGACCGATGCCATACCCCTGATGGATAGTGATTTGTATGCTGTCTGCAAGTGAGCTGCGGCCAAGCTGGCTATCCTGTGGTCAGTTGCTCAGGGCGCAGAGACGATGGTGAGATGCTACCACCACTTCTGCACTCACCTAAATAGCTTTTATCTGGGGTTCATGCATGCATAAAAGAAATAAACAGTTGTTGGTCTTGCCCTTTTAAAAGCAAGCCAGGGCTGCTCTAAACTGAAAATCAACAGAATGGGTTACCTCGGGCAGACCGAACTCTCTCTACGCTTCTTTTTACCAGAGAATGTACAGTGTGCTACCTACCATCATGCTGACATCATAGAGGACATGGGTTAGCAGCTGGACCCAGGGACACCTAACCCTACCCTGATGAAAGATGCGTGGTGAATGATCTCATCTTGACCTCCCCCAGGGGAGTAGTCCAAGGCTGTGGTCACGTGACAGGGCTTGCAGTCTTAAGGTAAGAGAGTGTTAACCTTTGAAGCTTAGGTGATTCTAAGAAGGCGGAGGCCATGGATGCTCCCCGTGACCCCATTAAAGGTCTTTTTGGGCCATCTTTGGACAAGATGAGACATGATCACCCTTGGGAAGCAGGAGGGAGAAGCCAATCCTCACTTATAATACGCTTACAGAGCTGGTTTTACAGCAACAGCCACAGAAGTGAGGGGAAAACAGGGTGGTATCAGGTCACAGACACACAACAGGTTAGCCGTCCAACCAACAAGCTAAGGCTGAGGACCCGTGGTCATGGGGTAAACATTCTTTTATTGCAGTAGCTGCTTGGAACCGTCCATCTTCTCATCCTCACCTCCTCCTCTAAAGTAAAGAAAACCAGTAACCAATGAACTCAGCAGCTATGTTCAGGGTTTTGAGGCTCCGATAGTTCCCAGTTGTCCAAGAATATTCTCTCATCCGCTCTCTTTGCAGGCTCAGGGAAGGGGGTCTCAGGGCAGATTTCACGGTGTCATCAGCCACTCCAACAGTAATACCAAATGTTCCACAATTCACTGTCACCAAAAACTTCAGTGTGCCACCTGCCGGATTGTCCTATCAAATTGGCATGTGGCCAAGCACAGAATGATCCACCGCATTAAAAAACACAAAAATGAGATAATACTGTCAGGTCGGTTATTCCCCAGTAGGGGGAGTGAATGCTTTTCCAGAAAAGGTCAAACAGGTTCACAGTTTCTTAGGAATACAGTCTGTTTCATTGGCTAGTGGAGATTCAGTTACTTTCTCTTTCCAAAAAAGGGCTGATTCAGGATTTTCACACTGAATCTCACACTTTTTCAGCTGGGTAATGTCAAACCTTATACGGAGGGAGGGTTTATCAAAGACTGTGTCATGAATATTGTGGAAAACATTTGCCCGGCTTGTAACACTGTAGCTCGAAGAATTGAAGATATAATCATCAGATGTTAAGACAGACAACTCGAGGGCAGAGGAGAAGATTTAGATTATTTTTTTTGTTGGTCTACGACAAATAGCTCAGTTGCTATTATTTTAGTTGACGATGACATGAACGTCAGAGCTGCTTGACCTGCGAAGCCTAAAAGAAACAAGAGGGACAGATTTATTCGTTTCTGTTCGTTCAGCTGTTGATAATCTGAAATAACCATGGAGTAAATTCAGATTCAGATTCAGAAAACTTTATTTGTCCCCGGGAGGCAATTTAAGGCACAAGTAAAGTTAGCGGGATCATTACCGATGGTGCCATGGCTGGTGAATGAAGCGGATTGTCCACAGAAAATGGAAGCAACACTAATATTGAGTAACTCAAGTTTGATCATGCTATGAAAGCCCTATACCACCGTTAGTTTCAACAGTTCCTGCTCAGCATCCAGGCTGAATATGGAGGTGTAGCCTGTCACACCGATGTAAAATTGATGAGTTGGGGATCCGCACTGCAGCAATTTTTCTCTCTCAGGGAGAAATTGGGCAATTTTTGGTCCAAAAGGGACAGCCGATGAAAGAACTGTCCCGGCATGGCTGGCGGATTTGACTTAGTTTGGTTGACATAACAAAACTTCTGAACCTTTGCCTTCAAGGGCAGGACGCATTGGTAAACCAGCTATATGCACACATCAAGGCCTTTAAAACCAAACTGCAACTTTTCCAAAGACACGCAGATAATGCAGAGCTTTTCACAGGACACTATCCTTGCGCAAATGAGGCGTTATGGAAAAGCTATTGCATCTCTTATGGAGGAGTTCAATGAACGCTTTCGCGATTTTGCAACTACTGAAAAGGACATGTTGCTGCTCTCTTCTCCCTTCTCCCGACGATGCTTTGCATCAGCTGCAGCTGGAGCGCATTGACCAGCAGTGTGACATTGAGGAGCAAAGCTGAGACCAGCAGCTTTCATTTGTGGACTTTTACCACCATGCGATAAAGGCAAGTTCTCAGAAATACAAACATTTGTGAAGAAAACGCTGAGCTTGTCCTGCTCCATGTAGAAAATGTCTTCTTACACACAAGATCAAGGCTAAGTGACGTCCACCTATGTGATGTGTTACGTATCTCATCCACTGCCAGACCTAGACTTGTGTACTGCAGTCCAAATCTTGGCATTGCAAGCTTTTTCAAATGCATTTGCTCATATTTCTTTCTGAATTCTGGCCAAGGGGCAAAAGTTAATTTAAATATCACATCTATTTGACAAAAAAAGGAATACATTTCAGTAAGTTTCAGGAATTTAATGGAAAAAATAACTACTGTGTCCGCACATGTATGCAGTACTTATGAGGACCACTAGTACTTCTTTATATCCCCGTTATAGCTCTAATCTGCAGTACATACAGGCATCTTCACTGACACACACACACACATTTTGTAGTGATGAAAATGATGATGATTTCCTCAGCCCAGCGATGACAGAGATGCGCCTTTCCTTCCTCATTCCCTCATACTGCCTTAATTAACATAATTGGCAGGTCCATCATTACCCATCTAGACAACGATGAGTCCTTGCAGCTGACTCCGGGAAATCACACGGGGGGCTGTGAAGACAACACTCTGACAAAATATCAGGCCTGTCGGAGAGATGTCACAAAGGACGTCTGTGTGTTACACTATATTGCCAAAAGTATTCACTCACCCATCCAAATAATTGAATTCGGGCATTCCAATCACTTCCATGGCCACAGGTGTATAAAATCAAGCAAGTATAAATGCTTTCACCGGCATTGCTTCCTACGGAATAGGCTAGACAGGTTGTAGGAGTTAAAAAAACAAGTTTAACAGTATAATTTGTCATATGAGTGACTTAGTATTTGATGTATTATTTTGTTTTTTATGGTTGACTGGGTTATACTTCTGAAAAATAGTGCAATTGTTAAAATCTGTTTCAGTTGTAATCGACCAAACTCTTCCCATCCAAGTACCTTGTAGTCTTGGAATCCAGGCTTTTAAACTGACAGTGATATTGTTATTTCAGGGCCATTTTACGCCACATTTCTCATAAAGGCCAATACAGTGGTAAGAAAAAATAAAACATATGTTTAAGATCTGAGTCCAGCCGTACTTTCTTCTGTTTGGGTACACTAGCTTTAGAGTTAATAGAACTCTCTCAAACACACTCTAAGAAGCCGTTCATCATGTGGTTTTCCATAAACAGCATTTTGCATGCCTTTCAGTACCAGGCTTAGTCAATGTAATCAACAACGTTAAGGATTTTTTTTTTTGTACCAATATTAAAGCTCCCACAAATTTACAGACTGTTTTTCCCGAGATGTAAACACACCACCAGCCTCTGAACAAATTGAAAGTAAATAGTTTTGCGGGGGAAATAGCTGTAAATCATGTTGCTGCTGTTTGCTGGGACTCGTATTCCCTGAATGTCTGAGTCCTTAGGATGCTTAGTGTGGGAATATTTTATTAAAAACTTTGCGATGAATAAGTCAGCACAAGGTTCTCATGAGGGTACAGTTTACACTCATGCAGTGTTGAAACATGTAAGGCTTTATGCTGGAAATATGGAGAATGGACTGGTGTACGCTCCAAGTACATCGATTAATTTAATGGATCGTATGACATAACCATTCAATCTCACCTTTGTGGAAACATAATAATAAGAATGTAACAGGACACGTCCCCCGAGCCCTTCTTCTAATGGAGCACTGTGGACTGTAATAGCTTAATGCCCGGCCATTTAATTCCCATCCCATCTCTTTGAGTGGGAGGCCTACTGATGACCTTATGATTTTGTAATTAGTACGTGCATTATTGAGTGTGGCTGGCTGTATGAGTATGTGCGACCCAAATGCTCAAGATGTGGTTCACACTGAATGTATGTGTGCGTGTGTGTATTTACAAGAGAGACCTCAAGTGTTACAAGTGCTATCTGCTGGCCCACAGATGGGGTACTTCCTACTGTGTCTGTGTGTGTGAAACAAGTGTTAAGTACTGCTCGTGCAATGTTCTGTCCACTGTCTGCGCCTGGTGGTAACTTCATACAACTCATGCTGGGAGCTCATTATATCCCACAAAGAATGCTGCTGCACTGTGCAACGACGTGAAAACAATTAGTCAATTGTAATGTAATTACTGTACACACAGCACAAAGCTGAGTGAGCTCTCCACAGCAGAATCTTCACCACGTCCAACAGCAGGAGGCATCCAGCATCCATCATTTCCAGACCCTAAATTTAAAATTTAATAAGACATTAAAGCAACGATGACATTTGGGGGGAATATGTTTGTTTGCAGTCTAACCCACAGTCAGACGGAAAAATCAGTATTCATTTCATCTCTGTGTGTCAGCTAAAGCAACATGTCACCAAGCTTCTCTCATAAAATGAGTTTCATCCAGAAAGAAAAAAAAAACACGTTAATAAACATTTAAATCCTGCTTTAACTTATTTTCAGTCCCAGAGTAGTTCAAAACTTTTAGGAAGACTGCTGCACCAGCACATGACAAAGTATTTAAAAAAACTAATTCAAGATCACATTGACAACATTTTTACGTTCACCATCAAAGATTAGCAGGTGAGCATGCTAACATTTGCTAATTACAATTTTTTAACTGAGTTGGTGTCACAGCTAAAAAAATTGTGAGGAACATTTTATAACAGAGTTCACCATTTTCATTTAGCAGGTGAGCAAGCTAATATTTGCTTATTAGCTTTTCCGCCGAAGTTCACCATCAAAGTTTAACATGTGAGCATGTTAATGTTTGATAATTGCAATTTTTTTAACTGAGTTCGTGTCACAGCTTAGCAGGTATGATAAAAAAAAATTGTGAGGAGTATTTTATAACAGAATTATCAATTTTCATTTAGCAGGTGAGCAAGCTAATATTTGCTAAACAGCATTTTTGCTTAAGTTCACAGGTGAGCGTGTTAACATCCCCTAATGAGCATTTTTAACAAAGTTTACCATTTTAGTTTAGTAGTTGAGGACACTAACATTAGCTAATTAGCATTTTCAGCAAAGTTCACATTAGAGTTAAGCAGGTAAGCATGCTAACTTTAGCTAATTACAATTTTTCCAAAAGGTTTGTGTCATAGTTTAGCAGAAGAGTACGATAAAAATTGCGAGGAGTGTTTTATAACGAAGTTCACTATTTTTATTATTTGCTAATTAGCATTTTCGCCGAAGTTCATGTCATAGTTTACAAGGTGAGCGTGTTAACATTTGCTAATTAACATGTTTAACAACGTTCACCATTTCAGTTAGGTAGTTGAGGAAGCTTACATTAGCTAATTAGCATCCTCACCAAAGTTCACATCAGCATTTAGCAGGTGAGCATGCTGACATTTGCTAATTACAATTTTTTTTTAGCAAAGCCTGTGTCATAGTTTAGGCAGGTGAGTATGAGAAAAATTGTGAGTATTTTATAACTATATTATATTTTATAAGTTCACCATTTTCAGTAAGCTTATATAGGCTAATTAGCATTTTTGCTGAAGTTTATGCCACAGTTTAGCAGGTGAGCATGTTAACGTTTTCTAAGAGCTATTTTAACAAAGTTTACCAGTAGCTTAGCAGGTGAACTTACGAAATGTGATAGCAATTACTAGCAAATTACAAAACAAAAAATATTTGTTTTACTTGGTTATAAATCTAAAGCAGTGGGAAAATTGACATTGTGTCTCATTTGTAGTGGCTTTGTCCAGCACCACATTCAGATTATCAGTCAGCAGTATGAACAAAGATGTAATTGGTCTTTAGGGACATATTTAAGTGCTTCACACTTGTTTTTGTTCTTGTTTTGTGTATGCCAGAAAACCATAACCATAAGCAATAAGATAGGAAAACATTCCACATAGCTAAGGTGGCAGGCTGGATGAACGAACCTTTTACCATTGCACACTATACCGACTTTGTAAATATTCTAAAAGTGAAAGGAGCTTGTTGCTTTTAAAAAAAACTTCAACTTCACACTTCAAAATTTTACTTGAAATAGGGTATATTCAATCCAAAATTTACAGATGTTTTTGGAACACTCAAACCTCTTTCTACATTATTTTATTAATGTTTTAAAGACATAAAAGTAACATAAAACACTAATAAACCCACATAAAATACAAGCTCTAGTGCCCAAAGGAGGTTCAGCAGCCTTCTTGTCATGATGTGTTAAAGCAGGCAGCTCAGGTCGGGTCAGGGAGATGCCTCCATACAGAACAATACCAACTAGTTTATGCACTCAGTGTGAAAATCTCACATTTCCCTGTAAAAAGCAGGACGTGAATACTCCATCAGGCCTATTTATACCATAACAATGTAGCCGAGATGACAGCATCAATTTCCACCTCTGAAAAATGGAAGCGCCACACAAACAATCAAAACCCAATCAGTTGAATTTCCAGAGCAGCAAATTAAGCGTGGATGGGAAATTAATCGTTCTGCGGAAAACTATATGCCAGTAATCACGTAAATTTAGCAGGAAAACAGAAATCAGCAACAAAAGACCTTTAGACGGGGCCGTGTGGCTGATTAGGAGCGCTTTCCTTGGACCGTCTGAAACATTATGAATAAGTGAGCTTTGCACTTCTGCTCTAATAAGTTGTTTTTTGTGTAATTGTTTCAAAAGGAACTATACATCTGTATGTTTTTTGTGTAATTCACATTGTTACTTAGCCCTCCCAATTGTGAGCTGCACTCCATATGAGCATAGTTGACGCAAGATCAGACTTGCAAGTGGATCGCAGCAGAAAGAAGTGAGAAGAAGGAAGGCACCCCAATTAAAGCCCAATGATGAAAGAGGAAGAAAGTAAGGAGAACATATAGATTAAAAAGAAAGCAAGAAACGAGCAAAGAATGAAGACAGCAAGGAGGAGAGGAAGTCAGTTGTCATCTTAAGTCGGGCGCTGGGTCCCCTGCACGCTGCAGCAGCATTCAGACAAATTCAGCACTGTTCGGGCGACAAAGCAAACTGAAGGAGAACAGAAGGTCCCCTCGAAATGGCATCCAGATGTCGCCTTCATATTTTATCTTTTCCTTTTTTTTTCTTTTTTTATCTTTAATGTTTTTTTTTTTCCAGTTCAATTATTCAGTCAACCTCATTAATAGATATGGCAGCAGCGCGTGTAATCTCTGTGCCAGATATTTGATCTGTTCTGGCTCTGAGCGTCAGGGGGTGGGTGGGCGTCGGGGCGGGCGAGGCGGTGGGGCTTTAGCGGGTATTGTTTTTTCCTCTCTTTCATGATGGCCGGCGCTTTAGATCAGCTGCTGCCGACCTCATTATTTTATCACAGAGGGGGATTTGAGGCGAGCCGGTGTTGCCTGTTTTTCACTTTATTACCTCACTTTTCTGCGCCTCGACTCGCTCAGAAGTTAAAGTAGTTTGGTGGGTTTTGCATGCCTAGAAAAGCGGACTTGTGGTTACGTAAGGTCCTTTTTTGCAGCATGGTGCATCACATCAAGAACAGCAACAATAAAGGAGGCTTAAAACTGTCGCAGTCCTTTAATGATGGAAGTCATTAATTTTTCGCTGTTCTTCTGTTTATTCATTTATTGCCATACAGTATTACAGCTCTGGAGTCTCTACCATGTGCACATGGTAACACTTGTGTAATTGCCACAATGCAATGTAATTTAAATTTAAATTGTAGTAAATAAGACAACTATTTTGACTTTTATTGCAGATGACGGCCGTAATTTGTAGATTCACCAAAGTGTTATCAGCTTCAGGAAACAGCAGAGGAAAAAAACTCTTGACATTGATCTAAATTCAGTTTATTACGCAAATGCCACCAGTATTAATGACAAATTATATTTACAGTGTAAGTTTATGAAAACAGTGAATGAAAAACTGCTTACGGTTTGTGCGTTGGTAATGACTCCTCTAATGGAGCTGAGCCAAAAGATGCGAGTCTTTAAAACGAGCCGTACTTCCCGTCACTAACTTACAATGGCTTACCAGTTCACTAGGTACGCTAGTCAATCAGTCCTGCTCTACGCCCCCCTTCATGACTGTTCTACAGTTCAGTTTATGCTGAAAGAGCGCCAGAAAGGTGGTCGTTCAAACTGGACGATCATTTTGGAGGATGTAGTTTGTGGTGCTCTTCAACCAGATTCAAGACTCTGGGTTCATTCAAGCCTCTTGAGATAATTTGTATTGTTATTGATGGTACATAAATAAAATTGAATTGGACTGAATTGGAGCTAAATGCCGAAGTGTTTCTGTAATTTAGCCAAGCCCACTGACTACAATGGAGTTTGTAGGGACATGTGTCGGTACAACACAAAACGATTCAATAGCCTGCAAAATGAAAGCACAGTTGAATCAACAGCTCGCTCTGAGCAATTTTAGACAAATACTGAAAACCATAACGGTCGTGAAGATTAGATTTATTGAAGGACATCACGTAGTAATAATAATAAAAGGTTCCAGCATCTCCAACACCACTCAATGAACAGCTAAGGACATTAGTGTTGTTTGTTCCTTTTCTTTTTTTCTCTAGTTCAGGTTTTCTTTTGTTTTCAGTTCACGACCTCTAGTTCTTCCATTTGGTTTATTATTTCCATGTCTAACTCTGCTGGTGTACGGTATAATAATCTTTCTCCAAACCCTAGAAGTGCTCCAATCAGAGCGCATCTTCAAAGTGGCCGTCAGATGCTTACGTGTAGCCTGATTCATGGTAATGTAGGAGGAGAGCTTCAAATCTACATACATACAGAGGCGGAGTGGCACAGCCTGCATGTTCTATCTGTAGTGGTGTTACACTTTTATGTTTCTGGTGTATTTCCTTTGTTGTATTTCAGAGCACAGTGACTCAGTGACTGAAACAGCCATTATTCTTTTCAGTATTGCATTCTTTTCCCGAAAGAAATTCTCTCGGTTAGTCAGAAACTTGTGATATAACATCAACAGGGGATGCACATTTTACTTGGACAAAAATTAAAGAACCCTAGCTGAAGAGGTATGCTAAGCTTGTCCTCTCTACAATCATGACAGCCCTTGACATCACCCTCTTGTGACTGTGGAGCCGCAGGATTTGGCCGGGGAGAGTAACCATATGTTTCCGCCAGCATGAGGCCTCCATGCTGGCCGCACGAGAACGGCTTCACCCACTGCCAAAACCCGGAGTTCACACACTGTGAACATGCTCAGCACCATAAGCGCACTGATTGATTAGTAAAACCAAGTGAAGTGACCTAAAAAGATAAAATGTGCTCAATATTCGCAGTCTCTGCAAACACTGAGCAACCAATTAACATAACTAAAAATTAGAGATGGGATTTATGGCTCTTGGAAGGGAGCTTGTGGATCCATTGTTTTCAAAGAGCCGTCCAAAAGACTGGCTCATTTTGATATTTATTTTCAAGATGCCAGTCTTTTTTCTAGGGAAATAATCACTGGGATGAATGGTAGGGTAACATTCGAATCAGAATCATTCAAACTTAGGCAGATATCTGAGTTTGAATTATTGATTCTAGGTAGATACTAGTGATGTGTCATGCGCAAAAGAGCCGGCTCTAAGAGCTGAAGCTTGGGAGTGAATCAGAAGAGCCGATTCCCATCGAGTGAGAGCTGGCTCCCCAAAATTTCTGCTTGTGTCAGGACGGGGTAAAACTTTGTTTTGATGGGCACGCCATGTTTCCAATCACATGTGACGACTCAGGATCACTAGGACACCATTATGTGAAAGCAGAGAGGTGCACAGACGCTGTGGTAGACTGAGTTACAGCAGACAGCGGTGAGGAAGTACGGGAGCACATATTTATGCATGACACCCGTAAACGAAGCAGCATCTGACTGAAATTTAAGGACATTGTGGAAGGCAGAGCAGAGTGTCTTCATTGCAAAATGAAAAAAAATATTAGGAGTAGGTTCCACCACAAACCTGCACAAGGACATTTATACCGTGTGTTTACTGAGTTTGGTTCTGTTTTTGCTTGTGTGGATGTGATTGCAGTGTTTTGTTCATTTGTTTGCACAAATTGAAATATTAAACAAAAGTTAGAATGCTTTTGTAACAGAATAACTGCAAAAATTAGACTATTATTAGGTTTCTCATAAAAACATTGAATGCAAAAGAGCCTATCAACACACAAACCATATGTATTCGTTGGCTAAAATATCAGGCCATAAACGATACTAAATAAAGAGCCGTACAGGAACTTCTTTGGAAGCTGTGGCAAAAAAGTCGGCTCTTAGAAAGGAGCCGAACTGCCCATCACTAGTAGATACTTTATTTATCCCGTGGGGAATTTGGTAAAAAACCTTTGCCTTCTTGAGACTGATGCGTACTGAGGCACTCATGTGAAGGCAGTGTGAAAAACTCAGATGATATTTGCATATCAAATAAGCACCAGTGGAAAGGAGAGCTGGCGTGTACATACTGTACACAGCAAAACTCGCAACTTCGACTCGGTTCCCATTGTTCATTCTAAAGAGCCAGTCGATAGATTCAGTTCGTTCACGAACATCACAACTCCACTAAAAATTGGTTTTGGGCTTTATGTTTTGCACGTATATTTTCATGTGGAGCTAATAGTGTATAGGAATATATGTATATGTATGGGAAATCATCTCTGACAGAAAATACTTGCTGGTAATAAAGTTGTTGCTGTGGGTGTCACGTTGATATGAATTTTATTCCAAAATGACAGCATGAATAAAAGCTCGTGTCTGAATGCCTGATAAAGGCACTGTGAATTCTTTTAATGAGCTCATATCCCCGATGAAATTGATTTTCCTCTCTGACGTCTTTTGCTGAAAACATCTTGGATATCTGAGCTGCCAAAGTCACCTCCACCACCACCACCACTACTACCGCCTCATATCTAAGATGGAACATCATCCGCCTGATATTCATGTAATGCAAATGCACTTTTCTCATATTGATTAGTCAGTCTTTATGTTTCTGCTCAGCCTCTCTGTTCACTTGCACTCCTGGTATATATGGGGATCAATCTTAAATCCTTAGAACCCAGTAGAAACAGAAAAAATAATGTGATAGGAGGATGCTTTGCTTTTGAAGTGGCATCAAGAAACAAACAACAAATGGGAAATCTCTTTAGACTGTTCAAACTTAAACTCAAAAAGGAGTATATTGAGTCAAGTGTCAAGAAGCCTTAGTACCCATATCTGTCTGTCAGGCTGCACCAAAAAGACAGTTCCATTGGGGGTTTCTTGGAAATGCTCTTTTTTTTTTTTTTTTAGCTCCTCCCCTGGGCGAAGTGTCCCAGCCAGACCCTACCAGGAGCTGTTGGCCCAGACAACACAGCTTAAATCTTTCCACAACATTAAGGTGGAGGCTGACTCGATGTGGCATCAGCAATAGGCCTCTTTCACAGCCTGTGTCTTCACTTTGTACAGCCTTCAAAGACCCAGCAAAATTCAACGGTTATGGTTTTCAGTTTTTGACTAATCTGACCATAACCTTGATGCAACAATTGACAAATGGATGAATTTATAAAGCCAAATCTAAAAGCACTAACCTAATACGTGCAACTAACTAGTTACATGGTTAACTTGAATAGTTAACCAGCTCTGTCAAAGTTGAAATCAGAAAAAAGACAAAAGCAAGACAAAACTCGGAAAACAGGGAAGTACGAGGAGCTGAACAGAAACACCAGGAAACATGAGGGAACATGAACAGGTAAATCCAGGATAGGTACACGGATGAAAGACCGGAACAAGCAGGTAACTCAACAGTCGACTTAACAAAACGCAAAGGCTACATATACACACTGGTGAAACCAATCATATAATCAGAGGAAAACACAGACAGGACGTAAAGCAGGACAAGAAAAGATGAAGCTTGCAAGATAAAAAAAACAAACAGGGTCACAGAAAATAAATGTCAATATCATGAAAAGAAAAAGGTTATAAAATGAATACCATAACAGAAATACTGTGAAGAGCTCACCTATCTGAAAGGAGCTTGGAGGAGAGTTGCTGCCGCTGGAGAGTAAGTTAAATTACATGTAACGATTAATGTTGTATCTGAGCACAAGATAAATGTATCTAGATGACCTAAGTATGCAGTTTACGGAGTGTCTGGCAGGCAGGTCAAGGCTGTCAGTAACACAGAGGTTGTATGAGAGTTATCTTACCGCAAGATATCTCAAACTCTTAAACAACAACAACAAGCAACACGTACAGCAACAGCAGAACCGACTGCATAGTGTGAGGTGTATTGATGAATATTACTAGTCTGCCCTAAATAACCTTACCCTTGTATGTCAGTGAACGTGGACGCACACCAGAGAAAAATAATCCCCTCCTTGACCCTGAACTGACCTAAACTATGATGAGCATGTCTCTGCATGTCTAAACAGACTTCATATGCAGCTGCTTTTGTAAAGTAGACCAAGGACAAAACTGTGTTAATTTTTCTGAGGATTTCAGTTAAAAGGAGAAAATTGGTTCTATAGCTTGTTGCTCAGGATGCTTCCTGACCCGTAGGACCATGAGAGATGGAAAAAATAAAAATATAAATAAGTACAGTGTACAATTCAACATTTCTTTGTAACTGGTGGAGGTAGAGCAGAGCGCAGTATTAATCAAACGAAAACACAAGTGAGTCTGGAGGAAGTGTGGGCGGGTCATCGATAGTGTGGATCCACCCTCGAACCGTACTGCGCTTCGGCTCCAAAGTCGCAAGATGGCGCCGCCCGCATCCCTGGGAAACTAGCGTCGGTTTGGCCAATTCAAGGAAGTGGGGACGCATTGTCCGTATTTATATGCAGTCTATGGTTTGCCTCAACACACAAGGGAAAAAAAGAACTGCACTTTCTGCTTCATAGTTGTAGGTCCAGCTAGGTAAGTTGGACAGCTGTCCCAAATTTCTTCAAGTTGTTATTAAGATGGAGCATATGGCAAAATAAAAGTGTTCTGTGAGGTCACAGTGAACTTGACATTTGGACATTGAATTGCAGCCAAGCTCATCCTTGGAGATTTCACAAGAATTCCAATTTTGAAAATAAACTTGAGATTTGAAATGTGTTTACCAATGTACAGACGATGGGTTTTCAAAAAATGATTTAGAAAATGTACTGCTTTACTGCTCTCCTTAAATTACTGCAGGTCTGTCACACCTGATGTACTGCAACAACTCTACATCTCTACAGCGAGGTGAAGTCTTTAAAAGGAAAAAAACAACAGCTTCAGATGTAATGGCACCCTTACTTTTCCAATGAGTACACATTTTTGTGCCTCAAAAAGTGCATCTATAAGGCTTCTTCTGTAGTTTTCCCTCGCCACTCCACCATAAATGCCATTTTGGGGCCTGTGTTTCCGATCGGACGCAGTCGTGAACACTGACCTTTACCGAGATCTACAGCATGCTTTGAATGTTTTCCGTGGATATTCCTTTTTCAGATTCATTTTCGGTCTTTGTGCATGATCTATTTGTAGAGTCTTGTGCTGTGCATCTTCAGAGTCCCACAGTCTTAAAAACAGCTTTGTAACCCTTCCCCAGACAGCGACACTTTCAAGGCAGCTTCCTGCTTCTCAAATGATATGCATTTAATTTGATCAATTCTGAAATTTGTTATTAAAGTAGTTTGGTATAAGGTTTTAGGTTTAGATGGCAAATACTTCTTCAGACAGACTGAGCTAGAGAAAGTTTTTGCTTAAAATTTCTTTTTTAAAGTTGCATTTTGCTTTTACTCAAGTTACATAGTGGTTGTTTCATTCAAAAGGCTGTGTCTCTGTGTTTATTCCTTAGGTTATTGCAGTTCCATGCACATAGAATAGCGTTGTTTTTAAATGCACTGACCTAACATACAATTTTTTAGCTCCTGGCATACGAGAAACCACTTTTAAATCTTGTCGTCTCTCTTCCTGGGAGAGTAATCAGACCAAATAAATGCTGCAGTGTTCCTGTGATGTTTAAATGACTTCTGGATTTCTTGTCTCGTCTTAAGACCTCAATTCAATAAGCAATTGTTTCACGGGCTTGCGGGAAATAAAGATCCATGCATTCCACGCTTCAAACGCAGCAGATTTGACTACGCAATGCTGTGGGCAGCAGTTATTTAGCCAGGTATTAAAGTGGTCCTCAGAGACTGCAACTTACAGTGATTGATTAGACACACACGCACTCAGAGGGCCCGTGAAAAAGCTCAATAATTCACTTGTACACACCGAACACACACAGACCCCTGAGCAGTACTGTTCTAACTGATGACTGGTAACGCAGATGAACAATCAGTCCAGGTGTTGAGCCATATCGGCAGATGAGGATTTCCAGGTCAGTATATGATCGGGAAAGCGAATCAATGTGCAGGAGGTGCTCGGGTGCATTGCTCTGGAGTCTCGGAAGAATGCAGAGGTGTCAGCTTTTATTGGACATGCCAGAATGGTGTTATAATGTCTTTTATGGTGCAGTAACATTTGAAAAATGTCTGTTTATCTAAGGAGATTGTAGATACTACTAAAATTGGGTTAAGACCTGTCCAACGTATTATTAAAAACTAGAAGGATAGTGGAGAACCATTGTCTTCAAGGAAGAAATGTGGTTGGAAAATCGCAATCACTTAAATGTTTGGTGAAATCAAATGGAAGAAAAACAACAGTAGAACTCAGGGGTATGTTTAATAGTGAAAGTAAGAACATTTCCACACGTACAATGTGAAGGGAACTCAAGGGATTGGGACTTAACAGCTGTGTAGCCTTAAGAAAACCACTAATCAGTGAGGCTAACCTGGAAAAAAAGGCTTCAGTTTGCTAGGGAGCATAAAGATTGGACTCTGGAGCAATGGAAGAAGGTCATGTGGTCTGATGAGTCCAGATTTACCCTGTTCCAGAGTGATGGGGGCATCAGGGTAAGAAGAGAGGCAGATGAAGTGATGCACCCATCATGCCTAGTGTCTACTGTACAAGCCTGTGGGGGCAGTGCTATGATCTGGGGTTGCTGCAGTTGCTCAGGTCTAGGTTCAGCAACATTATGTGCCCAAGGAATGAGGTCAGCTGACTACCTGAATATACTGAACGACCAGTTTATTCCATCAATGGATTTTTTTTCTTCCTTTCCAAGATAACAATGCCAGGATTCATTTGGCTCAAATTGTGAAAGAGTGGTTCAGGGAGCATGAGACATAATTTTCACACATGGATTGGCCACCACAGATTCCAGACCTTAACCCCATTGAGAATCTTTGGGATGTGCTGGAGAAGGCTTTATGCAGTGGTATCACTATTGAATTTTCTATCACGTCCCTATTTCCACACAAACTCAACAGAAATGAAGTCAGGGAGACTGCGTTCCTGTCCTTTAAGCACAGTTTCACACATCATACAGGGAATAAATGGACTGATGTGATCCATTTTCATAGAAATTGTTAGTGTTACAAATAATCAATGTTCGGGGCTAGGTAATAAAAGCAAATGGTGAACATATATATATATACATATATATATACATATATATACACGCATATATATATATACATATATATACATATATATACACGCATATATATATACATATATATATATACATATATATACACTATGGCATGCCGTTCAGGAAATTAATCTTTGAATATATTGAATGAAACCTTGAATATATGGAGTGAACCTTTGAATATATGGAATGAATCTTGAATATATGGAATGAACCTTGAATATATGGAATGAAACTTTGAATATATGGAATGAATCTTGAATATATTGAATGAACCTTGAATATATTGAATGAAACTTAGAATATATTGAATGAAACTTAGAATATATGGAATGAACTTTGAATATATTGAATGAACCTTGAATATATTGAATGAAACTTAGAATATATTGAATGAAACTTGAATATATGGAATGAAACTTGGAATATATTGAATGAACTTTTGAATATATTGAATGAAAGTTGACTGACGTCAGACTTCACGGCAGTGCCTGCGGCCATCTTGTTTCTTGTGGATGCCGCAGCAAAAAGTGACAGAGTGACAACGAGTCAGGCCGCTCGCAATCTCGTTGCGGCAATATTAAACAATGAGGACATGATAAACACACTGGCGAATGCGTGTACGGGCCAAAATCCTCCCGATACCCCTGCCCGTTCTTCTAACGAAGAAGTTCGCTCCTTTTTAACCGTGGCAGAGCTTTTAACGGAACACTCTGCTGTGTGTATGTAGGTCTGTATGGTTAGCTTGATATAGTTTTCAGGTGATTTAATGAAGGCAAAACAGTGGATGGCCGTGCGTAACGGCACTGCGCTCTGACGCGGATCTTCTCCGGGACTGGAGAAGTTGCTGCGGCTACAGGGATTTCGTGAGTTGAAAGAGAAGCTCTTCATATATTATTTAGATGCAAAAAGAATCACCCACATTCATAGACCAATGCAGGCTGAATATTTAGTTTAGTATTGAACGTATTTGATGATCGGCGACACATTGTCAGCTTTGGGCACGTTACTCACACAGGGGACTGCAAAAAGGAGCGAACTTCTTAGAAGAACGGGCAGGGTATTGGGCAGGGGTATCGGGAGGATTTTGGCCCGTACACGCATTCGCCAGTGTGTTTATCATGTCCTCATTGTTTAATATTGCCGCAACGAGATTGCGAGCGGCCTGACTCGTTGTCACTCTGTCACTTTTTGCTGCGGCATCCACAAGCTAAACAAGATGGCCGCAGCCACTGCCGTGAAGTCTGACGTCAGTCAACTTTCATTCAATATATTCAAAAGTTCATTCAATATATTCCAAGTTTCATTCAATATATTCAAGATTCATTCCATATATTCAAGATTAATTCCATATATTCAAGTTTCATTCAATATATTCTAAGTTTCATTCAATATATTCAAGTTTCATTCAATATAGTCAAGGTTCATACAATATATTCAAAGTTTCATTCAATATATTCAAGATTCATTCCATATATTCTAAGTTTCATTCCATATATTCTAAGTTTCATTCCATATATTCAAGTTTCATTCAATATATTCTAAGTTTCATTCAATATATTCTAAGTTTCATTCAATATATTCAAGGTTCATTCAATATATTCAAGGTTCATTCAATATATTCAAAGTTTCATTCAATATATTCAGAGTTTCATTCCATATATTCAAAGTTTCATTCCATATATTCAAGGTTTCATTCAATATATTCAAAGATTAATTTCCTGAATGGCATGCCATAATACACGCATATATATATATACACATATATATACATATATATTTATTTATTTATTTATTTATTTATTACAGATCTGAAGAAAACAAGCAACCAATGCAACATCAAGGACATGCAATGTCCTACTTTGGAAACCTTCCTGGAAAATATCCAGAGAATTTCTGTGCAAGATGATTGGAACAACCTACCCGTCAAGTGTCTTTATTATTAAAATGTAAATGTATGTAAATGTATATGTCCTTCACTTTGGAATAATAGACAGTGGTTATCAAAGCAAAGGTTTTGCGCTGCTGCATTGAAATAGCTTGACTGCCAAATCAGGAAGGAAAATGTTGTATATGTAGTATATGTCTTTGTATTTTCTTTTTTAGAGGAAAACTCACTTAAAAGTTGCTGGGAGAGATATACGCAATAGCTTCGGGACATCAAACATTGAGAGTTAAACTCCCAAGAGTTTTAAAGTAGAAATTATATCCAACAGTCCAAGTGATTTCTTACCCGGATAGTAGCTAGGACCATGGTGCGAAGCTGTGGTAAATCTGAATCCTGACTGACTGATACATCAAGTGCGCGAGCCAACGGGTGTAGGATTAACTGGGTTGATAACTAGTGCTGCCTTGGTTGGAAGCATCCGCAACTGTCCATCTGTTACAGAAGGAACCTAAGCAGAGACGAAACAGATGCAGACTAAGACGCCAACAAGATTCAACCTAAGGGTTGTCACGACCGTATGCCGTTTCAAACCGTCGTCTATAGGCAACAAAAATACCATCTGATATTTTAAATAAAATAGGATTCCACATCCACTGGCTTGGAAGCTGTCAGGCATTGTTAAGAGTAATGCTAGGTTTCTAGATGACCTGAGCTTTATATGGCCGCCAAAGAAGCCAAATATGGCTGCTGTCAGTGGGAAGGGTTGTGAATTGTGGCAGGAAATAAAAAGGAAAGTATACTGGAAATCAGAAATCAGAAAACATTGATGATTGATTGGTGTCTGTTGAAATGTGGATCCAAATCAAACTCTCTAACTGAGCCCACTTAGTTAAGGGAAAGGAACAAATGGTCCGGGAACCTCATATGGGGCCACAAGCCAAAATTTGTTATTGGGCTTTTATGGACCACTGTCAGGCCCAGGAAAAAGATAGAGGCAGAAACTTGTTCAACCCAAAGACAAAACACCCAAGCAAAAACAGAGCAATGTGGTTTATCTTGTTCACTCCACTGTGGAATGTACAGACTTGTACATTGGCGAAACAAAACAACCCATTCACAGACGCATGGCTCAGCACAGTAAAGCCAGCTTTTCAGGCCAGAACAACACCCTCCCTGAGCATGGGAGATGGAATGAGAAATAATCAGTATAAGTGATTAATTTACAAAAGAGTCTTAACAGCTGTCCCCAGAATGTTCCATCCCTGTGAGACTGGAGTCTCTGGACATCCACGAGTCATCAGAGTACAATTCATTTCGGGAAAGAGAACAGGAGCAAAACAGATTCCTCCAATTACAGATACTGGTTGTACAGAGCATAGACTGTATATAAATATGTACAACACGGCCCCATTTCCTTGCATTAGCCAAACTGACAGTAGTTTCCTGGGGTTGTATTATACACTGCACTTATTTATTTATTTATTTTTCCTATTCTTACGGTCCTATAGGAGCAGTTGGCACGGCAACTGGTCATCATGATGTCACATCCTGTTTCTACAGAGTCAAATAACTAGCTAAAACGAAACTTATCAGGAAAATGGACACTTGAGTATGCATCAATATTATATTAACAACCTAAAATGCTGAAAACTATCCTTGAAAAGAAATTATGACCTATACTGCAGCCAGACACCAAGGGGAGCTCTACTTGCTTTGGCTTAATCTTCCATTTTTATTATTTCTCCATCTTTATTTATAGTCTGTGGTACAGACCCTTGTCATATAAGTTGCTGTCTACTCAAAAATATCAGCAACACATTTGCTGTTATATTGTGTAGACATGCCAAAAGAAAAATAATAATAATAATCATAAAAAAGTGATATATAGCCCAGACAAGATCGAAGGCACGTGGGAAGTGTGAAACTCCAAACTCATTTCTACAGTGAGTCAGCAGGTAGTAAACAAAGAGCCGACTGGTGGCACTTTGAACAAAGCTCTAACTTCCTAATGAGATGTCATGTTTCTATTACTCACACCCATTCTCCGGTGTGGATACTAAAACACTGCTTCGGTAATGGAGTTACAGACATTAAAAAAAAGGCACAGTCTTTGCTGTGGGCCGGCGCTACTCATGGGGGGGAAAACAAATGGACGCCATATATTTTTTAACAGTGTTGTCACAGGCACAGGCATTGTTGCGTTCGGCAGGAAGCCGCAAAAACAACAGCAGGATAGTTAGCACAATTGCTCCTCTGTATTTAGTCAAATCCTGACGCTGTCATCATAATTCCCGAGTGTAATCTCTCTTCATCTGTGAGCCGTTTCCCAAAAGCGTGCAAATTTAATTGTCTGCTCAGATCCAATAAGAATATGTTGGCCTCTCCTTATAACTACTACCACTCATTTATCATACTTTAATGAATGTAATGCCTCGAGTATCACTGTGTTTGCATTTCCTTAAAAGAAATAAGCTACTGTGTGGGTTACACAGTTGGAGAGACATAGACGAGGCCACCTCACTGCGATGGCATGTGCAAGAGTCAAGCTGTACATCTGAGCAATTAAAATCTGCAGGGCTGTGATTTTCTAAAGCACCAGCATTACAGTGAGTGCTGTGGCAAGTCACATGTTAACAGCTGTCAGTGAACAATGACTACAATTACAGTCTGCCTAGTCCTTCAAGCCCATGTCCCTTCAAACGTCCCACCGCTATTTGAAGCCACTGAGTGTCTCCTTCAGCTTTTTCCTCACAATATAGTCATTGATAACAAAAATAATTGTATCATGCATACAGTACAATTAAAATAGTGGTGTTCTATTGCATTTTAGCTCAGTTTTCTTTCATTCACGGATGCTGCCATAGCACAGGAATCATCCAAGCCAACCGGCCTGCATGGTAATCTGCCGGATAAACTATGCAATCTCATGCTTGCTTTGGGGAACGAGGCCTCCGGCGACCGTGGGAAGGGACTGTAAGCAGTGTGCAGGGAAGCAGGGGACTATGCTTGGCAAATAAAAAAAAAAAACAAAAAAAAACCCCAAAACAAATCCTAGCCAGCCAGCACTCGCTCCATCACGTTCTCCAAAGGTCACTTGCCAGAAGCTTTTGCCGTTATTGTGTTTACGATTTCATTCATTGACTACCTGTCCTTTAACATGACTGACAAGAGGTTAGAGTCATTGAGTGTATGGAAGAAAAATATGGTCTCAGGGCATAACTATTTATTCTTCCTCTTGTGCTGGACAGACGGGAGAGTCAACACTGCATTGTACCATGTTGTGGTTCCAGAGTGGTGTAATAATATTTAGAAGCTGGGCTGCTTCGTGCCATTTAACAAGACTCATGTCTACAGACAAGCTAGCACCACTCTGCGGCTATACTTATTTTAGATTATGTCAGCGTGCTAAAATGCTCACAGCAACAATGGCAATATGCTGACGTTTAGCTAATATAATCTTTTGTCCATCATCTTAGTTCAAAATGTTAATATGCAAAAAATTTAAATTACCAGTCACCACAAAGCGGAGCTGAGGCTAATTGAAAAGTGCTGCTTATAACCATAGACTCCAAATAAAGATGGACCGCGGAACAGCTCCTCAAAATTGTAGCCAAAGCAAGTAGAGCTCCCCCTGGTGTCTGGCTGCAGTATAGGTCATAAGCTCCACCTCCTCCATGTTAGTAGATGGGACTTGAGCCAAACTAAAACACTAACGTACACATCAAATTATTATTTTTTTTTTTAGGTAGTTAATGTAATACTGATGTATGTTCAATTGTTCATTTCATCATGGTCACTACAAGTTCCCATGCCAACCGCTCCATGAAACTGCCCCGTAGTATTACTCAAACAAGTGTGGACGGGTCATCAATAACGTGACTCCGTGTGGTTCCACTCTTAGTCCGTACTGCACAGATTCTGGCAAGGTGGCGGCACCTGTATCCCCGGGAAACCGGCGTAAAGTTCGGCCAATGCAAGGGAGTGGGAAGGCATTATCCATATTTATATACAGTCTATGCTTCTAACTGATCATAAACCAAAATACTGGATGTAATTGCTAGAAGAAAATGTCTCTGAGAGAGACGTGGATTTCTGTACCAAATCTTGTGGCAATCCATCCAAAATTGTGTTTGGTTTTCATGTCATTCTCCAGAATCGATGTTGAATATTCTTATTGGATTGATGCATGGCTGTTCACATACAGCTGACCATTACAGAGGGAAGCCATTTGTATGATTCAAACCATCTACTCTAGCCATACCTTCATAAGTGATTCACAGTTGCCTACATTGTCCAAAAATTTTTTGTTCTTTTTGGTCTTCTCTGTGGTTCATACTGCACATATAACGCCTCAACCCTTCAACGGTCAAGCCATTCAAGCCAAGGATTTGACTTGATCACCAGATTTAAATCAAACGTTATGCTTTCTCCTGTCGTTCAGCACAGATCTGCACTCTGTGGGAGACCACTATAGGACAAGGTTAATTGCCCAGATGGCCGCTCTTGGCTCTGCCTGCCTTGTGACCCATCCAGATGTCACCTACAGGATGATGCTGACTTATTTGGCACCACCTGCTTAATGATCCCAGCGTTACTGTGGACACTTGACTGCATTTACGGTATCAAATTTATACACATAGCCCCGACCCTTATGGTGGTCAGCATAGTCAACAGAATGCAATTGCATGTCAGCGTTCTCCAACGTTCACCTTGTTTAAACTATTCATAGTTTTATCTTTAAATTAAATTTGCACTGTTGGGAGATGTAGGGTAGAAGATCCTTAGAACATTAGGAGCGGTGGTGATTTAGTGCATTAACAGATTCATGTAAATAGTCTGGTCCATGACTTTGTGGTGCATCATTTCACATAATGAGGTTTGCCTCTTTGATGATCTGAAGAAAAAACCTAAGATGCAATTTGCAAATGTCTGATGTTGCTATTCTGAAATCAAATTAACACCCATAGCAGTTTTTGGAAAAAGAAACTTGTGCAAAACTCTTTACAATCGTACTTCTTCATAGTTATATTCATACTGAGGGAAAAATGAGTGACTAACAGTGAAAGGCTCGGGTACTCCATTCGAGGCCATCTCTATTATGTGTTCTGTTTTGGTTTGTTTATACCTGGATGAACTCCACATACTCGGCCACAAAATGTACCACCGGAGAAGCAAATGATTTTTTGTGCATTGTCCAATCATCCAGGACGGTAGAATGAGGATTATTACCAGGGCAGCAGGTGTCTTGAACTTGAAACTATTGAAAAAAATAGCAGACCAACAAGCCAAGTCTTGGAAACGCTGCCCATTCACAACAACATAAAACAGAACCCCTTCTGCCTTAAATGAGAAAGTAAGAAATTGAAATGTCAGAATTATAGTTAAAGTACATTTTGCGTGCATGCATCTGAAGAAAGACAAAAACTGGTAGCTTTTTTCTAGCAGGTCATCCAGTAGTTTCTGGTTTTGCATATGTTTCATTTTGATTGTGAGTTATATTAAAATGTTGACAGCTGCTTATAACAGGTAGAAAGACAACCTGTCTGCAGCTCTGATACATTTCATTCACAAAAAGACAAAACACCTGCGGGTAAAAAGGCTAACCGGCCTTAATACCGATAGCGTGTATAACATATCCAACAACTACCCTCTGATACAGCCCATTTTTGTGTACTGGCAGCAGGAGATATGCCACGGGTAAATGTGCTACTGTCGTTTTCTTTCGGAAACACTGTGCACAAGATGATGCTTTTGATGCCTAATGAAGTTCTGGCTGATTGCACAGCAACAGTAAATAAAAATTTGTTCTTTGAAGTGGTGTTCTGAGGCTTTAGTCACAAAAGAATAAAAACAAACCAAACCTATTCAAGCGCACAAAGAAAAACTGAATGGTACTGCACAGCATTGTACATTTATTTCAACAAGATCATTTGGGATGATCAGTGTAGCCATTGGAAATTAAATACTAAATAGCAATTTGTGTTCCACAATTTGTTCCACACGATGCACATTGTCAGACGATGCATTTCTCCATCACATGTGACTTCTCATTTTAAGCTGAGGACACCTAACAGTTTTGCAATGTGTAGAATGTGGTTCAAGATTAATAGGCGCTGAAACACCTATTAGCGCACTTTTGCTTGAGTGGACATGACAATTTTTACTTACCATGGCAAAACAACACAGAATTATTTTGTTGAGTTTGCTAGTTTTAGATCATTGGTGTCAAACATACGGCCCGCGGGCCAAAAACGGGCCGGTAGAGGGTCCAATCTGGCAGGCGGGATTAATTTTCAAAGCGCACAGATCACATTGAAGACAGAAACTGCAGTTTTTCAAATAAAACTCTGCTATTCATAATTTTGTCACTAGGGGTCGCACTGTTTAAGTCCAATTTGCACAACAGAAATAAACAGTAGATGCCAGCAATGTGCTGAAATTGCACTTTTTCTTAAGAAATTTCAGGTCGTTAGTAAAATGTTGTGTAAAAGGATAGTTAATTTAAAGTAAACATTTTAATAATGTTCTTGTACTTCTTTGCACTAAAACAAAGGGGAAAATTTAGTTTGTCGTTTTATATATAGGGTTATTAGTCTATTATGTTACCGGCCTGGCCCGCTTGAGATCAAACTAGGCTGTATGTGGCCCCCAAATTAAAATGAGTTTGACACCCTGTACTTAATCATTTATTTATTTTTTCCTATTCTTATGGTCCCGTTGCCCCTTTTTTAGACGAAGCTCATGAAGATATTTTTAAATAGTTTTCACGATAAGAAAATGTGTCAAAGTATACTTTAACTTCATAAACCAGCCATTAGGTTGGTGATTGCAAACTTCTGCGCTGCATTGTTCCAATCAGAAATTTAAAACTTCAAATTCAAGAGCCCAGATCCAAACATTTCCAATAAAGTGGACATCTATTTTATGGACTTTGTGTACCTAACCTCATAGTAGGATATATTCTGATGGCTTTGATGATCCTCTGACAAGCCCCCAAACATTCATAAGGGGTTTTTAAAATACAGTGTATTGATTGGATTGAAACATGCTTTCATTGCCCAGAGAGGAATGTTTAATGAAGAAAAATACAATAGTATATAATCAGATTTTCTCTCTCTGCATCACTTTATTCAGAAGTCATTACAATTATTTGCAAAACGTTAAGAAGAAAACAATCTCAAGTTGAAAGTTCAGTTACTTTCTGAACAAACGAACCCCTGGGTCTCTTTTGAGAACTCGATATAAAGTTAAGATACAAGGAACGTGTTTCAAATAAAAAATAGTTTCCTCTCATATCCCAAAAAGAGTAATGGCTTGTAAATAGCCAAGTGTTGAGAGAGGACACAAAGGACACGAGCAGCAGGGAAATATGCACTCTGATATTCTCCACTTCCTTTACTAAATCATTTAGCTCACATTTTTCAGTGCGGCGGCCTTTTTTGTTATGGCTTCAGGGGGGCTGATGACAGAAGCAATTACATTAAAGAGGACCCCAGGATTGTGGGAGAACAAAATAAGACGATCTTACATCTTTGACCTTGCAGAGCAGCGCTGGGTTACAACGATAACACCGGCTCCTGTACGACAATTGTATACACCTCGGTTAAGTTGCTTTACATAGCTAAAAATAATTGCAAGAAGAGGAGAACAAATCATCTCGCAGAAGTGAAAATGACTCATCCTGTCCAAAGTCAGCCAGTTATGTCTTAAAAAAGTTTTGCACCATTTAAGTGTGCGGTTTGCTTTTGTGAACATGGTTATAAAAAAAAAAAAAGTCAGAGGTACAGCTTCTTGGAACGTGTGCAGCCATTGTCTCATTGTTACAGGATTTAGTGAATGGATCCATCTTTGAACAATGAAAGGGCTTCACAGCAGCATTTTTAAAGCCAACTGAATCTGATTTTTCTCTCGCTCCCCACTCCGGTTCTTTTACTTTAACTTGTCCACCCGTTTTACAAAAGAGCCCATTTTAATCTCTGGATTGCTCTGCACCAGTTCATCAATCTGCTAGTAGTTTCATGCATATCATTTTACTTGGATTCTTGAGAACTGTTGGTTAGTTAGTTTCTATTAGCTATTGTAACTAAAGCGGGTTGCAAGTGGGTGTGGGACGTTGCCTTAGCTTAGCATTCAAACATGTTAACAAAGACATCAACTGATCCATTGTGATGTCTAGTTTCAGCCAACGCGGCTAGAAGATTATCTGTAAATACATAATCCTGCTCACGGCAGAACTGATAGCAGGCAGAAATAGTCATGTCATTGCAAGTATCAAGATGGTGCAGCCTGTCATGTAACAATATGTGATGCATTTCCATCGTGGCTGCATAGCTAACTTGTCATTGGTTTGTAGGCCCGGAGATTGTGCATACTACTACACTGTCTGTGTAAAAATGATGTTCACAATAACGAACTACTTGTTTATTTACCAAGGTTCCATCTAGACTTATCTTGAATGTGCTACCAAAAGGCTAAGAGTAGTAGCTCACCAAAGGCTCCATAAACTCATATCAACCTATGAACATGTAAAATATTTAGCCAATCAACAACATGTTGGTGCTAAAAGCTTTCTGGACTCTGTGTGTAGTCTAAGTAGTATTACCTGATTATGTATGAGCACATATTTTTCAAGCAAATACCGTAAAATCTGTTTAGTGAGTGTAAAATGGCTACATGGGAATCGACCAATCAATCAGCCATGTCCTAGACATCATAACTCAGCTCCATCTCTATTCTGGCATCTCAAGTTGACTGCAAACAATGGCTGCTGCAGTGAAGAAGAAGTCTTGGCTCAGATACTGTATCTGCTAAACACACCTGAAGCCCCAAAATATTTGCAGTTACCCCCAAAGGGGTCATGAGTTAAAACAGAACTTTATTGATCCTGAAACAACACTCTTGTGGCACAATATACTTATCCGAAAAAAGGTTTGGACAAAGAGTTTCTTGAATCCGTCCTGTCCTAGATGGGCAGCTGGACTTTTAGAGTTTCCTGAAGCCTTTTTTTTATATGCGGTGATCTAGATAACTAAAGAATCTTCAAAGACACAGGATGAGATGGACTAGACAATGTTGTACATGGTTTTAGCAGCAGTGTGCAGCAAGTATTGCACTACTTATGAACAGATTACAGTAGTGTTGTAGATTAATATTGCACATGATGATGAAAACACACATCGGTCAAACCTGTTATAACACAGATTGAAATCATTGGCCTTGAGCAACTCCATCCCCAGGTCAGTTTTTTTATTCCATTGCCAGTGATTGTTCTCATACCCTTCACTCTCGAGCTGTAGCACTCCTTGCCCTCTTTGATTTTTCTCCCTTCACAGTTCTTGTATCATCATCATCTCATCATTGTTGCCCTCCTGGCTACCTTCTTCCTGTTCAGTGATGCCTTAATGTCCGCAGTCACCAACCATTTATTTTTGGGGAATACAGTATACTGTGATCAGTAATACAGTCTGTCAGTCCATCTATGACTGGAAAGTGGTCAAAGGTAGATGTTCAGGTGATGTTGCTGTTGGAGGGAGAAGTAATGAGGTATATGATGGCGAGAGGAAGGGAGGTATGGGGGTTTATTGTGGTTGGTGGGTGGTTGGGGGATGAAGAACTGGGGGTCAAACCTGTTAAACATCAGGCATTTTTGGTCTTGTGCAGGACTCCATCCATCACCTGGCCTTTCTTGGTGATGCCGACAGTTTGATGTCTGGGCTACACACATGTTCCTCCTCTGTAATGTGAAGAGGATTGCACCATCCATTGGGAATATAGATAATGATTGATCGTCCTTTCTTTCTCACACACTTGTTGCAATTCCCATCCACCTGCACTAAATGAAAGCACTAACCCTAAACTTGAAGTCGTGTATGTTGTGAAGTAGTCAAGTCTCCATTAGGCCTCACGAGACCTGCACACTCTCAAAGAGAGTGGTGTTTCTTGTCCAGCACATTAACCAGTGATCTTACATGATGACTGAAGGAAGTTGCAGTGTCTGCATCTCCTCTTTTTCTACTTTCATCTCCCCCTGCCTCTGCAGCCTCTGTATTTCCTCCTCAGCAGAATTCATGTCTCTGGCTGAGCATGCCGCTGTGTTGGCGGCTCATCAGCTGATCCCTGGCGTAAACAATGGAAACCTGTCACGCTGCCAGAACAGGGATTTGCCATGAGAAAGGTACTCCAAAAACAACAAAGATGAAAAGAAGTTGCACAGCCAAAACAAACCTCAGTATGTTGTCTTGCAGTGGTGGGCAAACTATGGTCCGTGGGCTGCACTGGGAGGTTTAATCTGGCCAACCTTACATTTATAAAATTGTTCTCATGAGCTGATTAATTCCGTTTTTATCCTGCAATAAAGTGCGCTTCAGTTGAATCCACTAGATGACCCACTCTAAACACTACCAAGACCCTTTCTAAAGCCTAAAATACTGTTTGTTGAAATAGTAAGAATTTAGTTGTATAGATTTGACAAAAGGGGAAAAAATGGCAGTTAGACTTATAAAATAGTCCAAGATGTACCCAGTCTCAATTCCACTCCATCTATTCGTTCAATACCTTTGATATTACAATCACTGATGGAGAAAACTTTGTGTTTTGTTTGTTCCTGTCTTTGGGTCCTACCTCACCACTCAACATAATAGAATGTTGTGTCCCAGTCTGCTGATGCTCCCCATGTTCTGGCATCAGAGATCTTCCCCATGTCGAGACATCACCTGGGTCTCAACTCCCTCAACAGCATGGGAGGTAAAGGGACAACTGGTATGGAGTCGAGACCCATGTCGATGGACAGCCGGTTCACGCCTACCCAAGGTAAATTTCCCTCCCGAGCGGCCTCTCTTGTCTTCTCTGCCACTGGGCCAGTGACCTTAACTCTGAGTCCCTGGACTCTGGGCTTGGGCATCTGAACCCTTTTTGTGTTTCGCCACAGACTTATCTGCTCCCTGTTTGTTTTTAGTTTCCTCTTTATCTTCTCCAATGTTCCTCTTCAGTTCCTCGTGCTTCGCCATGTTCCAGAGTTTTTGGGATTTCACCCGTTTTTGGATTTGCGTCTTTAGATACCCTGCAGCGCTTTATGTTCTTTTGATTCCAGCTCCTGTCTCCCCTCGTGTCATTTGTGCGTTCAGGTTCAACCTCACCACTCAACATAACATTTTTGAATTGAAATAGATCTTTCAGTAAGCCTTTGTCTTAGCAAAATGTCAAGAATTCATTAATGTGGTGCAGTTTTCCCACTACAGCTGTGTGTTAATTGACATTGCACCCTGCTGCTGTCAATTTAGACGCTGCTGGGTGCTAGATCAGATCTATCATGTCTTGTCTGGCTGTGCCCGGTGTCTCTTTGAGACAGCATAGAATAGAATAGAATAGAATAGAATAGAATAGACTTTATTGCCATTTGCACAGGTACAAGAAAGCATAGGTACATTGGAATGCTTGTGTGAGGTTCCCTGAATCAGCCTTTTTATCAAAAACAAAAAAATAAAGGTAAACATTTTAAATATCAGCGGAGAAGTCAACGCCAGTCGGAGCTGTGCCTTTTTTGTCAGTCGGTTTAATTTTTGTTTCTACTTCCTGCTTCACATTCAGCAATGGTGACTGAAACTTTCTGTGACTGTCTGCTTGCTCCACTTCAGTCCCTTGGATGTTGAGAGGTTGCAGGGGTGGGGGTTCTTTTTTATTTTTACCTACGTTGAGAACAAGACCGTTGTCCTCGCCATAGATGCTGGTATTGTTTACTTGCTGTCTGTACGAAGTGTCTTCCCCATGTTTGATGAGAACCAGGATGGTTGTGTCTTCTCCATACTTGCTGAGGCAGCAGGCCTGGGGGGCTCCTGTGCTGATTGAGAGCAGCCTCCTGAAAATGTTCTCTGCCTATTTATACCAGGAGTGAAGCTTTACAGGCTGATTGTGCTCACCGTGCTGGAAAGTGTAAACCAAGCATAAGGCGCACAGACTCAAGTAAAGACGACTCAGTCCCGTCCCCTCCACCTTCATCTGTTGAGTGTGCCGCCTCTGAACTTTCTGGATGTACAGGTCTCGCCTTGCGTGTCGCCCTCTGCATGTCCTCCTTTACCCCCTCATCCTCCCTTTTGTTCCCTCTCTCCGTCTCCCCCGACAATGCGCCCATCAAACAAGGTAACTTCCTCGCTTCCTCCCCTCTTTTCTCTCTAGCTAGCAGCTGCGCTTGAAGAGTCTCTCAGCCGTGTCTCTCCAGCAGAACTGAATGCCTCATTACCTGGATTGTATGGCCTAACATTGGCATTCTCCTCACTCTCGCTCCCTTTCTCTCTCTCTCTCTCTCTCTCTCTTTCTCCCCCCTATGTGTCTCTCCTGCTTCTATCTCAGTTCAGCAGCTGTAACTTGTCAGTGCCAGCCCCGGCCATCGCTCTTCAATGTCTCTCTTGCGCAAGCCACCCCTCTGTCTGTCCTCACTCACCCCCCAGCTTCATTTCACACATCTGCCGCTTGTTTCTGCCCCCTATTTTTCTCCAACTGTTTGATCCCCTCTTTCCCACCTCTCCACTTTTTTTCAGTTCTTCTCTCTTTCTGTCTTACCTTGGCAGCATTCGGAACTATCTCTGCCCACAGAGACTGGTCTGCAAAAAAAAAAAAAAAAAAAGAAAAAGAAAAAAGGAAAGGCTATAGAAGTTGGGAGAGAAGTGAGAAAAGGGAAAAGAGGAAACTCTCCCTGTTGGCTTGATTTCAGCTCAGCTAATTGGTTTATACAGCAACCTTCCCAGCATTGCCTCTGTACTCATCTGCTTCGTGTGTGTGTGTGTGTGTGCAGTCAGCCATTAGTGTGAAAAGCGTGCGTTTGATTTGTGGGACCACCAAAAGTCCGAACTAGTGTGTGCGTTGTGTGTTTGCGATCCAAAATCCACTCAATCTGCAGTGTTTAAGAGCCAATCTCCTCATTTGTGCTTGTGTTTCTGAGTGGGAGGAGAGCCAGAGAAACACAAGAAAGAAGGGAAAGATGAAGTGCGAGAAAACCGGGGAGGGGAGAGGGGGGAGGGGGTAAAAAACTAAATAATCAGAATTGGTGTTAATTGAGGGAGAAGTAAAAGGCTGCAAGCAGCTAAATGCAATTTACCGGTTCAGACAGGAGGCTGAAAATAGCAGGCGGCAGACCCGAGTGACCCGGGTTCGCAGATGAAAAGAGGAACAGTGTTAAAGCAACAGGGCTTTGATTTGAACCGGAGCTGTCAGTGTCATGTGCATCGCTTAGCTCCACTCCCTCCGAGGCACATGGAGAGAAAATTTGCATGCGTGCGTTGTTGGTGTTCGAGATATGTGCAGCATCATCTCTTTATAATCTAATCTTTTTATTTTATTTTTTTTCAGAAAGCCTTGGTTGTTATATAATGTGTGAGAAACGAGAAAAATAAAACTAGAGACACAGAGTTCCTTACTAAACAAAGACAGCTGGTTCACACTTCTTCGATATGTGACCCTTTGCAACACGACACCACTCTTTACTCCGGCAGATGCTCACTTAAATACAATTTTGCCCAACAATTGGAATTAATTATGAGTATTCCAAAAAATAATAAATAAACCCTGCTTGTTAGAAAATGAGAAAAGGTCCAGATTCTATATATCCAGATGCTCGCTAGATACTAGGCACTGGAGAAATCTACACAGACCTCCGTCTCCCATCAACGTATGTTCTGATTTGAACAGTATCTACATTTTACAGTTATTTATTAAATCTATATTCATTATTCTTTTGTCTAATCAACAATCCAAACCCCTGATATCAAGTTTTAATATAGCAGAGCAGTCAGATAACGTACAAATACTGACATCTGGAAACAAACCCGAAGCTTTAGCGATTCTTTTTCATGACATTTTTCATTAAAAAAATATTTTTTTGTCAGAATAATTACAGACTAATTTTCTGTTTATCAATGACTGAGACACTAATTTCGGCTCTAGTTTGCTGCCTGTGTGCTTCAGTTGCGTTGCTCTAATATCATTTTTGAGCAAAACATAATTTGGCACAGTTGGTTGGTCATTACACTTCTTTTGATGGATTGAAATTGGATTTTTTTCATTTTATTTTTTTTTAATTTGCAAATGATCACTTCAAAAATGACGTTGTGCCCGTCAGTCTTTACAGTACATGTACATGTTTGGTTGCAACGTTACCTGCCGTCTCTAACTTGGGAGTGCACACTTGTGTAAATAGATGTCCATCCAGTTTATTTGCTAAGGATACCCAAGTGGCTACAGGGTAAAGTCTTGTTTATGACTGGGCAGGCCAAAGAAAGGAGCGTGCTCAGAGCCTTTTATGCTCAGTGCACTCTTTGTTGCATTACCCTTCCAAAATGGCACATTAAGGCAGAGGGCACAATGAAAAGAATATTATAAGAAGAGGCAGGAAGATCATCAGAAAAACATAGTTTGACAGAGGTCTTCAGTGCAGTAAGCAGCTGATAAAGAATTTTAGAGTGTTTATTTTATGATTTTTTATGTTTTATACCTCTGCATCATTTTGACGTCGTAGGTATGCCGTCAGCCCAGACCCTACGTAGTCTGTAACTACGCGTCAGGGTGATGCACACCACATGAGCTGTGATTGGTCCTCTTGGTAATAGTGTGTTTATGCTGTAGTACTTCTGGCTGCTTCACCATCTCCGCAATTTTCGAATCGATTTTTTTGGATCAATAAAGATGGAACACATCAAGGAAAAGTTAACTGAGGAGATCTGGAGATACAAACATTAGTACGACTCGTCTTCAGCGATATTTCGTCAAAAGTTTCAGTAGGCATTGTTGAATGTGATGCCGACTCACGTTTGGGTGGCGTTTTTACAGAGTGTAATGTGGGGTTGGAGAGAAGCTTAGCCTCATTTGCTAGTAGTAGACTCCAACATAAAGTAGCAAGGCAGGAGATGAAGTAGAGGGATTTCCACACAATGCATTTATTGAACAGAACCATATAAAGCCAGGTCTCAAAGCATATTACAAAACGCTATAATAATAGATAATGAAACGTTTGTGGCTTATAGCCTTCACCAGCGCCCACATTACAGAAAAAAGTTGGATGCAAGAATGACACCTGGTGAACTAAGCGGTGAAAAACCGAGGAGGCGCCGCCGTTTGGCGTAAACTGGTAATGCTCCATGTAATACTCTGGCTGTTACAAGAGTAAGCCAGATAGACGAGTGCACAAGTATGAAGGGCTCGCACCGTCGTAGGCTACGTTCCTAGGTAATGCTGTCTACCTCCCGTAGAAGTATATGGTCACTGAACTTGTGGCCGCTATCACTTTGGATAAGTTTCCTGGTATGGTAATGGTAAAAAAAGAAGTCAATTCTGTCCTAAGGGTTGTTGCCTCCACCAAGAAGGTCCTGGGTTCAAGCCTTTCTGTGAAGAGTTTGAATGTTCTGTGTGGGTTTTCTCCAGGTGCACTGGATTCCTCCCACAGTCCAAAGACATTCTCATCAGGTTAATTGGTGATTTCTACCTTAAATGGTTGTCTCTCTGTGTTAGCCCTGCGATAGGCTGGCGACCTGCCCGGCCCCTTGTCCAGTTACAGCTGGGACAAGCGGTTACGGAATATGAATGAATGAATGTCCTAAAGGTGGAATAGGTTGCCCACAAAGCCAGAGGGTTAATAGTCCTTGAGAAAGACACTGAACCCTGAGTTGCTCCCAGTGCTTGGCACAAGCGTGTGAACCAATACCACCATCTTCCTCTAAGCATGTGTTCGCCCACTTCTAGCATGACATTTTCCACATTCGATGGAAGAGTCACGTGAAACTCTACACACGGAGGGTGCTGACAGCTGTCGATTACCATCAGCTCTCCACTTGCAGAGTAACCTGGAGGTCAAAGAGTTGATGCTGCTTGTGGAAAGGTTGCAGCTAGGGATCCGGTTATGCGAATGCGAGAAGGAAAAGCAAGCAATCCCGACATTTACCCTGAAGGTCCCCTTGAGGAAGCCTCTCAGCTCACTACTCCAGTTACTGCAGTAGAATAATGGGGGTTGAGAGGGGGGGCAGCGCACAGGTTGAACTAGGAAGCTTTCCGTGGATTCAAAAAAAGGCAAGGTTTGTGAAAAACAAAAATAATGGCACAATGGATGGGTGTGAGAGGAACTACACTTCTCCAAAGTTGTTCTAATGAACGTGAAAAGCCCCACTAGCAGTAAATCAAGGCAGGACAACAACGCTACGCTCATCTGAGGGATTCTCCCATGTAGCTGATAAGCTGCCTTCCTTTAAACAGCGTTCCAGGGAACTATTTGAAATTGAAATCAGCGTTCCCAAGAAAGCCTGATTTATGCAGCGCGCGCACACAGACACACATCTCCCGCCGCCGCATATACATAATTGACAATGTCATAACTCACACCTGCATCACACAAACTCAGTCGCGCAGTTGTGTTAGTGCCAAGGGATTCATGCCCTTCAGGGTGTGTGTGCACGTCAGCAAGTGGGGAAAAAAAACAGAGCGAGAAGAGAGACAGATTAAGATGACAAATTTCATGGCAGGGAAATGGATTCGACTGCATGTGAGATGACATTTGAGCTGCAAACTGTGCCACAGAGGAAGTGGTGCATAGACGTGCGTGCCAGCTAGAATTACACACATTAACATCATACAGAGACAGTCAACTTTCAGGGAAATGATTTGAACTTTGCACACAGAAGATACTGAGCATGTGAACAGGTGTACATCACACAGGACAGAATTAGACTTCCTCATACCACAGAAGACGTGAGCAGAGTTTTTAGAGGAGGCAGTCATTACTGTCAGGGAAGAGTTTGCACAACATAAATTTATGGTCTGTAGCGCCCAATTCAGAATGTATGGTACACACAGACAAGATTCTGGAGTTGATCGACTTGAGTCTTTTGGGGTTTCAAGGCCCGAAACTGTGTATGTTTAAGTCTGTTCGCATCTCCCTGGTGGTCTAGTGGTTAGGATTCGGCGCTCTCACCGCCGCGGCCCGGGTTCGATTCCCGGTCAGGGAACTCACCTTTAACGAATTTAACTGTGCATCGTACAATGCGTTACTGTGCATGTCACAAATAAAATCTTGACGCAAAGGGGGGAACTCTATCAAGTTAAGATTTGTTCAATACTTTAATCTAATCTCCATGGTTTAAAAATGTATTTAAACAGAGGTGGCAAGTACTTAACTGTACTTAAGTAGATTTTTCAGGTATCTGTACTTCTACTGTATTTCCTTTTCTGGCGACTTTTTACATTTACTCCCTACATTTGTACACAAATATCTGTACTTTCTACTCCTTACATTGGAAAAACAGGCTCGTTACTTTTTTAGCCTCCACGTAAAAGACATGACATGATCTGACATGATTACAGCATCGGACTGGAGAAGGAAAGTCGACGATGAGCTTCCTGTGTTCTTCTTCTACTGTTTTGAACAGGCAGCCTGTTGATTAGTTTGAGCTCTGCTGCCACCTAGCTACTGGAGGCTGAAAGTCCACCTGACCCCACTATTTGAGAACTACTGGTCTAATCTGAAAAAATAAATAAATAATAATAATTGAGGTATGGTGTGGTTTCTGTTGCTATCATTAGCTTTTTGAGGATTTTTTGGAAGCTATTTTACAACGTTAACAATGCTATGGGAACACATCATTTTGATAGTTTATAGCTAACAGCTAGCAGTTTAAAAACAACAACCCAGTAACCCTCAATTTATTATTAAAAACTATCCAGATGCTCATGCAGGACATCTGGTCAATTCAGTCTAGATCATTCTGCTAGAACTTTTTCATTTTGCAAAATTATCAACAGATGAATTGTTTCATTAATGGCAAAATCATGTTTACTTTTTACTTAAGTACATTTCAGAGCCTGTACTTTCTTACTTTTACTTGAGTAAAGGAGTTGAATCAGTACTTTTACTTTTACCAGAGTATTTTTTTACACAAGTATCCGTACTTTTTGCCACCTCTGTATTTAAATGCTTGGGATGTAGGTGTTACTGAAGACTACTGGAGTATGCATACAGTGGCCTGACTGGGTAAGAAATATGGCCTTCATTAGCTGCAAGACTTGGCGACGTGTGTGGCTTAGTAGAGGTGGCATGTTTTAATTGCTTTTTTTTGGGGGGGTTGTTGTTGATGCGGTGCATGAGCTCTTTGGGAAATGTTCACATTATTAGCTCATGTGGAGGCTCAGTGTTACAAAGACCCTAAATTCTAAAGTCCAGGTGGACGTCTCCTTTAATGTCGAAATGCTTAACAAAGTTTATTAATGGCGCCATTGACACATGCGAATAAAACCTTGGTCACTATTTCAAGTTAATGACAAACAGTGCATTAACTTGAAAGATGATTTTTGTTTTGACAGCAAAGAACATACATGCTCTTTTTTTCAAATCCGCAATAAATATCAAAATGAGCCAGTCTTTTGAGCGGCTAATTGAAAGGAATAGGTCCACAAGATCCAGCTCCCTTCAAAGAGCCATAAATCTCATAAATCCCATCTCTATTCTACACCCAACCAATATCCCATGTATTCTGTAAGGCACATACATTTATTTATTTATTTTTTTTGCAGCGCAGATGCAGTCTTTTTTTGGTAAACAGAATCCATCT
The DNA here is from genome assembly GCF_963514085.1 of Chelon labrosus. Taxonomy (NCBI): domain Eukaryota; kingdom Metazoa; phylum Chordata; class Actinopteri; order Mugiliformes; family Mugilidae; genus Chelon; species Chelon labrosus. The sequence continues at coordinate 24,357,592 of NC_140358.1, forward strand.
GTATCACTTACATGACCGCCGTTATCGGTGAAAGCAGGTGTTGTTTCCAGCTTCCTGTAAACACTGATAAGCCGTGTGCTATTGATTAGAAATGAACCGCAGCATTCCAATTGGATTTCTATCTACAAAGACCATTACCATGACTTATACGCTTAATTATAGGATTTGCTAAACAGAAAGGATTACAATGCATCGTGACAAACTGCTTTTTTTTTTTTTTTTTTTTTCAGTTGCGTACAGCTGAACAAACCAGCCACTTCTGTTGGAGGACATACTATATTTTATTTATTTTTTTTCCACTCTCCCCACTGTACCTTTAGGTCTCAGTTCCATTACATGTTTCTGAGATATCTTTACTTTATCTTAGAGTCGAAACTAAAAGCTAAAAACTTAATATTTGATTTAATTCAACTCATGGACAATGATATAACAGGAAGCCCTTCCTGATATCTCATATTTCCTGATATCTCATATTCATGAGTTGTGTTTTGCGAGGTAACCATGTCCTTGAATTGAGTCCAAGTCAACGTTTGGGCGAGATGAGCGAAATGTTTCTCCAGGCGTTCCTCTTACAATGTATTCACAGTAATGAGAATGATGTGAATACGCACTGATGTTGACCTTTGACCACTGACAGCCAACATCCTGCCAGTCCATCCTCGAGTCCAAGTGAATATGTGCCAAGATTTGACAAAATTCCCTCACAGCAATATGATGCCTTTATGAAAAATAGAACAGACCAACAACCTGCTGCTGGGTGTGAAGATGATATGATACCTTGGTTGAGCGGTTGAGCTGCACATGGCCCAAGAAGCTGACAGCGACAAGCAGTGTTCTTGAGAATCTATATCGTGTATAACATACAATATACATTACAGTCCTTAGTTTCTCTTTCTTACCCCTGATGTTGCTTTGACTCAGGATTGCAATTACTATGGCGCTCTGTCCACCACTGTCTTTGTCCACCACTACAATGCTCGTTTTTTATTTATTTATTTTTGTTTTGCCATTATCAGCTTGTCAGTCTATACAATAGACTATATATAAATATGGGCGTCCCCACTTCCTTGCATTGGTCAAGCTGACGCTAGTTTCCCAGGGATACGGGCAGTGCCATTATGCGAGTTTAGAGCCAGAGAATATGGTCAGAGAGTGGAACTACACGGAGCCGCGTTAGCGATGACCGGCTCACACTTCCTCCAGACTCACTTTCGTTTAATTAATACTGCACTCTGCTCTACCTCCAGTTACAAAGAAATGTTGGATAATACACAGTATTTTTTTTCTACTCTCACTGTCCAACGGGACCGCTTAACAGAGCGGTTAGCATAGCAACTTGTAGTCGTCATGATGTCACATCCTGTTTCGATAGTGTCAAATAGCTAACTAAACAAAACTTAACAGAAAATATGCACACTTGAGTATGCATTATGTTAACTACCTAAAATGACAGAAACCATCCTTGAAATATAATTATTTGACATGTACTTTAGTGTTTTAGTTTGACTCAAGCAACAGCCAGTCACAAGGGGGAGCTCTATTTCCTTTGGCTTCACTTTAGAGAAGCCCCAGGGGATCTTGGTTCGGCTTTTCCGATGTAGAAGTAGTTTCTACAGTCTCCTTAGATGTTTTCTCTGCTTGATGCATGCCAAAGATTTGACCTTTCTCAAACAGACTAACATCTTTTCCACAACCACGGGATGTGTCTTTAGACATGGTTGTTTAAGAAATGAGAAGCTACTCATTGCATCAGTTGGGGCTAAATAACTTATTGCCAGCTGAAAGATAATCACCCATGCAGTAATTATCCAATAGGAGGCTCCTACCTATTTGCTTAGTTAAATCCAGGTGGCGACTTTTTTTCTTTTGGCCAGGCAGTGTATGATTCATCCTGTTACTCTGAATAACATAGGGGCGTTTTCCATTTCATCAGCACCAAGACCTCGACCCAGTGACCTGCTCAACATCATGTTCACTTTCATCTTTTACACTCTCTTGCAAGATTTAGTGTAAAAATTGATTTTTATGTACTTTGACCTTACAGCTATATCGCTATGGTTTTATTGATGAGAACACGCTTAGCCTGTAAAGGACACAGTCATTACTTTTGGCATTGTGGATCCAGAGAATTGCCTTGGTTCAAGAGCATAAAGTGCCTGAACGCAGCTGCCAACTCCAGTGAAATGGACACTGGATCAGGTAATCAGTGTATTGACTCGATGCTTGTGTGATTTTTGTGCTCCTCAACAACACAACAGCGACTTGGGGTTGTTATTGCCAAAGGTTTACTCACTGATTCAGTCTTTTCATGTGCTCCTCAACTCATGTTTCATTCTTTATGTAACTCTAAATAAATTAAAATCACCCAGAATGACATTATTTGATATTAAAATGGATTCTTTTCATCAACCTCCTCAGAGAATTAAGAAATCTCAATTTGCACCAACTGAACAAACTGATAACGGAAACTAACTATAACTAAAAGGAGATAGAAAAAAAAAACAGCTTAGGCAGATCTTTGGCTCAACTTGTTATGTTGTAGACAACCTTCAACTCAAGGAAAAGACCCAGACGCAGGACTCAAGTGTTCAGGCACAGAAACAGGACTTTAATGAGCTAAGTTTAACATAGAGTGGTGTTCCAAAAAGAAACAAAAGAGTCTACAGGGGCAGGCCGCCCAGAAAGCTGGAGCGTGGGCTGCACCCGTAGCAAAACAGAGAAGGCAGGCACATTAGAAAGAGCACTTAAAAAAAAATAAAAAAAATAGACTAAATGATGATAGCCAGGTCGCAGGTAACTACAACAGAGGTAACTGAAGAACAGGTGATTATGGGGAGAGTAGGAAGTCTTTAAGTAGTGCACAGCTTGATTGGGTGATGAGGTGCAGGTGAGATAGCAGCCTCAGCCCCAGAGTAACGACCAGCAGCAGCTCTACTCCGCATACCTGAGGCAAAGAAAAAAAAAAAAAGCAGAACCACAGAGGGTAAAAAGTCGCCTCGTAACTCAACTACTCAAATTTACGACTGAATACATGGGGAAAAACAAAGATTAAAATGGAGGTTCCAGTCATTTCTGTTTCCAAAAGCCAAATTTAGCCAATTTTATAGATTTCTCAGCAAATTTCCCTTGGCTGATTTAAAATAAACAGTGCACACCACATCCTGTATTTCTATCTGTCTGCACCTGCAGTCATGTGACTTGAAGGTGTTCGTTAATACACAGGATTAGATGTTGCAATCCCTTGTGCCAAGATCCCAGGCAAAACACATTTAGAGGCCCTGTCCAACTGAAAAAAATTGTGGCAAAATCCACCACTGCTCTCCTAAACGAGCAGGACATATGAGACAAAAGCCAGAGGACTGCAGCAAGCCCCTGTGTCCCTGGCAGCAGAGCGAGCAAGCGAATGGCTGTGGGTAAGGAGGAAACATGCTAGCTGGGGAGCTCGCTAAATGTAAGACCGTTTGGGTCGTGGTTCAGTCTGCATCAACGCGGTGTGCAGCACACATGTGTTCTTCTTTCCAAATACATTTCTATTATTTCTTTTATTTAATTATGACTCTAGCACCTGCTTCAATTAGCCTCATGAGCTTTTGCTGTATTACCATCACCTAACTATGCTACAGAGTCCAGGATGGGACTGGACAGCTCTATCCTTTTAATAATGTAAACTCCTAAATATCCAAGAAACGTAAAAGAGACACCTGTCCAATGTTGCCAATGCAGTGTTTCTGCTGTGAACACTTGTAGGTGGTAAGGAGGGTTTTACACATCGTCACTGTAACATTGTGTGCTAGTAAATAAAATCAGTTCAGATATTAGAAAGCGTGTGTTTACTATGACAGAGAGAGCAATTATGCAAAAAGTACTACAGATCTTTTACTCAAATAGCACTAATACTCATGAACAATTTGACCAAACCTCAAGCTGAAACCGTGAATAGTATTTTGCATTAAAAGTAATGAATGCCAAGAAAGCTCTAATGAATTGTACATGAGACCTGTTTTGAGAACGGTTAAGAATCGAAATCGGGACCTACAATCAGAATCAAAATCTGAATGGTTGGAATCCCCAACCCTGCTCAAAGATAAAGAAAAAAAATCAAACAAAACCAAAACAAAACAAAAAGACTTTGTCTTTCTTTTCCTCATCTTTTCACACCAGCAAAGATCTCAGTATGTAGGTCTGGTGTCTAGAGTGAGCTCATCATGAATAGTTTACTTCTTGTTACATAACAGTACAGTCCCATTTGCTTTCATCACATCGCATGCATACACTTGGCCCGCCCGACACACTTGTTCACCGTGAACAGATGCGGTGCGGCGCATGAGGACTCTACTGTCACCTCCTCATAAATACATGAGTGTGTGTTTGTGTGCATAATGCGAGTCGTGTGCGCTCCGCTGACCGCGGCCCTAAACACAAGTCCCTCCATTTAAAGCACTTTGTACATGCTGGCATTTGGCTCTTTGTCTCGGCCTCAGCTGATGGTTGCGTATCTCTGAAGTTTTCAGATGACACATCATGCCAAATTTCTTCAGGGCACCCGGCATGGTAAACATGAGTCAAGCTGGCAATCCGTAGCCACTGGGACACACCTGCTGTGAGCTTTTAAAAGCATGATACAGTTGTCTTATCACGATATAATGGAAAGATTTTCTTAATGTGTGAAATTGTGCTTGGTTATTTTGTATTCTTTTTATTGCATGATAGAGAAAGGATTGCAGAAGAACTAATGAACAACAAAAGTTCTGGACTGCATAGGAAATTACTAAGAGCACAAAACAGAATGGGGGATTTTGTATTTTTGATTATCAGCAAGATTAGTATCTGAAATCTGTGAAACAAACCATTGAGTGGCACATACTGGTACCGCCTAAGTAATGTGTTGCTCCTCTTGCACCTTTAAAGTAAAATGGATGAGTTACTATGACATTGGATATCAGCTGTAACTTGTAGGACAGTACCTCTTTGACAATCTCTGGCATGTACAGTGTAACACACTAGTGTGCATAATTCCTTTTGACAGAAATTATAATGCATCAGTAAGTATAATGCCTATGGGTGTATTATTATTCATTGTGTGCCTTCATATGGACATGTATGGCTTTGCTAATCCTAGAGAGTGTGTATATTACTTGTAGAGGTGGCTCTGTCAGAGGCTATATTTACAGTTTTTATTTTATGAAAATACACAAAACCGAAAAGTCTTTTTGAGCAATTATTGATATGCCATTCCTCTGACTGGTCATATTCATAAAAAAAAGTTCAAACTAGACGTTGATCTTTCAAAGGAAAGCTAAGAATGTGCTCAGCATTTTTATTAAATCTATCTGAACTGAATCTGGAGACTCAACAAAAATGTTTTTTTGTGTGTGTGTGTGTGTGTGAAAAAAAACAGGAAAAAAATTAAACCAAAAAATAAATGAAACGTCTAACAACCATCCCAACCAAATAACGCTTGCATGTAAGGAATGCTGGTCTTAAGCACCGAAATAATCACTATTGGAAGTTCATGATGAGGAAAGTTTTGCTTGGTTTGTTTCCTAGTCCCACACAGGGGGTGGAGCCATTATTGGAAGGCGGGGCATGAGTCCCAGCCATGTTTGAAGACAACAGTTGCCCCTGTGGTGATGGAAACAGTTACCCCAAACTGGGAGAGTGAATCCAGCAGATCCCAGGATCAACAGCTGAGATCTCTGTCTAGGAACAGTTCCTCTAGTAGAGGACCTGAGCTTGAAGGAGGAGCTTGAATCCACAAGGGATGAGAGAGGCTCAATGTACATATAGCCTCTGTATCTCATAAGTATATTTTTCTAGTTCGAGAAAGTATTTTCTTTGGAGGAGAACAACTTCTTATTATGGCAAAATACTTTTCTCAATCTATAATGCAAGCATTGCAGCGCATCGTTGCTCCTCATGCGCTCCAAAGCATGAAGAAATGATGATATTGATGCAAATGGAGCTCATGTAATGAATAATGAGACAGGTGGAAACAAGGAGACAAAGAGAAGCTTTTATCATATCATTCCAGGGAGAAAATGGCTGTGAGCTCACATTTCACTCATTGTTAATGAGAGGCAGCGAAAAACACAAGGAGTGTCACAGGCACGGCAAAGCGGAGCTGCCGATGCACACGTGCGTTACCATGGTTATACGTATGCATAATGCTACCGTACAATATCTTACATCTCATTAAAACCTTTCCACTTGAAATGAGATTTAGATCTGTTTGTAATGAAAAAATAAATCTGTATCACAATCAAGGGTCACATCCACTGCATAGGCTGGAACTACTTCAGTCTTTTCTGGATCATCTACTGAATCTCTCGGCCAGAGCAGACAATTCCAATTCCAATTTCAAACAAATGTAAAGAATGTTTCTGCTTTAAATAATTTAAGGGACTTACTATTGGGACTCAGTGTCTGTAAAAGCTGTTTAAGTTGGAGCTGGTGATGTGTCGTTTATGAACGAGCCGAACTTTGTAGCGAACAAGAAGAGCCGATTCCCGTCAGGGAGAGACAAAGCTTCAGCCGCTCCTGAGGGCGGGACTTTATTTTGATGTGCAACGCATGCGGCCAATCACATGCGAGGACAGAAGATGATCATACCATTATGTGAGTGCCATCCTGCACTAAAGACTTTTATCTAAAGTGTGACAATGTTAAGACTTTGGCCTGTTTGATTTGTTCGCTGTGGTTCAGTTGTTCATCGAAAGCTCTGATTAAAATGTTAAACATAAGGCTTTTATGAAAACAGCAAATTAGAAATGCCTTACAACACAGGAACTACAAACTACAAACGCTAAATTAGGAAAGAATAGAAGGGTCCGAGTGAAACTAAATAAAGAGCCATTTGGGAGTCATAGGAGCCGGCTTTTCTAAGGTAGCTGAGCTAAAATAGTCGGATCTCTGAAAAGAGCCGTATCCGAACACAGAGCCGTATCTGATCACTAGCTGAAGCACCTGGATTCGGGTATTATAGCATCGGCTCTTGCAAACTTCGCTTTTTTTTTTTTTTTTTATTATTTCATTATGCATTATTTGACAGCCCCAGGTAGTAGATTGAAGAGATACTAACAACGGCAACTCATATGACTCGACTGCAGTGCTATATGTATTGCCAGATATTGGACATACGGTATAATGTCTGCTTTGGGAAATTGAAAATGTCAGGTACAGGTGTAATAAATATTTTAACATTAAACCATACGGCAGAATCTGTATTTACTGTGGAGATACAAATGCTAGTAAATCATATATGAAGCCGAGGGATGCAGCTGTTGTTGCCCAGAAACTCAAAACATGAGAATGCTTGTTTGAAACAACAACTGACCTTAGCACCCCTCCCCCTACCCCACTGTGTCATATTGTGTACAATCTAATGAAGCCAACATTCTGCAAAACCATTTGCCCCACCAATGCATATTTGGTGTTGTACTGTAGAGTATCACAGACAGCGATGCAGTCTGCAGCAAAGGCGGCTAATTATGGTTATCTTCTGTCAGCAAACAAAGTGTATTCAAACAGCTGCCACGATGTTTTGCCTGTGTGCCATAATAGCTTCTGCTGTTACTAATGGAGATGAGCGTGTCAACAGGCTTCAGCCCACAGATGCCAATAATTATAATTTTCTGGCAGCAACTGTATCAACACACATAGACGCACTGTCAAATGCAATTATTTGTTCACACACATATTTCAGTACATTACGAGCAGTTGCAAGAGCAGTTGCAAGAGCCGTCTCTGAGGTGAGGTGATGCTTTGCTGGTGACGCTGTTGGTGATTCATTCAGAATTTACTGCACGCTCAACCAGCATTCTTCAGCAACATGCCATCCCATCAGGTGTCTGTGCTTATTGGGACCATCATTAGTTGACCAAGAAGGAAAGTGGTAATTATCTGACCTACACCGAGTTGAGATGGTTGGTTTGGATGGGTCGATAGCGTGATGGCAAACCAGCCAACAAGTGCTCAACGCCTCCGGGAAGTCCTTCTTTTCTGTTGAAAGACTGACTGTTGGAAAACCATTCCAAGTGACTACCTCATGAAGCTGACTGAGAGAATGCCAAGAGGGTTCAATTCAATTCAATTCAATTCAATTTTATTTATATAGCGTCAATAACAATACAAATCGTCTCAAGACGCTTTACAAAAACCCGGCCTGAAACCCCCAGAGCAAGCCTGAAGGCAACGGTGGCAAGGAAAAACTCCCTTTTAACAGGAAGTAACCTCGAGCAGAACCCAGCTCATATGGAGGGACCCATCTGCCTAAGGCCAGCCGGGTACAGACAGAAGAAAGAGAGAAGAGAACGGCAAGATAAACATACATCTGTCATAGATACACATATCTGACTAAAGCGTTCAAAGCTGTCACCAATCAGGCATAACATTATGACCACTAACAGGTGAAGTAAATAACACTGACCATCTTGTGACAATGCAATGTTCTGCTTTGGACCTGGCATTCGTGTGGATGTTACTTAGACATGCAGCACCCACCTAGACCAGACCAGGCACCCCCACCCCATAGCAATGACACTCCTTGATGGCAGCAGTCATCCCCAGCAGGATGCAACCTGGCACAGGCACACACACAAAAATAGTACAAGGTGTTGACCTGGGCTCCAAATTCACTAGATCCCAAACTGATCAAGTGTCTGTGGGATGATCCACAGAGGCCCCTCCCCTTAACCCATAGGACCCAAAGGCCCCCCACTAACAACTTTCTGTTGCCAGACACCACAGGACACCCTCAGAAGGCCCATGTCCATTCTCTGATGAGTCACAACTGTTTTGGAGGCACAGGGGAGACCTACACAATATTAGGATCTCAGTTGTGGACTACTCAGATCAATGTCCAGATTTCTGCTGGTTTAATGTCCATTCCTTGTGTTTCTTGGCACAAGCAGTTCTAAGACGGCCCAATTTACACACTCTCCTCTCAAGAGTCGATCACCATCTCGATTAACCTGAAAGAAAGCTGCAAACACAACAGTGACAGTTTCCAAACAAACCCTCTAAGTAAAGGAATCCTCACCATCTACTGCAGCTCCCTCTAGAGCAATCCTCAAACGTGTTATCACAGTCAGTCGCGATGACACTCCACGGAGGGTCTCATCAAACTTGTCTAGTGTTAGAAACACATGGTTTCTTCATATTTACTGATTCCGGTTCTGCGTGGGAGAGTGAGTGTTTCAAAGTGAGTATACGCAGGTATGAGAAAGAAAAACAATCATGCTCACGCTGACTTTCATCCTTTTTGAATAATGTTTTTATGTTTCATCCTACAAGGAAAATAATAGCAATTTTCAAATGGTCAGTGCTTTGAGGCTAACTTGAGATACAGAGGATTTAAAGCTGCTCAAAGTGATTGTGCACGAGAGCTATGCAAAGACTGCATGTGGCTTTTTTTTATCTGCATTTTACAGTATAAATACACTGCTCTTCATTCTTTCACATTGTTTCTTTCTTTACATCTTCGTCTAAATGTCATTTAGCCAAATCCAGTTCTACTTTTTATTCAAACATTACGTTTTAAAAGTTTGGAAATGGTGTGGAAAGGCTCAAAAAGACCTTAAAAAGTAATATAAACAATATCAACTGCATTTGACTTGTTGGCTAAGGCTAGGTGGTTATCTCCAGCTATGTGATGTTTTGAACCATAGATTGTATATAAATATGGACAATACGTCCCCACTTCCTTTTATTGGCCAAACTGACGCTAGTTTCCCATGGATAGGGTCCCATGACTTGCGACTTTGGAGCCGGAGTCTAAGCAGTACAGCCTGAGAGTGGAGCCACGCGGAGCCTTGTTATTGATGATGCACCCACACTTCCTCTAGACTCACTCGTATTTTTGTTTTTATTAATACTACGCTCTGCTCTACCTCCACCAATGTTGGATTATACACTGTACTTATTTATTTATTTTTTTCCAACTCTCCCTGTCCTACGGGACTGCTTCACGGGATGGTTGGCATGGCAATTTGAAGTCATCATGAGGTCACATGGGCACTTGAGTATGCATCAGTATTATATTAACCACCCAAAATTACTTAAACCATCCTTGAAAATGTATTTGACGTGTAATTTAGTGTTTTACTTTGGCCCGAGTCCCATTCACTAACATGGAGGAGGTCGAGCTTCTGACCTATACTGCAGTCAGCCACCAGGGGGAGCTCTGCTTGCTTTGTCTTCACTTTTGAGGAGCTGTTCCGCCATCCATCTTTATACTGACCATGCATTTCCAGTGGAAATACTATCTTCTCCAGTTTCAAATGACACCCAGCATGGCAATGTGAACCAGAGTGGATTGTGTGTATCCAGTAAAATCTGGCAGAAAGGAAGACAAAGGGTTGATAGTCTGCTTTTCTGTTTTGAGGCTTTTAGAAGGAGTAGTAACAATATTCATGGTAGTAAAAGCCTGACTCTATTTGCATTTTAGATTTAATAGTATCTTATTCTGTGACATTGTAGAGTAGCGCCTGAATGTTCAAAGTGACAGTTCTGTTTCAGTTTCTATGGCCCTTATGGAATAACAAAATGGCAAAAGTGACACTGTCTGATTAGTGTATTGTGCATGAGAGCCATTAGCAGCACGCAGATTTGCCAGACAGATTCCCCGTCAGCAGGCAAAGAGCTATATGACACATCTCAAATGGCTAAAATGAAGAGCCTGTCGAGTACCACGGTGACTAAAGTGGATAAAGCATCACTGTGCATCGTTTCTGTTGGATCAGATTCGGTGGTTGCGGTTGCAAAAGGTCAAGTAACGTCACTGTCCACTCACTCAGTGTCACAAGGCAACTATTCATTCCATTGAGAGAACTGCTAATGTGCTCAAAGACTCAAAGGCTATATTTCAACATTTCAAAAGTGTCTCTTAACCAAAGAGGTTGCTCATATTCCATAGAGGTTGGCCTCAAAGTTGTGGGGCTGACAAACTAAAAGTGGTTTTGTTTTTTTCAGGTGGAAATAGAAAAACCTTGCCTCGGACAAAAGGGTTTAATAATAACATATACGGTATGTGCGCTGCAGACTACCTTTAATAATGTGGCCAATATAGGCGTTTCCGTACCTCTACAGCTTGCAAGAGCTCTGAAACTATGGTCTGGTTAGGGGCCAATTTGGCTGACCTCGTTAGTATTCATCACCAGAAGAGACGGGCAGCCTGCCGAAACGAGGGAGAAAAGGGAAGACAGAAAAGTGCATGTCGGGTTAATACCCCTTTCTTTCTATACATTTTTTTTGTCACAATTAATTCAGGGGTGTCATGGGTTTGTATAAGTATGTCGCAGCACGCTGCCATCCTATGTTCTAGGAAAGTATTATCCTCTGATAGACGACGTTGCTCTCATCTGATGACTCCATTAATCTATATTCAGCAGGCAGCCTTAGCTACTCCATTTAAGGCTACAGACACCACTAGGTTTAAGATTAGGCAATTAAAAACTTTCTGAGCTAGGTTTTGTTCAAAAGGAACAAAAAGTTGGTATAATGTTATATAACGCATCTAGTAACGTCTCGTTTCCTGCTCTCTTTCTGTGTCACTCTCTCTCTCTCTCTCCCCTTCCTCTATTCTCGCAAGATTTAATCCGTATTCAGCGTGTTTTTATATATTTATGTGCAAGCCTTTGATGTCTTTTATTCATCTGCACCACTCTGGAATCTATTCCCTTCACTCAAACCAACCCTGTCCTTGTACATCACAGGAGAAGGACAGACAGCGAGACAGAGTGGGAAGGTAAAAGTCATGTCAAGCAAAGGCTGCTGCCGAATTATTACAAGTGAGGGATAAGAGCTGGAAAATAAAGCAAGAGGCAAAAGGAAGGAAGAAAATAAAAGTATAACGAAGTTCGGTGTCACAGTTGGTTAAATGCTTCACAAACTACTGGAAGGCCAGGCGTGCAAAAGTGGTCGCCTGCAAACAACAAATGTGAATTTTAATAGCTTTGGTGATTCATTAATCGGGGGTTAAATTGTGCCGGGGCCCACTTATTCAAGCTCTCATTACCGACATTCAATCTGATTCAGCCTCATTGCTTCCCCATCCTCACAAAGCTCAATTAACCCCTGGCCATAACTTACATCAAGCACCAAAAGCAGGTCAAATGAGCCCAGTGCTCAATACTTTTGACTTAATACCAGCAAAATTAATGACATTCCCATTAGCCATTGATTTAATTTAGCGCTAATTATCAAATGCTGCCATGCTAAAACATTAAACTAACATGGTATAGACTTCTAATGTTGACATAAAGCCTAAGGGGGAACTACAGTTTCATACAACCTGGACCTTATTTCTGGCATATAATACGATCGTTTACTCACCCATATAACTTCGTGTCATTTTTAGTCCTTCGGAAGATATTTAGCTCCAGCTGAGCGCTGCGTATATCCATAAAGTGGGAGTGACTGGGGCACCAAAACGCAGCCTCTAAATAACACATTATCTACCACGAAACTCGTTCATTTCACCAATATTTTATTATGATACGCTAGTGCTATTCCCTGTTGAGTCCGGAGTTACCTGTTATCATCATCCAGGATCTCTAGATTGACCTACTAACCTCTGACCGGGATGATGTCATCTCTGAGCACCCCGGTCACTCCCACTATATGGATATACGCGACGCTCCACTGGAGCTAAATATCTTCCGAAGGACTAAAAATAACATCAAAGTGATACGGGTGAGTAAACGATCGTATTTTATGCCAGGAACAAGGTCCAGGTTGTAAAAAAAACGGTAGTTCCCCTTTAACAAACAAACAATCTTAGAGTCAGCCTAGGTTTTCTTAATAACAAGATGTATGAATGAGCATCACTACTTCTCTTTCTTATGTAGGACCATTTTGCTCCTCAAAAGTGACGCCAAAGTATGAAGTAATGAAAACGCTACTGAGTCTGGAGGAAGTGTGGAGACTCTGGCGCCAAACTCGCAAGATGGCGCCACTCGTATCCCGGGGTAATTAGGGTCAGTTTGGCCAATGCGTGTCAGTGTGGATGTGGTGTCCATATTTATATACAGTCTATGACAAACACCTGTTAAAAAGTGATCACCAGCTTGCTGTGTTTTGCACTTGGGTTCCCCCTATAGCATCTCTTCCTAAAACATGTCGGACAAGTACAACAAAAGAAATCGAACCAAAAGTAGAAGACTGGGAAGGCAGAGAGAGCGAGGATTTTACAAGTGACAGCTGACAAAGTTAAAAGGCAGGCTAATTACTACAATGGAAGGCTGACTAACTAGAGTCTGCTGCAGAATCTAAATAGACAGTGATGTACAATATCTGTAATTTGCAATAAATTGGGTAATTTTAATGATGGGTCTAGAGAGGGGTTTCCTGTGCACTCCCGTAATCCCGTAGTAAAAAACAACTCTATTTGTGCAGGTATTTGTTGTCGAATTAACGGTGTTATAAATCAAATCAGGGCCTTTGAGGTGCGGCTCCAAAAGTGGCTAAGCTTCTAATTATGATGCACAAAGCATGCACAGTGTGGCTGATTTGAATAGGGTAACAAACCGATGAATATCTGCGAGTGACCGAGAGAGGACAGAATAGATTTGAAATAAATTGGAGTGTATTAGCATTTCTCCACATCCCAGAGCCTGATAAAGAGCAGAGGAGCATGCGGCGAGAGAGGAAACGGAGCGAGGGCCGTGCCTTTGCTCGGCTCCATTACAATGGTAATTAACAGCAGATAAGCAGCTGACGGAGCACGCTCGCTCTGATTACGCATGGTTGTGGCCTCCACTCGTGTGGTGCTTCAATTATTGTTATTTTTCATTACGCATTATCTGCCTCTCGGAATGATAAAGAAACCTAATTCGTGAGTTTTACACACTTTTCTGTGTCTGAGAAATTGATATATCGTTTAGGGAAAAGCCATGAAATGGTAAAGGGACGGCTTCCCACCCACAAAGCCTTACAATGTGAAGAATGCGGGAATGAGCCGAGACCGAGATGAGTGCTTTTGGGGCTCTTGTGACTTCAGTGGAGCATAACTACATAGCTCGGAGTTTAAAGACGTGGTGGCTGCATTCTCCAACCCTGAAGTCATTGAATGAAAGCTACAGAAATCCTACTAATCCTCTCGATCATCAAAAAACATTCTAACACACTTCTTACTATACACCATAGTGTTCTGATTAGTTGTATTCATTACTTTCTGCTTAGAAATACATTTCTTAGCTCATTTACAACATGAAAAAGTTTTCCAATGCGATTTCTTTGTTTTACGATGAAAAAAAAATCAAAAATCTCCATCGTGATTATATTATGAATGGCCCAGTTTTCATAAAAGTGGAGAAAATCAGTCAGTAAAAGTGTGAATATGTAATTTAATTCAACCGATTTATTTTACAGAGATGATACTCCCTGACCAACACAGAGATGGTGCGGTTGGAACTCAACACAGAGGCGAGTTTAGACGCTTTTTAGGCAAATTCAAAACGGGTCACCAGAAGCATTTGCAAGCAAAAGTGTAGAAAGATAACGTGTGGTAATTGCTGCTACTTAAATGTGTCCTCTAACTATTAAAGGGGACCTACCGTTTTTTACAACCTGGACCTTATTTCTGGCATATAATACGATTGTTTACTCATCCATATAACTTTGGTGCCATTAGGAGTCGTTCGAAAGATATTTAGATCCAGCGGAGCTCTGTGTATATCCATATAGTGGGAGTGAATGGGGCACCGAAACGCAGCCTCTAAATAGCGCATTATCTGCCGCAAAACTCGTTCATTTCACCAATATTTTGTTATGATACGCTAGTGCTATTCCCCGTTGAGTCCAGAGTTACCTGTTATCATCATCCGGTAGTTCCTCTTTAAGTCTAGTTCGTTAGAGTGTTGTTCTAGCTTTTAGTTTGCAGCTTGGTGATGATCAAACCCATCACCAAGGTTTCAATATGTTTTACACCGTGTAGACCCTGTTTTACCGAGCACCATACTGGTCTGATCCTAGAATCACCTCCACGTATTAAATGTTTTATTGTGTGATTCAAAATGAACCTAATTGTAAAAGTCACCTGATATCACAGACCGCTCCCTTTACTGGGCCAACAAACCTCACTCATCCCTCCCTTTGCTCCTATGGCTCACTGCAGAGGTCCTCACCACTATACAGTCTGCAGTGCTGCAGAGAAACAGAACTATTTTCTTTCGGCAGTGATGCAAGAACCTGCCTAAGATTACTCTTTAGGCCAATATGCACCTCTAACCAAGAGTGAAGTGGTTTACTGAACGCCGGCAGCAACAGCCCAGTCTGCCAGTGAGTTTTACAAGGAACAGGAGCACAGACAGAAGTCAGCGCTGAGCTGCTCACCCTGTGGGGAGAACAACCAGATTAATCTGACCTGCTTCATTGTAACACTTCACAGCAAATGGTGCGTGTGAAGTGAATTGGAAACACAACACTTGGCTCACTAACAAAGGAAGCACCAGCTAACAAAGCAGCACATGAAGGAACCTCTTCCCTTTGATGGACTGATGACTGGGCACACCTAGCCAACAGGGTACACAACTAAACAAAGATCCACTGCAGGAAAATGTTTAACACGCACAAGCCTGAATAGGGGCAATGACAGTGTCAATGTATTTTGTTGGCCTCACAGCAAGAAGGTTCTGGGTTCAATGGAGTTTGCATGTTCTCCCTGTGTCTGTGTGGGTTCTGTCCAGGTACTCCGGCTTCCTCCCACTGTCCAAAGACATGCTAGTTAGATTAATTGGTGATTCTAAATTGGCCATACTTGTGCATGTGAATGGTTGTCTGTGTTAGCCTTGCGATAGACTGGAGACGTGTCCAATGACAGCTGGTATAGACCCCGCCGTGACCCTCCCTAGGATAAGTGGTTACAAAATATTAATGAATGAATGAACCTATACATTGTCTGAAAGCAGGAAGCCTCACAACACAGTGTGAGGTAGCAATATCACTGTGAGAATGCTTTCTTTAATAGTTCACTCTGTGTGTAACACAATTTTCACAGGAATCCAAGAAAAAAAAACACTTTCTTTAGAGACAAAAACTAGACTGTATATTGAAGCAAATATTGAAATTAGAAAAACATAAAGATGGGCACCATGGCCAAAAATATGTCGATGTCATGTTGGGCTGGTGACTCACTTGCAACCAGAATCTGCACAGTGGTGACATGTGGTATTAATCATCCTGCCTGCTCCCAACGATGGCCCATGGACTATCTCAGCTGTTGGAATCTTGACTGTCTTGAACCAGCATGGATGCTTACTGTACACTTAAAGGGGAACTACTGTTTTTTACAACCTGGACCTTATTTCTGTCATAAAATACGGTTGTTTACTCACCCATATAACTTATGTGTAATTTGTATTCCTTCTGGAGATATTTAGATCTGCGTATATCCATATAATGGGAGTGAATGGGGCACCGAAACACAGCCTCTAAGTAACGCATTATCTGCCACGAAACTTGTTCATTTCACCTTTGTTCATTTCAATACTTTGTTATCGTACGCCAGTGCTATTCCCCGTTGTTATCATCATCATGATAACAACAATGATGTCTTCTGACCTTGATGATGTCATCTCTATGCGCCGCGCGCACCCGTGACGGTCGGTTTGTTTACCTGTAATTTGCTACTGCTAGTTTTTTTGCAACATGGCTGAATATTTTTCCGATTCTGAGGTTGTGGACGAACCATAGCAGTGGCAAATTACAGGTAAACAAGCCGACCGTTGCAGGTGCGACACAAGAACCATCAAGCCTACCTAATTAACAACTGCTATCAGTGTGTTTATGTACAAAAACGACTAAAATTATGACATTTTTTAACTACCAAATACCTCAAATTCACCATTCAGTAGGAAAACAGTAATTCTGATGGTTTATTATTATATGTTTTGTACACTGTTGCCAGCACAACCTGTCCAAAATTCAACACACACACACAAAAAATGAAAGGGAAAATTTGCTCCTCCTGGAACTCTCCGCAGCATTTTTTAATCGAGTAATCTCTCCTCTTTCTCTTGGTTGATGAGGTACAGTCTGATCCTCGGAGTGTGTGCGGGTGTGTATAGGTGTGATTACCCTGAGCTGCTGCTGCTGAAATAGAGGACAAAGGTGCTTTACCCTACATGACTGCAATCAGGAAGAAAACATCCACACATAACTAGGTCATTCAGCAGTGTGACTTATAGAGGATTACACACAAACACACAGACAGGTAAGATAATACGGGCTATTTGTTGGAGAGTAAATGACCAAGGATACACACAGACACACACTGTATCATCCAGTTATATTTTAGGTGTGTTTTAGGTATCTACCATAGACTGTATAAAGATAGACGACAGAACAGCTCCTCAAAAGTGAAGGCAAAGCAAGTAGAGCTCCCCCTGGTGTCTGGCTGCAGTAAAGGCCAAACTAAAACACCAAAGTACACGTCAAATCACTGTCTTGCAAGGATGGTTTCAGTCATTTTAAGTAATCGATATCGTGGCTCCACGTGGCTCCACCCTCGGACCGTACGGTACAGACTCTGGCACCGAACTTGCAAGATGGCGCCGCCTGTATGCCCAGGAAAATGGGGTCAGTTTGTCCCATGCAAGGAAGTGGACCCAGGTTGTCCATATTTATATACAGTCTATGCTGTACTATACCCTCCGTCATAGCTACATGTGGTCCCTTTCTGCTGCTGTCTCTTTACATACACTCACTCATTTCAACAAAAAGCCTCTGACATCAACAAATTGACAAAGAAGCATCCCCCCATCCCCTTCCAGCATGGACAAAATGTTAGCATAGCTGTCACAGCCAATCACAGAGTATCACACTCACTCAGGGACGAGGATACTAAAGTTGCAATGGCAAGGAAACAGGCAGTCGGGCCGACGGTAGCCCCGCAGGTCATGAACACGCAACAGCAGTCAGTGAACTGGATTCACCCGTCAACTGTGGTGGGAGCAACTTCTGAATGAAAACCTTGAAAACGCCCTGAAGTCTTCAAGCCGAAAACACGAATACATGTGACAGAAGGCAACATAAGCAATTCATTCAAATTCAGCTCAGGGAGAATAATGATTTGGATGGAAGTCATTCCTTCTGACAGGAATGATATTTCTGACTGAAACAATATTACGTCCAGATCATGTTACGTAATATTTAATTACCTTACATTTTTATAATTATCAGCTGGTGCTGCAGTTAATAATTTATTTTACAAATCCATCTCTTCAAAGAACCAGTAAAATAATATTATCGAGAGAAAAAAATATGATAGCGAGCTGCTACTTCTATTTAGTGTGTTAGCTGCTCTTTATTAATCCAGCTGTACCACCTCAATCTCTGGTTAATGAACCCTTTTTATCCCTACCTTCCTCCGATCGTCCTCAGTTCAATTTAAACCCTGTTGACATAAACTTTGTATTGAGGTCTCTTCGCACATTGGATACAAAAAAAGCTACTGGTGCTGATGAATTAGACCCCTTTTTTCTCCGTCTTTCAGCTAATTTGATTGCTAAGCCAATAATTTACATACTCAATCTCTCCATCTCATCAGGTTCCATTCCGAGTATCTGGAAAATAGCAAGCGTAGTCCCCCTTCACAAGGGTGGTGATTCCTGTAATCCAGATAACTACAGACCCATCTCTAAATTGTCTTGCTTGGCCAAACTACTAGAGTCCTCAATAAACCTTCAACTCAAAAAATTTCTATCTACTAATCTCATTTTGAATCCACACCAATCTGGCTTTAGGCCACAGCACAGTACTCTCACTGCCACCACTCTGGTCTTGAACAATATTATAACTGCCCTGGATAAAAAAAGTCATTGTGCTGCCATTTTCGTTGACCTCTCCAAAGCCTTCGACTCAGTCGATCACACTCTGCTGCTGGAAATATTAATTAAGACAGGCTTTGGCCCCGTGACTTGCACCTGGTTCAAAAATTATCTATCAGATCGACAACAGTTTGTTTCACTTGGCTCTACTCATTCCCACCTCTTACCCATTACTAAGGGTGTGCCGCAAGGATCAATTCTGGGCCCAGTCCTCTTCACATTATACATACATAACATATCTTCATCATTATCAAACTGCTATACTCATTTATACGCAGATGATACAATCTTATACTGCATCGCAAACTCACCTGAAATAGCCATAAAAAATCTGCAAACTTCCTTCAATATTCTACAGACAGCATTTTTTAATCTTAAACTTACCCTGAATGCACAAAAAACTAAATGGATGTTCTTTTCAAATTCTAACAACACATGCTCTAATCTTCACATCCGCACTCAACATGGTTCCCATATAGAAAGAGTCTCTGTGTATAAATATCTTGGCATTTGGATTGATGATAAACTTACATTCAACTCTCATATCGATCATCTTGTAAAAAAACTAGGTCAAAAAATTGGTTTTCTTTATCGAAACAAATCTAATTTTCCATTGGCATGCAGAAAGAAATTAGCTGAAGCTGTTCTCATGTCCGTTTTAGACTATGGTGACATCATTTACATGCATGCCTCTGCCTCCACTCTTAAACCCCTAGATACCATTTACCATTCTGCCCTTAGATTCATTACTGGTGCCACCTACTCCACCCATCACTGTACGCTGTATGGCTTAGTAGGGTGGACCTCCCTAGCTCAAAGACGTGACTCCCACATGTTTCTATTCATTTATAAAGCCCTCATCGGCAAACTTCCCATCTACATCTCTTCATTACTTGTTGAGTCCACAATCACTTACAATACCCGCTCTAGCAACTGGTTGCAATTGTATATTCCCAAAATTCGGACTGAGCTGGGGAGGTCTGCCCTCTCAGCTTATGCCCCACACATCTGGAATCATCTACAGCTAACTCTTAAGTTAAACTCACTCGTCCCATTCAATCACTTCAAATCATTAATTACTAATTCCCTGTCCACCGTTTGCAATTGTTTCCTCTGATCCTTTTTTTTTCATTCTGTTCTTTATGGTATTTTATTGTGAATATCTGTTGTGTATTTTGTTTGTTTTGCTCTGTACTCTCGTCTGCACTGTAAATGAGGCTCGCCTCAGTGTACTAGCGAGTTTAAATAAAGGTAAAAGAAAAAAAGAAAGACAGTACAACAGGTCAGAGCTTATGAATAAGAAGTCATATTTTCTTGACGCAGACGACTTGCCTTTCTAATTAGGAGCCGCAACTGTGTGTGATTCAACAGATGCTGGAGGTCACTAAATAAGACTTCCCAGCAAAACAGTAATTAGTTCATTAGTCCGTCTTAAACATTACACATCAGACTTGATTTGTGGATAAGAAAATGCAAGACTGTTTTTTTTTTTATTTCCTTCATTTGCAAAATGGTTAAAGGGTATTTTTCATGTGCTGCTTGTTTCAAATCCTCCCACAGCATTTCAGTGTGATTCAAGTCTGATAAATATCTTAATCAGACCATTACCTAACACTCAGTTTATTTCTTTTTTTTCTTTCTTTCTGTTACCTCCATATCCTGTGATCTTTTTAGGAGGAGCTTGGAGAGTTCCTTGTGTATCAGATGATTTGTTCTTGGGCTGAATTTGAGAGGACAGCCAGTCCTGGATGAGGCGGCAGTTGTTTGGAATCCAGATGATTTTTTTTTTTTCTCTCACAGTGGAATGATTTATTTAAGTGAATTCGGAGATGCGGATTTTTTTGTTTGTTTTTTTCTGAAGGCCTTACGGAACATTTTTAGATCGCTTAAATACATTTAAATAAGAACCGCCTCTCACTCCCTATGGAGCTTCTATTGACTGGGACCTGCTTATGATTTTAATAGATTTGAAGATGTGGTGAATGTGAGAGTGTATCAACTGTGTGCTTGATCATATGTGTCAAAAGAGCAACATGGGCTGTACTGTAAAACAATTGTGTACATGATGTGTAGACTACTCTCAGCCCAACCATGCAATCCCATTGTGTGACTCAATAGCTAATGGCGATGACAAATTTCTGAATGATCTGTCATCCGTTAGTAATTTTATATTTCATGAATATAAAAAAAAGCTAAAAAACAGAGTCAACCTCAACTGAAACTTTAGGATGAGAAATGAAATGTCTACGTGAAACCCAAACAGATAAAGCTCAACGTAATAGTCGGTTTATGCTCCTGCGTCAATTTGACGGTGCAGCTACGGCGACAGCCCATACCCTACGAAGACCCTAATGCCGTAGCCTGACGGGAGCCTACCCCAGAAATGTAACTGTGAGTGCTGTGATTGGTCCACTTCGTCGTAGCTTCTGTGTAGGAACAAAAATTAACCCGACTGACAAAAAAAGACACAGCGCCAACTAGTGTCTGGATGGTGTTTTTACAGAACAAGTCAGACTGACGAGGGCACAAGTATAAATTTCTCACTCTGGTGTAGGCTACATGCGTAGGTTACGCCGTCAAACAGGAACTTCATCCTCACTCATTCACAGTTCTCTCTCTCTTCTCACTTTTGTAATCAGATGTCTGTGGGAGTTCTTCTGTTCTACCCTTCAGATTTTGTAACAATCGGCCTAAATTCTATAAATTTGTTTGCACTGCAGATGTCGTTTTAGATGGAAACTGCCGCGACCCTCTTCCATCACATTCACCTCTAATCTTCACATCGATGGTCCAGTGTGACCTAATCAGAGTCCACTCCCTGTCCCATGCAGAGCTCCAGCATTCTCTTCTTCTCACCACCACCACCGCCAGTGTCTAGACCCACGGAGGAGGTTTCTACACAAAGCATGGTCTTAAGTTTTACCCCTCAAAATGTATGATGTGTCATTTGGGTCTAATCAGCAAATGCTTTAACAATTTTCTATTGTTTATGTTTTTCAAATTCAGTTCAATTCAGTCCAAATCAAATCACTTTAAAGGGAATATGTAGCTAAAAATAGACACAATCACAATCAATAGACTCCCAAAGACATATAAACAGCACACACAGTAGAGCATACAACAATCCCAAATACTTTATAAAGTGCTTCAATATATCGTGCATTTTTGCAGAAACCTTTTTTTACTTTTAAAAAATCTTTAATTTTTTGTTTGTATAGCTGCATCTTCAGTTCAGTGTGCATTTAAGAGCTGGAGATGACGATCAAATTCCTTCTCTGTGTCCCGCAGCCTGGACTGCGAGGTCTGCGTCCTGAGGGGAGCCACTCGAACTCGGGACACAGAACATGGGAGGGGGTCCTGTGAAATCCTGTGAGCTGATTTCACAGTCTGCTGATCATATACGTCAGCAAGAGTTCGGTTGGGTTGCTCAGTGATTTTTGAGCAGACTTTAACTATGTTCAGCAGGCGGTTTCTGTTCCGCAGAGAAATCGAGAAACCAGCAAGTGGAAGAAAAGGTTATTATGGTTACAACGGAGGTATAATAGAATGTGATCTTTGTTAGTCTCGAATGAGTTCAGCTTCTTGAGTAGGTACTGTCTCTGTCTTTAAGATTTCATTTGTGTTGGAGGAAAACTTTAGTAAGTTGCTCCCAGTTATCCTGTCTCCCCTGATTGAAATCCAGCTGCCCTCATCTTAGTGCTTAGATGTTAGACTTCATTAATTCGTGTGGCTTACATTTACATGTTAAGGCTTCCATTGCAGGTCAAGAAGTGTCATAAGTAATGGCAAGCATCTGCTCTTCTAAGCAACTGACTCAGAACTGATACGACAAAGCAGAGGAAGATATAAACAAGCATTTGGTCTTTTTTTTCTCCTTCAAATTTCCACAATGCGTTTTGCATCCGCCAGTAATCGAACGCCTCCGAGAAGAAGCCGATTAATGTTCCAAATCCAACTACAGTGTGTCTCTCTCTCTCTCTCTCCAGTTTCGTTATCGAAGGGATTGAGTTCCAGGTTCCCGGGATTTACGACTCCGTGTAGATAGTTTGCAAAGAGATGTCACCATAAATCTGATGGCGTATCTTCTTTTCTCGAGATAAACCTCTACACCGAGCAGCATCTGCGAGGGAAGTGGCTCCCGAACCAGCCGCTATTGTGGAGAGACGAATGACTCAGAGCATATTTAAACTGTCAGATTGATTACCAAGCACAAACACAAGAAGGAACCACTGTAACCATGGTAAGTGTACACAATAAAAAGATGGTTTGTCAAAAGTGTGGCACCAACTCAAAAACTCCTGTCAAAACCCAGAAAATGCAGAAGAAAATTACAGAACACTTCATTATAAGCATTTCGAGAAGACATTTTCTTACACGTGCACACTTCAAACCTGCGCATTAAACTCTCGGTGCAGCACGGGCGTCTCAGCGCTTGTCAGAGCTAATTACGAGATGAAGGGAATTAGCGCAGGTTATTACGAGAGAGACGCAGCGATTTCATTGTTTGTGATAACAGCTCAAAAGGAAGCACGAAGGCAAAGTTGGTAGACGCACGACGGATGTAAGTGAGTAAAGACAATACAGTCGAGCATGTAACGTCTGATCTGATTAAGACTCACTTTGAAAATAAAACAGAACACCTAATTACTGCAGGGAATAATTATCGCCTCGGTAAATAATCACAGATAGGCTATAATAGCTGATAGTGTGAAGTCACATGGTGAGATGTATTCATTGTGATATTGTCATTGTTATTGTAAATCCAGTGAGAACTCAATGAAAACACATTCTGGATTTGTAATGACGCTTTTTTTATATGAGTTTCTGCTTTGCTGCATCACTGATCAGTGATATAATTATTTACAAGATCTGATCGTGTCATATCAGAGAAAAAAAAAATGTCTCTCTCCCAATATGACTTTTTTTTTAATCAAGTGTAATGAATGGACAAATCCTCTTACATCCCAGTTTTAAAAAAAAACAAGAGTAATGGGCCATTAAATCCATTAAATCCATGTGAGAGAGCAAAATGCTGCTATTTATTGTGAATGGGACCTGGCTTTGCGGCCCAGCTCCGTGTTTAAGCACAATATTGAGTTGTAGGTCACCCCGTTTTGGGCACGGTTCAAGTTCCCAGCGCGCCGTCGCTGCAGCGATGCACATAAAACAGAGATAAAGTGAAACATAGGGCTTGGCAGTATGTACAAGCATATAGCATTAATAAAACACGGCTTGAATGATTAAAACCAGGAGTGATGTCTGCTCCGTCAGATGTTTGCGAGAAGGAGCAGTAGACATGCCTTTAAAGTCACTTCCACTCAAAATATGTCCTGAATACATTCCTGCTCCACTGTGTTGTTTCCTGTCATCGGTTCGGAAAGATGCCTGTGCACGGTTTGACGCGGTTTCTTTCATCTCCTGACGCAGGGATATTTCCCCGAGCTCACCTGAAAGTATCACAAATACTCCCGAAGGCGATCCGAGTCCGGGACGCGCCTTAGAAACATATGAGGTGCTTTTAAGCTGTCTGTGGAAAGCATTTATGTGACTCAAAGTCTTATTCAAAGCATTCCAATATTAAAAAGCATTGGGAAATCACAGCTTGATGCAAATGTGCCTGGACACAATGCAAATAACAGATGAAACCAGATGAAAACCAACCCAATCACAATTTTTTTTGTGATTCCCACTGAAACTTAAACATAGGACCTACTCCTGTATGAATGGAATGAAAGCTGCCTGTCCAGTTACAGGACCACAACACCTGTCTGGTGTGTGAGGCAACGGGTATCTCAGAAAACAGCTGCCCATTCAGAGCACAGCATGTAAATTATGCAATAACACTAAATTTGCTAATTAGTAGCAATAACACAGCTGGAATTGATGGGAATATAATTAGTACTAATTAGTATTGGAGGATTTAAAGCTTCATGCAAGTTAAAAATTACAACAAGGGATAACCAAACTCTTACAGTTCATCCAGTGTGGACCATGGCTGCAGGTACTACATATTATAGCAACCAAAAGAGTAGTTTTCAAAGCATGACAGTCAGGCAGCGGTCAGGAAAAACCATGGGAACGCAAGTCATTAGGATTTATGAATGCTTTTACCCTAAAGCAGCAGTTTAATAATTAATTCCAGCTTGGATGGAAGGGGCTAAATTACAATGTGGAAAATACACCGATCAGCCACAACATTAGGTCATTAGACCAGACCAGGCACCCCCAGCCCATAGCAATGACACTCCTTGATGGCAGCAGCCATCCCCAACAGGATGCAGCCTGACACAGACACACAAACAAAAACGCTTTAGGAACAACTAAAAAAACATGACGAACATCACAAGGTGTTGACCTGTCCTCCAAATTCACTAGATCCCAAACTGATCAAACTGATCTGGGATGATCCACAGAGACCCCTCCACTCAACCCATAGGACCCAAAGGCCTCCCACTAACAACATTCTCTTTTCAGACACCACAGGACACCCTCAGAAGGCTCATGTCCATTCTCTCATGAGACACAACTGTTTTGAGGGCACAAGAGAGACGTACACAGTATTAGGAAGGTGGTCATAATGTTATGCCTGATCGGTGTAAGATGTGTGAGTGACTACAACCATGTTACCCCCATTGAGGCACATGGATGTGTCATACTTTATGTTAAACTCACAAGTGGAGCCTGCTCACTTGAATGTCCACTAAAGCAAATGTAGCTTTCCTTTCACGTCGTGAGTTGAGATATTTCAACGCAACTATCCAAGAATTGTTGATAGATTTCATCCTAATGTAGCATGGGAACCACACAAGACAAACTTTTTAGTAGTGGAAAATTTGGTCTGGAGCCCCTCTGTTGGGAGATGGTTATGCTCTGGCAAAGATCCAATGTGACGGACAGAAGATCAACAACAACGTAATCAAACACGACCTCTGAGTGCTGTGGACTTGGCTCTGATTGACTGTAGCATGAGCAGAGACTTTTTTTTTATCTGTATCTGTTGAAACACACCCCATAATGAAACCCAAATGGAGAGTTACCAGACTATTCTGATCGGAATTGAGGTGTGGCTAGGTCAGGCTAGGACTCTAATGTTTAATAATCTTGCAAAGGCAATTCTTGCAGTGTTGGCTCCTTTCCTAACACTGTGCAAACTGGATGCCAGGCATTTTTACCCAATAAATGAAATATTTGATCAGGCCATGCTGCAATCTCTGGGGGAGTGTTTATACAAATTGTATTGTGATTCAACTAATAGCTGTTGAGACAAGTGGTGACCACAGTCATTCCTAGGGCCACAACACTTTGTACGACTGAAATGTTTAATAATACGGCAACCAAGTATTTCCTGCACAAACAACATCACAAACATCCAAAAACTTACTTCACACATTGATTCATGGTCAATTTATTCATCCTGCAAACACAAGACTTGTATCTTGCCCACCATGCTGCAGCCGGTCAAGACTGCTGACTTTTCAAAGACGTGATGTAACCGCGTGAAACCCTCTCGTCCGGTCGTCTTTCGTAAGAACCACCTCCAGCACAAAATGCATGTTTTAGGAAGCGGAGTCCAATATGGATCGGTGCCATTCGGAATGAATGAACTGGTACAAGATTAGAGAGAAGAAATAAGAGAGGAGTTGAGCGCAAGAAGGGCTTGACAAATTGCAAATACAGTGGGGGAAGTAACAAAGGCAATGATGAAAGAATGCATAGATGGAGAGGAGGAGAGTAGGGTATAAAAGAGGAAACCAAGTAATGAGAAAAGAAGGGTGGAAGAGAGATGGATGGTGAGATCAGGAGTAGAACAACAAGCAAGAGTCGGTTTGTTTAATGTTGCCCTCGTATCATTCGACATCGTCCTTTTAGCAGCGTTATAAATGACTGGGAAATAATCTAATGAAAATTATTATTAAAGCTAGTTTGCTGTAAACAAATATTCTGTCACCACCTCCGCCTTCTTCACAAATAAGGAAATGAGATTACAATGCGCACAGTGTACGCGGCTGATGGGGTGCCAAGCCTTCGCTGGAGCACATTTAGTTTATGAAGAGGTGGAAAAGATAAGAGGGGAAACAAGGGTGAGAAGTTAATGCGACATTTGTCTAGTTGTCGTATTATGCTGAATTGACTTCAGGCCTGCTCTGCTGCAAAGTGCCGCTGTAAGAGTTGCTGAAAGCCAAAGTATCATTTCTAGAAAACAACTGGCAGCGAATGCAGGTCCATGATTTTCTGGACAGTGATCAATCAGGCTTATTTGTTGGTGCAGTTGGTTTTGTTCTGTGTACTTTACACGACAGTTTTGTTCGATGCTGAGGATCTTTGAAGGTGTCCCATGACATCTAGCTCCAAGACCATTGGAAGCTCATGGTTTGTCTTTGTCCCTCTCTGAACCTTTCTGAGATGCTCTCATTCACTCACCTTGCCAACACATTGACTACAAACTACCCATTACACCAGTCAACCACAACATTATGACCACCTTCTTAATATTGTGTAGGTCTTCCTTGTGCCTCCAAAACAGTTCTGACTCATCAGAGAATGGACATGGGCCTTCTGAGGGTGTCCTGTGGTGTCTGGCAACTGATTGGTGTTAATGGGGGCCTTTGGGTCTTTTGGGTTGAGGGAAGGGGCCTCTGTGGATCAGGCCTGGTCCAATGCATCCCACAGATACTTGTTCAGTTTGGGATCTAGTGAATTTGGAGACCAGGTCAACACCTTGTGCTGTTCTTCATGTTTTTTTGAGTTGTTCTTAAACCATTTTTGTGTGTGTGCCTGTTTCAGGCTGCATCCTGCTGGGGATGGCTGCCGCCATCAAGGAGTGTGATTGCTATGGGGTGGAGGTGGTCTGGTCTAGGTGGGTGGTATATATTTAAGTAACTATAGCGACTATATTGCCATCCTGTAGTCACTCGTGCATGGGTGTGGGAGATTGTTTTTGATGCGCTCTTAATGACTCTCCATACGCTTGTTCGCGTTTGGGTGATGTACCCATTTAATGATCAAAGTTATATCAAAAACATATTTATACTGATGCAAAGAATAACTGATAGCGTGACGATGTGATGCTATTGAAAAAAAATAATAAAAAAACGAGGTGAGTGAGCCATGCAAGTTGTAAAAACCGCATGATCTTCCAACCCATCCCCCTTCGATTACCGGCACCCGTGCTTATAAAGAAAACGCTATACTGCCACCTGTGGAGACCTGACGTAACCCATGAAACAGACAAATAAACAGATGTGGCTCCTACAGCAACATTCACACCAATAGATGCCAGGTCCAAAAGTTTCCCAGCAGAACACTGAATTGTCACAAGATGGTCAATGTTATTTACTTAACTTGTCAGTGGTCGGTGCATAGCCCTGATTTTGTCACCCACCAGTGTTTTTCACTAATGCTAGTTCTTCACTTTTTCCGTGGGTGGGCGCGATGCTTGCGATGAACGATGGGCTGGTGTATTGAAGATATGTCAGAGTTGTCCGTAGAGTTGAGAGCAGAAAGTGCAACTGCTCTCAGTCAGTTCAGTCCACGCCGACTCCGACGTCCGTCCGCCGCCGTCTGCGTCCTCAGAATGAGCTGTCTGTCACTAGCACTGAAGAGGTGATAGCAGCTGCCAGACAATCTGACTTCACCGGGATGAATGACAACGGACATTTCCTGGAGCAAAGGGGTTTTCGTGTAGTCTCAGCAGGAAGAACCTGTGGTTGTATGATTTATTGATTCCCCTGCCCTTTGAATCGGGAGGAGGACTCAGCCTTCAGTGTAACCAGAAAACTTATAGTGACACTGGGAGCCTTGATCAGTTGTTACGGATTCTGATACCGTGTGACAAAGCAGCTCCATCATTGCACACACACAATTGCTCCTTGCAAGTAGTTCCTAACCTTCACTATAATCATTTTCAGTAGGTGTCAGTCAGGTTCAGACTTGGTGGTTCTATTTTCATTTACACATACATCCACACAAACATTATTCTCATTTAGCATTTGTTGAAGTATTGAAAGGGTGCCACAGACTGGCCACAGTCCTTTCTGTGTGGAGTTTGCATGTTCTCCCTGTGTCTGAATGGGTTCCTTCCAGGTACTCCGGCTTCCTCCCACCATCCAAAGACATTCTCATTAGGTTAATTGGTGATTCTAAATTGGCACTCTGTGTTAGCCCTGCGATAGACTGGCGACCTGTCCAGGGTGTATCCCGCCTCTCGCCTGATGACAGCTGGGATAGGCTCCAGCAGACCCTTCACAGGAACAAGCGGTTACAGAAGATGAATGAATGAATGAATGAGGTATTGCAGATTTGCAGGATTTAACCCTTTATAGGGCACTCATTGAAATACTTGGACTTGGAGCATTTTTGACCAATTAGAACAGTGCTGATTCAGGCACTTGTCAACATACACACTATCACATTAGACAACATCAGGCCACTTCTTCGTGGTGCCTAATAAATCAGTTACGCTCAGCGTTCATGCAGAGGTGGACCTTGCAGACCACATTTGACCTGAGAATGTTGTCTTGATCTTTGCTGACTGGCTGGATGAAAACCACATGCTTCTCCACCTCATTGAGAGAGGCACGGAATGTCTACGAAAGTTACCATATATGGTTCCTAGACTGATCAAAGGTTAATGAGTTCCTACACTGGCTGTCTTTAAGCAGAAATAAAATACCTATCAACCACAAACAAAGTTGTTGTCTAGCCTGGTGCAGATTTAAATTAACTATTAAAGAATACTAAGGACTGCGTAGTGAAAACGAGTAAAGCATTCAATCCAAGTGTGCGGTAGTGTCTATAAAAAGTGGCATCAGCCTACAGTTCTGCTTTGTAACCATCCTGCTATTGATTGCTCAGTTTCTGGCTCATTGTTACCAACTGCTGGACTGATATGCTGGAGCTGGCAGTGGCTAAAAATATCATAAAAATAGGTTTTTCCAATGAGGCCATACCATGGCTGGGATAAAACAGTAGAAAATGAATAAAGTTGGTGCTCTAGAATAATGAAGGAACACAAGCAAGGACAGACTCACTTGTTAAAGGTTTTTTAGTGCTTTTATTTATTTTTGAATGTTCTCGCTGCCTTCATGTGACCTTTTTACATATATTTGTTTGTACATGAGAATGCTGCTGTGGGGGAAGTGGGTATATCATGGCACAAACACTGATTAGGAAAGAGGTTTGGGATTTATACTGAATTAAAAGACATTTATTACTTTTAAACTAAAGATTTAACTACCACAACGCATCTGAAGTATTTTATTGACACACAGTGTTGATCTCACCCGCACTGGGCCTCCGTCTGTGTATTTTCAGCAGATAAAATATCAGCACTACTAATGCAACAACTAATACAATGGCCTTTTCATTTTAAGAGAGGGAGAATACATGGAAAATCAACATTAGATAATGTGGGAAGAGACCATAATCAGAAAAGATATGAAAAAGCCAGATTGAGTAGAACAGTTAATTGAGGGCAGCAGAGAGGAAGAAAATTATTCAGCACAGAGAGGAAGTGAAGAATTGCAATTACATACAACCGCAGTAATCAAATGTGCGAATCTCCCGGTTACACTGTGTTCTGGCGGCATCATCTGATGTTTTTTTAAAGAATGTTTTATGCACAAGCAGTCACAAATAAATCCTTCATTCATTTAGAAGGTGCATAATAAGGTGAAACATGATCACACTTTATTTTTTTTTACTTGTAGGACTGACTCTTCTTTGGTGGACTGATGGAGGAACATGGAGTCAGTGGAGTCATGCTTTATGGACGGGTCAGTAAAAAATATCCAAGACAAATAGGCGGTTTAAGTGTCTCCGTCAATTTGACGCCATAGCTACGACGACAGTGCAGAGCATACGCAGACGTTACGCAGACCCTAACACCGTAGCCTGATGTGCGCCCCCCCAGAAATGGAACTATGGTTGGTAGTAGCGAGGAAAGGTTAACTGAGGAGGTTAAAACCTTTGTATGACTCGTCTTCGGCAAAATTTCGGTCAAATTTAGGTGAAATTTCACCGAAAGTTTCAGTCTCCATTGCTAAAAGTGAACCAGGAAATAGAAACAAAAATTAAACCGACTGGCATAAAAGACACAGCACCGACTCGTGTTTGGGTGGCGTTTTTACGGAGGGAGCCAGACGAGCGCACAAGTATAGATGTTTCGCACCAGCGTAGGCTACGTACACGTAGGTTAGGTTACATACGTAGGTTACATCGTGTATGTCCCACAGTACTTTAAATGAGCCTTAGAGGTTGATAACAGCTCATCTTATTATTGCTTTGAATTATAACTTGATTTAGATAAATATTTCCCCTCACGCTAAGCTAAGTTAGCAACAACTTACACAGAGCAGCCTCCCAAACAAATCCAGGGTTAGGGTTAGGGTTAGTCCAGCTATACCACATTAGGAGGAAAACTCAAGTGCTATCTGAAAATGTCAGTTGTGGTTGTCGAATACGATAGTAATTTTAACTGAGGTATTTTTAACTTGCACATAAATAACTCGCCCGATTTCCTCAATAATTTCAAGACCAAAAATGTGTGTATTAATGCACACTGCTTCAAAGACATCATACTGCTCTTGCTAGAGCAGCAGTGTTAAATTTTAATTATGAAAAAAAGTTCCAAATAGCTCTCTAAAATCCTCTCATTCAAAATGCTGCAGTGAGAACAGTGATGGGGATAAGCAAAAGAGATCATATCAGCTCAATTGGAGCTTCCCTTCATTGGCTCCCTGTCAAATCCTGAATAGAAGTGACTTCTCCTTACATATAAGGACCTTAAAGGCATAGATAGATAGATAGATAGATAGATAGATAGATAGATAGGTTTTACTTGTTACATGCACAGTTATACATAGTACAATGCACAGTGAAATGTATTGTTGTACCTGCAGGCAAACCACCATTATATCTTAAAGAGCTCATAGTGCCATATAATCCCAATAGTGCAGGTTCCTAGAGTTTCAAAAAGTAGAATGGGAGGTAGAGCCTTCAGCTATCAGGCCCCTGTCTCGTGAAACCATCTCCCAGATTGGGTTCGGGAGGCAGACACCCTCTCTGCTCTGATAAAGCTTATCAAAAAGGTTTGACACTGAACCATGCCTTAGTTATTGGTTTCCCGCTTCCTGTTAAAAGGAAGGGTTTTTCTTTTGCAGCCATTGCCTTAGTGCTTGCTCTGGGGATTTCAGGCTGGGTTCGGTAAAGCGTTTTGAAACAGTTTGAATTGCTATTGATGCTATATGAGTAAAACTGAATTGAATTGAACTGGATTCACAAATAACATTGACACAATACGAGATAAAACCACTGGTCAGTTCTCCCCTCAGAGTGATGGCTATAAACTCACCAATACGCCCCATCCTCCGAAATGACATCTACAAAGTATGACTGTTGCAGACATGACACGTATAAGGAGCCAGTTTGTGAGTTTTAATAGTATGAGGACATTTTCTTGTTCTTTCTTTCATTTTGCCTCCTCTACAGATTCAGTCTGACCAGTTTGACACTACAAAATGGCTCAAGACTGCTTTATTGACGACTGCTTTTTGAGCTAAATGTAACATCAGACCCTACTACCCCTGTCCCATCTTTGATAGAAACATTTGGAGTGACTCGCTGTCTTCGAGGGCCCTGAATCCATTGGCATTAACAGCATCCGTCGTCCAACCTTCCTCTACTAACCTCCTCTACGCACTTTCCTTCACAACTTATAGCTGCCATTAAAATTCCCTCTCTCTCCTCCTAACTCACACATATGCTGGAAATGCAGGAAGGATATATGTGCCATTAAATTGCACGGGCCAGTGCCTTGATCCAAGGACAAGCCGCTAGCTTTTTTTTTTTTTTTTACAGCTCAATATGTACCAGCCACTCAAGTGTGAGGGTGCATCACCGCTGCCATCTTTGCCATCATCAAATACGCTGATATTAACCGGAGCGCCAGGAGTGCAGGGTGCAGCCGAGGTTGTTATCGTCATATACTTGGATGTACCGAGGGGAAATTGTTACATGGTTGACATTTGAGCGGGTGAACTCACGGCTCACTCATGAAAATGTATGTCTGTGAACACTCATGAAAAATGCAAAGTTTTTATTATATATTTTTTTTAATTTGAGAAGGTTTATTTTAATAAGTTAGGATCCATGGTGGTTGGCCCTGATGCCTCATAGCAAGAAGGTTCTGGGTTCGAATCCAGGCCGACTGGGGCCTTTCTGTGTGAAGTTTGCATGTTCTCCCTGTTCGCCTCCAGGACTCCAGCCCCCTCCCTCCAGCGACCTTCCAAAGGACAAGCAGTTATAGAAAATGAATGAATGAATGAATGAAGATCCACCATGGACTGGTATGAACTGGAATGGATTTGATCTACAAGACATAACCCTCCCTCACACCAGAGGTTTACAGATACAGCTGGGCACACTCACATGCATGCATACACCCATGTGGCCGCCCACTAGCTCTCTCTCTCCAATACTCACTCACTCACACACACAGTGGCTGATCAGTCTACATAATTATGTTAGTCTGGGTTAATGCATATGAATGGAGCCAAACTGTTGTCGGAATACAAAGTGAGTCACTGGCATGCACAAATGTGCTCATTAGAAACGGAGTCTTTTATAACAATATTGAATGCCAGTTAAACAGTAATGTATGGCAGCTATAAAACCTCATTAGTCCTGTATGATATCTCACTTTTATTTTTTCATTTATTTATTTAATTGCAGTATCTATAACTTATCTTTTACTGTCACTGATATATAGATTCAGTGAAGCCAAGTGCTAATACGCAGACATCACAGATTCACAACAACTGAAGGAGTGAGTTTCCTAATTTGCTGGCTAGTTAATGACTCCTTCTGATTGGAAATACATTGCTTCTCTTTTATGATCTATATTAGCTTTTCCTTAAATCTGAACCCACTAAAAAGTCCATGCCATGTACAGTAAGTACTCCTGGGTCTTCCGAGTCGTCCCTTTTGGGCTCATTACCCTGCTGAAGTATGGAGCCTCCTCAAAGATGTAAACCAGAGACTGCTCCTTCTCCTTGGTGAGGGTGCATTCCCTTCAGTGCAGTTGTCACAACTCCTCAAGAGCGGGACACTGCCAGACTTAAATGTTCTCACTGCTGTGTTCCACTAGGGGTTAGATACACTATGGTTTCATTCTTTCTCTAGTTCTATCCTTTGAAACCCTTCGGTTGCCACCACAGATCTTCAGCTTGGATTCAAGCATTGAATTTTTTTAACTAATTACAATGTCGACTGTGTGTTTTGTCTCTAAAATAATTAACAATGATGTTGATTAACGGTTTACGTTTCCATAACTGTAATACTCACATGGTAAAGTGGCTGCCCCATAAACTGGAGCTACAGGGGCTGCAGCTCACTACTGTGAACCTCTGGAGCAAGCCGTTCCTGTTTGATACCTTTATTTTGCTCGGTAGTAGCAGAGAGAAAGTATTTGGCCATTTGGTGCCATCGCTGATCCAAACACTAGGACATCTGAGGTGAGGCTTGGGTTGTTTTGCTCCATACTCTTTCTGACTGCTTTTCTCTGCAATTGTGGACCATTGTACTCGGGGCTGAGCTGATCATTTCTCCTAATCAACTTCCTAATCAGGTTGTCCAGGTTTGCATCTGCTATGTCTGCAGGCATAACCAGACAGATGAAAGAGCCCGGAGGAACTCAGCAGATCACATTACATTTTTGACTTGACTTTGGACAAGAACACATTTAAAATTTTGGGCCATTCTGAATCCACATGATTCAGAATGAAAAAGGTGCCTTACTGCCCACTGAAGTGCACCTCGAGCTCCCCTCCAAGTTAAAAAAGCCTGACAGAGTCTAAAACAATGTCTTAAGACTTATTTAAAGTACTGCCCAAATGCTAGTCTGCGCTGTGCCTTTTTTTTGCCAGACGGTTCATTTTCGTTTCTGCTTCCTGCTTCCCTTTCAGCAATGGCGACTGAAACTTTTGCCAAAATTTCGCTGAAGACGAGTATTTCTGAACCTCCTCAGTTGACTTTTCCTTGATGTGTTCCATCTTTATTGATCCAAAACAACCAATTTGAAAATTGAAAACTACCAAGTGGACCAATTGCAGCTCTTGCGGTCTGCGTCGCCGCGACATGTAGTTACATTTCTGTGGAGGTGCACTTCAGGCTACGGTGTTAGGGTCTGAATAGCAAAGCTACGACATGAAATTGATGCAGAAGTATAAAGTGTAAGTCTGTTAGTCTGTAAAGTTAACCATCTAACATACTACTCTACTTACTTTGGAAGCAATTGTAGTTTTCCTGGACTGAATTCAAAACAACATCTTGTCATATTCTTAATACACTTGAGATATCACAAGATTCTCTGCAGTATTTACAATTCACCATACTCATGAACCCCAGGACCTCCTGGATATACTCTGCATATCACTAATGAGTCTCCTGGTTGCCCAGTCGAGGCTCTGATGCATGGCCTTTATTCTGCAAGATGTAAAGCAAAACTGCACATATAAGTACCGCAGGGGCCGAATGCACACCCTGAGCAATTTAGATGTGTAAAACACGAGAGCTTTGAGGCTTGTTTTTAAGCAAGATTTGCCGGAACTGATGCCACGCCAAATAGAGTGAACAGGATTAAAATATTGTCATGGGAAAAAAATGTGGTCAGTTTTTAGTAATTCTATGCCATTTGGATGCCATTCTTTGTAAGATCTGACCTTGTAGCATCAGGATATTTCTGCCTTTGTAGTCTTGGGGTGTTACGTTAACTTGTCACCCCGCTAGTTAAAAAAGACACACGGTTTGCAACCACTGGCTTGCAACTTTGTCAAATGTATAAATGAATCTTCCACCTTGCCAAAACTGTTTCTAATACATTGAATTTGCAGCACAAATTATTGCTTCTCTCACATATGGTTGTCCTACGGCATCCTGCTCTACCGCCACCAGTTACAAAGAAATGCTGTATTATACACTGCATTTATTATTTGTTTTTTTTTTTGTGTTTATTCCTATGGAACGACTTCACAGTGGTTGTCAATAGCAACTGTCAATCATTATGATGTCATATCCTGTTTGTGTAGCGTCAAATAACTAACTAAAACCAAACTTCTCAAGAAAATGGACACTTGAACATACATCAGTGTTATTTTAATTACTTAAAATAACAGAAACCGTCGCTGACAAAAAAATGATTTGACGTGTATTTTAGCGTTTTGGTTTGTCCCAAGTAACTTCCACTAACATGGAGGGGGTGGAGCTTGACCTCTATTGACCTATACTACAGCCAGCTACCAGGGGGAGCTCTACTTGCTTTTGCTGCACTTTTGAGGAGCTGTCATGGCATCCACTTTTTTTACAGTCTATGGTTCAAAGAAACATGTCACATTTTCTTTGAGGGTTTGTTTAAAGCCTTGCTTGAGAAACCAAAAAATGCAGACAAAAAACTTTAATGTGTGTAATCAAACAATTATTTGTGGGACAAATTCATCTGACCACGTGAACATTTATAGTGTTGTGTTTTCTCTCTTAAACGTTCAGAGTGGGCCTGTTCACAGAATAAGATGTGTTGAGTATTTCTTGGGGGGCATTCAACACACCTTGAAAGTTAATGTTTGAGTTCACATGTGTCTCTAAACAGCATGACGTTCATCCTTCACATACAGTATTAAGATTAGATTCTACATATGCAATAGTCTACTGGCCAGCAGAACAAAATGAGTCTCTAGGGAGCAGTCCCAAGATACAATTATGTGGAGTAACAGAAGTATAGAGTTGGCTGGTGTGTGCATGATAAATGTAGATGTTTGTGCATTTTTTCTATAAGTCATTAACAATGGGAAAAGGTCATTCTCATTCTTCGCCCACCCTCAAATTGCAAATTTATGGTGTCCTATAGCTGCCATTATTCAACTTCCTGTTCAAATATTCAATTATCATTAACCTCCATTTTCTCTGAGCCGACAAGGAGGCCAACTTCTCTCTCAGAGGTCTCAAAGGTCTTCCAGTTGTTGAATAACAATGGAAACATCTCAGCTTGGCGCTATTATTCTAATAGTTTCTTTGCCAGTGTTATTCTGTGCGCCACGTGGGGTTAAAACAACACAAGGAAGTTCATTCTGCCAGAGTCAAGTATTTAAATGAAGTTCAGGAGGAGGAACACACTTGGGTGCAATTTTACTCGAAGGGACCTTGTGTCAAATTTGATTTGCAACTTTATTTGACTAAAGTTGGGGCTTTATGGAACTCCAGAGAGAGGGACTTTCTTGAATGCAGTTGTACTTGTAATTACTTCTAACATGTATTCATAGGCAAAGCTGGTGTGAAGAGTGTGGAGAGTCCAAAAGTTACCAATTACAGTGCTTCACATGAAAAGAGACTTGATTAACATGAAGAATAGCATACATACAAGGCATAATAATAGTATAGTATAAATAAGTATAGCAGTGCATGGGTGTGAAGGAAAGTAGTTTTAGCTTTCTCTTGGTGAGCTGGGCACTTTCACAACCGACAGTAGTGTGTTCCATAGCTTTGGGACATGAATGACAAAGGTTGCTTATGTGACTTTACAAGTCCAGTTGCCTTTCTATAACATTTTTGGATAACTGAAAGAGAGTTTCTTGAAGACGTTTCGCCATTATTCCGAGTAGCTTCTTCAGTTCTTAAGAACTTGATGGGGAGTTGGCCAATTACCAGGGAGTTAGTAACTGGTCCAGCCCCCATTAAGGCCTCTGTATAAATGAGCAGGGTGACAATCAAATTAATTCAGAAAGCCTGTACAGAGTAGTTAAAGCAGAACTAATGTACTACTTCCCCTTAGTTTGGGTTAATAGTTAAGCTGCAGAGTTTTAAATGAACTGGAATCAAGCACCAAAAATGTCATCGTGACTTAGTTAATATGTAGAACTTGAATCTAAGGTAACGCCAGGAATTTTAACATCGGATCCAGGTTGTGTAGCAGGCTCCAGGGAAATTATTTGCCATAATCAAAATTTGGTGCTTATTAGTCGGTGCTGCTCTGTGTTTGTGTAATGTCTTTTTATAAGTACATTGTCTCCCAAGTGTTTTGCACTGTCTGTATTTTATCTTACACTGTTGGCACTATTTGTATAAGCTTGCACATATGCACTTTATGCTCAGTCCCTTGTATTGTCCTTAGTCCTATGTCTTCATGTAGCTCCATGGTCCTGGAGGAATGTCCTCTCATCTCACTATGTACTGCACCTACTATATATAATTGAAATGACAATAAAAACCTCTTTGACTTAACGTTTGACTTTGGTGTGTGTTCAACATTCTCTACATAGTTTTGGGCTTTTCTCATTGTAAGATTCAGCGTGAGACATCGTCCGTGTCTAATCTCACAGTTTCTACAAGTGCTAATTTCCCAAACCCGTTAAATCATTTTTTTTTTTTTTTTTTTTTTTTTTTTTAGAGGTGACAAGTAGGATTTTAAATGATTATTTTTTAATTGTTGCTTATCTATCATTCTTCAGACATGACTGTGGCTCAAAAAGAAGAGCGGAAGGCACCATCCACATCAAACTGGAACTGTCAACACTTTGCAAAGGTGGCGTGTGGCACCACTTATCAGTCACTGACAAAACAGCCTTGAGATTGCGTGTCCAACAGCTTTACATACATTGACACCTGTGACTCAACTGCGAGTGAAATAAGTGGCTGGGAGTAACCTCAGTCAGTTAGTTACTGGAGAAGCCTTGTGGATGAGAGTTGAAAACGTAAGTTTGGATCTGTTCCCCTAAATTCTACACACTGGTCAATGTCGCTGTTTAACCGAAATTAAGTTCTGTCAGTCAACCTTGTGACTGTTAAAAAGACAGGGTGACTTTGAGGACTGTGTTTTTTGTTTGTGACAATAAAGCTTTATGGCACTAGCTAACAAATGAAGGGCTGCTGCAGAGTTGCTGGTAATCAGTAAAACCTCTACAATCACCCTCATACTCATACTTGTATTAATAAGTGCATTGTCTCCCAAGTGTTTTGCACTGTCTGTATTCTATGGTTTGTCTTTGCACTCTCTTGTTCTTGCACGTTTGCACGGTTTGCTCTGTTTTGTATTGTCTTCACAAGCTTGCACATACGCACTTTATGCTCATTCCCTTGTATTGTCCTTAGTCCTCTGTCTTCATGTAGCTCCATGGTCCTGGAGGAACTTCCTCTCATCTCACTATGTCCTGCACCTGCTATACATGGTTGAAATGGTAATAAAAACCCTTTTTGTCCTGTATCCAAAAAACATTAAAAACTGGACTTTTTTTGGAGTTTTTTGAGAAAACTCTACAAGTCCAGTTATCATGACGTGGAAGACCGAGA
The DNA here is from genome assembly GCF_963514085.1 of Chelon labrosus. Classification (NCBI taxonomy): domain Eukaryota; kingdom Metazoa; phylum Chordata; class Actinopteri; order Mugiliformes; family Mugilidae; genus Chelon; species Chelon labrosus. Next base: position 24,396,750 of record NC_140358.1, read on the forward strand.
ACCTTCACAGACTCTTTGACCTTTGACTGTTTTATTATTATTTGAAAGTGGATGAAAGATTATCATGAATATAAGTGAATATTATTTCTTTTAACTTCAGCCAGGTTTTTAATATAGTTAACATGATAACATTCTTATTTAAACCTAAAGCACATTTTCCCCTAAACATGCAGGTTGTTTGTGCACCGAGACACTGTCACATCCTAGAAGGGTTTGTTAGTCCATTGATTTCCATTGATTTGTTTTAACAACTGCCACCAGTTTGCTGATGTTGATGAGTTGCAACAGTAGTAGCAGTATGCAGCCGATTCAGCGGTGGCTGGTGATTTGGCCAAGAGTCAAGAGGTATCTTTGAGATGTTTACCTTGACCCCAATGCAGCTGTGATGACTCTAAGAAGTTTCATGTTCATACTATTACACTGTCAAAGAAAAGCAGCCTATCACAAACAAATACCAGCAATGCAGGCCAAGACAAGACCTCCTTATGAAAGTTTTAAGATTTTCCACTTGCAGAAAATAACAAGATCAATAATTAAAACCGGTTGTGATCTAACCTTTTTATTGTGTGATTGAATAATCAGTCTGTGTTCTTTTTACAAAACACACAATGCATTAGTACAAATTTCTCCATTGTTCCATTTCCTCGTTGAGACTTGCCTTTCTTCTCAGCTCCAAATGATTATTTCATACATCGGAATGCATTAAATATTCTCTCTGAACACGCTCGCCCACTCAGAAGTGTATCATTTACTGTTTGCCTGTGAGTGCATATTGAAATTCAAAGGTTAAGATGCAAGGAAACGGCACACAACATGCTGTGCGTTAAGTCATACATGACACCTGCCTTATATTGGGTTTGTACCTCACAACTATTCAGCCTGCAAACTGCCACGACAGGAGTAAACATGGTTCATAATGATGCCACAACACAGCGGCGATGAATCAAGCTCAATCCAGCAGCGCCTTGGCTGTTGAACAATAAGGGGTCCTGTACTCTCCTGTGGCCAGAGGGAGTGTCTCAGGCAGGCCAAAAGCCAGCACAACACTCTCTGTAATTGAAGGTTATTCCAGTTCAAGCTAAGTCAACTGAAGTCTGCCTTTTGTCTCTTAAGTCAGCCCAATTGTGAGTACCTTTGGTGCTTTACATCAGGACTCCTCTCACATGGGACCTCCACGACTTCCCGCTTTAGTCCCACAGAGAGTTTTGGACACACATAGATCTGTTCTGTTGTACGCGGCAGTGAGGACAATCTGCAGTCTCTCACTTCCACAAGTCTCAATGCTCTTTCATATCTACCTCCATCTCTAAATCCTGCAAGCTGCATTTTAGAAAGTGGGTCCTTACTTTGCGACAACCCTCCAAGGGCTGATTGGAGGTTCCGTTGGTTAGCAGGTGTTGGTTAGTAGTTGGGTCGTTTGTGATTATGGTTAGGCTTTCGTAAGTCCAACCCTATCATCACATCTACTCCTCCATTCTTCTTTCACCAAGAAGCTTCACCCCCATGCATACCTCTAACTGATAATGGGTGGTTGGAGCGCCATTCATTTGAGAAAGAGGATAGGGACAACAACAGGTAAGTATGTAGCTGATAACAGACAGAAGTCAAGCAAGATTCTGATGACTACTCCTAAAAGTTGCTCCTCTTTAATCCTCAACTTCCCACCAGTGCCTTAGAACTGAAGAAGGTACTTGGATGAAATGTCTTCAAGAAACTCTACAAGTCCACTTTCTTTAGTGTTTTTGGATATACCACAACCCGGATGACTGAGAACCTCACTGGGACACATTGCATAATTTCAATAAAATATGCCATTAACTTGGCTTCATGTGCATGCATTTTAGAAACAGTCCACTGTTAAGATGTGCAAAATGTCAGGCATCAACATCGCCTAATAAAGTGAAAATGACAGTTATTGTACTACTGACATACAATATACCAATATATTTCTAAAGTTTTATTTTAGAAACTTGTTTCTTTACTGTGCACGTGACAATAAACTATTTCAATATTGAGTCTTGAACTGAACACAAGCAAAAGCTATGTACACATTTGTTCTTTAAGCATGTTTCTTTTACTTTAAAAATCATTCACATCATCACAATAATCAGACTTTCCTTTATTCATAATTTCAAAGGATTTCTTTGATTACATGCATGGCTCAACAGACTCAAGCTGAATTTGTTTCACCACATTACCAATTACACGCTAATGAATGCAAGCTAAAACAGTCTGGGAATGGGGACAAAAATGCTCTATTTACATACATTATGTTAAGATTTGTCTGATGCTTTTTATTCATAACGCACTCTGGTGCAACTGCTAACAATTCAGGGATGTGCAGACGGCATCCATACTGTGAGATAAATCTTTAGCTGTACTTGTATTTACTGTTCTATCATTCTATGCGTGCTTGCAATCTGCACTTCAACTCAAGTTAACGTGTTCACTATGTGTTGATAAATGCATGTACATTTGCACATGCATTTGTTTGTGTGCTTCTGCAGGTGAAAGTGTACGGACAGTATAATATGAACATATGTGTGCACAGATGTGTACATGCATTCACGTACGGTAGATGTTTATAAAAATATAAAATCAGAGTGCATCCTCTGAAAGTGACACAAGCAACAGGAATGATCTAAAGAGGAGACACAAGCAGTCGACGCCATGGCACCGTGCGACGAGCATGATGGAGTTCAGCTTCACGTGTCTTGGGCTGCGATCTTCTTAGGTGTTTCTTGTTGAGGTGAGAAATTGGAAAGCAGTGTCGTTGCACTTCCGCTTGTCAGTTTGGTGTCACAAGCCAGCTTCTCAAAGGTCATCTTTGCAGAGTGGGAGTTGAGGAGTGCTGGAGCTGAAAGACAGAGTGATTGAGTGTGAGTGAGCTGAGTGGGTGAAAAAGAAACTCAGATAAGAACATATTTTTCCATATGCACAAACACTGGTATGTGAACTGTGTTTCATCATCAAACCCCACGCGTTCGTGGGAGCCTGTTCTTTATCAAATACCTGCAGCATCATTTACCTGAAGGGTCCATATGAGCATCTCCAAAGTGTCAGAATTGTGCGCATTTACCATAGACTGAATAAATAAGGATGGCGGAACCGCTCCTCAGAAGTGAGGCCAAAGCAAGTAGAGCTCGACCTGGTGTCTGGCAGCTGTATAGGTCATAAACTCCGCCTCCTCCATGTTAGTGGATGGGACTTGAGCCAATCTAAAATACTAAAATACAAGTCAAATCATTTTTTTTTTTCATTTTAGGTAGTTAATATAATGTGTACTCAAGTGACCAATTTTCTGAGAAGTTTTGTTTTATTCGACGCTATAGAAACAGGATGTGACATCGTGATCACTACAAGTTGCCATGCCAACAGCTCCGTGAAGCTCTTCCATAGGAGAAAAAATAAATAAGTACAGTGTATAATCGAACATTTCTTTATAACTGGTGGAGGTAGAGCATAGCGTCACGTTAATTAAACAAAAACGGGAGTGAGTGTGGAGGAAGTGTGAGTGGCTCATCGATATCGTGTAGCTCCACTCTCGGACCGTACTGATCAGACTCTGGCTCCAAACTTGCAAGACGGCGCCGCCTGTATCCCCGGGAAACCAGCGTCAGTTTTGCTAATGCAAGGAAGTGGGGGCGCATTGTCCATATTTACATACAGTCTATGGCATTTACACACATGGACAACAGCGGTTAACTTCAATAATTAGCCAAATGTTTCACTGACAGAAGGGACGGGTCGACTTCACCTCAGACAGATGACCAACACAGTGTCGTGAGTTTACTGTAAGTAAAGTAAAGCAGTTGGAATTTGTTTTGTTTAATAATTAGTAAAAGTCTTATAATTAGACTCATTGCAGGATATTTTGACTTGTGATATTACTGAGCATGTTTCCCGTATAGCCTATGGAACATGTCCTCTCTAAAGAAAATCCCCTCTATAATACTACTACCATGGTAGGTAACCTGTTAGGCTTAAAAATGATCACCCTGCCATAAGTTGCCGTAGTTTTAAATTACATACATTTCTAATGTTTAGTCAGTCTGTCAGGAAGTAAAACCATGAATTATTTATTTGTGGTATTAGGGCACTTTGGGATTTATTTATTTTTTCTGCTGAGCTGAAATAAATTGAACAAATTACTGCTTAAAAAATACTTTTGCTGAGTACTTGCAACGAGCTGGTGAACACAGCGGAGGATTTGCAAACCAGAACCACAGGCAGAGTTCATGTATTGGAAAAGGAGTTGCTTATTAAAAACACTAACCTTTTATGATTGTAGAAACAGAAAACAACTTTTCCAAAGCTGTCCAGCTTGAACTCTGGGCCATTTGAATGTACATATGAAAGATGTGTGGGTTTAAAAAAACGTTTCTTCTTCTCATTTAAAGTGATAGAGGAGGTGTAATTCCTATCAACTCCCTCTGGTGATTAGGAAGGAATATTCTGTAGAAAACCCCCAAATCCAAAAATCAAAACCGATCTATTCTCATTGTCACATTGCTGACACCAGCACTGTCTAGCACAACATCACTGCGCTCTTTTCTGCTCTCTGAGCTGAGACAGCATGTACCCACCCCCACCCCCACCCCGGCCAATGTTGCATCCTGAGTGTCCGCGCTGTCTGTCGGCTGTCTGTATGAGGGGGAATGTGCCTTGGTGAGTCATGACAAGTGCCGAGCGTAGCAGTGTGTATGCATGCTTCTGCCTGCTCATGTACTCGCTCTCTAGGACCAAGTATTGTCTGTACCTGCCAATGAAAGCAGGCTCTAAAATTCTCTCTAGACTTTAAACTTGTCTGCCCAAGGACTAGTGTCATGGAATCTACTGTCATATATATACATTTATTTTTTTTCAGTTTTACCATATTTTCTATTTAAAGATATTCTCGATTCATGCTGCGGGATATGACTTGCATTTGTTAACCACATATTTTTCTTACAAAATGCATTGTAACACTGACTTAGTAACAGCAAATAAGAAAGACTGTGCTGTACTTTAAGAATATATGTTGTAAATGACACACACACACATACACACACATATACACGTGAACCAGGCTAACAGTGGACTGTCATTCTTCATCGACTAACAGGGGACTTGGGTTTCTGGGCATTTTTAAATAAAAACACACACACACACACACACGTATACATATATATTGATTTGTCCAGTGTAGTTCGCTAAAAGCAGCTGAATGGGATAATGCAATGGTCACTGAGCCCATGGACAATTATTTATATATTTGCATCAATGCCTATGTCTATGGTTACATTTGCAGGATTTGTATTAGGTTACTGCTAACGTGATTGATGTGGATATGAATTCAAAAACTGTCACCAGATGATGACACTAATGCATTCACATTTCCTACTGCTATAGCTTGACATTAAAAGTATTTAACTGGTAAAACCCAAGCTGACATTTTTTGTTTTACCACAAAATACATTGTGTTCTTTTCCATAGACTGTATAAAGATGGACTGCCCAACAGCTCCTCAAAAATGAAGCCAAAGCAAGTAGAGCTCCCCGTGGTTAGAACTGTAGTACTACCAGTTTCTGAGATTGGTTGCCGTATACAATATATCCTTCTACTGGTTTTGATTGACTTTGAACCAAAGCTAGTTAATAGCATAGCAGATTTAAGAGCACATATTCATGCTCAGACCCATTCAAACCAACAATTTCAATTGCAGTTTACGCTGATATTCAAGAAATAAGCATGAAAATATGCCTCAGTGTAGTGGTTTGGACTCAAACTGACAGACTGCCGTGTCAAACATCTTCAGTCAGTTGAACTCACCAGCTGAGTTTTATGCACAGTTTTTTTCTTCGACTAACAACCAAATCTGACTCTTTTTTTTTTTGGGCTTTAATCCATCCCTTGAGAGAGTTGTCTTGCCACATGTCCCTCAATGCAGTGCTTAAATAGAAATGAACCAATTACCAAGAGCAGCTTGACATGGGACCGTGTCATTCTGTCGGGAGAACAACCACCCCCTTCCTCCAAGCAACCAGACAACTGCTGCAGCAGCAGACAAATCAATGAGTCAGGTCAATTTCTGCAGGAAAAGCCCTTGTGCACGACAAGGGCTGTCTATTGGAGGGGATGAATGGGCGTACAGGAGCTCGTTGAATTCCTCAATCTCCTAAACCATAATAGAACTTACTGCCTTCTTGCCGAAGCCTTCAATGCGTTTGTCTCTCTTCCTCTTTCTCTCTCTGCTGGCAAGTGCTTTCTATGAGCACTCGTGGAAATAAAGCAGAGAGGGCGAGAAGCAGCAATCACGAGCATTTCTCTGAGAGAGACGGCCTGTGCGAAGGGATTTGTAGGTCAGAGAGGCGGCGAGAGGGAGCGCAGGTGGTGGGCGGGCCGAGAGAGGAATACAGACAAATATCTAGAGAGAGAATTATTTGTGTATCCTGGGAGGATGGCGGCGGCGGCGGTGGTGGTGGAGGGGGAAGGAAGGGGGTGTGAGACAGATGGAGGGCCTGGCAGTGTAATCAGCGGAGTAGCAGCGGTGGTTAACAGTTGATCATTCACCCCGCTGCACTCTCGTCACAGCTGATAGACTGGCCTGTTAATAGCCCGGCATACATACAGATAGACTGCAGCCTTTTAAAATTCGCCTTATGCTTTTATAAACATCGTATACGAAGCTTCTTTATGAAGTGGATCACTGGCGGGCGGTAGAGGAAAGAAAGCATGAGCTATAGATCGGGCCTGCAGCAGACTCCCTACGTTACAGTCTTTTGGCTGCAGTAATACACAGAAGCCTTGATGCAACACTTTCCATGCACACACAGTTGGAACCAATCGAATTGTGATGCTAAATTAAACTGTTTCTCACCTCTACAGCACTGATGATGATAGCAGGTTTATGCAGGGATGTAGAGAGCCGAATTAAGCAGCAAGCAACCACAGATATATATTTTTTTTGTTTTTAGAAAATCTATCACAGCATGGGTGCTGATTACGTGGGTGCTCAGGTTCCCACGGATACATGTGAGCCTTGGGAGATTGTATTGGCAAAATAGTAAATATCCGCCAATAAAGATGTTTGAAGCTTTACTGGTATTGACCACACTTGTTTAAGGATAATTACAGTTTATTTCAAAGGTGCGTTAAGGCGTTAAGTTCTCGACAAATGCTGTTAATTGTTCGCACGTTAAAGTTATTTCGCTGTCAGTAACTTTCACAACAGATGTGATTGCAGATGCTAAACAGCTGGCTTCTCCGACAGCAGCCATTTCATTGTGAACACATTCATCTCCTCAGGACTCACATGATGTATATGACTGCATCGCTGTGTCCATTAGTGGTGGTGAGCTCCATTCATTTCAAGGACCCAGGTTAGTCTGAGTCACTCGCTGAAGTGATGTGGTTCACTTGAGTCACTTGAGTAAGTGTTGCTCCCAAAATATGTTACAAGTATTAGAACAACCAAAAGCAGCTAAATGTGCAATTGGAGTTGAAGCTGAATATATAAGATTAAAATACAAATATGAAAGTAGCAAGAATGCGGCAAGAATTGCGGCAAAAATGCAAAGTGTGCAAATTAGAATATAGTTCTTGTGACAAAGCTTGTTACATGCAGAAATCACTTCTTGTTCTCGAGGTGAGCAAGAACAAGAACAAAGTTTGTTCTGACCAGGTCATTTTATACGTCACAACTAGTGCCGAACTCCGGGCAAGTCCTCATAGGGCCCTCCCACTGCAGCATACGGCACACGCTAAGCATTGTGGGAGATGTCGGCCAGTCGTATGCCGATCTCTACTCAGGAGAGATTAGCGGCCACACTGCGAATATTAGCATCTGGAAGCTCACAGATTGGCCGCTAGCATTTCCGCTTTTCCGCATTAGCCACACCCACTTCCAATTTCTGACCTATCAGAGAATAGTTTGCCGGACACCACTCGAGAACAAAGTTCTGCCCGCTTTATCACTTAGACTCGGCTTCACTCATGTCAGTAAATCTAAGTCTACAGAGTTTCCAGTGAGTCTGCTGACTCGCCTTATGTACACAGCAGCATCCAGCCAAAGGACTCATAGGATCCGAGTTAATGGAGACCCCGGATTCTAATCTTTAGCCCAGGTGACCAGCTCTAGTGTCCATTACCACATATAGCTCATTGAAACCCAAACCGAGCAGCCCAACTGGAGCATAATCAGTTCCCAACGGATCAGCTCAACACCAACTTTCCTCCGCAAAACATTTGTAGGCAGGGAAGATGGTCTGGTTTCCCGGCTAAAAAAAAAAATGACTGCTTGACTCATATTGGAGAGTAGCAATCTCCTGATAACTTTATGTTCGAGCAAAGGTCACAGAGTGGGCTCAGTTATACTACATTCTTGTCTGAATGAATGCACGGTAATGTTGTGCACGCTGCTTTCTAAAATGCATTCGCAGGCCTGAGGACCGGCGCACCGGCAGTTTCTGGCAGCTTTGCTTAGCGTGTGATGCATTTCCCTGGCATGATTGTGATGCATTAAACCGCCTCAGAGAGCAGTGCAAATGCCAGCGACTCTCTGAGTGATTACGCTCCCGTTGTAATTGTTTTATTTGCATGACACATTTATGAAGCAAGGTAGAAAGCTGCTCCACAGCACACCGGCTAAACAACCAAAACTGACTGAACTGGCACGACAGATAGATAGATAGATAATAACCAACATCAGTGATTTAATTAAGAAATTCTTTAACTGTGAAGTACTGAATGCATGCTTCAGGTTGAAATTATGAAAAGCTTTGTTATACATCCAAGTTTAGCACAAATCCAGACACTGGAGAGCAACTTATTATTCTGTGAGCGATTCTAGATCTCAGACAAAAGTAATCCGGTACAAAAGTGGTTGCATTACGCTTTGCTTGCAGGGAGAAAGCAGATTTCCTTTACCCTCAAGGGCCAATAGTTCTCATATTTGTCACGGCAGCATGGCAATTGTTAAGTATTAAATAAAACAGTAACAAAAAAAAAAGCTGATAGTGCACCCTTTGTTTTTGTCCACAGAGATCCGTAGCATCGTGTCTTGTGCCTCCCTGCGCTGTCTAATTGGTTTTGTGTAGTCAGTGAGCCGGGGCCGAACCTTAACTTTCAGCATTTTCTCTTTAATTTGAGAAATGGAATGAAGAAACTGTTCTGCTTCGGACGTGACAAGTTAGTTGTTTCGGTGGAAAAAGTGTTTCGGCGACACCGGTGATATTGAGGGAGGAGAAGAAGGTGAAAGGTAAAAGAATATTCAGAATCAATTTGTGTGTTAGTGTTAGCGTGTGGAGTAGTCTGTGGAGTAGTGAGTGCCGAGAGAAAGAGAAGTGGAGGATCTGTTCTCAGGCACATTTAAAAAAACGACGACACCGTACATGTGTGCTAGACAGATAAATAAAGTCCTAACTTCTCTTTGGAGTACTACCTGGATATTCTTTCTTCTTCATCTTCTTTGTGTGCAAATCATTTGCATGCAGTCTGTATAGGTTTATTATTCATGAATGCCACAAAAAAAACTAATCCCCCCCCGTCATCAGGAGATTTGGGACAGGGCTGCTGTATCAGAGCTTTCCAACATAAAATAGATAAATGCATTGCTGTTCTGAACTAAACCTGTAGCCTAGCTGCTGCATAATGGTGTTACTTTGACAATGAGCTAATAAAAACATGTCTCTTCATCAATGTTTTTTGAGTTGTTCCTAAAGCGTTTTTGTGTATGTGCCTGTGTCAGGCTGCATCCTGCTGGGAATGGCTGCTGCCATCAAGGAGTGTCATTGCTATGGGGTGGGGGTCCCTGATCTGGTCTAGGTGGGTGCTACATGTCTAAGTAACATCCACATGAATGAATGCCAGATCCAAAAGTTTCCCAGCAGAACATTGTACTGTCACAAGATGCTCAATGTTATTCACTTCTCCTTTCAGTGGTTTTAATGTAGTGGCTGATCAGTGTATGTGCCGCCCTAATAGCAATTTCATCATTTTAAAATGAAATCTAAGCCTGCAATGAAGCATGCGTACTTTCTGAAGAGTCTGAAGATGCATATAATAATTCACATATTAACAGACAGCTAAAGTGTGCCTATTAAACTGGCACACAACCCTCAGTGCAGGTGGAGGTGTGGCCTCTATCCTGCGGTATCCACTATTAATAACTGACACAAATAAAGCAGCTATTGTGCGCCGCTGGATTTGAAGTACAACAGATGAATAGGACACCTGTGTGTGTGTGTGTGTGTGTGCCTGTTTCCGTCAGGGCATGGGCCTGCATTAAAATGTGTGTGCACATTGTATTTCAAGCGTCTGTTTATGTGACTCGTGATTTGTCATTGGAATAAATGCGGCGCTATTTGCATATTAAGTGATTTGTCAGGAGTCTGGACGGGTGATAAAGTAAGTATTAGAGTCATGTTGGCTCTCGTATTCATCAGGATTTGTCAGCGTTCCCTCTTCTGCTCCACCTTGCTATATTCTTCTTCCTCCACGCTTCCAGTGTGTTCAGTCTTAGAGTCCCATTTTCCCAGCTTCTCTCTCAGTCTCTCGTTGTTTCCTCCTTTGTTTCCTCTATTGCAAAACTATTTCTTTCCAGTGTGTCTTTCTCCATTTTTTCCTCACATTATTTTCCTGGTCTCTCCTTGCCTGATTTTCCCTAACCAAAACATAACTACATCACCATTGCTAAGCTTAAAAAATGCCTTAAACAATGTTGTTTCTACATTTCTATGTCCAAACCATAGACTGTATATAAATATGGACAATGCGTCCCCACTGACATGCATTGGTCAAACTGACACTATTTTCCCGGGGATACGGGCGGCGCCATCTTGTTATTTTAGAGCCAGAGTCTGAGCATTACGATCCAAGAGTGGAGCCATGCGGAGCCACGTCAACGATGACCCTACCACATTTCGCCAGACTCACTTGCATTTTTGCTTAATTAATACTCAGCTCTGCTCTACCTCCACCAGTTACAAAGAAATACTTATTTATTTAATTATTCCAACTCTCATGGACCTATGGGACCACTTCACAGAGCGGTCTGCATGGCAACTGGTAGTCATTATGATGTCACATCCTGTTTCTATAACTTAAATAAACACTTGAGTATGCATCAGTATTATTCCAACTACCTAAAATGACAGAAATTAATTTAATTTGACGTGTATTTTAATGTTTTAGTCTGGCCTAAATCCCATCCACTAACATGGAGGGGGTGGAGCTTATGTTCTATACTGCAACCAGCCACCAGGGGGAGCTCTACTGGCTTTGGCTTCACTTTTGAGGAGCTATTCCATCGTCCATCTTTGTTTTTAACAGTTTATGGTCGAACATGCTTCCAACAAAGCATTTACTGTGGAACACAAGCCGTTATGTTGACAGTTAAGTCTCATCTGGTCATTTACTGTGAGTGTAACCTGATATCTGATGAGCCCATGACCCGCTGAGAAAAAACCCCAGCTCACCTGCTGTTCCCTATCTAAGCACCCAAAACTCCCTTGGCCGCTCTGAAATTTAAATAGCTCGGCTCAATCACTGCATGTGGTATCAAGCAGAGAGACCACATGCAGACCACATGGACTCTCTACAGCAGGGACACAGTGGCCTGCTGATTCCATCTAAAACCATGAATGCACCACTAATCGGAAGCAAACAAGCTGCATAGCCAGCAGCTACGACACAGAGAAAACAAATCAGTGGCAAACTGCTAACTCGAGTGAGCGACCGTCTTCCCTCTGATCTGGATCATCAGAACACGACATAGCAAAGACTGTTCTCATGCCGTTTCACCAACAACAGATGAGATTGCCAGCTTTCAAAGAGTAACACTGAATATGTCATAAACACTTGGACTGATGGCACCAAGGTTTTGATGCTACCTTGTATACACACAGTATGAGAACATTATTCATTTGGTCTCATATCTCTGGCTACTTGACGTTCTAGTTTCTTCACCTGACCAGCTGCTAAGCTTGGTATTAGCTAAGTGGTGCGCGGCCTTCAGTGTACAGCGCCTGTTTAAAGAACATATACGTCTAACAAACAGCAATATCCGTGTCTATATGTGAGTGTGTGTATGTGTTCTTTGTTCTCATTCAGTCTCAGTTGTGACAAATGAGTGCAGACGTGATACGCCCAGAGATCGCATAGGGCACATTTTACCCACATCTCGTTTTACTCTGAGTCGCCAAATGGCTCCATGGAGACAACATGAAAGTATTTCATCATTCTGTAAAATGATTTATATCAAGGGCATGGTTGTAAACATCTCTAAAGATGTGCTACAGCCATCCCACCCCCTTGTCAGCCATTGCTTAGCTTGCTGTTTTAGCATAATGTTGAAATCAGCAAGGGAAAAAAAAAACACACACATTGCATTTTGCCTGAAAAACTACAGTTTAATCTAATAAAAATCATATGGGAGGAGATAGCTGGATGGATTATATAACTTGTCTGGTATGGGAACGCCCAGGGATCCCACAGGAAGAACCTCAGATAAGCTGACATAAATGGATGGATGGATAAATCATATGATGTTACTTGTAATCATATTAATACAACACAAAACATGGGCTTACCTCAAAATCTATATATTTATACAACAGACATTTTAAAGGGAAGTGGTTAAAGACTGAAATGATCTTATTACTCTTATCCCTGACTGATGAATTTGGTGACATTCAACCCTATCAAGTCTCCCACGTAAGAATAGTCTCTGACTGTTTTAGTAGTATATAGTATAAAACACTGTATTGGACAATCCTTGTAGAATGCTAAAGCTGATAGATAGCAGCTGGAGTGCTGACAAAATGTTCTGGGTGAAGGTGGAAATTTTTGTTCAGGAACGAAGGGGTTGTCCATGAACTAGGCGTTGAGAGGTTCGATCCCTGGTACATGCCACATGAACCCCCAGTTGAACCCCTGTTGATGTGTGACATGTCACTGGACATGGGCCTTCTGAGGGTGTCCTGCGGTGTCTGGCAACAGAATGTTCTTAGTGGGTCCAGCGCATCCCACAGATACTTGATCAGTTTGGGCTCTAGTGAATTTGGAGGCCAGGTCAACACCTTGTGCTGTTCTTCATGTTTTTTTGAGATGTTCCTAAAGTGTTTTTGTGTGTGTGCCTGTGTCAGGCTGCATCCTACTGGGGATGGCTGCGGCCATCAAGGAGTGTCATTGCTATGGGGTGGGGGTGCCTGGTCTGGTCTAGGTGGGTGCTACATGTCTAAGTAACATCCACACGAATGCCAGGTCCAAAAGTTTCCCAGCAGAACATTGAATTGACAGAAGATGGTCAGTGTTATTTACCTCTATAGTGGGTGGTCATAATGTTGTGGCTGATCGGTGTATGTGCAGCCCTAATGGGAAAATAGCAATCTCATCATTTGAAAATGAAGTCTACAGTGGAACATGCGTACTTTCTGAAGTGACCGAAGTTGCATATACAATAATTCCCTAACTCCTATTAACAGACTGCTAAAGTGTGCCTATTAAACTGAAACACAACCTGCAGTGGAGGTGGAGCTGTGGCAGTGTAGATGTGTCACTGTGATTGTAAAACTGCCTTGAGTTTTGTAGAAATATAGGACCATCAAGCATTAACAACTGTTTAATGCTATGCCCATTAAGGGACATAGCGAGCTAATGAGGTCTCTTCACAAATGCAATGCCTTGTGCCAAATCCCTTAACTGATGAGCCACAGCGGCCTTCATTCCGTCTGCAAACTTTGTCAAATGAAATCACATTCATCATCATCAATTCCACTACTTCCTTAATATTATGAGGCAGGGAGATAAACTGAGCTTTATGTGTATCATGGTAGGCTACAGTGGATGCTTCAGTGGTAAAGTGGTGAAGTTTGTCTGAATCTGGGTCAGTCTATAAAACAAATATTGGCAGTAATTGGGGCAAACTTTTTTTTTTTTGTCTTAGTCAATACCTCCAGCATTACATTGGCTTAGAAGCACAAACAGACCACAATGTCACACAAGAGAGCTTAACTGTGCCCTCTTACGCAAATGCCTTGGCACCTTCCTGGGTCCGCCAAGTCCATGCAGCATTTCTAGTCCAAACACTGTTGTCTCTTTGAGTTATTTGCAGATTCATTTAAGGACGGACTGCAGATCCTCTCTCTCTCTCTCTGTCTTTCTCTAACACACTCAAGCACAAAGCTGAGACAATCAGATGTCTTCAAGGAAAACTGGATTCCACTTGCTGTGCAGCCAAGCAAAACGTCCAGCGGCGCTGAACAGATTTCCAATCTGGAACGGTGACACTTTGTTTTTCAAGTATTCTATTTTTGTCTTTGCAAACATTGTTTTAGAAATGTGCACAGACCATTACCCTGATTTTGATAGCTCTTTGTAATGAACAGTTTGACCCATAACGTGCAGGCTGTCAGGTGGGGTGGGTGCGCTTACAAGGAAATACCCCAAGTTTGGGCATCTTGGGTCAAAGGGTGACAAAGCAGAATTCTGACTGTGGTGTGGTGGTTAGCACTGATCTCTGACAGCAAGAAGGTTCTGGGTTCAAATCCATCAGCCGACAGGATGTTGTATGTTCTCCCCGTGTCTGCATTGGTTCTCCCCTGGTACTCCGGCTTTCTCCCACTATCCATAGATGGACAGTGTGAGTGTGAAAGGTTGACTGTCTCTCTGTGCGATAGACTGTCAACCTGTCCAGGGTGCATCCCGCCTCTCGCCCAATACCTTATGGGATGTGCTCCAGACATAAAATTGATAACACATCTGTGTTTATGGATCTGTCCTTGGAGAGTCCGCTCTCCTTAAGCTGACAACGTTAGTGATAAGGCTACCCCCTCTCATGCATCGTAAGTAAGCTACTTTTTCAGATTTTAAAAGGTAGGTATCGTCAAAAATGTATTCATCACATCAATCCCTTTTAATCATGTTCTGTATTTTCTTTTTTTGCTCAAGTCCATTTAATCATAGTCTCTCTCTCTCATGCACACACACATTATCATACTGTAGACCCAGTGGAAGCAGATAAAAGCAGGAATTCAGGCGTTGCATCAAAGCGGTTTTCTTTTGGGATGAGTGTGGACAGCTAGCCTTAGGTGTGGCTATTTTCTCTGTGGGAATTTTCACTGTGTATGAGTCCCCATGTGCATGTGTAGAGCCGAGGACTGAGGTCCATGCGTCTGGCCAAGGCATCCTTTCTTCTTTCTTTCTTTTTGTCTTTTTTTCACAAAACAGATTTTCTTGCAATTCAAAGTTGAACTGTTTTCACATTTATTCTACTACTTTCAGACAAATAGGTTAGCTGGATCTAAGTAGGGTCCAACATTGATTATATTTGTTGTACATGCTTGCATGTGACTTTGACTCATTTAACCCCAAAACAAAAAACAATAAACAACGACTAATGTAATCTAGATTAGATGAAACTAATTGAGAAGATTTGCATTGGAAATCTCTTAACATAAAGACTATTCTAATTGAACGCTGTAAAAAGGGCATTTTTTTGCCATTTTATTGCTTTGTTTGATAGTGAAGTCAGACACAAAGTCAGGTGGTTATCAAACTAGGATAGGTGGTGGTGTAAAGATGGTGAGGTGTAAAGTCAAGTCCTCAATTACCCATCTTATCTGTATAACTTTTCATGGCAAGTCTGAGACGGTTATATTCGTGCAGTGAATTTGGCATTTGGAATTGGACAGTCACCAGTTGGTGGATGCCCAATTCCAAATGCCAAATTTGCTTTTGCCAGCACAGCTCCTCACGGTAATGTCTAGAAAGTTTCAGTCTTTTTGTGACTTTTAGCGCATAGACTTTATATAAATATGGACAATGCGTTGCCACTTCCTTCCATTGGCCAAACTGATGCTGTTTTCCTAGGGATATGGGCAATCAAACAAATAACTAAAATTAAACTTATCAGGAAAAGACAGCGTTGACTATGCATCAGTATTATATTAACTACCTAAAATGTCATAAACCATCCTCCAACCAACCATCCACTAACATGGAAGGGGGGGGAGCTTATGACCTATACTGCAGCCAGCCACCAGGGGAAGCTCTACTTGCTTTGGCTTCACTTTTGAGAAGCAGTTCCGTTGTCCATCTTTTTGCAGTCTATGAATTAGTGGTGCAGTTAGTTATCTTGCTATGGCAGGGAGTAGAGTAAGTGTGTTGACAAGTCTTATGGCTCACAGATTAAAGCAAAGAGAAATAACACACAGTGTTGCGATTTGCTTTTCAGCACCATTTTGTACTTGGTGCCAATTTTAAAAAGCTAATCACCCTGAAGTCAGACATTTCTGTTGTTTACAGAGTAACTATTAAATAATTATTGTGCTCTGCCTTGCAATTTACATTGCGTTATCTTACTCGTTCCAACACAACAAAGAAGCAGTTTCAGTCAATATGGTTTTGGGTTTTTTCCTCAGATAAAGCATTGTTTTGACATCATATTCATAACTCACACGCCTTTATTGTTACCCGGTTTTAACATTTTTATCATTAGTAAAACAAAACACGCCGCAGCCGGGCGATCGCCCCGCGACCCGGCCAAGTCTTGCATAAACGAATGAGACGTTCATCCTAAAACAAACTGCCATTCTTTGGTCATTCTTGACATTTGATGGCATTTTTGTCTCATTAACAAGCCATAAAAGTCAGGGAAGCATGACAAGCATGCTTCATCACCCCGTTTGCAATATGTACACGGCTGACAGCATTACAAAGGCAATTCCAGCAACAGGAATTTTAATGTCAATGCCGGTGTTATATAAAGACGCAGAGGGAAACACTGTCGCTCGCACACGGAAAACACAGGCTCCCACACATGGCAGGTTGTGTTATTGTGTTTTTTATCATGTGTTGAGAGCCCAGCATTTACAGCAGGGGCCAATTTATGATCTACAGCGGTAATAAAAATAAAAAAAGTAAAGTGATAGCAGGTGCCAAAGCTTTAAAGAAACATGTCAAAGAAAGGGACAGAGCGATTAGGCCTTGCACACCTCCAGCTGTATTTCTTTGGTCAAAAAGTCTGTGGTTTAGTTTGAAGCCCAAAAGTACGTGTGGTGCACCTCAGCATCCAGGCGTAAAGAGAAATACTGTGTCAGCAGCTTCATGAAATCCCAGATAAGTGACCAGCACAGTGTTGCATTTTCCCTGCAAGTAAGCTGACACTCTTTGACAGTCTGTGCTTACAAGAAATACAACAGCAGAAGAAGCTTAGGATCCACAGTCTGGATATTTGGCAGCCGCAGAGACTGCCAGCCGTTCAGAATAAACCTATTAACTTTTACTTGACTTAAATCTGCATCTTGGACAGTCCCATGGATTCACTAACATTATGGTTTGTGACCTTTTAGCATTCATGCTGAATTATTCAAGTTTCTTATCCAAAGCGCGCCACAGTGGATTTAATATAACATTTAATGGAACACAATGCATTTGTACACAGTAGATCAGTGGTTTATTTTATGTTTTAAAGTTGTAAATATGTTGACTGTATTGTGTGAATTGATCAGCCACAACATTATGACCACTGAAAGTTGAAGTAAATAATATTGACCATCTTGTGACAATACAATGTTCCGCTGGGAAACTTTTGAGGACCAGCTTTACGCTATATATGGGCTGATGGGTCCTAAGTATAAGGAGGGGAGGAGCACACGAGGAGAACCCAATCATATAATCAGAGAGAAAATACAGGCAGGAGGTAAAGCAGGAGAAGAGGCATCATGGAAGAAGTCGACAAAATAAAAACAGAGAAGCGAGAAAAGCCAAGCCGGGTCACGTAAAATATTCAAAACGTAGAAAAAGGTTCTAAAGTTGTTATTTTTTCTCAACGTTTTTTCTCTGTTTCAGTTGAAACATGTCCTGTAATGAATCCAAGTGGTGTGTTTCCAGATAGAAGCTTTTCTCTGCCCTTTAACATGACATAAAATGAACTAATTGAAAAGCTAGTCACTCAGTTTTCCCTCAAAGCTTTAATGAAACAAAGTAAAAAGGACTGATCTTCCCATGTCCACATGCTGAAAAAAAAAAGCTCTTTATCCCAAAACGTACTTTTTCTAAGAGGATTGAACTCAAAAACAATGAGTTGTTCCAGTTGTTCGATCCCAAATCTCTGCAAATTTAACTAGTTGAGAAGTTAGGACCACTACATATTTGATTAATTACAATTTACAGTGAAGAATTAGAAAAAGGACCTCTTCTATTTAAATTTAATCAGGTATGGTTCATCTGTAAGCAATGTGAAAAATGTCTGACAGTGAAATCTATTACAGGACTGGACATAGCAGACAAATCCACTACTGATATAAATTTCTGCTGGGTGTTTGCGCCCGCAAGAATGTGCATCATTTTCAGGCCATGCACATTCTAGGTATTACTTATTATTTAATTGTGACATTTTGATTCATATCATGCACCTGGGAAAAATCAGTGGAAATAAGGCTTCTTTTATTTAAATTTAATGAGGCAAAGTTGACGTGTACGTGATGAGAAAAAGATAAAAGAACAGAAATATGATCATTTGCAGACAAATCTTTTATAGTACGGCACATAGCAGACAAATCCATTGATAATAATAATACAAATATAGTCCTCTGCTGGGTATTTGCACCTGGAATCATATTCTTTAATTGCACATTCTGGGTATTACTTATTATTTATTTAAGTATTCTGTGACACGGAGCCATATCTTGCATTTGTAATAAACGCCTGGAAAATGAATGGTAGATTCAACATAGGCGATTTTGTGCAACTGATGCATTGCTGCAATGAGCTGCAGCTATTAAGTACTGTATATGTATATGTATAGTATCTATGGGACTGACTAAAGTGACCAGAGACACACAGGTAAACAGTTCTCGCTGTTTAATAGGAAGCCAGCAGGTTTTGTCCACACGAGGCTTTAGATTTAATAGTTTCGTGGACGGCAAAGCGATGTTTAATCTGTATTCTCTTAACCTTGCTCAGCAGAGTATTCCCAGTTATAGTCGCAGAACAACAAAGTACAATACAGCCCTCTCAGTGTGACGCGGTGACACTTGCCAAACACAACAGAAGCTTGTGATGGAGCTGCTCTTGGATCATCACTGTGATCGCTCATCCGTATAATCCTCCTTCCAGTGACTGTTCTCCGCGAGCGAAGCTGTATCACTTTTTCTCCACTCTCTCAAAAGCAAAAAACTGCAGCAGCTTTCATTTGCTGAGCAGTACAACGTTTTTTGTGTTATTTTTTTTTTTAATAGTCCGTGCGATGCATAATCTGCAAAATAACCCCCGCTGGCTCCCCGGGACCTCACTTCAGGAAGCACTCCTTTGAAGTACTCATTTCCATCGTACAATTGCCACTCTCGAGTTTTTGTCAGTTGCAAAAATATACACGGTAGCCGGAGATTTGCACAAAGCACTCTAAGGTAATGCGGAGCTTCAGTGAAATGTATGTAACGGCAAATTTAAAATGTGCTTTAGCATCTGAATCTGCTTCACCAGATTACATTGAAGTAGCAAACAGCTCCGGATATTAAGTATCCAGCTGGGACCATAGCAAAAAAAACTGCAAACCTTGAAGTCTTTCTTCAGTCAGAAAAGCTATCTGCTTACATAAAAAAAAAAAAATAAATCTCACATTGGCATCTTGCACATTTTTTTTTTTAACCAGGACTGTCAATTTGTTCCATTCAACTCTAGATGGAAAGCCCATCTACTTAAAATTCAACCTGGAACTTTTTCAAAGTATAAGCTAGAGGTGGCTTGCCCCCACTTAAGGAAAGGCTGCTAAGTTGTTTGCTTTGCTTTCGATGCAGCTAAAGTTAAGCACCTCGGGCTGCTTTGATGGCTCCCTTTACAAACATCACATGATAACATTTGAATGGGAGCAGCGATTGAAGGAAAGTGTAGCCTTAACATCAGCTCTATCCCACCCCACCCCCCACCCCACCCATGCAGACCTGCTGGACCGGTGCTTTTCACGGCTGTGATGGGATTTCGGGTCCCGCTCTGAGATAAACTGACACATGGATACTCACAGCAGCCCGTCACATGAATGCTCTGAATACTTTATCTCGGTTTACATTTCGAACCTTCTTGGTTTCCACTCTCCGCAACGACATATCTATTTGGTTACCGTCAGGATAAATACAGAGTATTATGGTAATTAATGAGCTGTTCAGGAATCTTCTGGTCCTGTATTGGTGGACATAGCCCCTACAGAACAAAGGCTCATGTCAAGGTCTGGGCTAAATTAACACTGGTTAGTTATGCCCCCACCCATTCTGTCGCAACCTCTTCATCTCCAGCTGTGACAGTAGATTCCTTCTGTGGATGTTGGAGGGCTTGGCTTCCTCTCACCCGCCCTGGCTGAGAAGAAGTTGCTACAATGGGTCATCAAAGCTGCAGAGAAGGTCACTGGCTCTGGTAGCCCAATGGATTGATGTTGGAGGGCTGGGATACCATTAGCTTCATAGTCAGTGAGGAAGGTGCATGTGACCCCTCTCCTTGAGTCTTCTGTTATAGTAGCGTTTCATCAAATCAGTTCGTGTGAAATTCATGTGAAAGGTATTAATTTTGGCTGGTTGATTGATTGATATGTGTACCCAACTTCCTCTCACCCACCCTGGCTGAGAGACTACAACAGGCCATCAATGCGCTGAGAAGGTCACTGGCTGTGGTAGCCCCCATGGATTCCATATACAGCCAACACTGCCGACGGAAAGCACAGAGCATCCTCAGAGCCAAATACCACCATGCGCACAATCTGTTCTAGTGAATGGACTCAGGCTACTACAACCTGAGGCACCACAGGCCGGAGAGCCTCAGCAGCCGACAGAGACCTCTGCCTGCAAGAGCTTCTTCCCAGCCACTGCCATATAGTGGCTGGGAATCTTACAACAGCTACAATGCAATGCTAAGCTACCATATTTTTTTTTATAACAATGTACAATACAATGGGGCCTTTCTGTGTGGAGTTTGCATGTTCTCCCTGTGTCTGTGTCCCCCCACCGCCCAAAGACATGCTTGTTAGGTTCATTGGTGATTCTAAACTGGCTGTAGCTGAGTGTGAATGGTTGTCTGTCTCTCTGTGTTAGCCCTGTGATAGACTGGAGACCTGTCCAGGGTGTACCCAACGACAGGAAAGTGGTAACAGAAAATGAAAGAATAAATACAATTTGTTGACCCCAAGACCATGTCCGGTACTGATTTTGTGCCTATATTAGACACATTAGCTACATATTAGCTTCTTTTTTTTTTTATCCTTTTTAAGAATTTTAGTAGCTAAGCTTAAGTGTCAGGGAAACACACAAGAATACCAGTGTACCTGTACAAATGGCAAATAAACACAGGCAGGAGGTAAAGCAAGACAAGACACATCAAGGAAGAAGCTTACAAATTAGAAACAGGAAAAGATTCAAAACTCAGAAAAAGGTTCTAAAGTTGTTATTTTCTTTGTTTTTTTCCTCTGTATCGGTTGAAACACGTCCCGTAATGAACCCAAATGGTGCGTTATCAGACTCACGTCAAGCTTTGGCAGTGTATTATTCCTCTGGCAATTACAAAAATATGTATTAAAATCAAATCGCAACTAAAGGAACATGTCAGTTTTTGTACGATATCATCCGAGTCGACCACCAGTCCTTGCGAGCGCTACAGCTAAAGCCTGGCGGAGAAAAGACAGAGGGGAGGACGAGAATTAAAGAACACGGAGGGCGATGGCTGATGGTCAGAGACAGCGAGAAGAAGGATTAACGAGAGGAGGGAGCTTAAAAAGATGGATAGTGGCACTCGAGCTGTAAAACGCACGCGTCGCCGTAGCCTCCCATCTGCTGTTGCCGCAGACACACGGGCTGCTTGTAAAAAGATATTTACTCTGATGTGGAACGCACACACACACTTGTGCGCACCGGCTCCTGCACACTCTTCAGTTTTTACCTTGCGAATCACTGAAATTCACACTCTGGTCTGGTGTTAGCGGTGGCGTGACGCCGTCACTACAGGGATCATGCTACCATCAGTGGGCCTTCTGTTCCCATAGTGACAGATCGTCCACAGACAGCAGCTTCCTCGCCCCCTCCCCTCATCTCTTCTCTTCTCTTCCCGGCGGAAACCCGAGATGAGGCTCATTTAAAGCATGACGTGTTCAAAATAGCGGTTTCTGACGCCGCACAGGGCTTGAAGAAAATGGACTTACGACACAGATATGTAAAGAAAATGGGTTTAAAGTTGTGCCACACATATCTTAAGGGACACTTGCCACTCGCAGCCAAGTCAGATTCCTGCTACTTCATAATAATAGGAGGCACTCCAAATAGATAACAATTTTTTGTACCAGTATTTACCCTCTTGCAATCCAGTTTTTAGACTCGCCCCTAAGAGTAATTCTAAATGGTGTTTCCACAAGCGCACACATTCAAAGCACAGGGAGTTCAGTGTCTTGCTTAAAGACTCCTCAGAATATGTGGTCCATTTACTCTGGCCCTCGGCAACCCATTCTGCCTTCTGAGTCATATCCATCCTACTGTATCTCTCAAGCTAGGACACACATGCCATTTATCAAAATGGGATTGTTCCATGTATCGTGGTTAGCACTTTACTTTGTAAATTAACTTTATAGCTTCCATCACGTGCTCTGCTGGCAAATGTTTCATTAGCTGTTTGTTATTAATGCCACTAAGCATGGCTCAATAAGACGTGTTATTATTTCATTATAAATTATATCTAGGCTGCATTGGTTTTCTTTTTCCTTATGTGAACAGCAAGCATTTGAGCCATTTTGGTGCCATGACATGAGATTATTATAATGCGAGGACAACAGAACAACGCAAAGCAACGACTTCAGGTCCAGATAAGTGCTAGAAATGACCAAAAATACATTTATTGTAGTTATAGAGGACTATAGAGGGACAGTGGAGCTCATTCTCCAACAGACTGATTCAGATCCGCTCTCACAGGACGTCATTCATACTATTCTCAATGCAGCTGTACAACAACTCACCTTTCTGTAACAGATAACTCCATGTTATTAATGTTAATGCACATTTTGCACCTTTTTAATCCTTATATTAAAATTATTAAAATTAAAATTCTTATATGATATATATATATATATGCTTGTACATTTGTTCATATGCAAATTTGCTTATACTATTTAATTTAATTTTACTAGATTTTTACTTATATTTTATCTTTTTTTTAACTATCTTTTTATTTTGTGGTTCTCATGAGTGTTTTTTATGTGTAACTGAGCTACTGTGACCAAGCAATTTCCCTTGTGGATCAGTAAAGTCCATCTAAGCCTAATTTTGTCCTTGGTAATATCCACCAACTACTAACTAGCTCCTTTTTAAGAAGTCTAAATCCTCCCGTATTTATCAACACAGTAATGGACAGTAACGGAATCTCTAGATAACCGTCATGACCGCTACATCACTACGTAGCTTGATCTTCCAGGACAACTGAAAGGGAAATGGGGCGGTGAGGTGGGACTATTTCAAACCTGCAAGACAGATAAAGTCATGGGAGATGCACGGAGAGAAGAGAGACAACACTGTTTCCAAACCAGTGTGTGGGCTCAGAGAGGTTGCAGACTCAGTGGGCTTTGTGCACACAGGAAGCAAAGCACTGTGGGAGTTTTTCATCCATCAATAGGTGTCTTTCCCTCAGGGTCTCTGGGACTTGAGCCAGCAACCCTCGGAGTGCTGGCAGCCCTGCCTCTGGAGGCATACAAGATGCCTTCAGACACACATGCTGACACACATACACAGGGATATGCACATACATACATACATACATATATATATATATATTAGGGCCGGGACTTTAACGCGTTAATTAAGATTAATTAATTACACAAAAATAACGCGTTAATTTTTTTTAACGCATTTTAATCACACTTATTTTTGCACCGCGGAACGTTTCTCACTGGATGAGTTTCGGCGGACCGATTATACTGGAGCACCAACTAGCGTTCATTACCAGTGTCCTCAACAAGCAGCGGGTGCTGCCATGAGCCCCCCTCCCGTCCCAAAGCACTCACAGGTAGTAGCCCCGCGCAGCAGCGGTCAGAGCAGAGAGGGAGAACCACGCCACCGCGTCCAGACTGCAAACGAATGACGCATGCGCAAAGCTGCCGCTGATCGCGCCCTGGTTTACAGAGCGGGATGTAAATGTTTCTTCACTGTCACACTAAAATAAATAATAAAATAATAATCCATTTAGATTGTTAATTTTGTCAAGTAAAAACCGTTTGTACAAAAAATGTTAAAAATATTCTAGTTATGGCAAAAAATGCTCATGTTCTTCTGTGCCTGTGACTTGTAGGCTAGAAACTAAACCAAACTTAAGAAAACTAAAAAAAAAAAAAACTTAAGTTACTGTGCCAGAGCGTCTCTTTAGAGTCTTTTTGCCAATACCAAGCCCGGATAAAGGAGGCGCGTTAATAATACAGCGTCCATCACAATTACGTCCAAAAGGTAAATTATGCAAATTAGCCGATGACGTCATTTAGCGACTTCTAGCGACTTTTAGGACAAAAAAGAAGCTGATGAGACCGCTTTGGTTGGCCCCGTGGATGGGAAATTTAGTCATTATTCAATGGTATACTAAAAATCCATATGAAAAAAATTACTTCTCACTGTTCTCAGGTGAAATATTTATATGCGATTAAAATGCGATTAATTTCGATTAATTAATTACAAAGCCTCTAATTAATTAGATTAATTTTTTTAATCGAGTCCCGGCCCTAATATATATATGTTCCCACACATTCACAAACACAACTGCATCCACATAGACACACTCTGCCTCTTCTCTATCTTCGTTGGCATCACCAGTTTCCAGTGTGACACTTATGATTTATAACACAAGGGTGATAAAGAAAATGAAGGGAACAGGGTTTGGATAAAAAAAAATATATTCTTGCCCTCAAAGGAATACAGTTACCCGAAGCAGCACTCAAGTCAGGACGTCATCTGAGAAACACTCATCTCACTCACAGAGGATGGTAGAACTGGGAATGTTTCTTTTTTTTTTTTTTTGTTTAATCTTTGATAGAGACCTTGAGGGAAAGAAAATCGGAGACTAGACTGAATTTATAAGTCGGAGTACAGGACACTGATTGAGACTGAGTCGGAGGAATCTTGAGTCGGAGGAATCTTGAGACAACTGGGTGTTAGAAGAAGGGAAATGAAGAGTAAATGCCCCTTTAGACAGAGTCCTTTTTTATGTTACACCGTGTAATGTTAATAATAAATGCATCCATCGATCTACTTGCTTAAACCTGCAGAGTGTCAGTGTTAGGGCCTTTCAATCGATTCCCCCTAATAAACTTTTAAACATACTTAAAAATAAGATATTTATTTATTCAAGATCAGCAGTTAACCAGTTAATAGACAGTCGTGTTATTGAGACAGGAAACAGTCACAAGGAGAACACGGAAACTCCACATAGGACCTTTGGGTTGGAACTTCATATTGTGATGCTAATCACTGCTAGAGGTTCCTTCCACTTAGAGCGTAACGTTTTGAAATTTAAGTCACTTATTTTTATGGGTCTATGTGTGCAAGAATGAGCTGCTTACAACCATAGACTGGATGAAGCCAGAAGTGGGCGGAGCCTGCACTCGCCATTTTGGTTGTGCTTTACTCCACACTCATATACTCCAGAAATGGGCATGAGGGTCATGTTGGGCGGTCCGAATGATTTTTGGTTGTCCCATGCCCACCTTACTCTCCACATCCATGTTAGCTTAGGCTGCTGAGCTAAGCTAAGCTATCCGTGGTGCTAGCAGCTGGCTAACGTGGCCCTTGCTCTTCTCTCTTTGCTCCCAGTTTGATTCTACACCTCACGTTATTTAACAAAAATCATTATTTCAAGTGTGATATAGATTCAGGTTACTGAAATTATACTACAAAAATTGGTTTAACGTTTTGAAAAAAACAGCATTATCGTAACTTTGCTAAATTAAAAAATTTAAGAATTTGTCAAGTGTTACAGAGCAATGTTTTGCACTTCCGCATGGCCTTCACTGCTCAGACCCAGAAGTTGCCGCTTGGTCCACCCCAACACGGCCCCAAGTCCATTTTTGGAGTGTGGGCGGAGTAAAGCACAACCAACATGGCGATCCCGCTTCAGCCATTGACTGCACATACTATGCTTCGTCTCTCTCTTTAGAAATCCAGTGGGTGACGTCACTATGGGTTTGTCCATTGTATACACAGTCAGTCACTAGTCAGTATTCAGAAATCAGAGGGTAGAATGTTAATTGAGTCCAGACAGCAGACTAGCTGTGTCATCTGTGACATGGTCGTTGTTATCAGTCCATGATGAGGTGATGATTTAAAACAATGTCTGAGGAAAGGTACAACACTTTTCACTCTTCCAGGACAAAAATATTCCCATGTACTCTTAAGTACTTTGTTCTGTTCTGCTGTCTGTGCTTGTTTTAATAGATTAATGAACTGACACGCTAAAAGGCTGCTACATGTCACATGCTTATTTCTTTAATAAGACTTTTTCTAATTCATTGAGATGCTATTTAATCTAATAATTTAACAGTTTAAGCAACACCACATGAACCAAGACCACCCCTGGCCACAGCCTGATCCCACTGATTACCACTTTGAGGTTCCTTCCTCAAAAGGAAAGTAGAAATCCTTCTTTTGAAGCAAAATCCTAGTTTTTAATTCTATTTAGCACTACTGATTATTTTACCAGAATTAGTAACCAAATAATTGAGCTTCCCGCTTTTAATACGATTACTTCTTGGCAACAGCAGGGTTGTATAACCTGTCTGGTACATACATCATTTTTTACAGTCACGCCAATAAAGCATATTTCAACAGGATTTATCTAAAATGAATTGAAAGCAACTGAAAAGACGTTAAACTGACGTGGAATGAAAACAAGTTCAAGTGCCAAACACAGAGGTTGGTGGCGTTCTTATTAGAAAAAAAAAAAGATTACAGAGAGCAGTGGAACGTTAAGCTGAGAAGGAAATCCAGCGTAAGGCGTACGTATACTATGTGGCGCCTATTAAAAGCCCCAGCCGTTTGAATTTACCATCAGGGCTGAGTCACAACAATTGAACTGCAGGTAAATGGACCTGAGACTGGACAACAAAGCAAAAACAGTCACTACTGATGACCTGCAATCTCCCACACTGCAAGAAAGCCATGAACCAACATGGAAATGACAAGTGTTTAGTGTGATTGTTTTAAACAAGAGACTTGTACGTAGTACAAGTTGTAGTAATCATGGCAGCCTGCAATCGTAGTACAAGTTTGAACAGATGTTTCAGAAAACTAAGAAAAGAAAATGTGCTTTTACATCCACTAACATGATGAAAAAAGCATTAGAAGTTTGCTGGTGGTGCTAATTACGCGGTTAGGTGTCATGAATTACTGGAGAAGATGAGCATGACTTTACAAAGTGTGAGTAGAACCTCAAACTTTATAAAACTATGCGGAAAACTCTAAAAAGACTCTGTTACTAAGCTACTGGCCCTCTCTGCTGTGGCGCTGGGAGTTTTGTCTGTGTTGCAATCACCGGGCTGCGGGGTTGTTTTGCTGCTTCAGCAGGGGACCTTGTTTGGGTGCATGAGGTTAAGAAGAAAGCAGATCACAGAGATATTTGGGGGGATAATTTGAAAAAAATGGGTTGCCAGATCGTCTTAACGTTGCCCTGCAGCAAAGAAATAACCAGTGTCCTCTGGGTGAACCTAAGTGGCACTGGCTCTAAGACCTGGATGGTCGTCAGCAAGGTTATTTTAACTCGACTGGGGTCGGTGACCCCGCCCCTGACACTCACCTTCACGCTTCACGTTTATTTTTGTCATTTACTTGAATGCTTGAATAAATATTTCTTAGTTATTCTTTTAGTTAGCGGTGCATCTCCCTTCTTTGTTGTGGCCTGCAGGCTTCTCATAACAGTTGTTTGTGGTGTTGACTCTGCCTGGAACATGAATATCTGATCCAGGTTTAGCATAGAGAGTGCTTCTTTTGTGCCATATTTGTTGGGATTTAATTTCTGTGGTATGGTGGTTAGCACTGATGCCTCACAGCAAGAAGGTTCTGGATTCGAATCCCTTTGCTGGCTGGGACCTTTACGTAACGAGTGCAGGTTCTCGCCCTGCATGGTTTTCTCGTGGTGGCTTCCTCCCACGTCCAAAGACATGCTTGTTAGGTTAATTGGCGATTGTCTGTCTCTCTGTGTTGGACTGGCGACCTGTCCGGGGTGTACCCCGCCTCTCGCCCGATTACAGCTGGGATAGGCTCCAGCTACCCCTCGCAACCCTCCAGAGGACACGCGGTTACAGAATATGAATGAATGATTTAGTTACACACCTGTGTTTACTGGTCGCAGACCCTGGAGTTTGTTTTAGCGGAGGAGCCTAATGAAGATGCTCGTCAATATCATCTGGCATGGCGAGGCTGAACGAGATGTCTAATGTCTTCTGGATTACGTGACATGTGAATGCCATGATTATTGATTCTAATTGCAATAGCTGGTATAAACACAGCCATCCAGCAAATCCCAAGAAAGGATTTGCATCGCGCTAGTGAAACACAGTGTGTGGTGGACAATGGCAATCAAAATGCAAAGGGGATATTGGCAGCTAGCCTTGGTTTCCACTGCCAGGTAAAGTCACAGTGTGAACCAGGTGCGTGAAACTGAGGCGCAGCCAACAGACGGTCCCCCGCCGTCAACCCCTCCGCCGCCTACACACATTCAGCCGTGTAGAACCTCTCGCACGCAGCTGAGAGCGGCACGATGAAGGCAGCAGTTAGCAGTGTTAATGCTGCCTAAAGCCAAAGACTGAGAGAATCTGTTTTGCTTACTCATCTAAAACGTGGATCCTGGGTTGAACGTCATTAAGATTGATTCTGAGTCAGCGGGTACTGATGTTAAAGCTCCTAGAGAAGTAGTTTCCTTCACTGAAACAGAGAAGTTACGCAACTGACGGGAGACGTGGTGTGAAATCAATCATAATTCTTTGAAGAGTCAAGTAAGCGGCATCCTGCCAGCAGAGAGAGTACATGGGGATACATAAGAGATGATGAGGACGGATAGATACCATGCTGCAAGCCCATAAAATGATTTATACATGAGCAGGAGCACTCAAAGCCAGTGTAGCCAGTGTTGAGGGCATATACGTGGCGGTCAAACGGGGTGTAATTTTCTACTTTACATTAATATTCTTACCAGTAACATTTTGTAAAAGTTAAGAGTTTTATGAGTGGACTTCTGGTAGGTCAGAGAAATGACCTGGATTTCAGCAAAGACAAAACCAGCTGTTGGAGCTCAGCTTAAGGTCACAGAAATACTGTGTTTAACCAAAAGCACTCAAATCCAATGTAGCTAGTATTATTATTATTATAGTACATATACGTGGAGGTCAAATGGTCAAATCTACAATATTCTATTTTTTTTTTTATCAAGGAAGGTTTCTGTCATTTTAGGTAGTTAATAAAATACTGGTGAATGTTCAAGTGTCCATTTTTCTGATAAGCTTCGTTTTAGTCACTTATTTGACGCTATAGACATTTGCCATGCATCTCCGCATGGCTCCACTCTAGGACAGTAGTGCCTGGGAAAGTAGCGTCAGTTTGGCCAATGTAAGGTAGTAGGGACGTACTGTCTATATTTATATCCAGTCTGTGTGTCACAAGTCGGGGAACCCCCTTCCCCGAGGTGGCAGGAAAACAAAAATCAAAAACACTATCAAAACTAAAACGTGGCATGAAAATATGTGGCATGAAACGTGGCAAACAAACAGTATGACGCGACAGGGAACAAAGGGGAAGGCAGGGCTATATCTAACACACGAGGAACAGAGGGGTGACGAGACACAGGTGAAGCAAATCAACAAGACAAGGTGAAACCAATGAGCTAATGAAAAGGAAACATGGAGACGTGGATTAACAAAAACAGGAAGTCCAGAACTTAACAAAATAAAACAGGAAACAGAACAGAAAAACTAAACACTAACCATGACCATGAAAAAAAAACAAGAACTTAACAAAATACAATAAACAGAAACCATGACAGAAAACATGACACTGTGGTACACGTCTAGTTTGCAGGCTGCCATGATGTAGGAGTTTTTACATTAAATAAATACATTCTAGCACAGGGATGGGCAACTAGTGACCCACGGCCCGCGACCTCACTCGAAGTGGCCCTTAGATTAATTTTTGAAAATTATAAAAATGTGTCCTCTGCGGCACTGAATCAGTTGTAACGCCTCTAATGCAGACGCCGCCTCGTGCACGCTTCCACTGGGTCTTCTCCACCAGTGAAGAAGAGACGTTGAGCCGTGGCTAAGAGCGGAGGAGAGAGAAAACTTGATCGAGAAAATTGTGTGTGTGTTTCAGGTGAAATGGGAAGAAGATTATCTGTTCACAGAATTTAACACACAAAGCACAAAGCTAAATACGTGAAGTATACTGAAGCTGCAAGGGCTGCTATCGTAGCGGACCTCAAATCAAAAGTACGCAAACAACAGCGACTTTTTACCAGTGCCCACTGCTGGTAGTGGTGAGGTAGAGTGGGTATACAGGGAAAATGCACAAATTAGTTCTACACATACATATTTAAAATGGCAGTTTCATCATATCTCGTTAAGTGTGCAGTCCTATGTGGCCCTCTGGTAGTGTCGATGAAAAATTGTGGCCCCCTCCATCATTTAAGTTGCCCAACCCTGTTCTAGCATGTAGGCTTCCTAGCTATTAGATTTAAATTGTCATGTTTTAGTTAGAAATGCATCTCTTAGACTTACATTTAAATGCCCTCACACACAAGCAATGAGTGAGACAGAACAAGAGACGAGAGAATTTTATATTATCAGTGTGTTTGGCAGAAAAATGCAGATTAGCCTTCTTGTGATCACAAGACATCCAAACAGAATACAATTGCAAATAATTGAGCTACAAACAAAACAGCATTTAGCCAGAGGATAATAGAAAAACCCAAAACAGCTAGCACCTCGTTTTATTAGCAAAATAACAGAGCTCAGATTTAACTGTGGAGATAAGGGCTGGAAGACAGATTTAGCCACAGGGTGATTATGTGTGTGTGCATGTTTGAGTGTCTAGGTTGTGCATAGGTGTGTTTATGTGGAGCTAATTAGGATGTGTCATTCACCAGACTAGTCATCTGACTTTAACTTTAATTATAGCTCGTTTCCGAGTCTTCACCCTGTGTCACACATACACACACAAACACATATTGTTAGTACTTGGCTACCGGGTGCATTTCTTGACATTGCTTGCCTCAGGCTTGAGATGATCCATAGCCACTTAATGCGGAATCCTGAGCTAATTTTAGCTTCACGACTTGTCAAACTAATCTACAGCTAACCTTTGAATTAGCATGAAAGAAACTGAAGGAACAGAAGGTATGAGCTAGGTTCCATACCTAGTTATCTACTGACTTTATGCTACAACCAGCCCAGAACGTGAAACTTACTTGATTGTCAATGAAATTAATAAAAACATCCGTAATAAAAAAACTATTACTAATAAAGATGTGATGTTGGCATGAAAGTTGACATCACTTAATATTCAGATCTGGATCCAGCAGCATTTCTGTAGTGCGTCCAACATAGCCACTGACAGCAGAACTAAATAACATTGACCATCTTGTGACAATTCAATGTTGTGCTGGGAAACTTTTGGACCTGGCATTCATGTGGATATTACTTAGACATGTAGCACCCACCCAGACCAGACCAGGCACCCCCACCACATAGCAATGACACTCCTTGATGGCAGCAACCATCCCCAGCAGGATGCAGCCTGACACGGGTAGACATACAAAAACATTTTAGGAACAACTCAAAAAAACATGAAAGACAGCATAAGGTGTTGACCTGGCCTCCAAATTCACTGGATCCCAAACTGATCAAGTATCTGTGAGATGATCCACAGAGGCCCCTCCCCTCAAGCCATAGGACCCTAAGACCCCCCACGAACAACATTGTTGATCAGACACCACAGGACACCCTCAGAAGGCCCATGTCCATTCTCTGGTGAACTGTTTTGGAGGTAGGTCATAATGTTATGCCGGATCAGCATATATTTCAGACAATACATGACTCATTTACATGTGGTGGTCTTGGTCACACATTCTCCCTTCCCACAAACCCTTCTTAAAAAAATAATCAACAACAGGGTGCACAATTAGCTGGTGGAGTCCCACAAGGGTCGGTACTAGGGCCTAAGTTGATCAAACTTACTCATGTTTCTTGCTTCATCTGAATTTTTGCTGAAGATAGATGTTCAACATACAATTAGTTTATCATAACTCTCATGGACGTGGACATTTTCTCACACAAATCTAATCTTGATTTTCTGTCATCTATCCAGCTTTCTCCTTCCCTTCCCTCTCACTGGGTTTCTGCCCAGGGGAGGAACCTCCCCTGTTCCTCACTCTCAGTTCAACAACAGAACTAAGTGTCCCGAGACACTTCACAAAACCCTACAGTCAAAAACCACCAGTGAGCACACTAAGGTAAAGTGTAAAGTTTAACAAGAAGAAACTTTGAGCAGCTCATATCCCCCATCTGAAGAGAGAATTAAATGAACAGCTATCATGAGGAGGACCCTGAGTCATAGGAACATCTTGCATTATCATGTCGTGTCCATCTACCACTTTGTCAGTTCATTTTTCTTTTCACATCTTTCTGTCTTACGGGACCACTGCAGAAATATTTCATTGCACTGACCACCAAGAAGACTGATAACTGCTCTTAGTATGGTCTCTGGTTTACTATGGTTGTATTTTCAGCTTGTCAAATTTTGTTTTCCAGGTTTGAAACATTAGAAGTTGTCATCCGAACTTTGCAGCAAATATGTTGGTAAAAGAACATTTTGTAAAGTTGAATTTTGAGTTTCAGAAAGGGCGAAATTATTCTGAAAGGTTATTAGGTGTTGATTTGCTGTCATTGCAGTGTTCTTTCAGACTTGAATCTACAAATAATTAGAAGAGTAATATTTGCTTGTTCTGTCTTTTGTCGCTAGTTGTGTTTTTGTGCGTGCATCAAGTTGTACATATGCAAAAATAAAAAACAGAACACAAAAACAACAACAAAAAGAAATACTGGCAATCCGCGAATGGCTAATGGCAGACCATTTGAAACAAGGAGCCGACTCCAATCAATATGAGATTCCTCTTCTTCCTACGCCAGGGAGCGTGTATTGTCCATACGTGTTGTTGTGTTGTTGCTTATTGTTTGCACTGCACGTCCACAGTGATTCAATAATTGACTGATAAAAAAAATCAGTGATGTCAAGTACACCGCTGAAAGTAAAGCTTTTACATTAACACAAAAGCTGCAGCACACTAAAGGTTATACATGTGCATTTTACATAATGTATGCTTTTCTAAACAATCCGGTGTCACTTATGTCGATGCGTTCAATAAAGTCATTCTTTCTCGCAGCAGTCGATTACACCGTGTTTGTGAATGCTGCTCCATTTGGTAGGCATCCGTTTTACTAAATGCAAAGGCGTGCAATAAGCGAAAACATCTTGTAGCGATTGTTACGGAAAGAGAAATCCATACTTTTCTGTACACACAGTTTTAAACAAAAATTAAAGTTTACTTTGAAGACAGGTTTTGTGCGTTTGTGCGCGCGCACATTTTAAAAATAATACTGTTTCGACCACAGTCACTTCAGATACGCCCGTTCAAAAAGAAACCTTGGAAATATGGAAGCGGATGACACCAGCAGCACATCCTCATGCTTGCCCTTTGGCCTCAAAAACCTGTTATTCAGACGGGAACCATGAAAGCTACATTTATTTCTTCATCCGTCATCCTTCTGCTGATAGCGTGCCTTGTTTTGTCTCTACCGGCAAGGATGACAAATGAGAAATTGGACTTGTGGCCGCGCAAGACGGATGGCTTCTTCTTGCCATTGTCCCTTTATTTTTCTGGTGCTTTTCCTCCCTACCACACTGCTGCTGACATCCCATAATTTCCCCCGTGGGCTGATGGCTGAGCGTGGGAGAGGATGGGAGGACTGGGAGAGAGAGAGAGACACAGAGAGAGAGAGGCAGAGGACGTGAGGTGGCCGTGAGTGAGAGGTCGAACAGAGTCACAGAGAAGTGATGGAGAAAAACTGGACAATTAGTAGGAGGCATTGCCAATGTCATGCTGAGTGTGATCATTACATGGATACCATGTTCTCTCTGACTCTACCTCTCATCATCCTCATGTCTGCTTGCTTTAAGGAAAATAACTGCTTACTTTAAAAAAATTAATTCGGATGGAGATGGTTTTTAATCCTCATATTTCTACCTGTTGAGAGCACAGACTGTAAATAAAGATGGACGACAGAGCAGCTCCTCAAAAGTGAAGCGAAAGCAAGTAGAGCTCCCCCTGGTGGCTGGCTGCAGTATAGAACATAAGCTCCACTAACATGGAGGGGGTGGAACTTATGTTCTATACTGCCCCTTGGTTAGCTGATTGCAATATAGAACATAAGCTCCACCCCCTCCATGTTAGTGGATGGGACTTGGGCCAAACTAAAACACTAAAATACACATCAAATTAATTTTCTTTCTGTCATTTTAGGTAGTTGAAATAATACTGATGCATACTCAAGTGTCCATTTTGTTTAGAACCGTGAGAGAAAATGATAGTACAGAGTATAATCCAACATTTCCTTGTAACTGGTGGAGGTAGAGCAGAGCGCAATATTAATGAAATGAAAACGTGAGTGAGTCAGGAGGAAGTGTGGTCGGGTCATTGATAACGCTTCTCCATGTGGCTCCACTCTCGGACTGTACTGCGCAGACTCTGGCACCAAACTCAAGGCAAGATGGCGCCGCCCGTATCCCCGGGAAACTAGTGTCAGTTTGGCCAATGTAAGGAAGTGGGGATGTGTTGTCCATATTTATATACAGTCTATGGTTGAGAGACAGTTACACTGACTATACATCGGGGTAAAAAAACTATTTGCTTTTACTCTTTGTTAGACATGCAAAATATGCCTTGATGTGGTTCCTGTCTTGTATCACACATTTTTATGTATATACAAATTATTCCAAACTGAATTTAACCACAAATTGCTTTAAAATCATCCATTTACTTGATAACAATAGCCTACTGATAATCAGTACTTCCATACACTCACTAAGCAGTTTATCAGGACCTCAGCAAAAAAACTGGGGGACATCATGAGATCACCAGTTTGAAAAAATACTCAGAGGCACCCAATAATATTGCCACAATCAAAGATACTGAACTGAAGTTCCTGACTTCTACGTGCAGAACTTTACGTACTATTGCACCACCAATGAATAACTACAGCAGGTGTACAGGTGTTTCTAACAAAGTACGTAGTCCTTCTTAGTTAGTTAGCCTTTTTTGGACAAGCTAATGACGCTGTATTCAACGTCCATATTTCTGTGGGGCTCACATCGGCATGCATCAAATGAGTATGGGTATGCAAGGCCCTGCATCGAGTGCAGGTGAGCAATGTTGAAAACTAATAACAGCTGAGAATAGGCCTCACATCAATGCGGCAACACACTACCCATCAGGTTTGAGAAAGACACAGTATGATCTACAACACAATCACCAAACTTAACCCAAATGAGGTGGTCTAAGATGATTTTTATTAATATATTTCTGATCATAATATTTAATAAATGTTAATTATAACCAAATCTAAGCTCTAACAAGGCCAAGACTTGGGTCAAACCCATGGGCCTTGGGGCTGTAGTCTGCCACAGCCCTGCTGACTTTTGTTTCCACAATAAAAGTGAAGTTGGTGGAAATGTGATGCAGCACTCCACTGCAGCTCTTTCCCCTCTCCAACAAGTGAATTCTTCAGACGCACACAGAGGGAATGAGGAAACACCAGCTGAGCAAAGCGCCAGGGCCTGCGGCTATTAAGAAGCACAGACCTGGCAAGTGGCTGCAACTGCGGCCGTGTCAGCTAATGGGACCGAGGAGGGCTACTTCATCACTTTCTGGAGCAGAACTCCCTGTCCCTGGGCTGATGCACACTGGTTTGGAAGCAGTGGGCTGGAATTGGTAATGACAATGTCCTTGTACATGAATTGAAGTGAGATACCTGCACCCTGCACTGCCTTCTAACTAGCTGTGACTGTGTTTGTTTTTGTGCACATTCGGGATTTGGACACAGAAATGTGAAGCTGTGATTTGATATCAAGGTGAGAAGGGTATTTGTGGTGTCCTGTGTTTTACAGGACAGATGCTTGATGACTGGTCAAACTATTGTATAAATGTAAGAGAGCATAGTTAGCAAATTACATGTGCATTCACTCCATTAAACTATATATACACAGAAGAAAATAAATTGTAATGACTAACAACACGTTTTTTTAATGATCGCCACGATGATGGGAGTTATGATACAACAGCAGGGCCTTCTCAAAAGCTTAACAGATGTAAAACAATAGATCCAATCAATTACTACATGCAATTCCACCTGGTGTAAAACAGAGTACGCCACACAAAGCCATTCGTCTCTGAACTCACTGACATAGCAAATCCTTTGGGTGTGCGGCGGTGAATTTTAAACGAGCTTATTGTTAATTAATCTTGATTAAAGGTGTCGTAACAGTGATTAGGCTGCGCCGCACGTCAGGCTGTAAATTGATGTGCTGTAGATTGATACATTATTAATTAAGTCCAATATCATGTGTCGAGTGTCAGTGGGAAATGGTTGATACCCGCTCTAATAGTTTTTGTTGTAAACTCCTAAGGTGAAAGAGCTTGGATTGGATACCTGAGATGAATGCTTTGTTGAGTGTCAGTTTGACAAGGTTGGTACCTGCTTTCAGAGCACAGTGTTAACTAATTTCCAAGCTGAGGAAACCCTTTGCCACTAAGGCAGTTTTTTTTTATTATTTTTTTTTTAAATGAATCAAATGTGTCCATTTTAATTTCTTTTTAACTTTTAGATGGATTTTAGACAGATGTTAAAGTCAACTAATACGTGGTGAAAGTCAAGTAGAAAGTAGCGTCTCACATAAAGGAAGCCACAGAAGTTTATTGAAGCTTGAACACGGGCTACTGTCGGCTGTAGCCCATGCCAACATCATTAAACACCATCAATCTGACACTTCTAATCTGCAGCTCTCGCTCGACAAATTCTCAGCTCCTAACTTCCGTCGCTCGCATGATGCATTCACTGACATCAAGGACAAAAAAACAAAACACTACAATAACACTAGCAATAAAGTCAACTAATAAGGCAACAACAGAAATGAACATAAAGACATGCGCTGATCAATGTGTGCTGCATATATGTATAGCCTGTACAAAAACAGGCTGCAACTCAGCACTGTCAATAGTAGTTAATAGTACTCCACAACGTGTTGTAAGATTGTTGTAAGGATAGTCCAATCGGATTTTTTAAAGAAGTGCGGTGTTTCTCTGAAGCCTTTTCCGTGTTTAGCAGCTAAACGTCTGACAATGAAATTCACCAACAAATAGTTGATGTGCAGCCTCCTTCTCTCTGTTACCGCAGGGCATTTGGTGAAGTTGTAAATTGACTGCCGTTGAGAGGATTTGGACCGTTCCTCTGCTAGCATTAGCGAATGCCTTTTCAAATGAGCGTGCATTGCAGCAATATTTTTGTTGTATTTCAGGACTGACATGTGACAGTAGTATGGGATTCATCTCCAGTGAAGTATTTCACACAGTTGATGAACCGCTGCTAGCTTGCTGCAAGGACCCACTGAGTCCTCACCTGTCGTCTCGGACGTATCCATGTCTCGTAATCAGTGACTTGGAGACATGATGCTTAAAGCGTCATGGCACAACAGTGAAGTCGACCAATCAACTATTCTGTACAACTCCTAGTTTGCGGTAGGAGGTGTCCTCTCAGTTTTACTTGATTCTTACCATTTGTGGTTTTTTGGGCCACAGGACAATTAAGTGAATATGAAACTCCCATACAATGCATCCAACTCTGTTGCATCAGCAGCTTGTTCAAATTGCAAAAGTAGAGTATGCCTTCTTGATGGAAGAAAAGTAAATTAATGGTGAACTTCAGAGAAATAGTGGGCTTGCTCAGTCATATTCAATTATTTTCAGAATATGAGTCTGTTAAGAGGATTTTAGCATGGGCGGTGTTTCAACTGAACAAAAAAAATGAAACCTCTACAAGCCCTTGGACAGTCAGAGCATTATTTGAGTAATACTTCTTGACAAACGCCTTAATTGCTTTTAACTGTTCGTCCTTTGAAGTTATTTTGCTGTCAGTATCTTACAAAAGACGAAGTAGCGGTGTGGCTTCTCTGACGGTAGCCATTTTGCTGAAATCAACTCAACAGCACTCAGATGACGTACATGATTATGTAGCTGTACTCATCCGTCCATCGCGCCATAAAACCCACCTAAACATTTTGACTGGCCCCGGGAGATCTTTCCCAGCCATAATGAATTCCAAATTTAGCAACTCCAGACCAAAATTCACCCACTACCTATTTTAGAGTCATTAAATTTTGGGCTGGCTCCGTTATGTTGAGTAGGACCTAAATGCACGACACTAGGACGAAGCAGGAACAGGAAACAAACTTACTTTTGAATAAAAACTCAAAAACCACAACATAAGGCACTGCAGGGACGGCAGGGTAATGCAAACACACAAATCCAAAAGGAATTGGTGAAGATCAAAAACCAAGACAAGAACACAAGGAAGCACAAGGACCTGAACAGCAAGACAAACAAGGTAACAACACAGAGGTAGCTAAACAGGATTATCATCCCAGACGACTCAACAGAGAACAAAGGCAAAGGCAGGGCTATATATACCCATGGGCAGAGGGGTTAACAAGACACAGGTGAAACTAATGAGCTAATGAGGGCGGAGCACACAAGGAGAAAACAATCCAACAATGAAAGGGGGTAAAAACACAGGAAGTAAAGCAAGACAAGAAACACCAAGGAAGAACTTTACAAAATAAAAACAGGAGCCTATCGCACCTGTCATTGAGCTAGAGGCAGGGTACACCCTGGACAGGTCGCCAGTCCATCACAGGGCAAAAATAGTACAGATATACATATTTAATCCCACCCCTAACCTTGACCATTCTTACATTAATCAGTGAAGATACATTTTTTTTTCAAGTAATTGTTCATCTGCATTTTGCACATACCGTTACATTTACTTCCATGACAAAAAGACAGCAAGAGAGCGGTTTGATTGCCGGCTCACTTAGCTGTGCAGACCAGTAAAAGAGCAGATGAAAATATCTGCCTCAGACTACAGCACATGTGGTTCTGAATTGAGGTTTTCTGTTTCTAAACGAATGATTTGACTCCAACTCTGCTTTGGTTCCGTGAATCACGACAACATTTTAAATTATAGAAGCACTTTGAAAGCAAGTACTCTGTCAGGAAACAAGAGAGTAAAACTAACATGCACCCACTAAAAAGGGAAAAGGTGCAGAGATAGTAATTTACATCCACGGCTGCCCGCCGTTTTCCTTTATTCATGTTTTTGTTCTTTTCACCTCGGAGGGAGGTACGTTCTGGCGAGGGTCGTGGGAGGCGAGGCAGCTTTTCTGCTTTTTATTTCCTCCACATTTGGGAACAAGAAAGGAAATAATAAATATGCAGAGTACATATCACAGGGGGAAAGGAGCACAGGAGGCTGTCGTTGCAGGTCATTTGAAAATGACAGGGTATTTGGTGCAAATTATAGATATCTGACTTTAATAAACACCACTTTGCTCGCTATATTAGGCTGGCTATAAGGCAACCTGGAGAGATCTCCCGTTTTACTTGCATCTCTTTCAAAGATTGGACAGAGATCACTTGTGAGTACATCAATTCAGGCTGTCATTAGGCTTCACTGCTTGTTCCATTCACTTTCGTTTAATTCAATTGCGGGAAAATGGAGGAGCCAAATTCAGGACACTCATAGAACAAGATAGGATGAATAATGAAAAGGAGTCCAACAAGAGAACAAACTCAAATGAGAGATGAAAACAAGGTTGAATCCTAAAACAGGAACAAAAGCAAAGGCAAACTAAATAAAGGAGATACAGGCAGGAAGCAACAAGGAATGAAGTCAGCACAATACACGATATACTCAAGGACTGATAGGTAAAACTAATGAAGGAGGAGCACTTAGACAGTGTTGCCAGATGGGTGGTTTAGATATTTAATTTGCATGTGTCTGTGAAGGTTCTCAGTCATCCAGGTCATGGTATATCCAAAAAAGGTTCAAATAAGGCAGCTGGACTTGTAGAGTTTTTTGAGAAGACGTTTCACCACTCATCCAAGTAGCTTCTTCAGTTCTAGGGGACTGGTGGGAAGTTTGAGGTTTAAATAGGAACTCCTCCTGAAACTTGCTTGTTATGTTAATAACCAGACACCGGTGCAGCTAATTTCCATTAACGTTTGGGTACTTACCTGTTGTTGAGGGGGGACTGTTTTTGTCCCCGTCTCCTTCCCTATGAATGGTGCTCTAACGACTCTTGTCCGTCAGAGGCTCCAGTGTGAATGAGATTGAAACTTCTAGGGGACAGAAGTTAAAACTGTATTGTAAATGGATGGCAGACTAAATCTCAGTCCACCTCCTCTGTTTAGTGGAGGTTTTTCCAGTCTGACATAGATGGCTTCCTTTAATCCTCTTTCAAACCATCGGTCTTCTCTGGCTAAGATTTGGACGTTGTTATCTTCAAAGGAGTGCCCTTTGTCGTTCAGGTGTAGGTGGACCGCTGAATCGTTTCCTACATTCCTATATTAAATTTGCATGTAAAGACAGAGTTAAGCAGGTGAACTTTTTTTGAATGCTTTATTGTCAATGTACATCAGTACAATGAAATTATACAGTCCACAGGCAAAAGATAAAAAACATAAACGATACCCATTCACACAGTCACCAGTATCCACAATCATACAGCCACGAGGGCAATACACAATATGTGATTTCAAAATAATAACTAGTATGCTGTTTGAAATACAAGATATTGCACTTAATTATGAATTAGCAGCATTCACGGTACGGATGGTCCTGCTTTCCAAGCTCCTGTATTGTCTCCCAGAGGGCAGGAGGGCAGGAGTTTGTGCCCAAGGTGCACACTGTCCCTTAAAATTTTCCTTGCAATGTGCCATTCACAGTGCATGCCATCTGAGCTAGCTTCAACATTTGTTCTGTCTGTGCTCTTAAATAGATTTTGTCCGAATTGGAGACTTGGACAGAAACTCTCCAAGTCTCAATGAGGAGTGGAGTGGTGGTTAGAGAAGCAACTTTTGGACCATACGGTCACAGATTAGCTTAGGTCCCTGGAGCAAGCTCCAAAAGGCCCCGAACGCACTAAAGTTTGCAGACACACACACACACAAAAAAAACGCTCATCTGACATTCATTCATCTTCTACACCTGGTTATTCCTGTTAAGGGTCGCGGGGGTCTGTTGGAGCCTATCCCAGCCGTCATCGGGCGAGAGGCAGGGGTACACCCTGGACAGGTCGCCAGTCCATCGCAGGCTCATCTGACAGTAACTGCTTTATTGTGTTATGCACATTTCGTGTTGTCATGGTA
Organism: Chelon labrosus; assembly: GCF_963514085.1. Taxonomy (NCBI): domain Eukaryota; kingdom Metazoa; phylum Chordata; class Actinopteri; order Mugiliformes; family Mugilidae; genus Chelon; species Chelon labrosus. The sequence goes on from NC_140358.1 coordinate 24,438,252, forward strand.
ACATGACAGGCCAGTGACGCATGGATTTGGCTATGATGTCGAAAACGTAGATAAATCATCTCCCATATGCCCACTCAAACAAATTATTTTCTCAGGAGAGCATCACCAATCACAATATACACACTCATTTGCCAGTTAGATACAAAGCGTGGTGAGGTAACATTGCTCTGATTTGACAGCTTTTAAACAATAATCCCAGAAAAAGTTCTACTTTTTTCATATGACAACAAGTATTTCCATCTTTAATCTTTCACTATTTCACCCTCCTGCGGGAAAATTAACATTCCACCTCAACCTCACGATTACCAGGAGCACACGTTGTAACCGCGGCCTGCGACTCACTACAGTGTGCTTTTGGGCGTGGAGGTTTGTCTCATTTGTCAGTAATGAGACAAATAACAACTGACAGCAGCGGTGGAAAGATTTAACACAGTAGCAGAGAAAAACAAAATATGCAAATACTCCTCAGCTCCACGAAGACAGAAAAATCGAGCCAGCTAACAAACTAAACACTCTATTTCCTATTGCATCCCTAAATGCCTGCAACCATTTCTTGTTTTGTGTTATTTGTTCATTTGAATACTTGATCCTGCAGCGTTTTCTGATGAATTATACGCTGTTCTCTGATTTAAAATAATAAAATTTCAGCTTTTGCAAAGAAAAGCTGATATCTTGCACACACACACACAAATAAAATAAAATATCCTCAGCCCTGTGTGGGAATAGATGCTGCATTAACTGTATGCGTTTGATTATTTGACAGACTGGTTGGTCGTTATCTACCAAAAAGCTACAGATTTGAATATTTTCACAATAATAGTATAATAAGAACTGTGGAAGAATCTGAGGTTTTTTGAAAGCTTTTTTTTTTTTCACTGTCCCTGATTTCCATAAATAGTAGCTGACTGGCTCTTCAGGGTCTGAATAGATGTTTTATATGTGCACCCGCTCATGTGAATATGTGTGAATGTGAACAATATGAACAGGAGGCACAGGGGCAGTGATGCGAAGCAAAGCTGTTGGAGTATAAGACTACAGCAGCAGATTTAGGAGCTGGTGGAGCACAAAATAAGAAAATGAGGAATCGGGGAACTTCTGGTGAACTCTAAGCCTTGCTCTCTCTCTCGTGGTCTTACCTTGAGAAAGAATCCTCAGAGGTTAAAGATCATACAGCTTCTTCTCAATAACTATCCTCCCTTTCAATTTTGTTTCTTCTGCTTCCAGTGTTGTAACCACGGAGCATAATCCAAATTCAATTTGACAGAACGACCCACTGAATTGAAGTGTAAGCGCTACCACCACGGGATGAATCCTAACCCGGGGTTGTATTAATGAACACTGACTGCTCACAGCTGGGGGCCGCAGGTAAAGTATTTAACGTCAAATTAAGCCTGTCCAAATGACAGCGGTGTGAGAGCACTTAGTGTCTAACTTCTTCAGTTCAAGACAAGATAAGATAAGATAGGGTAAGATAAGATATGACGTTATTGATCCCCGCGGGGAAATAAGGTGATGCCGTGACAGAGAAAGACAAAAATACAAAAATAGAATAAGGTAAGACAAGAAAAACTAAGCATGTTAAAGGTGCAAAAAACATTTACTGTATTCAAGTATTCCATAATGACTTCAAGTTGCTTACTCTAGTTTATAGATGTGACGTTCGCGAACGAACGGAATCTTTTGAATGGCTCTTCAAAATGAACGATGCAAGCACACACAAGCTCCACAACCGGTGCTTATTTAATATGCAAATATTGCATGGCGCCATTTGAGCTGTCCACGCTGCCTTCACAGAGTGCCTCAGTGCGCAGCGGTCTCAAGAAGTAGGACATGCTTCATCATAAGTGAGTGGACAAAGAGAGTCGAAGAGATTGCAGCAGGATCTGGATGCACTTACATGATGTCAGAAAATTTAAAGCAAAGTGTAATATTTGAAGGATTCTGATCCAAAATTTACTCTATCATTCCTCCCAGTGATTATTTCCAAGATAAAATGAGTTGCCCCCAGGCTGACTTCTAAAATAAATTCATATAAAAGTGAAAGTGAACCAATCTTCTGAACAGCTCTTTGAAGGGAGTTGGATCTTGTGGAGCCGTTCCTTTCAAAGAGCCGTAAATCCCATCTCCACTTGAGTTGTACCCAGACCATTCAATTATTATCTATTACCACTTATCCCCTAGAAGAAATAGGCACTCCTATCTTATGCTGGTGATGTCATTTGTAACCAGAGTCCATACAGAAGTGAGTCTGGTAGCAACCCACCAGAGCATGATGTTGGCACCATCTTGTATTGTCTGGACATGCCATTCGTGTAGTTAATTAGTGCACAGCTTTGTCCCTTCCAGGGCTCATTCTGAATATTTACAATGTGAATGTCCCTGTTTACTCAGGTATTGTTGTTGGGGAAGCAGCAGACCATTTTGATAGGGATGCAGGAGCACCCCAGACCACCTCCAAATGTGGTCAGAGATCGGATCTCTCAAATTCGGATCTCAATGTGTCCAGGGGGTATTCGCATCTGTCTTTTACATGATGCACTGCCCAGATCGGATCGTAATGCAAGGTCTGAACAGGCCCAGTGTCTTCCATTTCAGGCAGCGAGTAAGGTTGATGACGATGCCATGTTTCAACTGCTGTGTCTGAAGCCAATGATGAAATTACATGTAACAAAGAATTTTTATGTCTTCCATACAAACCTTGTGTCCGTATTGTCATCGCTGTAGGAAATGACAAAGCTTCCTATTGAAAACCCCAGCGGGTCCAAAGACACTTTGGAATTTAATGAGTATAAATGTAGAAAACTTATCAAAATGTGTTAAATCCTCCTCTTTTGTCCAAAACCAATGACTTATACAGGCATTTCCTCTAACTGTGCTTCATGTTTAATACTTTTTTTTTTTTCCATGAACGCAATGAAAAATTCATGCCTTGTCCCTGGATATCAAGCGAAATCATTATGCAGCCTGAGTGCTCTGTGTGAATATCAGTGTGCAAGTCTTCTCTGTCGCGTAATGGGAGTGCAATGACGGACTACAAAACAGGAGAGAATACATAAAGACATTTTTCCTGATTGAACCTATTTTGAAGAGGCGTAAGTAATTGCTGCCTGCAACAATATAATCATGACCTTTTTTTTATAGGTAGCACTAAAACCTTATCTACGGGATATTTTGAAATAAATAAAGTAACTGGTCGTCACCGGGCGTTAATGTAATTATCGCTATGTGACTTGACATTCAGATTTTGACATTTAGAGTTTGGAACATTTAGATAAATGTTGTACTTAAACCCTTTCGTCACATACAAGTAGGCAGAGGATCATCGAGGAAAAATGGCCATGAAAAGTAACCACTCACTGCCTGAAGCCTGTTTCTCGGTAGATGTAAAAAATGCAAGAGAAGAGTGAAGTGCACAACGTGGCAATGTAGTGTGTGATGTAAAGGGTCGAGGGACGAGGGACTGACGCTACTGACAAAACATTTTATGGTGGAAAGCCACGTCTGGGTATTAGAGAAGCTTTGTAAGTAGTTAAAAGTGTATTTATGGCTCTCTCTCTCTCCAGGTACTAAGCTCCCCCCTCCTGGTGCAGGTTGTTGGGCACACCTGTTTCCAATTGCACATCATGGGGAGATAGCATGTGACCAGAAGAGAAGCTGCAGCTGGCCGCCACTCTTTGGGCAACTCTAGCAGCAGAGCTAGCAGCTCTACCACCTGAAGCTTACTTCATGCTTCTGCAGGCGTGTCAGTGCAGTCTACTGTTTGCTATGGTCAACATACATTGGCAGTTGCCAGTGTGTTAAGTAATTTTGTAAAACAGTCCTGCACTGAGTCCTTAGCAGGACAAGTGGTTACAGAAGATGCTAAAAGCTTAGAAGTAAATAAAAGTCCATAATGTTCTTGTTTTTTTATTTATTTTTCTAGCCTACGTTAACAGTAAAAAGTAAAAGAAAGCCTGTTAATCAGTCACTCCTGTTTGGTGGAGATCTGGTCTGGTTCAAAATGTTGGACGCTTGGTGCAAAGTTTCAGAAAACTGCAGCTTTTAAAACCAGACGTTTTCTGGCGGATGAACATATTTAAAGGTTACTACTGATATTCTGTCTCACATTATTGCTGAACTTTTGTTGAAGTTTATAAACACCCATCTCATTTTATTTTATTTATTTATTTTTTAAAAAAAAGCTTTATTCACCTAACTTTTTTATGTATCTGTCATTTTGACAGAGACCTTCATGGAACACATTGGCTGCTTTGTCTTCACAAGCTTTTCTTTACTTGCAATTCATGTGTTTCTGAGTTCAGTCAGCAGAGTTTATTTCAATATACCACGTGTGTGTGTGTGTGTGTGTGTACATACTATATCTTTTATAACAAGTGTTAAATGTGTGCAAAATACAAAATAAAACAACCATCTCATTACTACTCCGTCTAATTATCCATCTAATTATGGGAAAAGGTTAAGGTGGTCATTAATTATCACTTCTTAAAAGGACAGTGGGGGCGGTGTTACCTGATTTAATGTTTTAAATAGAAGCTTTAAAGTCATTTCAGTATTTTGGAAAATGTCAGTGGTAAATGTTTCGACTCATGCGAAGAGACTTTAACCTTTTACAAGAAACAGGAAGTCTAATGTTACTGTGGTTGCAACGTGAATCACGTTGCTTTAGAACGTGTTGTTAACATTTTGGAAATTTACTTGCACTGAACTTAACAGTTCATTCTGGGACACTGCTACACAGTCCTATGGAAAGACCTGACTGGACCTGCAATCAGTTGCACTACTTCACTTCATGAAAAAAGATGATGGAAATACTGTACAGTAGCAGTGTTACCTTAAAAAATAAGGACTTAAAATGCGTATTTTAGCCATAATATTAGTCGACAAAATGTCATTGCATTTTTGTCAACTTTTAATTATTATATTCAGTCAAACTGCAACTAACAACATTCATTTTGGCAGCTATTTTATAATTTGTTTCACTACAGACCAATTTAATGAAGCTCATAAAGACATTTGAATGCAGGTAACGGTCTGTACGGACACTGCACTCTTGCACTGCACTTGTGCAAGTCTACATATCCCCCTCGAGAGTTGGATATCAGCCTGCTGTGCTGTCCCTGCTATTTTATATGGTTGGATCATTCATTCATTATGGATGGATAAAAAAAGGTAGCATAGCTCAAGTAAAAATACAACCCTCTTTTTTTCCCCCATTGTGATAAAACTGAATTTACTTTCTGAAACTTTAAATTAATGCGCATGTGATGTCCAGAAGCATGAAGCATAGGAGAATCATATCACTTGCTCATTCGGAGTTGGTCATTAGAGTTTTAAACTATTAATGCTAACGTCAGTGAGCAGATAACTGTGAGATAACCGGTTAATTTAAGGGGACAGTACTCTTATCGAATGTTATGGTAATTCAAGTGCAAACATAATGAGGTGTAACCATTAAGGGGGTACACATTTGAAGCAAAATAACATTTAAAATGTTAAACAATAAACTGCAGGCTTGCAACTTGAATGGTTTGCGGTATTACTTTGTATTTGGACTCATACACAAGAAGGATTAATTCCAGGAACTACATTTATGGACAATTTTAGTTCGCTACATGCTAATCCATTGTACACTCTACTGCACACTTTTTAAACATGTGTCAGTACAAAGTCATTAAAGGGCAACAGAAGGCAATAATGTTGCGCAAAACAGCAACTTGAAGTACTTAGATGAGACTCATTTAACTCCACAGTTTGCTTACCTGCCGTGATGGAGGCTGCATAAAGAGCAGGGCGATGCAACTTCAGATGCCTATTCTTCTCTATTTGTAGCCAAAGGGGCTTGTGAAAGCTGCTAGTTTTGGTAGGCTACTATCAACTACCTGAGATCATATAGGCTGGGTGTTTGATGCACTTTTAGCATCACCACGTTACTTTGTCTGGAGTTTCGGTTTTTAATCTGGGTGTGGAAGAGTTCACTTCTGTGGAAAGGTGAGCAGTGACCTCAGAGCACACTGACGTCTCTCACCCTGTCCTGTTCTAACCCCTTAGTCTGTTTTGCTGTATTTATTTATGAAAAGTGCTAATGTAAAAAAAAAAAAGCTCCAGCTCATTAAGAAAAGTACACAAACAACCAACACTAACATCATATGAATGAGGAAGAAAGAAAGCAGTGAGAGTGTTCCTCCTCTCGCTGCTTTCTTTCTTCCTCAGCTACTTCTTGGAAGGAAAGAAATAATCTCTAATGGAAACTTCAAATGGCTGTATTTTGCACGCTTCAGTTAAAAGCACATAGAACTCGATATGTGCATTTGTACGTGCTTTAATGTTTTTCGCTCCGTCTGTTTTCTCGGATTCGGAAATTCAAAAATTCTGCATCTTTACAACTCTGAGTTACCCCCCTGTGAGGCACATAAGCTCTCTAATATCCATAATCACATTACACTAATGAGATTATTAGATAAGCCATTCATTAATTAGAAAAAGTGTCTCTGTTAACACGTGCTCCATGTCTTTGGGCAACAGGAAGGAATTTTCTCTTGATGATATGGAAATGTCCTACGCACAGTGCTCCCAGATGTAATTAGGTTATCTATGTGGAAGCCGTGGCGTGTGAAGTCTTCATGAAGGGCAAACATTTTCGCATGTTGTGTTGCATAAGGAGCAGCGGAATGGAGAGAAACAAGGGTTAAAAGTGACAGAAATAAATCTAAATTCTCAAATAATTTACTCCACACAGAGACCCCTTAGGTCCAGTCTGACTGGAGTAACTGGAGGCTTTTAGTGCTTGTGATATTGTTCTGCAAGAGGACCTATCTGAGAGCAACAGCAAGCCCATTAGCCTGGAAGTCATTTTGTGGAAGAAAGTTGTTTTGGAATCTCTCCAGCAAAGATCTACTGGTACCTTTTAGGTGGTCTGTCACCACCTAAAAGGTACCGGACTCTCGGGAGCTGAACCTGTAAGGCAAAGCTTTCGATTTACCAGTCCATCATGAACCATGGCTAGTGACCAAAAAAATGGAATCCCGGTTACAACTGGCAGAGATGAGGTCCCTCCGTATGGTGGCTGGGCTCAGATTTAGAGATAGGGTGAGGGGTTCAGACATCCGGAGGGAGCTCACAGTAGAGCTGCTGCTTCTATAAATCGAAAGGGGCCAGGCGAGGTGGTTTCGGCATCTGGTGTGGATGCCTCCAGGGCGCCTACCTTTGGAGGTTTACCGGGCACGGACAGCTGGGAAGAGACCCCAGGGTAGACCCAGAACTCGCTGGAGGAATTATATATCCAGTCTGGCCCAGGAATGCATTGGGATCCCCCAGGAAGAGCTGTGATGTGTTGCCGGGGAGATGGACGTCTGGAAGTACAATGGATTGGATGGATGGAAAGAAGAGTAACAGTGACGTAGTCATGCACATCATCGGAGCTACATGCCTTTGCAGCTTCCTTTTGCAATATGTCCAAAGGATTCTGTTTTTCTCATTTACAGATGACTGTTTAAATTAAAGATTAAGGTCTGTTGGCCAAGTATACTTGTAAGGGGTGATGAAATTTGTAATGCATCACAGTATACATGTATACTTACTCACACCTTAGTTCACACTCACTCACAACCACAATAATGTAACCTATACTCATCACATGTCGGCCCTTTGCACACGTTATGCTGCTAATAAGTGCATTGTCTCCCAAGTGTTTTGTACTGTCTGTATTGTATTGTTTGTCTTTGCACTGTCTCTCATTCTTGCACCGTTTATCTGCACTGTCGGCATTGTTTGCACCGTTTGCTACTGTCTGCATCAGCTTGCACACACGTTCCTTATGCTCAGTCCCTTGTATTGCACTTAGTGAGATGAGAGAACGTTTCTCCAGGACAGTGGAGCTACATGAAGACATGGGACTATGTCTTGCACCTGCTATATATGGCTGAAAAAGTTGACGTATCTCATAACTAAGTATATCTATGGCTCTGTCAGAAAAAGCACCGTTCCTACAAGCTGCATGTATGTTTTGTTTGTTCTCCTTCTCGCCTGTAATCCTCCAGGTTTATGAAAGTCACTGTACACCGCCCTATGAAGTAAACATCTGCGATACATCTGGGGCACAGATCAGAGCAAAGGTTTAACACCATCTCTAAAGCTTTGACCCGGAGCTTCCCCAATGGAAAGAGATGTGGGAACCTCCCGATGTGGGAAGAACAATCATCTCAGCAGCAGTCCATCAATCAGGCCTCCATGGTAGAGCAGTTGACAGAAGCAACTCAGAGCCCACAGCCCACTTCAGCAAACATCATTTACAGTATACCAAAAGGTGGGAGGAGAGAAAAAATATCCTTTGGTTTGACGAGCAGCTTCTGGGCAGCAGGGATACGGAGACTGAAAGGATAAAACGAAAACAGAGAGGTCCTTGAAGAAAACCTGAGACTGGTGCTTCTGCAAAACAATAACTCCAAAAAATACAGCTGCGTAAGACAACGTTGAAGTGGCTTTGGGACAAGTCTCGGAGTGTCCTTGAGTAGCCCAGACAAAGCTCAGACAAGAACACCACAGAATACCTTTCTCGCCCATTTCTCATCCAATCTGTTTGAGCTTACGGAGGGTCTGCCAGGAAGAAGAGAGCTAAACACTGTACATGCCAATATCACTTGCTCGCTGTTAAAACTTTAGTTACATTTAACTGAAAAGAGGAGTTCCAGACCAATTTTCCACCACAAACAAAAATTGTGCCAAAGTTCATCTCACTTCCAGACTGATGCCGCTTTGTGGAAGAATATTTTATAAATCTTCCAAATATCAATTCTGAGTGAATACTACAAGGCTTATTGGCGGCCAGTTTGAGGGCGTAGCTATGGTGTCAGCCCAGACCCTAGCATCGTAGCCTGACATGCACCTCCCCAGAAATGCAACTAGTGGTCATGGCATCACAGACTGCAAGAGCTGCGATTGGTCCACTTGGTTGTAGCGTGTTTACGCTTTCCAGCCGCTTCTCTATCTACGCAATTTTCTAATTTATTGTTTTGTACCAATAAAGATGGAACACATCGACTAAAGGTTAACTGAGGAGGTTCAGAGGTTCAAGCATTTGTATGACTCGTCTTCGGCAAAATTTCAGCGAACGTTTCAGTTACTATTGTTGAAAGTGAAGCAGGAAGTAGAAACTGAAGCAGGAAGCAGAAATGCAAATGAACCCAAATGACAAACAAGACACCACCAACTAGCGTTTGGGTGTATTTGGGACGAGCACCCAGGTATAAATGGCTCACACTGACCTCTTGCAGAGGTATAAATTCTGCTTTAAACACACCGAACCCTTCTTCCCTCTGTTGGAGTAAAACAGTTACCTACGAGTAATCATAATTTTTTGATCATCACAATTAAATGCCGTAGCATCTTTCAGTAGCTGGTGTTTCTTTCCAGACTTTTCTCCTGCCCTCATCTCTCCAACAGACCAACTTCCCTGCTCTCTCCCTTCTTCTTCACATTATCTATTCTGCCCTTCCTCCTGCTCTTCCTCCTTCACCCACTCCTCCGCCTCTGCTTTTTTTTCCCACCACACATTATCCTCCATCCATTCCTCTTCATCTCCCTCCCGACCCACTCGACGGCACCATCTCATCCTTCCTCACCTCCCGTCCCTCGACAGCGGTGTCAGATTTTCCCCCGGCCATGAATTTTGCATGATTCTCCGTCTATGCGGCTGGAAGACTCGCCATCCTCCTCCTCCTCTTTCTCCACCTCTGTGCTCCTTCTCTCTGCGCGAGAACACTGTGACCACGTCTCGCCAACCCCTTCCTCCTCATTAAAGTTCCATGCTAGTTAGATAAATGTTTCAGGGAGATCTTTTTGCTTGCAGCTCCAGAGTTTTGTACTGGAGCTGGAGGACATTACTTGCAGGGAGAACAAATCTATATACTCCACTTCACTTGAATACATATGTGGCCCCTGGATTCCCATTCCTGCACACGTGTAACGCATCTCTAAGAGATGAGGGGGCAGGAAAGCAAGGGTAGAGGGGAAAAGGGGTCAGAATGGAGGAGCCATTGGGAGATAAGCACTGGAAATGAGAGAAAGACTGATGTACTGGTGATGAAGTGTCTGACAGAAAAACAACTAAACAGCTGAAAGGAAGTTATTTTTCTCAGTGTGTCTGTAGGTGGAAGATGAAACAGAACATGGGGTGACTTTGTCATAGGGAAAATGAATATATATAAAAGACTTAACCAGAGCGCAAGTGAAGGAGGGCCAGCCTCCTTCCCCGTTGTTTAAGAGATGTGCCGCACAACCTGCGGGATGCTGAAAGCAAATTCACCAAAACTGGGAAACCTTTTTTGATGTCTTTTGACAGACCCTCTCCACAGGCGGAGGAGTGATATGGTCTGGCCCGAACATGCTGCCTCTGTACGATTAGTAATATGTATTTTGATTGTAATATGTTTATTCATTTATTTAGCTTTTTCTCTACCTTTAATACTTAAGCCAATGCGATGGTTCAATGCGTGGAAACGCATCAGGTGGCGAACTCTTCTATGTAATTGAATAGTCTGAACTTTTGGGTGACAGCTGAGATTGGGTTATACTCTTGGTGGGGTGGGATTATGTCAATTTTGCTTGTTTTTCCTAGGTTTGTATGTGTTTTGTATAAACTTGATGATTTTAGAAAATCACAATAAAAAGAACTGTGAAACAAAGGAAGTAAATATATATATATTATTCCACTTTCTCCAAGTGTCATCAAATTTAGTTTCCTGCAACTTCATGGAGAAAGTGATTTTTTTTATTTTGCATTGCCTCTGCAGTGGAAATTGTTCTCCTTCACTTTAAGTTTTGCCGAAATGTTCTTTTTGTTATTTATTGAAAACCTGTGACCTGTGAGGCCTGAAAACTTGAAGGTGAACAGTCCTGGCATCACAAGAAAAGCACTTAGGCCGCTTTGAAGCCTAAAAATCTTCAGAAAGTCTAGCCATAGGTATAAAAAATGGTTTAGCTGGTATATTTCATGTTGATCCATGTTAGCATGGAAACAATACAGCCAAAGCTGATGAGCCTACAAAACACCATGAAGTGTTTATAAATGTACTTGATGGTCGCTATGGTTCCCTATTTTAAGTTATCAATAAAGCCTGCTGTAACAGATAATGAATGAATATAAAATAAAACTAAATTATCTTCATTTGCCATGTACAGTATACATCGATCAGGCTTAGCATTATGACCACCTTCCTAATATTGTCTCCCTTGTGCCTCCAAAACAGTTGTGACTCACCAGAGAATGGACATGGACCTTCTGAGGTTACCATGTTATAATATAACAAAACATTTATTAATCTATTCTTATACTGCCTTAAAATGCTGTAAAACAGTAATAGGTTTTCAGTGGCTGCCAAGTATTCATCTCCTCAGTTGGCTCTGCTGTTGTATTAACTGCTATTCCAAAGCATGAGGTCAAGGCATAGACTGTATATAAATATGGACAATGCATCCCCACTTCCTTGCATTGGCCAAACTGACGCTATGTTTCCCAAACATCAGGGCATAACCAAAGACAATAAGGTGTATCCTTGGACACCAAAGCCTGCAACACACTATGAAGTGTTTATAAATGTACCTGATGGCCACTAGAACCCAATTAAATCACCTTTATTTGCCATATGTACACATTTGTTCTTGTTTAAAATTGAAAACTTGACCTGTGAGACCCGAGAACTTGAAGCTGAACAGTCCTGGCATCTAAAGAAGCTCAAGGAAAATGGTCAATTGGTTGAGTGCTGCTGTATAGCAAAAGGGGGCCGAACACATGCTGAAATATTATTATTTTTAGATGTTCAGCCTTTTATTGTAATTTGTCAAGTTATCAAATTGTAATTATCTTCTTGCGTCTTGCTATGGGCTTCAATTAGCATATCTCTATGCAATGCAGTTGGCGTGCATCCCATTTAAGATATGCACCTTCCAGTCCTTGACCATCATTTCAGGACTACACTTATGTTTTTTTTTATTTTTATCCTCAGTTGAATACTATCCTTGCACAAAATTGCCTCTAAATAGCTTCATAAAGGAAAATCCAATTTCCCAAGGGCCCACCATTTGTTATATGTATGCAAGCATTTCATAGGACCTGGATGCATAAAATGCTAATGAGTAATTGCCTGCAGACTTCTTGTAGTAAATATACTCTGATATGATTAAAGGGGAAGTTGTTTGTGAATGATAATGAGTAGTCAGCTCCGAACACCAAAGCTGTTGTAGAAAATAATGGATAAAAAAAATGAGAGATTTGAACCAGGCCCTCCACAAGCCACCAAAATATGTGATTTCTTGTCAAAGAAAGCCGCATTCCCCAAGTGGAGATTTCCTTCCCCCGTAATCAGTGTTATGACATATGACAGATAGCACTAATCCATTATAAAGCGGGGAGTGTGTTGGGGCCTGTAGAGCGTTTGATCACCGTCCATACGGCTTTATTGGAGCTTCCATGTGTGAGCGTGCACAAAAGGAAGAGGATCATTTGCAGTGTCGACTCCTGGAATTAATTACACAGAAGAAGGGCAAAGTGTTGGTGGCCCTTACACTGTCCTTTCTTTGAATAATTGCCTGATGGAGCACAGCGGAGTGTACGGGAGGATGGCTCATGCAATCACACTCGGTCACCCGAACGCACCAATTGCTCATTAGGTATGTTGGCGATCAGTGCGCGGTACTGCATACCAAAGAGGAAGACTGAGTGGGTGAGACATGAAAAATAGGGAAGGGGAATGAGGCAGGCAGCAGAAAGAGAGGGAGGTGAAGGTGCAACAGAGGCAGAGATACTCAAAGGAATATACTTTATATATACGCTGGTGGTATAGCACAAAGCTACTATCTGTGTCTCTGCCTATTGCAGAGAAATGTCCCTGTGCATATTTTCCTTTTTCAAAAGTGGATAAAACAAGTTTTTGAAGCCTTGCACGGATTGAGTTACTAAGCTATTAGCTTCTGAGAGAGTAATTTAAAAGGCACAGGACCACCCCGGGTTCAGACAGCACGTGAAAGCACCACAAAGCATCGCACACTTCGTTTTTGTGTCCATGTCAACCAACCAGGCTTCTCAGACACACATAGAAATCTCAGATATCTGCATTGATCGTTGTGTTCTGGGATTCGTTCTATTTTCTCTGCAGGCTGTGGATGAATATGGCAAGAAATCCTTATGAATTAAATATTTAAAGCTATGTTTATATAGTTATGATTATTACAAATGATCATGTATGATAATGAACAATGCTTTTGATGGTCTGTCTCCCCATTTCAAAACCTTCCATTTCAAAAGCAATTTCTGTGTAAGTGAAGGCAAACTAAACTCACAGTCCTTGCTGTTGAAGCCAACTTGAAATTATAAAAAAACTTTTTTTAAGTTTTAAAGTTTTTTTTTGTAATCCCAGACAGTTTGAGGTTTATATAAGATTTCACCTTGAAAAACAAACTGTACAGCTCCTCACTGCTGAACAGAGTTGCTGAAAAACTCATGAGGTCATTTAAAATCACTCAAAGCCCAAAAGTTTTCCAAGCATTGGTATAAAAATGGTTTAGCTGGTGCATTTCATGTGGTTCCCAGGTAATCATGTTAGCATGCAAACAACACAGTCAAAACTGCAGTTTAATACGTGCTGCAGGTAATGAAACAAATTATTGGACAGGTTTATATGTCGCCCTGTTGATAGCACTTGATTAAATATCAAGGACTGGACAAAGTTATTGCAGCACATCTTGAGGCGACCCATCTACCAGCTTTCGAGACGTTGCTGTGGTGGTGCTACAGGCAGTGTTTGGAATAACGCCGTTTAAAAGAACGGCGTTAGGTAACGACGTTATTTTTTCAGTAACGGGGTAATCTAACTAATTACTTTTCCCGTCGTTACAACGCCGTTAACGTTACTGGACGTTAAATGCGGTGCGTTACTATGCATTGATTGAATAAACTGTGTAATCCGAACGCACCCCTGGCTCACCGCTAGTGAGGAGGTGGGTTAATAACGAGGTAAGCGATTATGATTGGCTAAGGCAGAGTCATGTTTCATGTTAGCCAATCAGAGCCAGTGTTTTTACACACATGCCAGCACACGCGCCACACACACACACACAACAGCTAAACAGAGATTCGATGAAGCAGCAGAGATGGCGAGTCAGGAGCAATCCGATGAAAAGTTGGCATTTTCAAGGTGGAGATATAAGCACTACTTCAATAAATAAAAAAAATCGCTGTGGTCAAAGGGAGGAACGTGCATGTAAGCAACTCTAATTTAATGAAGCATCACACAACGACACGCATCTACAAAGCTAGTGCCCAAAAACACCGATACCTCCACCACAGATGATAGCTCGCCGTCTAAACCCTATCGAAATATAAATATTATATATATAAATATAATATAAATATAAATATAAAATATATATATATAAATATCGAAAGTTATGTACATACACCTGTCTGTTCTACCAATTTCAACTGACTTGTGAAAACTGCTCAAAAAAATCCAAATTCTTTGACATATAGCAACTTTTTTTTTTTAACAGTAACGCAAATAGTTACTTTCCCTGGTAACGAGTTACTTTTATTGTAGAGTAATTCAGTTACTAACTCAGTTACTTTAAAAAAGTAATTAGTTATAGTTACTCACTACTTGTTCCAAAAAGTAACGTTCCCAACACTGGCTACAGGAAACGTCATGGCATTATCCATGCCTCCAAAACAGTTGTGATTCATTAGAGAATGGACATGGGCCTTCTGAGGGTGTCCTGTGGTATCTGGCAACAGAATGTTGTTAGTGGGTCCTATTTGTTGAGGAGTTGATACTCGATCAGTTTGGGATCTAGTGGTTTGGAGGCCAGGTCAAAACCATGTGCTATTTTTCATGTTTTTTTTGAGTTGTTCCTGTGTCAGGCTGCATCCTGCTGGGGATGGCTGCTGCCATCAAGGAGTGTCATTGCTATGGGGTTGGGGTCCCTGAGGGGTTGCCTGGTCTGGCGTAGGAATTTGTTCTTTGCATTTAACCCATCCAAGCTACCACACTTGGAGAAGCCATGCAAGGTGCCTAGATAGCAGGTTGGGTGAGTTTCAATCAAATATTTTTTTTTCAGTGTGAGTGAGTGTTCAACTGGAATATAATATAACAAACTATTTATTAAACCATTTTTATTAATAATAATAATAATAATAATAATAATAATAATAATACATTTTATTTAAAAGCGCTTTTCAAGATACTCAAAGACACTTTACATAAAAAGAACATCAAATCAGTAAAACAATGTGAAATAGAACACTAAAAACACAATATACTGCTTTAAAGTGCCATAAAGTAGTAATAGTTTTTCGATGGCTGCCATGTATTCATCTATTCTGTTGGTTCTGCTGTAGTACAAACTGCTCTTCAAAAGGCTGACAGTGACGAGGTCAAGGCATAGACTGTATATAAATATGGACAATGCGCCCCACTTCTTTGCATTGACCAAACTAACACTAGTTTCCCAGAGATATGGGTGATGCCATCTTGTCTTGAGTTTGGAGCCAGAGTCTGTGTTGTGTGGTCTGAGAGCAGAGCGTATCAAAACATTCCCTGGATGTAACTAAATAAAATGTTATTTATATAATATTATTTTCAGGACCACATATTTCACCAGGATGCCTGAATGAAAGTTCCCCTAAAATAATACTCAAGACTTCTAGCCTTTAATGTCTGTTAGCAGAGACTTTTAGCCTAATTTAACATTGACAGTGTTACCTAAGAGTGTCTTTCTGTCCTCTGTGCTGATTAGCTTGATGGTCCTTGGAGGACTTGAAAGGTTGTGACAGATTTCATTCCCCCATTAATCAGTAGTGTCAGGGAGGAGTTTCCCATCAGCCCCTGCTCTATCTTGTTGACGCCAGGGCTGTTGTTGTCATCTACTGCTGTGGTATTTTTGGCGCTAGCAGCAGCGTGTCATTGTCATCCACGGCAGTCTGAAGAGAAGATAGACAGCCGTTGTTCAGGTGAGAGCTCGGATAAAGAGCTCAGCCAGGCGTGAACCCCTGCTTCACATTATGTTCTCTCTCTCTCTCTGTCTGTGCTTTTCTAATTCTTATTGCTGCCTCCTGTTCTTGCTCTGTCCATCTCAGCCCCTTTTGTTAGTGCTTTCCTATTGTAGGTGTGCCTCCTCTTGTGCAGCCTCGCTTTTGGCAAACAATCCTGACATTGTTTCTGGAGACCTACAGAGTGTAACGTTTACGTCATTTAAGTTCTACTTCACAATCATCACTGTCTTGCTCAGGCTCCTTATAGAAATGGAAAGCAAATGAATTTATTTTCTTGCTATTTGTGGTCCAAGCTTCATTTTAAACCCGCATGTGTGAACCCATTGCAAAAAAAATGAATGAATCCCTTGCAACTTCAAAATTACAGATCCATTTCCAAGCTGCCTTTCATTGCAAAAATCCTACACACACACAAAAAAAAATGTGCCCAAGCAGCTCCTCTCTGTGCTAGAGACTAACAACATATTTGAAAGCTTTTAGTCTGGTTTCAGGAAGCACTAAGCTTCAGGTCACGTATGATCTTTTAATGGCAGCTGACAATGGCATGAGCTCAGTCCTGGCACTCCTTGACCTGAGCGCCGCTTTTGTTACAATAGATCATGGCGTTCTGTTCAACAGGCTGAGGTACTGGGCGGGAATATCAGGCACAGCCTTCGACTGGCTCACATCGTACTTGTCGTGTAGAAGGTTTCATGTGTACATATGTCTGGGAAGGTTCTCAGTCATCCAGGTCATGGTATATCCAATAAAGGTTCAAAAAAGGCAACTGGACTTGTAGAGTTTTTTGAGAAGACTTTTCACCACTCATCCGAGTAGCTTCTTCAGTTCTAGGGGACTGGTGGGAAGTCTGAGGTTTAACTAGGAACTCCTCCTGAGAAAACTTGCTTGTTATACAATTGTTGTACAATTCATGTCACTCTGGCCAGGCACACAACAAAGTGAAATGTGAGAGTCTTTAGTGATAGATAGTTTCTTTAGCTAGGTAGATAGATTCTTTGTTAATCCCAAACTGGGAAATTTCACAAAGAGGTTCATCCAGACTACAATGTTGAGTAATTGCGTAATAGTATTGGCAGTGGTGGGATTTGAACCCACGCCTCCTGAGAGACTGGAGCCTTAATCCAGCGCCTTAGACCGCTCGGCCACACTACCTCCGATCGGAGCCCCGGTGTAGTATTACCTCCATCTCCTCCGGTCAGTGCAGGGCTACACGGATTTGACTCAATTAGCATCACGTTTGAGGGAAAGAGGAAATGTCCCGGGTATAGACACTGTTGGTGATGAGAAGAGAATCTCAGGAGCTCTGAACGTAATGAGGGGTGGACTAAATTTGATCTGGACCTGGGATGTGAAGACTGGGGGTGAAGAGGGTTTTAAACTTAAATGACAGTTGACAGTGGCAGAGCAGAAGCCATCCTTTCTGACTGAGCACTGTGCTCCATATCTGTTGATAAATGAAATATTCTTCATTTACATTTAGTCTTCAAGGCCTTTTCTGTCTTTTGCATTGATATCCAACTTTGGCCCTTCATCCCACAAAGGGGCGGACTGAAAACGATATGATTAAGCTTCACCTATGAACAGTCTATGGACGGGATGAGTCCTCTTTGTACTTTAGATTTTCACATTTCCTTTCAGGTTATATGATTAAGTGTGTCTACCACTTCATTTTCTGTTAAATTTAAGACTGTTTTGAGCGGCCCGTTTCCTGCACATAATGAAAGTGAATCAATGCTAACAGCCCGTGGCACTTATTTGCAGCAAGGAATATTAACCATATGTTTGACAGGCCCTCAGCCGCTGAAAAAGATCCATTTACTCTGCATGTGCTTGTGCGAGCACAGCTGGTGAAATGGTCTTCAACTATAGAGCAATATTTCACCAGAGGGATTCCAAGAGTATAGAAGGAAGGAAACAAATCATGATCACTGCATCTACTTGGCAATATTCTTCAAATCAGTGCCTCACAGAGTGGGTTCTGAGGGCTTCCAGCAGTTCTTGAAAGGTTCCCTGGGAGGATAATAAAGTGTGTTATCTTCCCAGCTGTGCAGTTTTCCACTAAATCGTGTCCAATGACTTGATTTCGCTCCAGCGCTGGGTTTCTTGGCATATCTGTTGGGAAGTCTTAGCCAAGATCACGGATGACATCTCCTCGCCCTTAACATCTCTCCGTGTCCTATTTGATCGTGGAGGAGACCATGCTGCGTTCAAGCTTATTTCCGTCCTGGCGGGGTCACAGGAGGCTGACATACATACAGAATACTGAACAGAGTTGCCATTACCTATTGCCTGTACTGGGAATGCTTGCATGCCTCATTACCTCAGTGTTATTCAGCCAGAATAAAAGTTTAACAATCCCAAAATACCACATGAGGATACAGTGGGTGCTATTCATTCATTCGTTCATCTTCTGTAACCGCTTGTCCTGTGAAGGGTCGCGGGGTGGGCTGGAGCCTATCCCAGCAGTCATCGGGTGAGAGGCAGGGTACACCCTGGACAGGTCTCCAGTGTAAGTCTGGATCTACTGTATATTGCATATTAAGTATATTGTATGATCTTCTTGTTTATTGCTGCTTTGTAGCGTATTGGAAACACATGAAGTACAACTTGCTAATGTCCTAAGGTTAAATGCCGCAAAGCTCTACACACTCTAAGAAAATTCCGTTGGTGCCAACAAGTTGCTAGACCAAAGTTTTTGGTCATCCCCAGCAGGATGCAGCCTGACACAGGCACACACACAAAAACGCTTTAGGAACAACTAAAAAAAACATGATGAACAGCACAAGGTGTTGACCTGGCCTCCAAATTCACTAGATCAAGTATCTGTGGGATGCACTGGAACAAGCATGATCCCATCCATTCTTGCCAGACACCACAGGACACCCTCAGAAGGCCCATGTCCATTCTCTGATGAGTCACAACTGTTCTGGAGGCACAAGGGAGACCTACACAATATTAGGAAGGTGGTCATAATGATATGCCCAATCGGTGTAAAAGGTAATTTAAGCATAGCTGATTTGGGCCATTGATATATTTCAGAAAATTCTACCAAATGTGTGCATCTTGTATTTTATTTGAATCACAGATACTTGGTCTTTGTTTGCAAAACCGTATTTTTAATTTCAAGATGTCGCCCGGGTCTTGCTTGATTACCGTTCACAATACAAGTCCAACGAGCAGCTTCTAAAAGATAGCCAACAAATGCCTTTGGCCGCCTCTGTTAATTATCGCCCTTACAAAAACACCCACACAATAATCTGATTAGACATTCCAGTGATGGTGTTGCGCACACTGGCAAGAAGTGCTAGCCGTCTGGCACAGTGCTTTGTGAGGACACGCTGAAACCCGAAATCAATTAATCATCACTGAAGTTCTTTGTAGGAAAAAAAAAACAAAAAAAAAAAAACAGCCTACACTCAAGGAGACAGTGCATATCCATAAGACAGACTTAGCAGGAAATTGGCTAGATGCAGACATGTAATCACGTCTACATTTAAACTGCATGCATGTAAGGCTAATTATATAGTCATTCAATGTATTGTGTGTATTGTTTATGTTCAGTCTAGTTCCAGCAAGTTCAAGAGTCTGGTGGCTCTTTCAAAGAGAAAGGCAGGGCCACATATACACACACTGAGACTAATGAGGCACAGGTGAGACTACTGAGTGGCACACATGGAGAAACCAATCAAACAATCAAAGGAAAGAAAACAGTGGATGGAAAATGAGACCAGAGAAGAAACATTCAAAACAGAAATGCAAAGAAAAAAAAACCAGGGTGCCAGAAAATGTTTATAAGTCAATACCATGACAGTGTACAATATATTGAAGGCCCAGACGTGACTGGGCTAACAAAGTGAAGCAGGACCCATTGCATTGCTATGGTGTGAAGTCGGGTGTTGAAGGAGAGCTGGGGTTCTCATTGGATACTTTTGTAGCTCATCGTGAACACACAGTATAGTTCAGTTTCTTCCCATGTCCTTTGTCAAGTCATCTGTGTTCTCTATTTCTTCTGATTATGTTTTCTCGAGCTGCTTCTAGTTATGTCCTCTACCTATTCCTAGTAAGTTTCTCCCTCCTGATTTCTTGCAGCTTACCCTGTTTTCTTTTTTTTTTCTTTTTCTTAAAAATCTTCAGGTGTTCTCCAGTTCCTTGCATTTATGACTTTTATGTTTTGGATTGTGTTTTTGTTCCCATTTTCATCTGGGGACATATTTAGTTGGATTCCCTTTATTCTTTAAGTTGACTTCTAGTAGTCATCCTGTGAAACCCTATTACATCAGATACCAAGCTGACGAAAGCTGGAAGATTTTCATTCAAATTGAATTTATTTATTTTTCTGTCTGGTCATTTTGATGTAGCAACCCTTTAAATCAATTGTTAATCTCTGTGAAACACAGTGAAGATCCAAAAGACAACAATAAATCCCCCTAAAAGATCTACCTGGCTATCTTTTGTCTTATTTTGATATACTCAACATCCATGCCTGCAAACTGCAATTATTATTGCACAGTGACACGCCAGAGGATGCGAATAAGCAACAAGGTTAATGGCCCATTCCTTCATTTAAAGACACAGTATGGATCCTGCTGCTGTGTGATGGTCACAGCTATCCAATAAGAGCAAAGTGCAGGAGCTGTCATTCTATTCTATTCTATTATCCGCCCAGCATGAGAGTGTATCCGAAGGATGATGTCCAAAGTGTGAGAGCCAAGCTTGGCTCTGGCTCAGCTCAACCCCTGAGTGTAATCATTGTTGTACTACTACAGGTCACATACAAACAGTGTGCACTAGCGGTTGAACAACTTCTGATTTTTTAAAGTCGATAAATATGTGGTGAAAGTCAAGTCGAGGACATCACTAATAAAAAAATTATGCTTTGTAAGTATGAAATCTAAATTTTTGACCTGAATACATATTGTAGCATCTCACACAAAGGAAGCGACAGAGGCTTTTCTGCGAGGTAATTGAAGCTTGAACACGGGCTACTGTTGGCCGTATCCCACGTCAACACCATAAACACAATCAGTCTGACACTTCTAATATATATATATATATATATATATATATTCTAAGCTTTACTGTAACTTCCATCTCTCGCATGGTGCATTCACTGACATCAAGGACAAAAAAGCAGCATATCACTGAAGCCTTTTCCGTGTATAACAGCTAAATATCTAATAGCTTTAGACAATGAAATTCACCAATAAACTGCTGTGTTGCAGCTTCCTCCTCTCTGTTATCACAGGGCATTTGGTGAAGTTGTTAAATGACTGCCAGTGAGAGGATTTGGACCATTCCTCTGCTAGTGTTAGCGGATGCCTTTTCACATGAGTGTTCATTGCAGTAGTACATTTGCTGTATTTCAGGACTGACTTACATATTCTGCATGTCATGGTAGTATGGGCTTCATCTTTAGTGAAGTATTTCCACACGCTTGATAAAACGTTGCTAGTTTGCTGCAATGACTAGTCGACTTCCTGCTCAAAGCGTCATGGCACAGCTTTGAAGTCGACTAGTTGACTAGTCGGTGCACTAGAGATTCTTCTTCTCAGTTTAATAAATAAGTCACAATGAACATAATTATTTCAGCATGGAAATGTAGTACCCTCTTTGTAACAGCTTGGAACTGGCATTAATTCCAAAGCCATGTTCTTCCAGTGACAAGCATGTTGATTTAGAATAATTTCGTCATGCCTTCCAGCAGTCAGCATTACTTGGACACAAGTAACACAAGCAGAGCTCAAAGGCCTAAGTGCAGCTTTTTTTTTTTCTACATTACTTGTGCTTGAATGCACAGCCACACAAATCCACTCCACGCTGCATGTCTGCTTATTGCTAGAATTACTATTTTCCTATTTCCCCTTCACTTTGTTTCTCTTAACGTTTCTCAGCATTTCTAGCTGGGATCTGCTTCTGTGTGAAAACACCCACGCACCCATGTACACATGCTCAAATTCTTGATGGAAAAAGTTAGAGACAGACTTTTGGCTTCAGCTCCTCGCGTCTGTCTGCGTTCTTGTCACACATACTGCATGACACACGCACTTGTTCGTGGAAATCCCTCGGATACCTTCCTGTTTTACCCACACTGCCCGACTCATGGGCTGAATGAAAGAATCAAAAGGTAGGAATAAGAACCAATGGGAAAAGCACATCAGAGAGAGGTTAAAAATCCTTTAAGCAACAAACCTTATCCATGAATGTGGGGATAAGGAGAGAGGGAAGAAAAAAGAATCTGGAAAAAAAAATCAAAGGAGGTGTAAAGTTTGGAGGGATAAAAAAAAGAAAAGAGGGTGATGATAAAGATGGAGAAGGGAAGAAAGGAACAACTCAAAAACATGAACTAGATCCCAAACTGATCAAGTATCTGTGGGGTGATCCACAGAGGCCCCTCCCCTCAAAGGCCCCTCACTAACAACATTGTATTTGACATTGACACCACAGGACACCCTCAGAAGGCCCATGTCCATTCTCTGATGAGTCACAACTGTTTTGGAGGCACAAGGGAGACAATATTAGGAAGGTGGTCATAATGTTAAGCCTGATCGATGTATACTGTACATGGCAAATGAAGATAATTTAGTTTTATTTTATATTCATTCATTATCTGTTACAGCAGGCTTTATTGATAACTTAAAATAGGGGACCATAGCGACCATCAAGTACATTTATAAACACTTCATGGTGTTTTGTAGGCTCATCAGCTTTGGCTGTATTGTTTCCATGCTAACATGGATCAACATGAAATATACCAGGTCATAATATTATGCCTGATCAGTCTAAATAATTTTTTCAAGAATCTTTTGTCATTTTTATTTTTATTTTTTTTTACATTTTTTGCCAAATGGGAGAAGCTATTTCATAATTTGATACCCCTAAATCTTCACCTTCAACTGCAAGTTGAAGGTGCAGATTCTAATTCTACATCCCCAGGTTGTTAAACTTGTCTTCATCCCAAGCTAAGATTGACCCAAGTAACTCCACCTTAAGACACAAAGATCCCTATGGAGCCAGCAAGGGCTTTGTACGTCTTTTTCCAAAAAAAAATTAACTCCTCAAAACAAACTCATTTGTAAAAAACAATGGTTCCTCTCTAAATGATGGTGAAACAGTCTGTGAATCTTTGTATTTTACTGTGAGAATCTGTGTATGTGTGTAATCCTCTCAGACATCTGGACAAATCAAGACAACTCAGTCTCAGCCGTTTCCACAGACAAACACAGGCACCGAGACACGAGCGCTGTGCAGTAAAACCGAGACAAAAACATCGTTGCCTGTGGCTAAACCCGAATGACAAGCACAGATGCGCGAGTGTACTCCCCTTGCATGTATAACCTTTCTCAGTCAGGATAAAGCAGTGACAGCGGCTCCAGTTTCCCATGTTGTGGGGGAATACAAACTGCTCCTCCAAAGCCACTCTCTCCCCTCGGGTCTGCGACTCGAGCTATAAACAATTAAACTTTGATTGTGTTCACTCAACGGTTTGGTTGTCGCGGCAGCCCAGAGAAAAGAGACAGTAGAGCAGGAGAGGCAATCCTTTAACAAAGGGGTTTTGCTTCACAGCTGACCCTCACACACATACAAATGTATACGAATCTAACATCAGAGCCTAGGTGATTCCTAGAAGCTGTAGATCCTGACCTCAGAATGCACTGCAGACATGGTTGACATGGACTGTGCTCGTTTTCAGTTCTGTATAGTGTAGTCTCAGACCATAGACTGTATATAAATATGGACAATGTGTCCCCACTTCCTTGCATTGGCCACCCGTTTCCCGGGCATACGGGCAGCGGCATCATACGAGTTTAGAGCCAGAGTCTCCGCAATATGGTCCGACACTTGAGTATGCATCAGCATTATATTAACTACCTAAAATGTAACTGACCACTAACATGGAGGGGGTGGAGCTTATGACCTATACTGCAGCCAGTCACCAAGGGGAGCTCTACTTCTTTGGCTTCACTTTTGAGGAGCGTCGTCCATCTTTATACAGTCTATGGTGCAATCCCATCGACAATGTCTCAGTGATCAGTCATAAAGATCTATCTCCAGCCACAATAAGAACAAAAATAGAGATGGTCTGACCACAGAGTCCTGATCCCATCATCATGGAGCCTGTCTAGGGCTGCATGAAGAGAAAGAGCACAAAATAAATCCAGAGAATGACTGTGGTAGGTTCTACTAGATGTTTAGAAAAACCTGCCTGCCAAGTAACTTTACTTTGCGCATGTGTACAGAGGAGAAATGGTACTGTTTTAAAGGCAAACGATGCCCAGAGCAAATATTGATTATTTTCTAGTACCACTCACTATGTTTTATGATCTCTTTGTGTCCTCCTTGAAATTAGTTTTGTCGCTCACCACTCCCTGTTCTGCCAAGCTTGAGTTGTCTATGTGAGCAAATATCAGTTTTGTACACGCTGTGTATAATCGTTTACCTATTAAACATAATGAAAACCCCATTTGCTGTGTCTGTCATTTCATCGTGTGGCTGTTAGCATCACGACAATTAACATAATCATTAACTTGGCAGATAATGCAAACATGTTTTGCTACTGAGGCTGCTGTCTGGGGGCATGACGCCCGAAGTACAACAAACGGTGAATGCTCTGCATTTCTATAGCACTTTTCCACCTTAGTGGCTCTCAAAGTGCTTTAATGTGTTTCTCATTCGCCCATTCACACACACTTAAACACCAGTTGTGGTAGAATGGTGGCCGCGCTGTAATTCGTTTTTAATAGTCAGTCGGTAAAAATGCGAGTAAACTCAAGCTGAGGAAAACTTCCATTTCAACTTAAAAAGCTAAGTTAAACTAATGATCTAATGATTCTTCCAAACGCACAATGTTTTTTTAAATCACTTCGACTTAGGTTTCTCATCTTGACGTCTAATGGCAAGTTTTAACAGATTCAACTCACATCTTGTTTGTTCATTTGGTTTATTTAGGCCATTTAGAGAGGAGGCCTTAAAGTTTGATCTAACCAATAATACCCTCTTGTAATAACCGTGATTTAATCCTCTTTTGTAGAGCCTTGTTTCAAAGGTATAGTTAGGTATAAACTTATATGAACATTGACCACACAGACAAAACTCACAAGAGCTCAAGGCGATGGGTTACTTGAAGTCTTGAAAACTTATTAAATTGAGAATCAGTATCAAAAACTTGCCTGTTGTTGTTAAAGATAATAAATACATTCACATAACTTAACGGGGCTGTAATGTTTTACAGTGCACCTGCCATGACGAGCAACTCTGGGTTCACTGTTCTGCCCAAGGACATATTCCAAAAGGCCAGGGCCAATCCTGCAGTTAATGGGCAACCTGCTCTATACCATCACACCCAGTGCTTTCAACAGGAGAAGATGGAGTGCATGGTGAATATACTAGCTGTGTTTTACCATGCATAAAAAGAGTTCAGATTTAAGACCGCATTTATGCAGATCACATAAAATTCTAACTTTTCTCATAGGCTATGCTTCAAAAGTTATTTAAGGGCTCCTCTAACTTTGGAGGACTGTAACATTGTTAGAGCCTTGGCTACAAAACTCCCTCTCATCTGTCATTCTGATCCAACCCCAAAACTGTAGCCAGGCTTTTAAAAATCTACAGTCGAAGAGGGCCGGCATAAATGGGACACATTCTTGCTTATTACTGGAAGCACTGGAGCGCGAGCACAATTGGCCTTACAGTAAACACACTGGCAATCGATGGAGATGTGTTTCATGAATGGGAAGAGGAACAACGGGGGCCTCAGACGGATCATCCCTCCCGACACAAACGCAATTTCTCTCTCTGATGCTCCGGCACAGAAGGACATTCGCAGCCTCCGCTAGCTCACAGAGAGGGGTTTGGGTGGACGCCCGGGAAAGGGCTCGCCCCGCCGCTGAATATGCGTTGGGGTGGCGTTCAGAAGGGAGAGGGGTCGAGAGCCA
Organism: Chelon labrosus; assembly: GCF_963514085.1. Classification (NCBI taxonomy): domain Eukaryota; kingdom Metazoa; phylum Chordata; class Actinopteri; order Mugiliformes; family Mugilidae; genus Chelon; species Chelon labrosus. The sequence goes on from NC_140358.1 coordinate 24,464,223, forward strand.
AAGAATGGAAAAGGGCTTCAAATTTGAATCAACAGGAGTGGGCCAGTTGAAGCGCTGAATGAGTCACTCGTCATGAGGGAAATGCTGCCCTGGCTGGCAAAGACGTAATCCAAATCTCTAGAAGTCACGTACGCACAAAAGAAATAGCATGAATCAAAGATGAAGACAGGAAGATAGGCAGAAGAGAATTGAAGGAGAGAGGTAAGAGGCTGCAAAAGAACAAGAGTAGTCAGGAGGAGGCAGCAGAGACGGAGTAAAATATACAATACAAACGTCCCAGAAGTAATTTAAATGTTTATCACCTTAATTAAAATAGTTTTTTGAATTAATTGGAGGAAGCTTTAGCTCTGGCTTGGCCACCGTGAATGATTACACTTTGTATAATTACAGAGGCCGCCCAGACTGAGCGTGTGTGCACACACGTGACCGAGACCCCACGTGTTTTTGTGAATGTATTTCTGAGATTGCGCGCGCGTGCGAGCTATAATAGTCCATTGCAATGGTAATGAGGGAGCCAGCCATTGATTACCTGAGGCTGTGAATGTCATCCTCTCACCACTCTCAACATTTGTCAAAGGCTAACAAGCTGGACCAAGACTTGCGCATGGTAAACACAGTCATTTACATTCAAGATGCAGCCCTTTTTTACATTTCACTATCCTGCTGCTGCTGCTGCTGCTGCTGTCTCTGTTTTCCACTAAGCATCTCATATTGTCAGCCACCGGCAGGTATCACATTTACTTTTTTTTCCCCTTCAGTGAGAAACAGATGTTTTTTTTGTTTTTTTACCAGCTCATAGTTGAGATTTCCTGACGCCTGGACCTAGACAGATCAATTTGAAATGCAGTCCAAAATGTCAGCAAGGAAAACACGCATGCCAGAGTTGGAACATTGAAGCCCAAGGGCCCGGCACGGATCACGCCTAAACCGGGATTTGACGGTTTAAATCCCATTTGTGGCAACCAACAGCAAAGTGGGAAAGTGGATGCATGGAGGACGCATAACCCAGAGCTTTTTCGTCATAGATGGTATTCTTGAGTCTCGTAGTGGAGTTTGGATTGTGGTTTTCAAACAGAGGGGTTAACACAATACGTATCCAAATTTGTTAGGACTAACCCTCCATCCAACCATGAAAATTTGTTGTATGATGTATAGTGCAAATAAAGCACTTTATCTTTACTTTAAAGTAAAATAGTGGAAAATTCTAACCCAATGAAAGTAAGAAGTCATGAACCTTGTACAAAAGTGTGCCACGTATTTGTGTGGATGTTACTTAGACAAGTACCACCCAATTAGACCAGACCAGGCAGCCCCCACCCCATAGCAATGACACTCAGAAAAACAGGAAAAACAGCACAATGTGTTGAACTGGCCTCCAAATTCACTAGATCCCAAAGTGATCAAGTATCTGTGGGATGATCCACAGAGGTCCCTCCCCTCAAATACCGCCCCACTAACAACATTCAGTGTTCTGCTGGGAAACTTTTGGAGCTGGCATTCACTCATGTGGATGTTACTTAGACATGCAGCACCCACCTAGACCAGATGGCTGCTGCCATCAAGGAGGCACCCCCACCCCACTGCTATGGGTTGGGGGTGCCTCCTTGATGGCAGCAGCCATCCCGAGCAGGATGCAACCACAAAATTGGTTCAAAAAAAACAAAAACAAAATAAACATGAAGAACAGCACAAGGTGTTGACCTGGCCTCCAAATTCACACCACAGGACACCCTCAGAAGGCCCATGTCCATTCTCTGAGGAGTCACAACTGTTTTGGAGGCACAAGGGAGACTTACACAATATTAGGAAGGTGGTCATAATGTTATGCCGGATCGGTGTATGTATGCAACAGAGTAATAAAAAAAAGTGTATAAAAATCATCCAATAAACAATAGTTTATAAAAAAAAAAGTGTGACATAAAACACTATAATGCCAGAGAGAAAAGAATTATAAAAACTCGTTAATAGAAAAGTCCTCATTCATAACCCCAGGAAATAAGTCCAAAATGCTCTTCTCTTTTTTTCAGATAAAATTGACATTGTTTTTTATTGCTTTTATTGTGTTTGTATATCTTATTTTCATTCATTTCTACTATGAATTCGTCAGTCTGGTCCTATGACAGGCTGTGAACCACATAATATACCCAACCCACACTTTTAGGTGTTGGTATATGTGGACAGGGTTTTGTGTTTGATCGTGAAGTTCGACTTCTAGGGCTCGAAGTTGCCAAGTTGTGTTCTCAAAAATCATGCCGCAGCCAAAAAAAGCACCTTCAGTTTTGATCCCGACCCAAGTTTAATTACTTCACACATAATGAGCATGCTATAGAAAAAAACAGGCTTCTAATTTGAAGTCCTCAGCCTCCAGGTCTACGTCCTTCGCTGCGTATGATTGCTTTCCTCAATAAAACAAAAGTTTCAAAAAGCTGAATTTCCAGGTGTAGGAAGTCTGCTTCAGTCGGCTATTTGACCCACACCTACACAAAGGAGAAGTTATATAAATGTACTTAATGACTGCAGAGAGAAAATGAGGGGATGTAACAGAGTGCTAGGGGGTTCGGCAGACCATAATTCATTCAAGTTATTTCACAAACTGGAACTGTTTCATTTACATAATGTCTTTCTTGCTATTTACTCCGATACTTTCTCTCTCTTCAGCACTTTCCGTCTCTGTGCTCCACTTTCACTCTGTTTGACTCTGTCACTCTTACTTTGTCCTCAGAAATCAATTTCACAAAATACCATTTTCTGCTGAAAAAAAAAAAAAAGGGGAGAACAGGTTTTTTTTCCTCACAGGAGCAGGCAGAGTGCTGCTGTCACAGCTTTAACCTCCGGCCCTTCGTGACCCACTTCCAGATGAGGACAAAACTTTAAGAGCAGAACATTTCTCTCTTGTTTGCCTTCTCTGACTCACTAATGCGTTTTCGGTCTCTTTGTCTTGTATGGCAACTGATAATATACCCCCGACCGGATATTGGCGGTTTGAAAAGACTGAGAGACAAGGACAAACAGAAAACAACATGTGGCATCGGGCTTCCGCCCTCCTACTTTTACTTGTTACTCCACACAACCACTTTCTAACTGGACAGTGTAGTTATAGACAGTATAAAGATGGACGGCGGGACTGCTCCTCAAAAGTGAAGCCAAAGCGAGTAGAGCTCCACCTGGTGGCTGGCTGCAGTTTGGCCAATGCAAGGAAGTGCCGACGCATTGTCCATATTTATATACAGTCTATCTATGGTAGCTACTATAAAGAGCAACATAGACTGGTCATATGTGACACATGAATCATACCCTGATCTGACATCTACCTGCTATTACATACAGTAATGTACCAGTACATTATGACCTGGTGAAGTGAATAATGTTAAAAAGAAATTATTTATCGACAGTGCATCGTCAGGTTTGGTGCAAAAAAAAGGTGAAGGAACCAATCACAGGATGCACACAAGGTTCCGTTTAACCCTTTATCAGGCCAGGCACTATATTTGTTAACTTCCGCACACAGTGGAATTTTTTTTTCACCATTTAAGAGCAAGGGACTATATACGGTTACCTCATTGACCTTGATTGTCCACCTGACCTCACTGAACTGAGTGAGGCTTAAACAGAGGGCTAGCAAACCTGTGAGGGCACCCATGTGTCGCTTAACGCGGTTACCCCCATAACTGTGCATAACTAGAAAAGCGACTTGAGGCCATTTGTTTTGGATTTGACGCTATATGAATAAAATGGAATTGGAAAAATGTCACAAAAGTATAATAACACTAAGGTTTGAATTTTTTAATTTCCAGATATTTCAATTTGTGCCCTATAAGGGGCTAATAAGACAAACTTAGAACGAAAGATACAGAAGGTCTTTCCTTCCTGCTGCTGTTAGGCTCCACAACATACAATCTTAATATGTGCAATAGCATTACACCATAAGTGTAAAAACATTTTACAGCTCAACCCGTGCAATATTACAACTCAATCTGTGCAATATTTCTACCTGATTCTGCTCCACTATTTATCTTTTATAGCTACCCTTTTTGCTCTTGCTATTTTTTTATTCTGTATCTTTCTGTAAGCTGTTGTGAACTGCAATTTCCCCATTGCGGGACTAATAAAGGTTTTTCTTATTCTTATTCTTCCGAGGTCAAAGCTGTTCAGGCAGCATACAAATGACCAATCACATCAATCGTCATAAGCCAATATGTGTCACCAAGAGCCTTCAGCAGGAGATACTATCAGGCCTTTTAAAGCAAGTACATATCTTCCAATCATAGTATTTCATTTTAGTTTAAACTGGTGTTTGGCCTGATTGTTTTCACTCTATACTGCCGCCTCATTCTTCTATTTTCTTTTCTTCCTTTTCCCTCTTTCATTACAGGAACCAACAGGAAGTCTTGCTCCCTGGGTTCCTGGGGAAAGGAATCCATTCCCGCATTCAACTTCATTCATCACTTCCTTTCATTCATTCATCTTCTGTAACGGCTTATCCTGTGAAGGGTCGTAGGGGATGGCTGGAGCCTATCACAACTGCAATCGGGCAAGAGGCGGGGTAGACTCTGGACAGGGAGAGAGGCAGACAACCACTCACACCTACGGCCAATTTAGAATCACAGATGAACCTAAAGAGCATGTCTTTGGATGGTTGGACGAAGCCGGAGTACCTGGAGAGAACCCATGCAGACACAGGGAGAACATGCAAACAGAAAGGCCCCGGTCAGCCGATGCATCTTATCCCCCCCTTATTGCTCCTGTTGCCAGTCCTATCAATTGGCTTAGTGAAATAAAAGATAAAAAGATGTCAATACATTAATAATAAAAATAATTAATGCAGAACATGCTTTTTTTTTGTTATAAAATGAACTTATATTCGCAGTAACAGTGAGACAACCTACAGTGGTCACATAACTGTTTCATTACAAGATGCATCCCAGTTAAGAGGCTTCTGTTCAAACACTCAAAAATATTCTGCATCACCTCACCATATCATGTTTTCCAAGTGTTTTTCTTTTTCCCAGCCATCAGTCATTGTCATGTAAAACTTGCCCTCTTCCTGACACTACCTTAACAACCAGTGCTTTAGTCTGCGCAAATACATTTTTGTCCGAACATAAATGCACTCAGACTCGCAAATCAGATCCAACCACTTGAAGTCAGCCTGAAACATCTGATTTGAAAGACAAATGGGGGCTTGCCGGCCATCTTCTCTCTCTCTCTCTCTCTCTCTGTCTCCCCCTCAGCTGAGCAGCCTCTCGCAGCAGGTCACGGCATTTTAAAGCAGCTCCGCCTGACCCTCCTTGTGATACGCAGCCAGCTGGCTAGAATAAGACATCTTGGCTTCGGCTGCTGGGACTTAGATTATTAAAGAGAACTTACGGCCCTGTTCTGTCCATCTGGCTCATTCTAGAGAATGGATTACCAGTTATTATTCCTCACCTGTGGTGACACCTCAGCACACCCTGACTGCAACCCCTTTTCCCAAAAGGAAAAAAGAAAGAAAAGGATTCTGGGCACATATCTGATATTGTGTTAATGAGCAAGGTAGGCTTGCTCTGACTAGACCAAACTTCTTTTTAAATTCAACAATCATGAAGCTCATCACCTCGACTACACTGAACTCACAACCTAATTATCGTAGTTTATTTTAAATGATACAATCCCAGCTTAAATGTCAACTTCCTGAGCTGGTGTGCAGCTGTGGTGCAGTGCACAGCACCCTCCGTGCAATTACAATTATTTCAGCGCTGCCCTGGGGGTGATGCCGAGCACAAGCACTACAGCATCGAGGCTTGGGACAAAGTGATCGGTCATGATGCAAGGACAAGTACCGCAACTAAAACCTTTCACCGTCTGGCAGACAATATGAAAGAAGCCGTCAGGATGTGGAGAGAGAAGCTATACTCGAAGCTGTTGTTTCCTGCAAGACAGAAAATGAGCAGTGTATTTCTTCAAGATTGTTCAAAAAAACTGACTCCTTATTTATCAAATACTGTTACTAACCGCCGTTATGCAGCCTTCGGTTCAGCCTCCTCAGCCATTTTAGCTCCGTTTCTTTTAAGGGAGCTCTGCTTCTGTGGATGCTGGAAGCCAGGGGGACAAATGGCAGTAATTTTCCAAAAATCTAATCTGCCTTAACAATTGTTCTTGCTCAATTGTGAATCCAATCCATTCAATGGGAAAGTACAGGAAAAAAATAAATAAAAAAAGCCATTCAGAGAAGACCAGAACTTTTTTTTAGATGTTCGTCAAATATTTTGGGACTCGGGCCTACAGTGTATATGCAATAGATCAGGGGTGTTAAGCGTACGGGGAGCCAGATGGTCCAATCTGACCCAAGGGATGCATTTGCAAAGGGCGTAACCTACGTAGAAGATGCAATTTTTCAATAAAATTAACTGCTATTCCTAATTTGTCCACTAGAGGTCACACTATATAAGTAAGAGTTGTAGATGCAACACAGCTAAACAGCAGATGGCAGCATTGTGTCGGGACTGCACTTATTTCATAAAACGTAAACATTTTTCATAATGTACTTGTTCTTCTTTGCACGTAAACGAAGGATATTATTTATACTTTATGACACATTATATGTTATATGTTATGTTAATAGCCTAGCCTGCTTGAGATCAAATTGGGCTCTATGTCGCCTATGGAACTAAAATCAGTTTGACATCCCTGCAGTAAATGAATATTAATAAAAAAGCATGGTAACCACTTCCACTCTACACCGAGGCTAGTTGCAGGTCTCTCAGCAGTCTCTCGATTGGTTGTTCTACTACTTTGATCAAGACAGAAATGTCTCAGTGATCATTTGGTACATACATCAGATATTCAAGGCCTCCAGATGATACATCCTACTGACTGGTCCACGAGGGTCACATTTATGGTCGTGCGTGAGAAGTCTCTGTCGGGACTGTGGTGAAATGTAATTTTATCCCGGGTCCCCTGCAAAGTATATATCAAAATATATTGTACTCTCTGCTGTGAGCCTTTGATATTTCTTTTCTGAAAGCTGGCATTGTTGTACACTGCCGTCTTGCTCTACTGGAAACCCGGCCCGCTTTTGATGCCACACAATTAGTCAGAAAGTGGTGGCAAATATAAAAAACAAACAAGCTAAAGTCTCATTACTTAGGCTTAATCCTTTAAGCCAACTGCTCGCTTTATTATTTCTGCAGCACATTCAGTTTGAGCTAGTCATTTAACGCATAACTTGGCAAGTTGTATTCATTACTCTCAACATTTATTTTAACTTAAAGCTTTGGGAAATTAAAAAAAAAAGCATGCTTTAATTAGCGAAGAACAATGCTGAGACATAATGTTGAATAATGTGTCTTCGATGGAGGATTCTGTTGTTTTCTCAGTGAGAGCGGCAGCATCTATTTCATACTGGTTAATCAGGCATGTCTGTGACTCTATCATTTTCAAAATAACAATTGTTTTTTCCTTATCCAGGAACAGCTGTCAGAGCCAGAAGCATCTGGCACCAAGGATTATAACACCAGCTAATCCCCAATACAAGATATGCATTAATAGCCCTGTAAGAACTACTAAGAAAGCCTAAGGGTCTCATTTCAACATACTATTATGAAAATCCCTGGACTAACCCAGATACCCTTCGATTCCTAAAAAACACTTGATTTCTCCCTGGCTAAATCATGTTGAAAAGTATAGAGCTAATTTGATATGAAGGTCTGCCTCTCAGGTTGTAGTGATGTGCCGTTCGCGACTGAGCCGGCTTTTTCCGTCAGGGAGAGCTGAAGCTTCAGTGACTCCTGCAAATCTATGCAGGCATGGGCTGGACTTTATTATGATGGACACCCCGTGCCAACCTGCACTAAAGACTTTTATCTAAGGTGTCATAATGTTAAAACTCTGGCCAGTTTTTATTTGATTTGTTTGCTGTGGTTCATTTAAAGCTTTGATTGAAATGTTAAACAACAACAATTTATTTTTTATGTAACAACAGCTAATGAAAAATTGCTTGCCAACAAACAAACCATTCATAATCACTAAATTAGGATAAGATAGATGGCTGCAAATTAAACTAAATGAAAAGTCATTTTGGAGCCGTTTGGGAGCCATAAGAACTGGCTCTTCTACGTGAGCCGAGCCAAAGGAGCCGAATCTTTAAAAAGCGCCGTACTTCCCATCACTAGTTGGTTGCACGTTGCCCAAGTCTGAGTATTGCTGTCTGTCTCTCTTCAGCTGTCTTTGAAGCCAAACACCCACATGTACTCACCCATGCTGTAGCTCCACAACAACCTCTACAGCTGACTCCACTGCTGTCTTCCTGCAGCCGAATCGACCAGGCTCTGCAAGCATGTGCAGTGAAGCTGCTATGAGTAGTGTATATTTTTAATGCATACATTTATGTGTGAAAGTGTGTGTTTGTGCGAATGTGACCACTCCCTGATGGTTATCTGCCTGTGACATTCTTTAGAATACAGCATGACCGACATAAAGTAAGGGAGATACAGGATATTGTTGTGCTGAGGAAAGTGACTCCTGTGGTGATCTCTGCAGATCTCACTGGTTGTAAGCATACAGCAAGTAGGATCATGGATTCTGCACATATTGTATATTGTATACACAGCATATAGGTCACTTTGTTGCAGCTGATGGAAAAAACATGGCAGAAAAAGATAACGCAATATATTGCTCAGTGGGAAAATAACATACAATTTCAGTCATGACTTAAGTAGACAGACCCATGAAATGGATTTTTGGGACCTGGTCTTGGAAGGCCTAGCACCCACTACACACAAGGGCAACCAATCCCAGAGTGCAAGAATCATAAGGAGTTATCTTCAACCAGAAGTCCAGCAACAGATGGTCTGGTCATGGAAGTCAGTCTGGATAACATGCAGAGGCAGCCTAAATCGGAAGGAGCATATTAAATGCCTTTCTAATCTGTATTATCTTCCTAATTGTATAGAACATGCTCGTCATCCCGGTATCAGCCAGTGACACTGGCAGCCAGTAACTTTTTCTCAGCGGGATTTGTGAATATTTCACAATATTATTTTTGCTGCACAATAAGCCTAAGGGCAATTGAATATCAAAGTTGCATAGTCTGTTTAAATTTTTACTAAATTCATGTTTATGTATGTTCGGAGTGTGGAGTAACTGGAGAGGTTTTAAAGTCAATGGGTGGTCACACCAACTAGTTTTTCCTGTTTACTGCAACTTGCACCAAGTTCAGAGAGTAAAAATTAGCCTGGCTTTAAAAAAAAAAAAAAAAAAGCAATTGAAAAGCACCTTCACTTTACCGTTTACCCAGAAATGTACCTAGCCAGATTATTATGACCAACCCTGCCTAGTATTCTTTCAGTTCTCCCAGCTCGTCTGATGGTGCATTCAAACCGTAGACTGTATATAAATATGGATAATGCGCGCCCACTTCCTTGCATTGACCAAACTGACACTGGTTTCCCGGGGATACGAGCGGTGCCATCTTGCGAGTTTGGAGCCAGAGTCTGCACAGTACGGTCCAAGAGTGGAGCCACGTTATCGATGACCCACCAACTCACTTGCGTTTTTGTTTGATTAATACTGAGCTCTGCTCTGCCTCCACTAGCTTCAAAGAAATGTTGCATTATACACTGTTCTGATTATTGATTTATTTTTTCCAACTCTCACAGCCCTACAGGACTGCTTCAAGGAGCGGTTGGCATGGCAACTTGTAGTCATCATGATGTCACATCCTGTTTCTATAGCATCATATAACTAACTAAAACAAAACTTAAAAGAAAAATGGACACTTGAACATGCATCCGCGTTATATTAACTACCTAAACTGACAGAAACTATTCTTGAAAAATTTTTTTGACCTGTACTTTAGTGTTTTAGTTTGACCCAAATCCCATCCACTGACATGGAGGGGGTGGAGCTTATGACCTATACTGCAGCCAGCCACCAGGGGGAGCTCTACTTGCTTTGGTTCAAACTATGAGTGACAGAAGATACAGCCCAGCTGCTGTTGGTGCCACTCAAGCATTTAGAACGGGCACTGTATGTAACACGGCAATGGATGTAGCAACACATACAGATGAATGGCAATAAAAAAAAAAACATGTTTAAGCTAGTTCCATTGAAAATGCTTTGTAACTGCATCTCACTGCTAGTGTGAACGCACCATGAGGCCTAGACTCTACAAAACTTTTGACATCATTAAAGTTTTTTATTTCTAGAGTCCTGCTTTATCTGGCAATAATGTGGTAGTAACAAGACCTTTAAGTTGCAATTTTAAGTTACTTCAGGTCCAATTTCTCCAAGCATACATCACAACAACCCCTCATCAGTTCGTGTCTTGTCCTTCATCCACCCTGAAGCTTCTATTTCTGCAACAACCCACCATGCCCATAACAATTTGGCCTTTGTCAGAGTCTTGCCGATTTCTCCAACCCCACGACCACAACAGCTGATGTGCTGCTGTTACGAGATAAAAGTGGGAGGCCATAATGCTTTGGCTATATGCAAGTAGCACATTGTATTTGCATTTCTGCAACTGCTAAAGAGATTTAAGCCTTCAGGCGAAAAGCAGAGCATACCAGCCAAGTCAAAACAACATTTTAATGTGATGTGAAAAATGAGATTGATTGTGCACCGAGCGTACAGATCGGTTTTCAGTGTTTAAATTGAAGTTTCTCAAGTGCAGGTTTTTATTTGTTTTCTCGACCTTTGCATTGGACGAAGTGTCAAAGCTGAGCTGTTGGAGATAATGTGTTTGCTTTTCTGATTCTGTTGTGGAGTAAATGTACCAGTTCACTGTAGTTTACCTTAAAGCTTAGAGCCTGCAAAGCACATTAGAGTCTGCTAATGTGCCACCAGTGTCTATAGCCAGGTATACCTAGTATGTAGGTAATAATCAGCCATCAGAGACCACAGTTATGTTCAAGTTTCTCAACTAAAAAGCTCATTCGATTAACATGACAGCAACAGCAGACACATTTTAAGCAGCAGCCACAGTTCTAGCTCTGAAAAACACATTCCTCCGTCCAACAAGTACTTTTACATTTAATTTTAATGAATGCTGCAAAGTAAGTCATCAGTCTGCGATGCTACCACAGCGGCAGCCAGTGCAGGGGTCCTTTTAACATATACCGCATTCAGAGGCAGCGGAAGCGTTAAGATTTTTTACTGTTACATTAACACAGAATGACCTTTTCTATATTCCGTTTCCATGACAGAAATGCAAATGAAAAAAATTATATCATCATTATATCCATTTTTAGCGTGGAGGCCTATTACCTTGTCACTAGCCGTTATGTTTGAACCCAGCTCTAATTGGCTACACTATATGCATATACAGGCCGTCTACGCGCTTTCAAACACATCTCGCATTCTCAGAAACATTTGTGGCGCCACAATTAAAGTTTCCCGTTTAGCCGCGGTCCACACTGTGAACCGCGGGTATGGTGATTCTGCTGGTAAAGAAATAATATGCAAACAGGCAGGGGACTCACTTCAGAACGGGATTAGTCGTGGCTTTACCGCTAATAACTCTGTAAACACAAGCCTCGCTAAAGCTCCCTGTTTGTTAATCTGATTGGAGTGAATTCCAGCCAGTAAGTTATTACTTGTTAAATGTTCCGTCGTAATGATTACTAATTGAAGAGTTGACACTTGAATTAAGTAGCAGACTCAAACTCATTTAAAACCAATTATATGCAGCATTTTTAAAGCATATTTTTAATTCCAGTGATTAAAACTTATAAATGATATCGGTAACCACGCTGACACCACACCCTCTAATGATAGGGTGGGAATGTGATCCATTTATGGGGTGAGAAACCATATTTGGTAACTAAAAATAATAAAAAAAAAAATAAAAAATGCATGCAATGACTAAGTATATGCTATCTTTTGTGCTGCAATTAGAAGAAATGGAGTTCCAGCATTAGACTATGTGGCCAGACAACATCTTTGTCTAGATGAGGCTCTCAGCCTTTTTAAATGTGGGGGTTTGCAATGAGTGGTCTGGTCTGGACTCATGTGGATAGTCAAGATAAATAGTTTCTTCCATTTTCTTAACATCAGGCCTGATCTTTGTTCAGGAAGTCTGGATTTTGCTCAAATATGACAATCAGCAGAAGGAGTGCAGCTTTTTTTTGTTGTTAAATATCTAACTTAAAAACATAAATAAATCCAATATCAGACCCACAAAATGCTGGATGCTGCATTTTCACCAAAGAATAAATTACGGAGAAATCATACATTTCTATTCTCGGGTACATTTTTAATCAGCATCTTTCATTTCTCCTTGAGGAGGCCCGTTCAGCTTTAAAGGCACGGCGGATTGATTTCTCTGTTTTAAGACCTCTGTCATGTATCGATCGGGGACCGATACACTCTCTTACCCACCGTTTTCATCACAGTGAGCAGAAGTCAGCACTAAAAATTGCCCGAATCCCAGACAAAATGCAGTTAGGTCTGAGGGAGCCGAGCGGCGCACGTATACAGAGCGGACCACTCATTCCTCAGCGAGCTCAATAAAAGTTAAAACCCTATTTGGAGAGTGCTTGTCCTATTGATTATGCATCAGCCTGATAACACGGGCTCTCTGTTGCATTGGACTCATGCATAACTTCAGTCAGCATGTGAAGCAGCGATGGGAGGAGAGAGGCGCCGGGCCAGCTTTTGGAAAGCAGGGACACATTATGTTTTAGTCATTGGTTTGTCCGAATTTATTAGCATCAACATGTTTTCATGCTCCCTTTTATTTTATTTTTTTATTCAAAGTCACCGTCTCATGCACGTTTGCAGTCACATTCCTCGCGTCTAGTTTTCCTCGGGTTGAGCTCAGAGACTAGCGTTACCGGTGAGTCACATGAAAATCATTTTCATTTAAAAAGCCAGGAGATCAGAATCAGAATACTTTGTTAATCTTTCAAGGAGGTTGTTTTGTTGCTGTTGCTCCCATAAAGTGACAGCTGCAAGGAGACAGAGTAAAATACAAATAGAGTAAAACAACTATATAAAAATATATAAAAAATGAAAAATAAAAATGCATGAAAACTAAATATTGCACAAAGTATTCACAATCTGCAGAGGTTAAATGGTTACATATAGAGTGACCAACACTCAGCAGGAGGAGTTATAAAAATTGATGGTTACAGGCAGGAATGACCGAGAGACTGTGAGTAAAAAGTGAGTAAATCCCACTTCACCTCCAAGTTAAGATGCCTTTCCAGCAGATATAAACATGTCTACAGCCTGGTTCAAACGGTTATAGCCTCTAGAGCTATTTTCACCGTTCGTGACACCTTTCTGTAAAGTGAAGTTTCATATAATTAGTTTAAACTGTTTTAAGGTTAAAGCCTTTGGAGAAAGTTCATTTACCCTATCTGTTCTTGGGCCTGCACCATGGCTATCCCTGCACAATGCCACATTAAAGTACGCTGATCAGACATAACATTATGACCACCTAGTATTCCTAGTATTGTGTAGGTCTCCTTTGTGCCTCCAAAACAGTTGTGACTCATCCGAGAATGGACTTGGGCCTTCTGAGGGTGTCCTGTGGTGTCTGGCAACACAATGTTGTTAGTGGGGGCCTTTGGGTCCTATGGCTTGAGGGGAGGGGCCTCTGTGGATCATCCCACAGATACTTGATCAGCTTGGGATCTACTGAAGTTGGAGGCCAGGTCAACACCTTGTGCTGTTCTTCATGTTTTTCCAGTTGTTCCTGAACCATTTTTGTGGTTGCATCCTGCTGGGGATGGCTGCTGCCATCAAGGAGTGTCATTACTATGGGGTGGGGGTGCCTGGTCTGGTCTAGGTGGGTGCTGCATGTCTAAGTAACATCCACATGAATGAATGACAGGTCCAAAAGTTTCCCAGCAGAATATTGAATTGTCACAAGATGGTCAATGGTATTTACTTCTCTTGTCAGTGGTCATAATGTTATGCCTGATCGGTGTATATGTGATTAAAAAAATAAAAAAATAAATAAAAAATACCTTGATGCAAAATGCAATTTCGCTTAGGAAGTAGTTACCGTTTCACAGACACTCACTTCCTCAGCAGGGAGCAGTGAAACAGGCGTTAATATGTATCCCATACAGCAGATGTTGTCTTCAAAGCCAATATTAGCTGCTTAGCGTCTAAACACTGTAACCTAATCTTCGCCTCTGTCTTCATCCGTTTACGTCTCTATTTTGTTTGCTCTCACACTAAACTAAGCCTCTTCACGGCTACTTGGTGGCCCCGCCGTGCAGCCCGATACAGCCACCCACACAAGTTAATGATCCTCACGCTCATTTCCTCTCCGTGCACCCTGTGCCATCTGTTTACCTAATTGGCTGTAATTAATTATGTCACACCAAATTAGCAACCCGGTTAGTCATTCAATAAAAAGGAGCAATTTAAAACGGCCGCGCGCATTTATCAACTTCAGCCTGCGTCTTAATCTGCGTCTGATGGCGCATGGGAGTGTTTTCATGTGTGTGTGTGCGACTCTTCATGTGCATGCTCATACATGTGTCTAAAGAGTTGGCTGTGGCGCAGTAGAACGGTTGGTTTGACAATACGTTTAGTGCAGGGTGAGCAGTGTTTTAGATTTAGGTTTAATGGAAATAAGCGGCTCAGAGCTTAGCGCCTGTCCTCCCTCTTTACTTCGCTCCAGCTAAACTTAATCAGTAGTCAGGACCTTTCATTAATTACTCCAGAGCTGAGAGAGGGAAGGAAAAAAAAAAAAAAAAAAGCCTTGTGATTCTTTTCATGAATTAGAATGAAGTGATTCGTTAAAACAAGCTCATTTGCAAAAGCCTACAACTCGGCTTTAGGCCGCTCTGAAGCGGGGCTGCAGGCTCCTTCCATGCTAATATTCTCTCTGTATTTCAGCTCAGCTCGTGAGTTGTGTCGACTCAGCGTCTCAATTAAATGACAAAAGCGTGACATCGGTTCTTTCTCGGATATACTGTAGATGAGCAAGCTGAAATGATCGGCTCCGTGCTCGTGCGCTTTACAGCACTTTTGCGATTAAGGAGAGCAGAACCTCTCATTAATCACTCTTGAGGGAAATAAGCAGAGCAGAACAATGAAGACGCTACTCGACGTTTTTTTTTCTTCCTGAACAAAGCTGGAATGAAATAGGGGAAAGAATAAAGAAAGGAAGAAAACGATAAAAGCTAAACTTACACAGTAAAGAGCTATGCTAATTGGGAGCATAAAGGATTTGAACTGATCCACCAATCCAGCAGTGCGGAATAAGGGTTTCACAACAGCATGGTTGTTTGAAATATTTTCTACTTGTCTGACCACTGCAGTGCACCTTAGCCAGACCTCACTTGCTCGACAACAGCCGGTTCAAAAACGCTGCTGCTCGGCTTTTTAGCTGGTGCCAAAGAACAAGAACACATTGCCCCAATCTTGGCGGCAATTCATCGGCTCCCGTCGGTTCGCTTCTGGATTCATTTTAAAATTCTTTTATCTGTTTTGAAGTGTCTTCACAGCCTCGCCCCGCGGCATCTGTCCGACCCGCTCCAGCTGTGCGCTCCATCACGCCCCTCTCAGGTCGACAGATCAGTCGGTCAGTTAGTGTTAGTCGTCCCCAAGACAAAGAGGAAACTGTGGAATGACCTGCCTTTGCACATCAGGGCAGACCGACTCCCTTTTTCTCTTTGACTTTTAACTCACTTTGTGATGTTGATTGTTGATCATTTAAATTTAGTTTCTCATTCTTTTATGCATTTTAATTCTTTTTTGTGTGTTTTATCTGTTCTTATGTCTTTGCACTGCACTTTGGCAAGCTGTGCTGTTTTCAAAGAGCCTTATGAATAAAGTTGAGAGTTGTTTCTCCTTAAACTGTGAAAAAATTTGGCATTTTGAACTCTAAAAATCCTGACGAGCATTTCCTCTGACTAATATGCATCTGCGAATGACTGTCAACCCTGAAAGCCAAAAGTGTTGCTGTGTGCTGTTTTTTTTTTTTTCTTATTTCTTTTATATTTCACATTCAAATTCAGCAACTGCTCCACAACTGTGAGTCCAAAATGAACACCTTTGGCTCTAAGGAGAAGAGACACTTGGATGAATTTTAAAATGCAGTAATTCTCTTCGGGTCTCCATCACCACTCCAGTGAGCGAGATTTGAAAAGCTCCCAAATTTGACATATTTACTTTTGCCTTATCAATTAATTACAGCCAGTCAGTAAACGCTGATGTCACTGAACATGTACTAAAAAAAAATAAAAAATAAAATATATGTGCGACTGCCGCTCTAGCCAGATTTGATGTGACAGAAATGAAGCACACTGATGCCGCATCCATTCTAATCATAGCAGTGAGGGATGGGAGGGCTGCAAACCTGCTGACAACACGTTGGATGCCTGTCAAAAATGACAAGTGAGCACACACCAGATGTACGATGCAGAAGTAATAGTTGAGGAAGAGTGGCGGGGAATGGAACATGTGTCACAAATCTACCCAAGGTTGAGAGTAGGGGAGGGGATGTGAATGATATCTGCAGGAAACTTGCAGCTTACTCAGACTTTTTTTTGGTAGTTTATTTTTTTGTAATTGACATTAAATATTCCCTATATTCTGTGCTTATTACTTGTGCTTTCATAGCCCCCTCTCATTTAGGTAGTCTTAAGTGCGGTTTATACCTCTGCAGGAGGTAGATGGTGTAATCTACGCACGTAGCCTACGCTGGTGCATGTGTACTTGTGCGTTCGTCATGTCAACCACTCCGTGAAGAAGTGGGGGAAAAAAAATAAATCAGTATATAATAAATACAATGTAGAATCTAGCATTTCTTTATAATTGGTGGAGGTAGAGCAGAGCGCAGTATTATTCATTCATTCATTTTCTATACCCGGTTATTCCTGTTAAGGGTCGCGGGGGTCTGCTGGAGCCTATCACAGCTCTCATCGGGCGAGAGGCAGGGGTACACCCTGGACAGGTCGCCAGTCCATCGCAGGGCGAGCGCAGTATTAATTAAATGAAAACGCGAGTGAGTCTGCAGGAAGTTTGGGCGGGCTCCGTATGATTCGACTCTCGGATCGTACTGCACAGACTCTGACTCCAAACTTGCAAGATGGTGCAGCCCGTATCCCCAGGAAAGTAACGTCAGTTTGACCAATGCAAGGAAGTGGAGATGCATTGTCCATATTTATATACAGTCTGTGGTATCTACCAACAAATTCCAAGATCTCTAAGATTTGCTACTTTGCAACCATATGAAGAGTTCTTGAGTCTATGCCTAGGCATAGCAGGCTATTCAAATAGTACGTTTCCTGATCTGTGTCCTCCTCTTGAAGCTGATATTCATTATCGGGGAGGCAGAGGACACTTCTGAGAATCAGAGGGCCCTCAAGATAAGAAAGGGTGGTGACCAGTGTACCGAGTGTAACAGAGCTCATTTAGTCTCAAGTACAGTAACTCTCTCATCCTTGTTCTTTTCTGCTGAGTCCTGCATATTCTTAGCTTCTGTCTGCAAGGGTACATCAACTTCTGTCTTCCCTGCTATGACACAAAAATCTCTAACAAGGAACTGGTTACAGAGGACTAAATGCACGGGTCAGGACACAGGTGGTGGACTGAAAATCTCATCTTAAAAAATAGCAGGCAAAGACAAAGAAATCACAAGAAAAAAGCACAAAGCAGACTAGGAACAGATTAGAACATTTCTGACAAGAGGCACAGAGACAAACTGGCAAAGTGGGAACGCAGAGGCTAAATAGAAGGAGAACAATGAGGCACAGGTGAGACACATCAGGGCGGGGCTAACAATCAGGGACAGGAAGTGAGTTAGTAACTGCCACAATAAAACATGACATGCCCAAAACACAGAGACACAATTAATCATGACCAGGTGCTGCAGAGCTCATTTCGGTTCACTTACAAACCCGATCAAAACTTTTTTGTCTCAGTAATTTGGGGGAAATGGCATTTTTACATGAGTCAGTGTTTTTTTAAATGCAACACATTCACATTCAACAACCATTCTTTCCTCCTCTCTCTCTCTCTCTCTCTCTCTCGCTCTCTCTCCTTGAATCACACACACAGCCTCTCAGTGTTGTTGAAGAAGATGAATGCCCCATCAGACGAGCAAAACCCCCGAGTATACAAACTGACTTATATTTTCTGACATTTATAAAAGAGCCTTCAAACTGGTTGATGATTTAATTATAGCTGCCACACACACACACACACAAATGCCCCCTGCTTTTTAATCATTGCCAGCTTACACACGAATACGACCCCACACAAACATAAAAACTGCTTAATCACAGCTAACTTGAATTTATTATCACCCATACTGCATATGTGCACATGCACACACGCTAATGCAAATGTAGAGTGCAGCACATGCACACAGCCAGATACTAAATCACTGCCTCTCTCTCTGTCTTCTCTCGTCCTCTTGCTCCCTCTCTCTCCCATGGACACACCATATATTGTAAATAAAGATGGACAACAACAGCTCCTTTGAAGTGAAGCCAAAGCAAGTAGAACTCCCCCTAGTGACAGGCTGCAGTATAGGTCATAAGCTCCACCTCCTCCATGTTAGTGGATGGGACTTGAGCCAAACTAAAAAAGTAAAATACACAACAAATATATATATATTTTTAAAGGATGGTTTCTGTCGTTTTAGGTTGTTAATATAATGCTGATGCATATTCAAGTTTCATTTTAGTTAGTTATTTGGCACTAAAGAAACAGGATGTTGACATGACGACTACCAGTTGCCATGACAGTGGCTACCAAGTCCATTTCCCTGACCCTGGTCTCTGCAGGTAAGTCTTCGGAGAATGGATTCCCAGTTGGTAACATTGTGCCTGTTACTATATCTGATTCATTTTGTCAGGTGGGTTAGCAACTAATGGTGGTAGGACCTACAGACCCAAATGCAGGACTGAGAGGGCTGAGGCAGGAATAGGCAAAAAGGTGTTTAATGAAAAAAAGACAAAACCAAAGGCGCTGCAGACGAGGCAGGAACTCTTAACTTGATGAGACAAAAACTTTAATGAAACATAATCTATGACAGAGTGAGCTACACGTGTCAAGACAAAAACTTGAACTACAAGTAACAAGAATCATGGCATGAAAACAAGGCTTGAGCAAAGTACGACCTAACCGAAGAACAAAGGGGAAGGCAGGGCTATATATATATACACACACAGGACAGGAGGGTGACGAGAAACAGATGAAACCAATCAAGACGGGGAAGACAATCACAAAGGTGGGAAGACACAGGAAGGGACACAAGACAGGAAACTAAAAACTTAACAAAACAAAACAGGAAACTGAAAAACATGAACGAAACTCAAAACATGAACACAGGAAATCAAAACACAGAACCATGACACATTTTTGATAAACCAAATGAGAATTTTGGGGGGGGTTAGCCCTCGTATTGTCTTCACATCGACCATGCAGTGTTCATCCTCCAGGTTTCAAAACTGAGGCCTGTCTGTTTGAACACTAGTAAAAAGACAAAAATAAGTGTAAGATAGTGTTACGACCCGGCTCGAGAGGCGCAACATAAACTGGAGACACATGACAGAGTTACAAAAATAATGGTTTGTTTAATTCTAAAGAAAACAAAAAGGCAACGGGTCAGACATAGTGAGCTTCTGCCCCTGAACAGTGATCCTCCTACGCCTCTTCAACAAGGCACTTTATTCAGTCTTCTCAGGTGTGGCTGGTTGAGGTGATTAAGCACAAGCCAAAGACACTTGGGCTGCGTTCAGACTGCCAGCCAAAATCCGATTTTTAGCCCATTCAGATTTGAATCGGATCTCGATTTTGAAGTCTGAACAGTGACAGATCACATGAAATCCGATTTTTGCCAAACGGTTGCAAACCACATCCAGAGGTAGTTTCATATCGCATTCGTATCGGATATGGACAGATGCGTCTCAGTCTGAACAGCTCCCAACACTCAGATGGGTTTTGACTGTCCGTGACGTCACTTACGCGACGCCAGGCCAGAACCAATGCGCCAGACCGCGTGCCTATTTCCGTTGTGGAGGAGCCACGTTACGGCCACGGACAGTGATATTACAGCTATCACAATGGAGGAGGACTTTGAAAACAATTCGCCTTGGACAGAGGAAGAAACTGCATGCCTTATAAATCTTTACACTGACGTGACGTACATCCATCGTGTTGTTTGTTGTTGTTTTGCTTGTCGCTGTCGCAATTATATGACGTCTGACAAATACACGTGCTGAATGACGCTTCCGCTCGTTGCTACAGCAACCTATCAGACCGGTGAAGAATGTGGCCCAGTCTGAACAGAACCATATCCGATTTGGACACTTGCTAAAGGCAGTGTGAACAGTCAGCCCTAAAAAAAAATCGGATATGAGAAGGAATCAGATTTGAATCAGATCCGTCTGCAGTCTGAACGCAGCCTTGGACAGACAGTGGAGGTGCAGAGAGGCGTAACAATGGTTAAAAAAATAACAGAATAAAACCGGCGGCTCTTCCAACTTTTTACCATTTTTGTGGCCATTCTGTCACTGTTTTCCATGTAACTACAGTGCTTGATGCTGTTTGTTCTTAATCTTGCAGGGAACCTCTTGAGAGTTTGACTTTCTGTTATACTAGAGGAGCAAATCATAGAGGCAATTGCGGGGATCCGAATTGTGCTGCTTTTTGGTCCATGATACTAAAGCACTATGATACTAAGACTTGACATTATTATAGTTATAAGGAGCACTCTACTCTGTAGTAGTTGTGTGGGACAGCATCAGGTGTTTCAGTAAATGCCAAGAAAACAACACAGGTTAATAGTTACGAGACAGCAGCTACTAAGACAGGTAGTTATAGAGACACAAAGTTGGCGTAGAGGAGGTGGGGACGGATGGATGGGTCATTTCAAAATGTTACCTCTTTTTTTTTTACAAAAGGGACAGTTATTATGTGGTATATCTCTTTTATCCTACACCCACTACTACGGGCAAACCAAATCTATGGTTGTTAAGGATGACACAAGTGTTGTTTTTGGGTAACTTTGCATAGCACATGGTTGAACAGAGAAGACTGTTTAGGTTTAGGGCAAGATTCTGTCTTAAGGCTTACGGTCCGCTGATTGAAATCCACAGTGCATGCAGACGTGAACAAGTGAAAAGATGGAAAACGTGACAGGCAGCAGGGAGGGAAACGTACTCACCCTTTCCCACTGGCGATCATTTAATCATTAGCGTACATGTTTAAAAGTGACAGCTGCAGTTTCTGTAGATGGCAGAGAAATCGCTGCTGTCGCGATGCATGACGGCGGCGGTGGCGACGCACCACGTTTCATTTTTAATGCCCTTCATACCGTGTTTGTTCTGAGTGAGAGGCTGGAATTAGGCGCCGCCGCGTTCGGTACGTCCTCTTTTCATATCGCTGCGGGGAAAACCTTTTCAAAAGCCGATGTTTCTGTGGAGGGCGACATGGGGAAGGAGAATTGCATTGTGGGACTTAATTCCAGACAAAACACGTGAAGGGGGAAAAGGACAGCTCTTGAGATGCAGTCATGTGCAGAAACAGAGAGAGGGACACACACACACACAGTGCTGTTTGTCATTGTTAAATTTGCTGAAGTCACAAGTGTCCCAGGGGTGACGGAGAGTCTTAACCACGCGTGTTTGTGTGTGTGTGTGTGTGTTTTAACGTGTGTTTACCATGTTTGCCTACCCCTGTGTGTCCAGAGGGATGACTAAGCCATGACACGTTAGCTGCTCATCTCTCACCTCTGCACCTCTCTTCGCCTCTATTTTGTCATACTTCCTTCTTTTTGTCTGCTCCGAGGCTTCAACCCCCGTTTTACACAACTCCACTGTGTCCATTTTCCTTCCCTTTCTTTCATCGTCCTTCATCCTCTTTCTCCTCAAGTAAACAGAACAGCACACAGGCACAGCAGTTCCTTTGAATGTCTTCAAGTCTCCTTATACACCAATCGGCCACAACATTATGACCACTGACAGGAGAATTAGATAATACTGACCATCTTGTGACAATTCAATGTTCTGCCGGGAAACATTTGAACCTGGCATTGATTTGGTTGTTACTTAGACATGTAGCACCCACCTAGACCAGACCAGACACCCCCACCCCCATAACAATGACACTCCTTGATGGCAGCAGCCATCCCGAACAGGATGCAACCACAAAAATGGTTCAGGAACAACTCAAAAAACATGAAACACAGCACAAGACCTGGCCTCCAAATTCACTAGATCCCAAACTGATCAACTATCCACAGAGGCCTCCCCCCTCAAGCCATAGGACCCAAAGGCCCCCACTAACAACATTCTGTTGCAAGACACCACGGGACACAAAGAGGCACAAGGGAGACCTACACAATATCAGGAGGTGGTCACAATGTTATACCTGATCGGTGTATATTGACTCGAAACCTTATTCCGATCGACACAAACATTTTACTGGTGGGGTGTTATTTATTCTGCTAATCACTGGTCAGGCTGTACAGTCAGTTTGTCAGAACTGCAAGTAGGAGTCAACGAACAAGCAGATACCTCCAGAGACGATAAAACCCCATTTTGAGCATGTGGTAAGCACTGCTGGTATATTTACCATCATACTATGCTTCAGGACCAACTCAAAGCTTTTAGAGGATAAATCCCATGGGTCATCCACCTATTATGGATGTTAAACAGAACTGTACATTGCAGCCATCTACTTATGCAGAGAATCCCAGCTATAGGCACACGTCCCCTTGTGGGAACTTATGTATGCAGTTACTGTAGCAGACGGCATGCATACATTTATTTATTTTTTAATTTTAACAGGATTACAAATTGGTACAATGTTGATCATTAGCATATTTATCACAACAACAAGCTAAATACAAGTGCATAAGACAAGTCTCAGTTTACCCCTGACCTTAGTCACCTCTGAACACGAAATGCATTACATTTGTTTTATAAATTAAACATGAGCATCTAACATATTACATATTCAAATACAGTAAAAAGCTTTTCCAGAGGACACAAAAATGCTGGGACATGAAATCGTTGCCTTTTTTTATTCAGAACTTGTTTTGCACATACAATGCAGCTTCTTTTTCCAACATGGTCCTATTTTTCTATGAAGAATAAAAATAAAGTACAATAATAATAATAATAATAATGATAATACATTAAAAATCAAGCTTTTAGGAAAGGAAGTAATGAACATATAGTACTTCAACCTCACTACCACTGAATTTCATCTTCCCTTCTCATTTGATTATTTGGCACAATCCTAAAGAGAAAGCGAGAGAAATAATAATAATAACAAAAACATATTAACCCTCAGGCATAGCTTGTGTGTACACACAGAGAGACACACACAGAGACCTTAAAAATAGCCTGCTAATCTCAATAATACAAGCATAAATACTAATGAAATAGCAAACATTTTATGCATAGGTCCTATAATGGGGAAATGGCTGATTTTAGTGTTGAACACTAAAAATTTGACCATTTTTCTCATAAATGAAATCCTAATATTGCAGAATGAATGATTTTACTGTGTCGTGGCTGAGAGATGAAAAAAATGTGGGTATAATGGGAGTCAATGGGACATTTTAAATCTGATGCTACACAAAAACTAATATTGCAATAAAGTCAATATTTTAGATAATCTTGGTCATATCCAAGACTGATTTGAAATTTTCTGCACCTCCACTATTTTTTTTTGTAAAAAACAACAGTGACTTTAAGTAATCAAACTGGCATTTACAGGGTTTAAATCCTCAAAATGATGGAATTTTTTTTTTTTTATTTGCTGAAGAGTTTTAAGAGATTTATGCACGAAAAGGCAGAAAAAAAATATTAATCAGTTAAGTTTTTATAGCAGTTTTTTGGACGTGGACATTTTTGTCCTTAATTACCCAAGAGGGTAGTAAAAAAATTTTTTCACTTTTTTCACTGTGTTCTGTTGACCTATCAGATATTTTTCAAACTTTGTGTAAAGAGTGACTTTGTTACAAAAAAATGTGCCACATGCACTAACACAGCCAAAGTGGAGGCCAAGTGAAAAGGAAAATTTGCCCAAATGGACAAAAATGTCCCTAATGATGCCTGAGGGTTAGAAATGAATTTTTCATTTTTCATTTTTAAGTGAGAACATTAAAAAAAAAAAAAAAATAGTAAAATAAAGTAGGAATTAACTGACTGTATGGTTCCATCCTGTTAGGCTAACCAAAGTCTGATTTAAAAGATGAAGAATAGTCAAACTTGGCCTTTTCCAGTCTCAAGGTAAATGTTAATGTACGCATGAAACATGCATCAGGACTAATTGAATTAGATTTAAAACATTTTTAGTCACCTCAGCAGGATTTCTTGCTTTATTTGACATGCTGACTTCCCATTCCTTAAATGCTCGTATAATATCATCATGCCACATGTATAATAGTCCTGAACAGACAACACTATAGCCTTTAAGACTTTCTTCCTCCAACTTTCCAAGATCAAAAAAAAAATCGATACGGATTTTATTTCTAGAGAGTACTTGATAATCTGATTAGATTGCAGAGGCCCTTGCTTCCTGATTTTAATGAGGACAAATAGCACAACATTAGTCAGTGCAGACAATATGCTGCAGAAACATAAAGCGGGATGCACCACTAATCCGTCTGTGCTAAATATCTACAATTTCTATCTCACTCTGTGAGTTTAAGAAAGTTCAGGCCCTCAGTTTGAGTGTGTTTCCTTGTTCCAGACAGATTTATTTTAATCTCTCTTTCACACCCGCTCTGTTTTTGTATCTTTTCAGCATGTGTCAGACTCGCCAACGTAGAAAAATATTGATCAGTGTGCTGCACTTTTCACTTTAATGGTTCATGGACTTCACCGCCTCAAATCACCCCCCTCCTTTAACTCACCTCTCTCTGATTGTCCCCATCTTCACCCTGCACCTTCTCACCTTTCTCAATCTCTTTCTCATTCCTACTGATAAGAGAGTACTGCAGGCAAAGAAAGGCCATAACGGTGAGAGTAAGTAGAGGGAGAGAAAATAAGTGGAAGGGTGTGTGACTGAGATGAGGTCCTTTAAGGTGCTCTGGGGGAACTTATCAGAAATATAAAAATCATCTATCCAGAATAATGTAATAACTCTAATAGTCAAAAAGTGGTGAAAACAGCAGTTTTTTGCAGTGATAAAGATGAAAGAGTTTGAGAGGTGCAGTGATCCGTTTACCCCAACTTTTCAGCAATGCAGGAAAAAAAGAAAATGAGTACGAACAGATCATGTCTTCAGGTTCAAAGTTGTAGAGCTACAAAAAAATAAATAAATAAATAAATGGCAATGAACCACTGGAATTATATGCATCTATGTACTCTGGACTATTTGTCTGGATTATGTCACAAGTTAATGCAAGTAAGGGTTATAAACAAATAAACTATTTCATCCAAAAACATACATCATTATATTGACCCACACACTGTAAATAAAGATGGACGACGAAATAACTCCTCAAAAGTGAAGCCAAAGCAAGTAGAGCTCCCCCTGGTGGCTGGCTGCAGTATAGGTCATAAGCTCCACCTCCTCCATGTTAGTGGGTGGGATCTGGGCCAAACTAAAACACTAGAGTACACATCAATTTTTTTTTTTTTTTTTTTTTACAAGGATGGTTTCTGTAATTTTAGGAATTTGGAATTTAATATAATACTGATGCATAATCAAGTGTCCATTTTTCTGATTGTCCATATTTATATACAGTCTATGCATTGAACATGTCATTCAAACAAACTCATAGAGTTGGCAAATTCCTCAGCAAACGACAAACCTGCAAACCAGTCAATTAAACCAGGTTGGTGAGTGTGTTGGAGGGATGTTAAAAAAATAAATCAAAAAAACGCATGCATTGTTGAGTGAGCTATACACAACTGTCATCTCCAGAAATGAACCTGCCTCATGAATAGAGATCCAGATATATTGGTAGAGCGGGATGTGGCTGTGCAAATCAGAGGTTTGCACAGCCACATGGGACAAAGGGAGGTAATTTGCTAAAAGTGTGAATGGGCAGAAAACAACTATTTATTTAATTATTTTTTTCAATTGCCGTGTGGGTGTGGGCTGTATCCCTGAATATGCACGCATCACGTATGAGTTCAGTCACTATCAGAGTAGATGGTTGCCCTTGGGGTGTAAGCTTTGTGGGGGCCAATGTTCACTTCTTTTGGCCTCAAGTGTTCAGTGTGGACAACCACGCCAAACATTGCAGGACACGGATCCATCCCTGAGCCCAAGGGCAAGCATTCATTCCATCTGCTTGAGGTCAAAGAAGCAGACAAAAAGGATTAGGTGGCACAAACGAGAAGTGAGGAGAGGGAGGGAGAAGGAAGCAAAAAAAAATAATTATGCATGCATTGGAAAAAAATGAACGACCTGAGACAGTCTTTACACCGGACATGCTGAGGATACTGATGAGCCAAATCAAGCCTGTGAGGGAGAATGATCCAGAATTCCTCCTGAACATTTTACATGGCCCAGCCACAGCTACAACAGCACATGAGTTAATGTTGCCAAAGGTGGTTTGACAAGTTATCCAACCTCCTTTGAATATTTAACAGTTCAGTTCAGTTCAGTTCAATGTTATTTATATAGTGTCAATAACAATACAAATTGTCTAGAGACGCTTTGCAAAATCCGTTCTGAGACCCAAGCATGAAGGTGACGGTGCAAGGAAAAAGCAGCAGGAGGAACGAAATAAACATAGATCTGTCTATACATGCATACATCTGACGTACAAGTGGAATCTGATCGTGGTACAAATACAAGACAAGAAGCGGATGCATGTTTCATGAGGGGGCTGGAGAGAAGGACACAAAGCTGTTAACATGCTACACACTAGTGGTACACAGTTTCATGAGTAGTAATAGAGAAGAAATTAGAGGACAGGAGCTCAGTGCCAGAG
Source organism: Chelon labrosus (assembly GCF_963514085.1). NCBI lineage: Eukaryota > Metazoa > Chordata > Actinopteri > Mugiliformes > Mugilidae > Chelon > Chelon labrosus. Next base: position 24,491,077 of record NC_140358.1, read on the forward strand.
AAAAGAAATTAGAGGATAGGTGCTCAGTGCATCATCCCCCAGCAGCCTAGGCCTATAGCAGCATAACTAAAGGATATGTGTGTCTGATAAAGATGCAGTAGGTTGTAATTGTGTTTTTTAATTGTGAGTTAAAGAACAGTTAAGTGGTTATCTAAACTGTGACTTGGATGAACATCAAAGCACTTTTCATGACCAGCTGATGCCGAAAACCAGGCAAGCCCAAACAGTTCACCAAGTTCATCTTGTACAAGTAGAAGATAGAGAACAGTGCAAAAATCTGAAAAAGCAAAAACAAAGCCAGGAATCAAATAAGAAAATGATTCAGCTTTGAGAGTTTTACCATCAAAGATTAAGAGTTAAAACTCAGACTATACGACTTCAAACCCAACTACATCTTGACCCTGGTTATCACTGTCACTTCATCGAATGTTTAAAAATCTAAAGATACTTTCATCCCTGTGCATGAAAAAGAAACCAAACTGTCAGCACTCATGTGCATCTTCACACAGTGGCAGCCCGCAAAACATCTTCACAGACCTAACGACAACTCAAACGAGTGCGCCGAGTGAGCGCAGCTTTAATAAGATCAGATTAGCTGCTAAAATCTCTCTCCAGTGTCAGACTATTCAATAATGCGAGTGGCACGACTGAACAAAAGGAGCTTTCAGATACGAGCAGCTGAAACGAGTTCACAGCCTGTGTGGAAAGAGCTCGGCTTAGAACTTGCGCTCGGCGGTTTCAAAAGGAGCAAGTATGAAGTGGTTCGAGTGTTTGATGTACAGAACCTGCATGTACAGGACATGGGATGCAAAGTCCTCGGATAACAGATGTCTTGGTCCTCTTGCTTTGTCTGCTGCTGCTGCTGCTGCTTGCTTAGTCAGTGTAGTACCAGATGGAGTAGATGTCAAGTAATTGGACATAATGCTCCAGCAAGATACTGCTTGTTGGATAAATGGGTGACGAGAGTTTATAATGTGTATTCAGGGCCGAAGCCAAATCAGAAAAATGAGCTTTAAAATGCTTAAATACTTTCTGATTTTGGTCCTTTGTAAGTATATAATGGTGCTAACAAAACCTTTGTTCTGTTTTCTAGAACTTGTTAACAAGTTAAAACCATCAGAGATGAGTGTAACAGTCATCTGAAAGAATAATGAGGTGTAATTCGGATAACACAAAGAGACTTCCATGCAAGGTTCATGCAAAATCTTACTAATTCACTCTGAGGCTTCTTATTTGAAGTCCCAGATCAAACATTTACTTTAAGTACTTTTTAAATTAGATACTGCCCCTGAAAGGTTGTACTTGATAAGAGCAAATTCCTTTGTCATTGGAATGAAACACCACATGAATTATGAATAAAGGGCGATGTTAACCTCTTGCACTCATCAAATGATCTCAAAATAGAAATGTAGTGTGTGCGCTACCAACGTGAAATATATTAAAACCTGAAATGTGACTAAATACCGTAGTTATGAATAACTAGTTGCGTCTGCCACAAACACATTAGGAAGTTTCTCTAATATTCCGCAAACTCATCGAGAAGATTGTGTGAGTGTTTCCAGGAGTGATTTGGTGAAAAAGCAACAACTGCCTCAAACCCTTTTAAGATGAGAAATAACAAAACTCTCAGCTGGGATCTTCCAAAAATGATGAAATGATGATGAAATAACAGTGGAGGGTGGTGGGAGTGATTAAACACAAACCAGCCATAAACCCAGTGTGAGATCCCACTTAGGGTCTTATTTAAAACAGCTGGTTGGATATTGCCTTTATTTCTCTTGCTATTAGTTTTCCAGTTTCCACAAAGTGATAACTTGAGTTTTTCCTACTCACTAACCCCTGCAGTGACTATTAGGTTGTGCTAGTTTAAATCTACTTGGCCACAGTACTCTATTCATAACACAATTTACCTTTAAAGCTGGTGGGCGGGGCTTTAGCATGTGAACGTCTATTACTGTACATTCAAACCCTTGCCAAAAATGTGTGTTTATATTGATTAAGTTCAATGACCGAGTCAAAATGATTTAGCTTTATCTATAGATACACCGATCAGCCACAACATTAAAACCACTCACAGCAGAAGTAAATAACAACTTTTAGACCTGGCATTCGTGTGGATGTTAGATCTTAGACATGTACCACCCACCTAGACCAGACCAGGCACCCCCACCCCATAGCAATGATACTGATTGATGGCAGCAGCCCTCCCCAGAAGGATGCAGCCCCTCAACCCATAGGACCCAAAGGCCCCCACTAACAAGATTCTATTGCCAGACACCACAGGACACCCTCAGAAGGCCCATGTCCAAGGTGGTCATAATGTTATGCCTGATCAGTGTATACACTGATAGACTAACATCTGGAACATTTTTCCGCACTACCTGTACAATCAACCGGTCATGGGTGACTGACTGGTATAGGTGGTTTCATTTCCCATCATTATGTATTGTCTCTGTGGTATGAGAAGCTATTTTTGTGTGTTTATTAAAGTCATGGAGCACTCAGACTACCAAACTGATTTGTCCACGCTGACCCCTGAACATGTGATGTGCATGTCAGCCAGTGACCACCTGCTTTTTAAAAGTACTTTATCTTCCATCTGGTGTGCCTAGCAAAGCGTGACTTTCACAGATCACACAAATCTCAAGCTATTTATACATACTGCCCTTATAAATGGTTGCTCTATTGATTGATCCGGCTTCTAGTGTCACTCTGAACTTTCTGCCCTCAATTACGGGCGTATAAAAATCAATAAAATTGATTAATCCACACATAAAAACCCTGCTGAGTTTTCATGAAAATTATTTTTAGCCGCTAAAATGTTGCTGTTGATTAGCCTTGTGAATATATTTTGTTTGATTGCAGATAATGTCTGTTGACAGTCACACAACTAGTGCCGAGCACAGACATAACTAATGGAGATCATTTTTCTGCAAGTGTCAGATATCTACATGTTTTTGACCTGTGAATCTGCCAGTTTCTGATCTTTTAGGGTTGAGGGTTTCTGGGTTTAGAGCTCTGAGTTTTCATGTTTCTAGTTATTGAGAAGAGAAGCACCCACTGCCTGCTATGAGGCGCTGTTAGGGACATTTCCTCTCATATACACATGTCAAACGCTCTGATATACGCATGTCAAAAACTCACTCTCATACACACATGTCAAATGCTCTCATTTACACATCTCAAATGCTCTCATACACACATGTCAAATGCTTTTACATACACATGTCAAACACGCTCATATACACACTTCAAACACCAATGTTTAAGTGTTATATTGAGTGGTTCTTTACATTCGAGTCTTCTTTCTCCCATTTGCTTTCACGTGCTGCTCATGATTGAGTTCCGCTGATGCACAACAAACCACTCTGTCTAACTAGGCGGAGCATAGTGGAAAAAGAGTTTTTCCTTGCCATTGCCGCCTTCAGGTTTGCTCTGGGGGTTTCAGACCAGATGTTGTAAAGCATCTTGAGACAATTTGTATTGTTATTGACGCTATATAAATAAAATTGAATTGAACTGAATTGATGGGAGGTGCATTCATTTGCCAGTGGGCCATTTTAGGCATTGACCATGGTGCCTGTGTTTGTTGCACAACTCAGAATCTGCGTTCTCCTCCCATGCCTCATCCCCGCTATTTGTTCGGTAGTTCCTGTTAAGATCTTTCTTGTACTCTGCTTCAACTGTTAAATATTTTTATTCATGAATGGCACGAAAATAAATAATTATGCTTCCCTCCTATGTTTGATAGAAACATTAGAAATATCAGTGAAATTACCATTTCCTCATCAAAACAAATTGAGATGATTTATTAAGGAATTAGATAGAATGGCTTGTAGTACCGACTTACTATATGCTTTTTACTTTTTATACTAGTGTACAATAAAGGAAAATGACAAAAATAACATTTTAGGATAGCAATGCATGTATATTTTAACTACAGTATGTGTTGCACCGTTGGCTGAGGATGTTTCATGTTGCTTATAGAAGCAAATGCCTTGCGGCTCAATGAAGAATCCTTAGCCAGCATCATCACCATAAAATGAAGGCTATTTTCAGTCCCCTGCAGGCACAAGATCAACATCTCCCAAACATTACTGCCAGGGGGGTATGTTCCATGAAAAGACATAATGTTCAGTTAAATTGCTGCAAACCTGGTGAGAGGCAGTGAATTTCACCGTGGTCCCATGAGAACTTCGGGTGATGCTCCCCAGATAGCACTTTTACTTTGCACCAAACTTCAATGTTAAACTAATATTAAGGAGCGCAACTGCTGACAAAACAGCTTGTACACCATCTGTTCCTTCAGCCTTTGGCTATTGTTTCTATTAAAGTAAAATGAAGGACACGGTTTTACGTGGGCCTTTTTGGGCTGATGTACTTTTGTTTTTATGACTCTTTAGATTCTTTCCAGCTGTAAATAGCAAAACTTTGACTTGTATCATATTTTCATCCATCTAATGACCAAATCATCTTCATCTCCTACTCTATTTTCATTCATGTATGGTGCTTTTAACCATATAAAATTAAACAATGTGACACACAGAACAGTTATTGTTTTTTTAAAGTACAGGGTTCCCTTTTTCTACTTTCAGGACTTTCCAAAATGAATTAAGCTACAGAAAAGACTGTGATGAAAACATGTTTAACAATCAGAGGATCGTTTTCACTAAATCTTACAGCCAACAACTGTCTCATTAAGAGCTGTCACAACATTGGCATAAACTCATTAAGCCATCTGAACATAGATGACCATCTTAACATCAAAGCGGTGTCGTTGGCACCAGATGACCATTCGCAAATATGGACACGTCCGCTGGCATCAGAACAGCGTGTTTCAGGAATGAAAAGAATAATATTAGTCAACACAATAATAAGTTAAACACATAATCCAAGCTAAAAGGAACACAACTGCAGTTGCCAAGGACAACAGTCTTCAACTATATGAATCAGTATGTTGATAAGCTTATGCCATCACTGCTCCATAATTAGGGAATGAGTAGAGCCGACTATATTTACATTTGTGATTTCCATTAAATTGCATCTATTCTTGTAGCATGATAATTTTATTCTTTCTTCAACCCCAGTAATGTGACTTTTAATTCAAATTGGCTTATTTTCATATGTTAAAACTCCTACCAAGTGCAAGGCTTTAGTCTTTCTTTGTTGCAAGAGGATGTTAGTGTACAAAACCACCATGAAATGGCTTTAATGTGCAGCAAACTGAGGAAAAAAGAGTACTCCTACAAAGGAGTAATTGCCTGTGCTGTAAGGGGTGGAACATCAGACCCAGGAACTGGCAATATATGGTAGAAGAAGTTAGAGTCCTGCATGGGCAAAGCCAAAGGGTTCTTCAAAAACCCTGTCACTTACTGCATTTTTTTTTTGCTTTGCACAGTTTTGATTCCACCTTTTAACATTTAAGTTTCACTCTAGGATCTATTTTAAAAAAACAGCAACATATGTTTGTTTCTCTGGAAAGGCTCGTTCATTCAAATTTTCTTCACCAACTAAACTTAAGCCCAGAGAAATTAGAGGTCTAAACCTTAACTGTCCGAAATATGAAGTTAAAATAAAGAATATATACATATAAAAAAAACCTGCTGTTTAAACAGGGTTTTAGACGTGCATATATAACATTGCATCATATCAGTTCCTATTCAGCATTGGAATTACACACTTCTTTTTTTTCCCTGGAACCTTTAAAAGGTGTTCAGGCCTCCCGGGAATTCTTTTAGCCCAAACACCTGAGAAAGGAGACACAGCAGAGGAAAGAAAGTCATTATTTTAAGAAACGGGTTTCCCACACTACACACCTGAGAGGCATCTGTCATCAGAAAACACCCAACCTAAAACTCAATAAAATACGTTCAATCTCTGGGAAGTTATTTCCTACGTCTTGTGTTCACTAACTGTCAAAGAATTATTAATTAATATGATGCATTTTTTAAAAGTCACAGTAATGAAGAGAGCCTTTGTTAGATAGCGGCGTAAGCATTTTTCCATTTGTTCCACAAGAAAAGCAAAATCTTCCACGATAAGATAACAAAACTATCAATATTCCACATAGATTTTTACTTGGCTGTTCTTATTGCTCCTGAACTTTTTCCATTCTTTTCATGTTTGTGGAAAAATCCAGGATTAAACCTGAAGTTATCTTGCTAACCATCAAATTCTGCTTTGTACTACAGGCCCCAGGCGTCAAGTGACTGAAGCAAAGCTTGGCTGGATCTAAACAGGCATAAAATACATAATAAAATACTAGGTGCAAGTATAACTAAACGTATTTACAGTTTATTACAGAAATAGCATGTGTACTCAGACATGCACATTGCTCTCTAGCCCTCAGCCTATCACAAAACCAGCATAAGTATGCTTTCCCACACTCCAGACTCTGAAATTAGAGCTCAAACTTTCACTCTCTTCCTCTCGTCCCTCCTCCTCCTCCTCCTCTGCCAACCCCGTGGGAAAAAGACAAATAGAAAATTCCTTCTTCCACATACATTTATTTCAGTAATTCATTCCGTTTCCGCTGATCTGTGCCTGGTTCTGTGTGTGCTCAACTTCACCCACTTCTCTCTTCCTCCGGACGAAAAAAGGTAATTAGAACAGGCCATTAGATATAACCTCCAGCTGGGGACACAGACTGTCTAACCCCCTCTGTCTCTCTCTCTGTCTCTCTCTCTCAACTTCCTGTCAAAGTACCCTTGAGCAAGCACGAAAGCTCTACCTCCTCTGTACAATATACATTCAAATTATATTACATTTTGTTGCAGCCTTCACAAATAAATAATGGCTACCTGCAGAGCAAAATCTGGAATTCAAGCAGGATTTGTGAGAAAGACCAGGGATGTTGGCAGAATATTTATTATTTATTTGATTTCTTTTGTTTTTGCCTAGGGAATCACTGAAATATATATGCCACAGAAAAATGTACACCGGTCAGCCACAACATTAAAACCACTGACAGTAGAAGTAAATAACATTGACCATAACATTGACCATTAGAAATAACATTGTAAAAAAAGCATGATGTGGCAATGCTCCGAAGCTTGATCAGCAGAGAGTGATATTTTCAGTCTTCAAGTGTACTCTTGTACTCCACACAGTAAATGTTCTGGTGACAATAAGCGCTCATCAACTCTTCTTTGGCCTTCAAGCAGTTTTTGTTCTGTGGAGGGTAAACGTTCTAAAATGAAGAATGTATTACTTAAAGTAAGCTAACTGATCTGCCAAAAACAGCAGGGGAATTAGACTTGCCAAGAATTAACAAGTTATCATAGCCTATTCATGTATTTTAGGAACAAAACTCCTTGGAACACACTAATCTAAGGAGAATTATCTTGGTAGACAAGATAATTCTTGCGCATTTTGCCTTGATTTTCATACACTTCATCTTACTTAGACTTCAGTATTTTTACAGTGCATTATCTGCAGTCTGAATCCTTGCAAAGCAGAGGGAGTGGAATGTCTCCGAATATAGGGGTGCTATTTTGGAGTTAATCTTCGGTCAAGGTGATTCAGTGCAGGTGCCCAGAATACCAAAACACCTGCAGACCTCCACTGTGAAATGACGCTGATGATGTGTTTTTTTTATTTTGAGAAATGATTGTAGAGAAGCTTCTAGTCCTCTGAGACACTAGTAGTATTTGAGTCTTGCATGCTTCATTCAGTTTATTCTGTATCCATGCTGAACATGTGCTTTTGATTCGACTGATTGAATTTAAAAGCCATTAAAAATTCTGAAAAGGTAACTGAAGTGCGTACGCTCGTGCACGCCACACCGCATATTACATTTCTTCTACCAATGCCTGGACTGTAGAGGAGGAAACTGTTTAATACATGATGCGTGACTGAGTGCATGTACACATGTGCTAATATTACCATGAATTATGCAGATCATATTTTGAACCAAGCGACATCGAGACGCCAAGGCTTCACTTAACTCCACTCACTCCTTTGACCCACTGGAAGGTATCTATAAAACATTGTTCTAATTACATATAAGACTAAATAGCATCCACCACAGCAACTGCTATTTGAAGTCATAAACCTGTAAACCTAAAACTGCTGCTGAGTATTAGCATGCACTGCAGACACAGGGTATTATTCACCGTGCAGGCAGCCGCTGGTTAATTAGGTGATTGGTTGGTCTGCCGCATCGACTGCATCAGACTGCAATATCTTCAGATGGATTGGCACAAAGTTTGCCACAGACATTAATGATCGCCAGGTGAGGAGTCATGTTTCCTCTGCACCAATCATGAGGTTCACAGTGATGGGGGTATAAAGTCTCAACAAGTATGGGAAGAATTGCTTATGACCACCTTCCTAATATTGTGTAGGTCTCCCTTGTGCCTGGTCTGGTCTAGGTGGGTGCTGCATGTCTGAGTAACGTCCACACCAATGAATGCCAGGTCCAAACGTTTCCCAGCAGAACACTGAATTGTCAGAAGATGGTTTAAATGTTATTCACTTCTCCTGTCAGTGGTCTTAATGTTGTGGCTGATCGGTGTAAACTTTGGTCTTATGACTTTCCTTCTCGCACCACCACCACCTCCAGGTTGTCATTTCACAATAGTTTATGACCAAGTGCATTACTGTCCAAGACTTAATGTCCAAGATCACATCATGACGTTCGAACCAAAATATATGAGCAGTTTATTGGGACAATAAAAACAGTCATTTAATTTTGAGTAACTGAAAATGGGAACTATAGAACACATTTCTTGGCGAAAAGAAATGAAACGACAAATATGTCCAACAACAGTAGTGGATGGAATCGTCATTACATGCATTACAACTGGCAGTTAGAGTGCCTTATAGCTCACAGATGAGAACTTGTGTGCAGACAATATCTTTCAGTTTCTTTTCTTCTTCTTTTTTTGGCAGTGCAAATAAAAAGATAAATAGACTTCTGACTGCCACTTACTGAAAGCTTCTGGATGAATGCATGTACTGTTACACCCCTAATGAATACAGCCCAAGAATATCTGACAGGGTTTAACTATTTTAATTCAGTTTCAGTAAATACAAATGTGCATCTCTACTTGTTTGGTTGTAAAAATGTGTATTTGCGTGAGTTCAATCAACATTAGAGCTGTTTCAAACACTTTCCGTCTGACTTGATAGTATACGAATTAACAGCTGGAGCACGCTGCTCTGTTTCTGCCAGCCCCGCCAGCGTTCCATGTGCGCCTCCTTATGCCACTGTGAACCTGACCTCATAACCTCATGCCACTGTGAACCCACAACCTTTCATTAGACGTGTCGTGCCGTGAAAATGCTCTTAATGCACACCGACTGCTGCGTGCATCCGTGTTGTTTTTCATTTTTTTGCATGCGTGCCGGGGAATGAGAGGAGCGTGTTCGGTGGACGTCTCTGCTTGCTCAGCGCTCTCCAGTGATTTCCAGGCGGGGTGAGGCTGCGGTCAGCAAGGTCTGTTCACCCCGAGGGCAGGGGTGGGAGCTGAAAGAGATCCAGCCGACGCCATTGCTGCACAGGACTTGCATCAATAGAAAGGCTTTCATATGCTTATACTCGCAAAACATGCCCGTGCACAACCACTCACCCACCTAGGGTCAATGGGTGTAGTAGTGTTACACAGCCCGGGTCTCAACGACAAACAAACATGGTGTCACATTTACTCCTGAAACATGAAAAATGATCCAAAAACATACACAAAATGTTTATTCATATGCTAATTATGTAAATTTTTTGCTTATGCTATTTTATTTTCACTATTTGATTTGATTTGATGTGATTTGATTTTATCTTTCTTTTACTTTCTTGAGAGAATGTGCAACTAAGCTGCTGTGACCAAGCACTTTCCCTTGTGGATCAATAAAGTTTATCTAAGTCTAAGTCACCTCTTAAGTGTCATCACATGGTCACCTTCCTATCAACAGGTGCTAATGCTAACGCTAAGACAGCAGAAAGACAGAAAGCAGTTCTGTTTAAACAGCTGATAAGATTAACCCTTAATTGAATTTACTGCCATGAGTCCGTCTGGTATGTCATTGCGAAGCACAAGGACATGGACTCTGAGCCTATTCGTCTAACCTCATTAGAGTGAACTACTGCTATACCCGTTACCTGGGAAACAATCTACGACAAAGACAGTAAGAGCCGTGGGCTCATAATGCTTAAGATAGTCCAACTTTCTCGACTCTAACTAACAGGAATTACTCATTTCAGAATCAGAATCAGAATCAGAATCAGAATGCCTTCATTGTCGTTGCATGCAGTACAATGAGAGTTTGAAGTCGTCTCCTATGTGGTTTTGTGTAAGAGCAAAGGAAGACAGCATTAAAAAAAAACAATGAAATAAAACAGTGTTTAAAAAACACAATAAGGTGGCAGGAAGTAATAAAAAAGTCAAAGGAGAAGTAATAAATATATATGTGTAACAGGTGGTTTAGACCTCCGCGTCAGTTTGACGCTGTAGCTACGGTGACAGCCCAGACCCTACGCAGACACTAACGCTGTAGCCTGAAGGGCATCTCTCCAGAAATGTAACTACGAGTCATGGCGACGCAGACCGCAAGAGCTGTGATTGGTCCGCTTGGTAGTAGCGTATTCCACTTTAGTATATCCTACTGCTTCTCCATCTCCGCAATTATCTGATTGATTGTTTTGGATCAGTAAAGATGGAACACATCGAGGAAAGGTTAACTGAGGAGGTTAGGAGATACAAAAGTTTGTGCGACTCGTCTTTGGCAAAATTTCGGCGAAAGTTTCAGTCGCCATTGTTGAAAGTGAAGCAGGAAGTAGAAACAAAAATTAACCTGAGTGGCAAAAAAAGACACAGTGCCGACTAGTGTTTGGGTGGTGTTGTTACAGAGCGAGTGCACAAGTATAAATGGCTCGCACCGGTGTTAGCTACGTACGTAGGTTGCGGCGTCTATGTCCCACAGTACTCTAAATGAGCCTTAGTGAGGTATTATATTATTTTATTTATTTTTTACAGACATATATTGCACAGTACCAGTGTCAAGTATTTTTCAGATATTGCATGGAATCACTAAAATAACAACACATTAAAGAACCAACACATGTCAGTATTTCAAGATAAACTGTAAACCTGTAAACCTTCCATGCTTCTATTGCACGAGGGTTAATGTATTGAGGCTTGTGTCAGTAGATAAATATGAATCCATTTTAAAAAAGAAACGGCACTGAAGGAAGATTGCTGTAAACTGGGCTCACATCTTAAGTGAGGGTTATTTACTTTCCTCCCTTTAAAGTGTCTACCGTATGTCCAAAGACGAGGTAGGTCGAACTCAGACAGCTGCTCCGACTGCGTCTTGATCTGCGACGGAGCGAAGCTGCCGCGTTGATGAGATGGTTAGTGATGCCTTGACGTTGACGGACTCTGGACCTCTGCTGGGCCTCTGCGAGATAAGCTTCACGCGAGATGACAACGTTGTGACGGACGGAGAGTGAAATGGTCATAATCCTGTCAACAGCGCTGCAAGCTCACTCATGCAAGAGGTCAGAAAGCGTTAGACTGTATGTGGTAAACTAATGAAGCGGGGAAAAAAAGAGGAGGGAAAGATGTCCGCTTGAAGACAGCTCCGAAGCCTAGAACAATGCACAAATTTTCATGGACTAATAATAATAATATACACCGATCAGGCATAACATTACGACCACCTTCCTAATATTGTGTAGGTCTCGATTGTGTCTCCAAAACAGTTGTGAGTCATCAGAGAATGGACATGGGCCTTCTGAGGGTGTCCTGTGGCGTCTGGCAACAGAATGTTGTTAGTGGGGGGGCCTTTGAGGGGAGGGGCCTCTGTGGATCATCCCACAGATACTTGATCAGTTTGGGATCTAGTGAATTTGGAGGCCAGGTCAACACCTTCTTTATGTGTCTTTGAGTTGTTCCTAAAGCGTTTTTGTGTGTCTTCCTGTGTCAGGCTGCTTAAAACTAGTGTCCCAGCAGCTTGTGCTTTAATCTTCTATTTGCATATTTGAGAAGCACATGATGAACAACTGTTTTGTTTCATTTTCTGATTATGTTTTTCCTTATTAGGGACGACGCGAAGCAGTTTGTTCGCAGTGTGTCACCGTTTGGAAATAGAGAAGAGAGAGCAGCAGAACAGCGCACACAGAAAAGGCAAACGCGAACATGAAAGCAGGCCCGGGTATACGTCCGCCCCGGTTGTCACCTCCTGACAGCGAGGCTGCCTGCTCGCTGTGCTCCACACGCAGACTGCCTATTGTTTGTTAATGAACGGCTTACACATCAGCAACAAAACAGCGCGTGCTGGGAGCTGAAAGCTGCCGAGACTCCGGCGTCACTTCAAAGAAAAGTGGGCAAAAAGAAAAGCAGAGGGAGAAGCTCTGAAGTGGGATAAAAAATATAATAAGATGCGGCGCGTCACGCAGCGTATGAGCATGGATGCCGGGACATGCCATTGCTGGCCAATTATGAGATGGGCTTTTAAGGCAATCATCAAAACAAACAGAGTATTTTAATGTATTTTGCTTGACGTCGTGTCCTCTCAACTTTTGAAGAGATTGGTCAGTTTGATTAATGGAATTTCTTGTTCCCGCATTGGCTATCCAACAATCCTTGTGTTCTTTCTGTTCTATATTTTAGTTTTTATATCCATTTATACACTGGTACCACAGGGAGGGAGGACAACAAGACTTTTATGTCCACACTTTAATCGGGTTTTAAAGTAAGAATAATACTGCTACATCCTGCAGCCGTACACGTATCATATTGACCACCCAGGACTGAAATAATAGTAGCCTAACTATCCTGTGTAGGTTATGGATAAATCCATAGTGCTGTCCTTGGTGCTGAAGTCACAGAAAGACCGCTAAGTGAACTGTTGGAGCAAAAATATGAAGCACAGATAACAACAACCAACATAATGAGCACACAGACAAAGAAAAAGAACATTTAATATCTTGGCAGATGATGAATTGTTGGTTATAATAACTGCTGGTTATTCTAGCCAACACGTTTGCTGTGACTTGAAGCAGCAGCAATGCTTTGTGAAGTTCTCCCACTGGGTATCTAAAATAATCTATGGAGGGATGAGCCATGAACGGGTGACACAAGGTGTTGACGGATGTGCTGGTGTAAGTGTGATGTGTAGCCGGTCCAACTTCGAACTCACAAATCCCAGAAGTTCAAGGGTCTGTTGCTAACACCTTGCCAGATATCACAGAGTTCGATGGGCTGGAGGTTTTGTAAGGAGACCAACAGCCTGTTCGTGGTGGGTGGTTATAATATTTTGGCCCATCCACATATTGACCACCCAGAATTTCTATTTTTTTATTTATTTATTTTAGCCTAACTATCCTGTTTAGGTTATAGATATATCCGCAGTGCTGTCCGTGGTGCTGAAGTTGCAGAAAGACTGCACTTGCACCAAAAATATGAAGCACTGACAACAACAACAAACATAATGAGCACACAGACGTAACAAATAACATTCATTATCTTGGCTGATGATGAACTGTATTGTTTTATTACAGGTAATAGAAAGGGAGCTGCTGGTTATTCCAGTCAACACGTTTGCTGTGACTGGGTCGGCTCATTTCTGAAAACAGCATCAAGGCTTGTGAAGTTCCCCCACTGGGCATCTAAAGTAATCTATGGGGGGACAAGGCACGAACGAGTGATGCAGGGTATTGAGGGATGTGCTGGTGTAAGTGTGATGTGCTCCCAGAACTCCCACAGCTTCAACGGCCTGTTGCTAACATCTTTACCAGATATGACATCTTTACCAGATATCAGAGGGCTCGATGGGCTGGCGGTTTTGTAAGCGGACCAACAGCAGGAGTGGTCACAATATTTTGGCTCATCCGTACGTACACTGTCATCCGCTACCTGACTTCTCCTACAGCCATAAACTGACATATTGACCACCCAGAATTTTTAATTTAGCTCTGAAGTAATAGTAGCCTTAACTATCCTGGGTAGGTTATACAGGAATCCATGGTGCTGTCCATGGTGCTGAAGTTGCAGAAAGACTGCTATGTGAACACTTACAGCAAAAATATTAAGCATGGACAACAACAACAAACATAATGGGCACACAGACAAAACAAATAACAGTCATTATCTTGGCTGATGATGAATTGTAGGTTTTATTACAGGTAATAGAAAGGGAGCTGCTGGTTATTCTAGTCAACATGTTTGCTGTGACTGGGTCAGCTCAGTTTTGAAACAGCAGCAAGGCTTGTGGAGTTCGTTAACGTCTTGAAAGGGCTCGATGAGCTATGGAGGTTTTTTAAGCAGACCAACATCATGGGTGGCCATAATATTTTGGGTCATCCACATGTACAATATGTCCGCCTAGAGCCACAAACTGTCATATTGACAGTTTTTAATTCAGATCTGAAATAACAGTAGTCTAACTATCCTGTGTAGGTTATGGGTAAATCCATGGCGCTGTCCGTGGTGCTGAAGTCACAGAAAGACTGCTAAATTAATGCTTACAGCAAAAATATGAAGCATGGACAACAATAACCGACATAATGAGCACACAGACAAAACAAATAACATTCATTATCTTGGCTGATGATGAAGGCAAGGCTTGAGATATGGAAATTAAACTCAGAACCTTCTGGTAGAAAGATGATGGCACTGACGCTGACTGTTCTACACAAGCTAATCTGCCACCGTTTACTCAAACAGCCTTTACTTTACCAAATATTACATTAAAACAGTCAAATGTTTTTTAAGATTTGCCTTTACTGAGGCTTCACCGTTCTTCATCTGTTTCATTTTAAAAGATAAATTGTACGGCATGCACAGGGGACTTGCAGTGGCAAACTCCTGTATATTAAATATACTTCTTTTTTTTTTTGTTACGATCGTGCTGCACCGACAGGTTTTTAATAATTTGAATCAGCAGAAAAAGGGCACCAAACACCAAACAATAAGCATTTAAAGTTGGCTTACGCTGTGCCTCAGTTATGACCTTGGACCTTAAAATATGCCTCGTCATACAGCAAGATATGCATCATCATACAAAGCTGCTTGGGTAAAGTGCAATATTATTAGACATACACGGTCCTAATGGCTGCAAAGAAAAGGGCTTGACATTGTAATTTGTGATGATGCTGGCATGTGTGTATCTGTGTGTGTGTATGATTGGGAGTATATTTGTCATTGTTGCCCTTTCTGCAGGGTACACAGCAATCCCTATACCCCGCCACCCCGCCCCTCCCACACACCTCTCTAGCGATTCTGAAAGTACTCCGTTGGTCTCATCCATCTACATTTGAGTCTGTGAGAATGTGTGTGAGAAGGTGTGTGTTTGTAACCCATCCATTCCCTCTAGAATGTGATTAATGATAAGTGATGCCAGAGGCATTATCCTGATCATGACAGAGCAACGCGACACCTCCATCCTCCAAATGAGCCCCAACTGGTGTGTGTGTGTGTGTGAGTGTGTGTGTGTGTTGCGCACGCAGAGCGGCAGCGAGGAAGAAAACACTAGAGGAAGAGGAGACGGAAATAACTGGCGAAAGAGTGATGAAGAGATGGGTAGACAGAGAAAAGACGAGAGTGACAGCCTCCTGTGATAAGGGAAGGGGAAGGCTAAAGGAGAGAAACAGAATATCAACTTAAGGGGAGAAGCAGCGGAGGTAAAGTGCCAATTGAAGCAGACTTCAGGCAAAAATGGCTCCAGGTTGCTGCCACGTTTATGATCTCAGGTTTAAACCGGAGAGACTTCATTCTGAGATCCATTACAGGCAACAGCTGTTAAAGTATTCTCCCGTGCCCCAGATTATGTCGGGGTTTATTTACATACAGGGCGTGAAACTTAGATCGGAATCTGGAGACGCATGTTAATGCCAGGTCTGAACACCACGTACCACGGGCCACCTGTGATCGGATAGCCCAGATTGGATCTTGGTGCAAGGTCTGAACAGGCTCATTGATTGCTACACTACAAACAGGAAACGTTAATACCCATTTGGCATAATCTAACTGCTGCCAGTTTGCCAAGTAAAGGTGTCCTCGAGTTAAAGCTCGTAGCGTACTCACTGGCTCTATGGTAACATTATTTAGACTTCATAATCAACATGGTCCTTAAACTAACACCTTCCTTTATCTGTCTGTGTTTAAAATAAAATCCACTGCTGTAAAACATTTGGAACTGCAAGATTCTGCTCCAAAATGTATTTTGGGTGCACGAACCCGATGATATGCAACTCATTAATACCTACAAGAAGGCAGGAAAAGCAGTCAAGACAGAGGTTAAGAGATAACACATGAGAGAGAGACAAGGGAAGAGAAATATGGTCTTGCTTTGACACTTTTTCCAGTTTTAAAACAGGAACTGAAAATGCCTTCACGTCGTCTTGCACTCAAACGGCATCACTGGAGCAACGTGGAACAGGCCGCAGGACGACAGAGAGAGAGACAAAAGGATATCTGCACTGTAATGAATGAGGTAAACAGAGGGGACGGCACACAGAGACGGAGTGAGCGTCTCGCTGCGATGAGCTGCTATTTTTTCGGGTATCAGACAGTAATTAGGGAGCAGCGTCAGGTAATTAGGAAGGCCTCTGGCTGATGGATGACGCACTGCTGTCACCTGGATGGGATTTATACTGACAAGTGAGTCCATATATATATTCATGGCAGCATCTCTTAAAGCTACCATGAGGAGATTTCAATGAGCGATGGCATTGTTTTATATAGTGAGGATATTTCTCTGAGGTCCAGACCTTTTGTCAAAGAAAAGAACAGGAACATGTTGATGAATGCAGTCATGTTAAAAGAAATTTAATTAATTAATTTACACGTCCTTCAAACCGAGAATGAGTGATTCACTTCTACTTCCAGATACTTTTCATATGACGATTTCAGATGCAGATTTTTACTTCTTTAACTTTTTTTTACTTTTCTTTTACTAAATTCAAAGATCACGGTATTCTGAGGGAGGCACTGAAGGTTTACCTCAAGAGGTCCCACTCCAGTACCACTCAAGAGCAAGAAGGCCATATTAGACTTTGCCAGAAAACAGTACGTTATAATGGGGACGCAAAATATGGCTGCAGAGGGAACTGGGTCTCTGCGTTTTATTGCAGGTTTATTGATGATGCCACTGTCGACTGGTGAGGTTCAGTCACATGCAGCAGTACCGAGGGTTTACTGATTCTTCCCAGAATAGATGAATAATGAGGGAAACATGATGAAAGCAACTCAGCAACGTCTTAAGGCTAATGTTCTGAAATGGAGTCATGCACCTGATCGCGACCTAGCTAAGCATGCTTTTCACTTTCTGAAGACGAAAGGTGACTGAAAGTGTCTAGAAGACATCAAAAAAATAATCACTTAAACTATGTAGTTGTGTACAGGACAAGACGTTTTGTCTTAACACAGGTTTCCCACAAGCTTGTGGAGCCATGCTGCAGAAAAAATACTGACATTCTGCTTTTTACTCAAACTGTCGAGCTATCATTATTAAAATGTACCTCCACCGCTGGCCTCAAGCTTTTGGACCTCACTATCATTTTGGCAGGTACTGGAAAAAGCTCTGAAATTTAGTAGATTCTAGATATTTCTCTGGATATGTGAGAGCTTTCTCCTGTTGTTTCTCTGGGAAACTCAAAAAAACGTCTGTGACAGCGATCCATTGTCAAGAGATGGCGGTTTGGACCATGAACACTGACTTCATCTGAGGGTGTCCTGGTGTCTGGCTACAGAATGTTGTTAGTGGGGGGCCTTTGATCGGAGGGGCCTCTGTGGATCATCAACACCTTGTGCTGTTCTTCATGTTTTTTTAGTTGTTCCTAAACCGTTTGTGTGTGTGCCTGTGCCTGGCCTGTGTGCCATTGCTATGGGGTGGGGGTGCCTGGTCTGGTCTAGGTGGGTGCTACATGTCTAAGTAACATCCACACGAATGAATGCCAGGTCTAAAAGTTTCCCAGCAGAACATTGAATTGTCACAAGATGGTCAATGTTGTTCACTTCTCCTGTCAGTGGTTTTAATGTTGTGGCTGATCGGTGTAGAGGGCTAGTGCTGTGCTAGATGGGATGTTTGTTGGAGCAAAAACAACAGCAAAAGATACGTAAAATAAGAAATAGGTACACTTGACACAGCATGAGAGGCTATAATACAGTGCAGTATAAATGTGTATATATGTGTCATAGACAGAGGCAGGTGTATAGAGTGCTATATTGTTGGCGTCTGGAGGCCTGAGCTATATACTGATAGAGGAGAATATGAAGAAAGATATGGAGGTGTGGGGAGGAGCAGGTAACTGGGAAAAGCAGTGATTGATAATACACAAGCCAGCGTGAAAGGAGTGGGGGGGAGAGAATGAGAAAGGCAACGAGTGAGGAAGAGAATGGGAGCTGATGATTGATTGGCATCAGCTAAAAGCCGGGAGATGCATGGCAAAAGGACTAAAACTGATTGAAAAGTAAGAGAAGACAGTGATGGATTGAGGAATATTACTGTGAAAGGCTGGGAGACGGCGAGACTGCGGCGCAGGAGCAAAGGGGGCAGGGAGGTAAACAGCAAGGTGTGTGTTTATCCTGGGACAGTAGACAGACCTGGTATTATTCAGTTGTGATTGATGGCGCTGTACTTTAACAGTTTGTGTCAGGGGGGAGTTGAAAAATCCTTCAAATTTGCAAAACTTTAAGTAAGTTGCACCACTTTAATTCTATGTAGAGTATTAGAGACCCACTGACAGCAATAACATTATCAAGGATTGTTCCAATACTGTACTTACATAATCATTCCTATGTTTTAAAAACCCTCAGTTAGTCTCACCCAATGCTTCTTTACAGTAACACACTATTCCTATATTTATATATAGAGAAAGACGTTGGTGACCAGGTAGATGGCAGTAGGCCCAGGACTTTTTTATACATACTGCCTTAGCCTACATACTCCTGTGGGAAAGCCATTTATGTGTAGCTTGAAGGGGTTGAACGACTTCCGTTTTTTATGTAGGCGAGTAAATTGTGGTGAAAGTCGAAACGATGTCGACTAGTCGATGACGTCACACATACTAGGGCTGTCAAAATTAACGCGTTTAGCGCAGACTAACCCATCATTGTGATTAATCTGATTAACCCGTTTGGAGCGCAGAATGACCCTGAACGTCTCTGCAAACGCATTTCGGGCAGCTTGTCGAAGTAGAGTTACCGTCGCACGTGCGCAATCGGGGAGTTGATCCGGTAGTGACAGGCAGCAGAACCAAGCGATAAAGATAACATGCTGTTTAGCGTCTTCCATCTTTATCGTTCAGAGACATTCTGCGCTCCAGATGGGTTAATTGCGGTAAAATTTTTAATCAGACTACTCATGATGATGGATTAGTCCGCTTTGAAGCGTTCATTTTGATGGGCCTAATAAAAACACAGTAGAAAGTAATGAAATCTATATTCTTGACCTGAATACATATTGTAGCGTCTCACACGAAGGCTTTTCTGCAAGTTTACTCTCGCTCGGTAAACTCTCAGCTCTCGCATGGTGCATTCACTGACATCAAGGGAAAAAAAACATGCTCTACAACCACAGCAACAATGTCAACTGAGCTTATCAATATTGTGTGCTGCAGGAATGTTTAGCCTATATAAACTAGCAACATCAATAGCATTTAATAGTACTTCACAGCGTGTTGTAAGATATGATAATGTAGTCGGGATAAAAGAAAAAAATGCGGCATTTCTCTGAAGCCTTCTCTGTGTACCACAGCTAAAGGTTTGATAACTTTGAAATTCAGCCACAAATTGTTGATTTTCTAGTCAACTAATCCGTAACTCCTACTATGTACAGTATTATTGCAATATACAGCATACGCCTACTGTGTGTTTGTACAGTGTAAGAGCGCGAGTGTCTTTGCAAAACATTAAAGAGAAAGAGAGCCATGAAAATAAAAAACGTGTCATCAGTACCAGCCTTAAGGTTTTTAACACGCTCTCTTTGCTTTATTAAGTTATTTGAAGGCAATATCTTGACATTCATGCTGGTGATTTCAGAATGAAGCCTATATGTAACCTGAATAAAGCTTAAATGATTTGTTTCCTCTGTTTTTGATTGTTTCTCAAAAATCTATATCGCTACTATAGAGGAACGTGGTATTGTTTCAAACATCGGAAAATAAAACAAGTTTCTTAATGTCTAAAAATGTGAAAATTTTTGGAATCTCTCTTTACCAAACATGATCAAATCCCATTGAAATACACCAACAGCTTGAATCAAGTTGACTTACTTGAAACAGTGTTGTATTTCCATGTGTGGGACATGATAGACATTAAATGAACAGTCAGCCTTCGTGGTCAGCAAGAGAGTGCAAAGATCTGAGTAACTCTGACAAGTGCCAAATTGTTTCAGTCAAATGGCTTGGACAGAAACCACAAAGCTTGCTGGGTGCTCACAGCCAGGAATGGTGAGGGCCCGCTGATGGTGCCCTGAGGACCACAAATCAGAAACTGGTGATGGGGTGTTGGGGATGTGCTGGAACATAGCCATGATTGCAACACACAGGACTTTACGGGATCTGCTGGCACCAAGGCACCAACATGCACCGATCAGGCGTAACATTATGACCACTTTCCTAATACTGTGTAGGTCTCCCTTGTGCCTCCAAAATAGTTGTGACTCATTAAAGAATGGGCATGGGTCTTCTGAGGGTGTCCTGTGGTGGCCTTTGGGTCCTATGGGTTGAGGGGAGGCGCCTCTGTGGATCATCCCACAGATACTCGATCAGTTTGGCATCTATTGAATTTGGAGGCCAGGTCAACACCTTGTGCTGTTCTTTATGTTTTTTTGAGTTGTTCCTAAACTGTTTTTGTGGCTGCATCCTGCTGGGGATGGCTGCTGCCATCAAGGAGTGTCATTGCTATGGGGTGGGGGTGTCTGGTCTGGTCTAGGTGGGTGCTACATGTCTAAGTAACATCCCCACGAATGAATGCCAGGTCCAAAGTTTCCCAGCAGAACATTGTATTATCACAAGATGGTCAGTGTTATTACCTTGTCCTGTCAGTGGTCATAATGTTATGCCTAATCAGTGTAGGTCTGTGGTCAAAGCAGTTGTAGCAGCACATAAAGGACAAATAACGTATAAGCAAATCATGAAACCTGCAGTGATGCAATTTATGCCAGTAATCCTTCCCTTCAGAGTCATCATTCAAACACACCAGGCATCATAAAAATACTGTAATAAATAAAGGAGAGCTCTTCAATATCAAAAGTTGTTTGTATGTTCATGATTAAAGAGACAAATAGGGCTGCGTAGGGAGTTTCTGAGTAGTCTAATATAAACTACTAACAACATTTTTCTGCTATAAACCAGACAGGCTCAAACACAGCTAACACAGAGAAAAATAAATATCCTCCTGGGCCTACTGATGCATTTAAACTAATATCATTATCTTATCATCTGCCTTTGGTGTCTTATAGCTGAATGAATTTCTGAGTGTCGCACACATATTTTCTCATGGGAGTCACTTTGCTGTCGCATCTCCTCCAAACCATCCAGGCATGTCAGAGAACACTCTGCTTATAAGTAGAATCCATCTGATCCTTGTAACCAGAATGGGTCTTTACTGCCTCCGTGCCCATTCTGAGGATGAACTCCTCCTGACCCTGTGTCTGAGAGTATTGTAGGTGTGCACCTGTGGCCATAAGCCAGCCACAGGTCAGTGTCCATGCTGTTTGTGCACACACTGTGCATCATAGTTTCATTAGGTCTACAGCCACAACAGTCTTACTCAGATAAACAGACGAACCAGCCCCACTCTGTGATCGAGGTTGTTTACCGTGGCATTGCGAGTGCGCTCACATTTTGAGCTCGTCTGTGGCCTAAAATAACAAGGTGTTGTTGTTTTATTCCCTACAAGATTCATGCAAATCAAGTTATGGCAAAAAAAAATAAAAAAAAATAAATAAATAAAATGTGCCACTGAACAGAGCTCTGCACCGCAAACAGCATCTTCATCATCCAGCGCGCCAAGAACAAATTGCTTCAGCTTTAAGGCTAATCCACCAAGGCTGGCACCCATAAACCCTTTTATAATTGGAGCATTCTCTGATGTAATCAGACTTGCCGGTCACGATGCCTGCAAATTGCAAACATCATGCCAGTCTATCTAAACGCTCAGCCGCAGGCTGGGTTATGGGGGGCGGTGTTGGTGGACCGACTGTGATGGTGTTTTCGCATAGATTAGACCACAAATAAATATTTCACCGGTCATATAATGACATTTAAATACAATTTAGATCGTGCATTATGTAATCTGTGCATGCACGGTGTGCCAGATGGTTTCTCTTTGTATATAAGCTTTCAATATCAAAAACTAAAAAACCAAACATTTGTTGCTTCAACTCCTCGCAGGTATTTTGAATCAACTGATCCCTCTTAAAACATCACAAAATGTGCCTTAGTTTAACTTATTTGATTTGACTTTATCCAGGCCCGTGGTATAGGGTTAAAACGTTTAAAGGTTTATTTGTCACACGGACAAGTAGCAAGTTAAACTTGTGCTAAAAGCTCTATTTAGTTCCGAATGAAGTAAAGTGGATTACAGTTTAAAACGTACCGTCGATATTACTTTTCACATCGAGGTTATTCCCTCTAGCGCTGTGTTATCTCGTTATTTGGGTGTTGGTTTGTTCACCAGAAAATACATTTGAGGATTAAGGGATCACTTTGCTGATTTTCAACCTCATCTCTTTTTATTCGAATTAGGGATATACTGTGAACCATGAGTATAAAAATCATAATAATAATAATTCTGCATTTATCTGGGGTCAGCTTCAAAATACATGTCATTCTTCCCTTTACTTCCACTTCATTGTTCTGGATGTCCAGTGAGCCTCAACGTACATTCTGCTTCATTGCCACCAGAATCTAGACAATTCTCAATAGAGTTTAATGGTGCCGACTCTCTTTTTACTTCATTTTACTTATTGTGACATACCTCTTAAACTGAAAAACACTGATTCGGGAAGGATTTAAATTACAGGAAGTATGTAATTCCCTCTGTAATTATTACTAGGGAGGGAATGAAGTAAGACCCATATAAGTGCTATATGTGCTATTATATATATATATAATACTGATAAGTTAATATGTGACTTGAAATTGTTGTATTTTTCATGTTTTGTGAATTTAACATCAGAAGTGAGCAGCAAAGTCTCGGGGCTCCCTGAGTTATGGCTTTTGACTCGTTAGCAAGAGTCAAATTTCCAGTCTGATTCTCACTCGGGGAGAATGCATCAGGCTCCATCACCATGGAAACCTCAGTGATGTGGCTAGCTACACACAGCTGATGGACATTATTCGTTAACGGCTTCTCTGATCTCTGGGCCGTTGCACGCGGCTTGACTTGCATGTCTCTCACACTGTTCACACCACACGCAAAACATGTATCTGATCCACTGCTTTGTTCCCACTAACATACACATCCCTCTCTTCTGTTCAGCCGCAGATTTCCAAGAGGCAGGCTCTCGTTTGTTGCCCCCACGTCTGGAGATTTTCAGCTCTCAGACATGGTAGATCTTAAAAAAATAAAAAAAATAAAACACGCAGATGGACAGGTTGAGTTTTCACCACTCATCCAAGTGCCTTCTTCTGTTCTAAATGAACTGAAGTTCTAAGAACCTGAAAGCATAGACTGTATATAAATATGGACAATACGTCTCCACTTCCTTGCACTGGCTAAACTGACGGCAGTTTATCCAGCACCATCTTGCGAGTTTGAAGCCAGACTCTGTGCAGTAGGGATGCAGAGTGGACCCACATGGAGCCGCGTTATCGTTAACCCGCCCACACTTCCTCTGGACTCACATTTTTGTTCGATTAACAATGCGCTCTGTCCTACCTCCACCAGTTACAAAGAAATGTTGGATTATACACTGTGCTGGTACACCGATTACACTGATGCACTCGTCAGAGCTCGGCTAACCGCTACCAAAATAAATGAATCAGATGAAAGCACGTTGCTAGGATTGATGGAAGGCAATTTTTTAAAAAAAAATAAAAAAACTACCTGATGGAAGCCTTGATAAAAGCAGAGTTTTGTGAAACTTGTGCAAAAAAAAAAGAAATTGCATACCACCGAAGCACTTTTTTTTTCTTTTTTTACCATTTAAAGTCGATACTGTTTTGAAAAAGTACATAAAGTACTTAAAATGGCACTTTAACTTTAGTTCTGTTCAGTTTTGGTCAGGGATATTTTCTAACTTTTTCTACTGTTTTCAATTGAAATGTAATGAAATGCATTTTCCCAGACATGAAAAGAGCTTGAGTTTACAATATGCATGTCTGTGTATATTATATGATTCACTAAAATCCATTTAAATTAAAAAACAAAATGTTGCCTTTGGGGGAAAATATTGTTATGCGATTAAAATGCGATTAATCGAGATTAATTAATTACAAAGCGTATAATTAATTAGATTAATTTTTTAATCGAGTCCCACCCCTAATATATATATATATATATATATATATATGTATAGTTTTTGAATGTTAGTATCCAAATAGCAAAAGAGCTCAGAGTGAACAACAAGCTCTGGAGTTGTGCTCTGAGGTGGTTGTGGTGTAGTAATGTTATATTAAGTGATAAAGAACTCCTCATTTGTTCATTACTGTTATTATGTGCAACTACTTCCATTAATGCATTTGCTTCTAATGGTGTATTGTTATATTGATATTTCTGCAACACACTGTGAAGGTTAAACAAGGGCATAATAAGCAGTTAGGTGGTTTGAAGTGATTGCAGGTGGTTGTTAGGGCAGGGAGCATGAGCAACCACACCCACTATTAAGTCTAAACTGAAAAAAAAAAATAATGCGTAGTAAATGTTTGACACCATAGACTACTATATTTCATTTTAGATGGAACTGACTTTACCACTTCTTCTTGTAACATATTTGTAGAATTTGTAATTCGCTGTCTGGAGTCCTTCAGATGAAGCACTCTTGTTTTGCTGAATATTGTTTTGCTCTTCGGTGCTGACGGTTCCCACTCTCGTCTCACTCTCTCTTTGAGCTATTCCCATAGTGATCTATTAATTTTTATCATCTCCAGTCATGCTTGCAGACAGATTCTGCTTTGTCATGTTAATAAAGAACTAATGAATTGAACGACTGTAGATAAAGATGGGGAACGAGAGGATAAATTAGGTTAACAAAGTCAGTCAATGCGCATCCGTGAATAAGTTCGCTACTGTCCTTGTATCGCTCTCTCTCTCTCTCTCTCCTCTGGGTGTGTGTAGGGAAGAAAAACTGAGGCCAGTAGAAGGGATTGAAGCTGAATATGAGCACGAGTGCAGCAATCAATGAAAACGTCTAAGCACTGAGCTCTCTAGGCAATAATTCCCCCTCATACCTGTAAATAGAAAAATCAATATGCATGATGAGACTTTTCTCAATTGAGACTCACACCTACCCACACTTTGGACTGTCAAGCCGTGCCGACTAAGTCATGGGCATCTACCCCTAGTCATTTACCAAAAACTAAAAAAAACAAAAAAATGGAATATTAATAATGTTTTGTTGTGAGTTTTCCCTGGGGCATATTTTCCTTCAGGTTTGGACTACATTGTGTTGGGTTGTTTGAGCATTGCTAGAGCATTCATATTAAATCACAACAACATGTCTGATAAACTATTTCTTCTTCTTCTTCTTCTTTGTCTTCTTCTCCTGGGTTCAAGCAGTATTGCATTGCATTTATGGCTGAATATTTTTCTGCACCGACTGAATTTTCAGTTTGTTTTTCCTTTTGACAGATTTCCCCTGAGGGCAATTTACCATAACCTTAAGTAACTCTACATGCAACTCTCCTATAGCAGCATTTGTGGTCGGCCTCTTTATTAACATAATGTCAAACACTTTTAGTCCAGTCTTTGCTCTCACGTGCATGACCTCGTTTTTTTGTTTCTACAAAACTAGCTTTAGCCATAGCGTTGGTCGGCTACACTACCGCACAGCCTTTGCTAAAAGTCACATTAGATTCGACGTTTCTTCAAAAAGGTTGAGGTTGTTCAGAAAGAAGGTTAAAAAAATAAAAAAATGAGAACAATGCAGTAGAGGATTAAGGTCAAGCAAGTGATACTGGTAACCTTTAATAGCGTGTGGGGGTAAATGTTACAAGACGAGCAAGGGGCAGCCAGAGCAGGGAACGCCAGATTCAGAGAAGCAGAAGTTCAAGCACTGCAACCGAGCAGAGTGGATGGAAAATGTCCTGAGTTATGTGCAGAAAAGGTGAGTAACAGATTTGTCTGAGGGCGGATGGCGAAATTAGCATAATGCTGTTATATGTATGTACCTCAAGCTTCTCAAACTAGCACACACTAGAAGATTTGAAAAAAAATACAGACAATATTTTCAGAGAGCAATGAATGCACCTCTTCATGGGATCTCGCCAGGGAGTAGATGTGAGCAAAATGGAGAGAGTGGTGAAACAACTTCATGTAAATCTACTGAAACTAGTAGCTGGCTGACAATCAGATCAAAAAATGAAAAAACAAGAGGAAGAACTTTCTGTAACTGTAATATTTTGCAGTGAGAAAAAAAAAAAGTTACCGGCTAAATGGATTGGGGGGGGTGGCACAGTGAAGTGGTGGTGCGCTGATGCCTCACAGCAAGAAGGTTCTGGGTTCGAATCCAGGCTAACTGAGGCCTTTCTGTGTGGAGTTTGCATGTTCTCCCTGCGCGCTCATTAGGTTCATTGGTGATTCTAAACTGGCCGTAGGTGTCAGTGTTAATGGTCGTCTGTCTCTCTGTGTTAGCCCTGCAGTAGACTGGAGACCTGTCCAGGGTGTACCCCACCTCTCACCTACGATAGGCTCCAGTCGCCCCCCGCGATCCTCCAGGGGACAAGTGGTTAAAAAAAATGAATGAATGAATGAAAGGGGATGAGAAACCTGTTGGAGCCCTTGGCGACTCTTGACATTATACACAGAACAAAACCAACCTTAAAAACCTGAGTATGAATATATTCAGGAAGATTTAGAATAAATTAGGAAGCATTACTTCCATGCACCCTGTAAAGAGTATATTAAAAGTACACATATACACAAAACTATTATGTTTTCATAATTTCAAAGGTCATTGGTTTGTAACTTAACAATAGCCTCTGATTGGCTAACTGTAACGTGCCTGTCTTTAAAATATAAGTACTACAAGTACCCATGCAGTACTTCAGTATACCTGAAGGGGATCTGTGAAGAATAGTTCATAAAATAAAAGGCCTGAAAAAATAATTTGAATAGGAAGATTTGCATGCATTCCCAACACACAACTTGCAAAAGGACACACAAATGCACACACACAACCTGTACTTAACCTACAGCCCTTGAGCTATAAATCCATACCGCACATGCATACGCTCATGTTGGTGCAGATTTGCATTCACACACATATAAATGCGCGCACAGCAGCACCTTGGGGCATAGCAGTGTTCGTGGGAGATAAGGATGGCACATGTTGCTAGCACAGTGATGCAAAGAGGCTTACTGGAAGAGGCAGAGATCATGTGCAGATGCAGAAATCTAGTTAAGACAAACACAGAGAACACAAAGAAAAGGAAATATCTTGCATTGTTTATGAGCTTGAAAGTCTAAAATCTCAAAATCCTTCATGATATATATGGGAAAATGTAAACATGCTTCAAGCTAATCTCCCACCAGTTTAACTTTTAAACGTATACATGGAGAGTACTCCTTTTACCATGTTACACTGACAGTGTTATCTTCTGTCCTGTTTGACTCCTTGCACACATGCTCCTTCTGCTGCCACAAATCTCTACTGTGTTTTCATCAGAATATTTTTATTTATTTTTCCATCAACCATTATGAAATGCTGTTGTATCCTAGCCCATCCCTTGATGGCATTGCTTCCCCTCCATTTCAGGTTGTATTTTCATCTTCTGCGTCAGCTACTTTTGCTGATTTAAAAAAATGTTGGGACGTGTCAGAAAACGTTTTTCAACATAGAAAGTGGCTCCGCTTTTTAATCAACTGATGTTTCACTGAATCGTCTTTGCAGGAAGCCTCATGTTTGGTTGAGTTGCAGATGGTGAGACAACCAGGTACCTGTTGCTGTGGTTTCCTCTCTCTTTATGGTAAGTACTCCACTACTTTATATCCATTTACACTTTCTTAAATTAATGGATTTATTTTCATTCATCTTGAGCACTGTATTAATTTATACTACATGTTATAATTAGCCTCCGTGCACGGCCAGATCACAACGGCTGCTCTAGCGAACCAAGTAGTTATCCTCCAATTTATACCGACCAAAGAACAGCTATAAAATGAGTGGGAGTGCTAGACCAAGAAAGTAAGCAATAAGCAACATGAACTCCTCAAAATATACTCTGCTGTTCATTCCTTCAGCAGCATTGAATCAGTGCATAAATGACTCATTTCCGTTCTTTGATTTATTTTGTAAATCTGTCTCATCTCGCTGCGCCTCGTCAATGACTGTCAACTTTATGAATATCCTTTTTTTATTATTATTATTATTTCTCCACTATGGATATCGCCCATGGGCAAGAACTAGTGTGACTGAAATCAGGATGACATTTGGAAAACAGAGAGAACTACTCATGATAAATGCTCTGCCTGGATCTTCTGCTTGACATTTGGAGTCGGTGTTGACAGTGTTTGCAGTTCTTTTCTGGTTTCTTTGTATTCCCCAGCCTTGTTTTCTATTTTCTTTCTGTGTACTACACACACCCTCCAGTGGATTTTAAGTGAAATTTCTGGGATATTGGCCAATCGATGGTAGACACAGATGGATTCACCGAACACGAAAAGAGCCCACTTCCAATGAAAGAGGCCTCAAGAGATGGATAATCAGTGAGTGGCATTTCTTCATAACCTTTAATGAAACAGCTTTACTGTGGGGCTAAGAAGCAACTTCTCCTAATGAATAGCCCACTACCACTGAGGCTTGATTTTCAGGCGGAGGAGAAAATGACACTGACAGGCACGAAGGAAGAAGTGCTTAGAGAGGCACAAGGGCAGAGACTGAAAGAGACATTTAAGGAGATTTCATTATTATAATTGACCTTCCAAATGCCTGCCAAAGGTTGGATGTGTCATAAAGGCTTCAGTCAACGTGGGAAAGATGAACTTAACTAGTGGGAGATTAGCTTGCAGGCTACCTGACTCACGTTTGTCTTGCCTTAGGAACATCATAATGCAAGAAGCAAGTCCATCTTTCTTCAGTCATCTACTCTGTAATGGTGCTGTACATATTAATTTACATCAACAATCCCCCCCAAAAAACGTCAGTGCAGTCATTATCCAAGTATTCCAGGTAATGTGCTTTTATGTACACCAATCAGCCACAACATTATGATGGGAGAAGTAAATAATTGACCATCTTATGACAATTCAGTGTTCTGCTGGGAAACTTTTGGACCAGGCTGGATCTTACTTAGACATGTAGCACCCACCTAGTCCAGACCGGACACCCCAACCCCATGGCAATGACACTCCTTGATGGCAGTTGGCCTGGCCTCCAACTCACTGGATCCCAAACTGATCAAGTATCTGTGGGATGATCCACAGAAGCACCTCCCCTCAACCCATAGTACCCAAAGGGCCCCCACTAACATCATTGTGTTGCCAGACATCACAGGACACCCTCAGAAGGCCCATGTCCATTCTCTGATGAGTCACAACTGTTTTGGAGGCACAAGGGAGACCTACACAATATTGGGAAGGTGGTCATAATGTTATACCTGATTGGTGTATGCATCCATTACAACTGGAGTTGGAGGGAGGGCATTTTAGAACCTCCTCGGGTGCCAGTGAGACGTGGCTAAAGGAAAGTTAACTGTTATGCTGCTGCAGACAGAGAGCCTATTTAATCTTTATTTTATTTTTTGTTTGGGAGGAAGGCTTCTAAGGTTTCCTGGAAAGGTTTGTTTGGGGAATCTTAAATTACGTGTTATTTTGATTCTAGCCAAGCCCACTCTACTGCTCGTTTGATTACCATGACTAAAATTACCCCAAGACAGGGCAAATTACCTCCCATAAAGACTCTGTATCTGACTGATTTGCTAAGGCAGACATTGCAATGAATGTGTAACAACAGAGGTTGATGTTTTTCCACTGTCTCGTTGTACAGTACAAAGCTGTCAAAGTGCAGCGCATTGCTCTTTCATTTCCTGTGCAATCAGAAAGGATAAAAAGAGACCGTGTATTCAGCCACACGTTCTTGAGCCGTCATTTGGCTGTTACATATGACACTCTGGCTGGCGCACCAAAAAAATAACAAAAAATAAAATGCTGCCATTGACTGACTATTCTCCTAAATACCTCAGCAATGAAAGACTTCAAACACTAAAAGAGGATTCATTGACAAAATAATTTCATTTGTGGCACATTCGTCAAATGAGACTGCATAACTAATTTCTATTTTTGTCCTAATCTGTTGCATTGAAATCATTCACGATTGTAAACGCAAAATTTGTTTCTGTTCGCTTAAAAAAAAAAAAAAATGTATGTTGCATGCCAGCTTTGTACTCCATATTTCAGCTAAAATGAAAATCCTGCAATGTCACTTCAAATGCGTCCTCAAGCTTTCTATAATCCCTTGACATGTATAAACTGTTCTTTTTCATGGATGTGTTTTCTATTTTTGGTGGTCGGTTCTGTCACTATATAATCCACTTGGATGCGTGTGTGGGAAACACATAATAGTACATTTCAGAGCATTGTCACCCCTCACACACAAACCATAAACTCCAGACATCACAGTTTTAATTGTTTTTTGCTTCTGTTCTGATCAACTGTGACACTGGTGTTTTTGTCAGACATTTGGGAAACATGCTGATGTGGCTGGTTTATAATCAGACAAAGACAACAAGGCAAAGTCTTAAGTGCGATTTATACGTCTGCAGGACTAGATTCCCTAAACTACGTACGTAACTAACGTACGTGGCCTACATTGGTGCAAGCCATTTATACTTGTGCCTCGTCGGTCAGGCTCGCTCTGTAACAACGCCACCCAAACACTAGTTGGCGCTGTGTCTTTTTTGTCATACGGATTAATTTTTGTTTCTACTTCCTGCTTCACTTTCAACAATGGCAACTGAGACTGTGTTCAATCATTATTGATCCAAAACAATCAATTAGAAAATTGCGGAGATGGAGAAGCAGCTGGAAATAGTAAAGCAAAAACACGCTATTACCAAGCAGACCAATCACAGCTCTTGTGGTCTGCGTTGCCACGACACGTAGTTACATTTCTAAGGAGGTGCTATGGCGAACTGGTCTACGTAGGGTCTGGGCTGGCGTCAAATTGTTGCAGAAGCATAAGGCGCCTATTAGTCTTTCTCCTGATCATTAAAAACTCTAATATACTTTACATGTATAATTCAGCTTTTATCTTAATAATGTCACATGAACCCCCCCCCCCCCCCCCCCCCCAAAAAAAAAAAAACAAGCTAGTAAGATACTAAAAATGAAAAAAAAAACTATGGATTTACCCAAATTCTACTGTTTTACTCATAGACTGTCAATAAAAATGGATGGCCGAACAGCTCCTCTAAAGTGAAGCCAAAGCAAGTAGAGCTCCCCCTGGTGGCTGGCCGCAGTATAGGTCATAAGCTCCACTCGCATTATAGGTAATTTAATGCTGATGCATGTTCAAGTGTCATTTTTTCTTATAAGTTTCGTTTTAGTTAGTTATTTGACGCTATAGAATCAGGATGTGACCTCATGATGACCGTCAGTTGCCATGCCAACCGCTCCATTAAGTGCCCCCAGAATGACCGTAAGAGTAGGAAAAAATAAATCAATAAATACAGTAAGTATGGTGTATAATCCAAACGGGAGTGAGTCTCTAGAGGAAGTGTAGGCGAGTCATCGATAACTCGGCTCAATGCAAGGGAGTGGGGATGCAATGTCCATATTTATATACAGTCTATGGTTTTACTTTTTAATGCATCTGAGTTGTATCACATTTAATAAATAATATATAATACGGCTAATTGAATAGTTTTTACTATGCAGTTCATGTAATTGTTGTTTTTTGCCTTTCCACAGCAGAATAGATTAAATGTTATGAATGCATTTAAGTTTCAAATCAACCAATATTAAAGTCCGTCATAGGATCACAGTCAAGATTATTCTCAGTGTCCACACACAATGTATCAGGCGATGGCCTCCTTTGTGGATAACACAGAGTGCAAACATCGTCTGGAACCAGGATTCTCTTCAGCTCTTCAGTAAAAAAAAAAAACATTGGCTCAGGTTCAAATAGGATGGACTTCATTTAGCTTCATGCAAAACGGATGACGATACTGAAGGAGGCCTCAAGAGAGGACGTTTGTGGTCACGGCTTCAGGTTTCACAATGTTGGTGAATCTTTTGTGCGAGATGTGGAAGTTAGGGGATTATTATATAACCACTTAAAAAATGCCTTTGGACCAAATATAATGGTTTCGCATGTCCACCTGGACATCAGTGATTCAGCTCTTCTAACTCTAAATTAGAAATTCAGACTTAATATGCCAGACATTACGTTACTGTGCGATAGCTTATTCTCTCAGGTATTCTTGAAACTGGAAGTGGCCTAAGGAAAAAGTAGGCAAACAGTGCAAAAACTAAACAAGGTACATACTGAAATGCTGAATGATATTGGATCGCATATATTGTATTTTAATGCAGTCAAATCCCCCCGAAATCTTTTCTAATTTACATATTATCCTGTCTGACTGAAACACGTTAACATCACATCCAAACTGCTGTTTCCTAGACGGGGCTCTGCTCAATGCACACGTATAAGCTGTGATGTGATTTTTTATTTTTTAACAGCTTTATGCAGTGTTTTGCTCATCTCTGATTACGGGCTGGTATTGTATAAAATGTCATGACTTAAAGAAGTCCCAAATGGCTGACTCTTATGTAAGCATTGTTCCTGATGATTCAGGATGATCTCAAACATCATGTCGAACCATTTTTTAACTCGTAAAATGTCCTTTTTTAAGAGTTTAAGAGAGAAAACGTTTAACATTAACATCAGCATCTACTGTACGCGCCGCAGCACGGGCGTATTATTTAGTTTAAGGCTAAAAGAAAAGCATCTTTTAATGTGAGGTGCCTCTTCAACAAAATGAGAAATAGCTGGGTGAGAGCCATCATTTTAAATCAGCGTCAATTAACAAGATTTGTGGGACAGCTGCATCATCTGTCTACTGTTTTGTTACAGCTTGCTGTTATAGTTTATGATCTCTACCTCATGAGCAATGCAGCAGTCGTGCAGATTTTCTCTATGACTCATTCATTCCCAACTTTCTCCCCATGCCTCTACCAATCAGTCGACCATGGGCATTTCAAATTAAAACAGTCAGAATGCGCTGCATTCTCAATCGCCCAACTGTGTCCTTGCTTTTAAACTTTTTATCTGTTCTTCAACCACTACATCATCCACCTTTTGTCCAGAGTAGACCATAGACTGAATAAAAATGGAGACGGAACAGCTACTCAAAAATGAAGCCTAAGCAAGTAGAGCTCCCCCTGGTGGCTGGCTGCAGTATAGGTCATAAGCTCCACCCCCTCCATGTTAGTTCATGGGACTTGGGCCAAACTAAAACACTCAAATATACGTCAAATATATATTTTTTTCAAGGATGGTTTCTTTCATGTCAGGTAGTTAATATAATGCTGATGCTGATGCTCAAGTGTCGGGCTCCTAAACAAATAAATAATGGAGCAGGGAACTTTGGTCCACCAGTTCCTGGGACATGTGAGACTTGTCCAGTGAAGGCACAGTGATGGTGAATGGCTGTGGAGGTCCTTATAATCAAAGTAAGGCAGGTTTCATATACGTTTTTATAGACTTTAACACAAAACACTGATACATACACTGCCTGGCCAAAGAAAAAGTCGCTAACTGGATTTAACTAAGCAAATAAGTACGAGCCTCCTATTGGATAATTCCTGCATGGGTGATTATTTTTCAGCTGGCAACAAGTTATTTAACCCCAACTGATGTAATGAGTAGCTTCTCATTTCTTAAACAACCATGTTGAAAGACAAGGGAACTCAAGGGATTGGGACTGAACAGCTGCGTAGCCTTAAGAAAACCACTAATCAGTGAGGTTAACCACAAAAAAAGGCTTCAATTCACTAGGGACTATAAAGATTGGACTCTGGAGCAATGGAAGAAGGTCATGTGTTCTGATGAGTCCAGATTTACCCTGTTCCAAAGTGATGGGGGCATCAGGGTAAGAAGAAAGGCAGATGAAGTGATGCACCCATCATGCCTAGTGCCTACTGTACAAGCCTGTGGGGGCAGTGCTATGATCTGAGGTTGCTGCAGTTGCTCAGGTCTAGGTTCAGCAACATTATGTGCCCAAAAAATGAGGTCAGCTGACTACCTGAATATACTGAATGACCAGGTTGTGTTTTATAGAAGTACCATGGAAAAATGTCAGTGCATTAACTAACAATCAGGGAGGAACGTCTGTCACATCAGAGACAAAGCGCACCGGATGAGTAACGTATTTTTTCTCATAATTAAATAAAAGGAAAAGATGGAGAAAGAGAAGGAGCCTGGAGATAAAGTCGAAGGAACATAAACAAGTAGACTTATTACACATTCTGCTGAGGATCGGGGGTCCTGACATCTCAAGTGAAATAATTAGACCGTCTCTGACAAGACTCATCAGTGTAAGGATGTTTCAGATGTGCGCGTTTTGATTCCACTGAGCGTGAATCTTCTCAAGAATGAAAGATAACTCTGCAGGTGCTTACAGGATGGTTTGCAGCATTTTTTTTTTCTTTTTTCACTGCTTGGCAAACGCGATACTGCCAATTCGTCATGACCCATGCTCGCACAGTGGAATGCACAATCACGACACCCGTATGGAGAACAAGCTGTGCCTACAGCAGAAAGTTCTGGAATGAGAAGACAGGAGACCCAAACATGCTTTGGTTCAAAGAGGAGAACACCACACAGACACAGACACAGACACACACACACACAGTCATGGAATGTAATGCACGGAAATCTGTTGGTCCCATTGCAGGAAGTTGAATCATTTTGAATGACTGGAGAAGAACATCGCTCCATACACAGAAGAAGAAATAAAAATAGGAAGAATAACTATTTGCATGTGGGATTTCACTTTTATGCTGGGAGCTTTAGGCCGATTAATCCACCGATTCACCCCTCCTGACATTCAGAGAAGAAATGCAATTATCTGAACTGCTAACAGACGTCTGTGGATCAGACTTGTTCCAGTGCATCCCACAGATAATTGAACAGTTTGGGATTTTGCGAATTTGGAGGCCAGGTCAACACGTTGTCGTAAAGCGTTTTTGTGTGTTTGCCTGTGTCAGGCTGCATCCTGCCGGGGATGGCTGCTGCCATCAAGGAGCGTTTTTTCTTTATGGCAGGAAGGCTGGCAATAGAAAGGCAGGGATATATATGCACTCACACACACAAGGGCTGATGGAATAACGAGAGGCAGGTGAGAGCAACGAGGGGAGCAGCATGGAGACAAAAGATACAAGACAAGACAGCTGAGGGGGAATCAGAGAGGCAGTCACAGACAGACGGGAAGTAAAACTTAAATCCAACAAAATAAAGCAGGAAACGGCAGAAAAGCCAAACAAGGTTACACGAAACATTCAAAATTCAGGTGCAACTACACTATGAAGGTAAATGAAAGTTTGCTCTTAACCTTTGTTTTAATGGCAATCAGCTGTGGCCTCTGACAAAGGAGGGAGGTCCGTGTGGTTGTATTGTGGACAAGTATGTGTACGTGTGGAAGAACAAGCACAATTTGCCCGGTGTGACACGTTAAAAATACGCTTGCAGTCATCATGTAGATTATTCAATCAAAGTGGAATTTGGGCCAGAAAGATCAAACTAGCAAGAGATGAGTGGAGAGACAGCTCCCTATCTGTGGGCAGACTGCTCTGTCTGTAGTGACCTCTAGATGACAAGAAGCGCCAAACACGCTGACGCTGGATTTTTCTGGTAGATTTGCTTCCGTCAAATATATTTCATGTAGCGGAGGCTCACCGCTGCGGCTGCTGCATGCTGCGCTACAGAGATAAAAGCTATGCCTCTATCTGCCGTACAACCTGACTCGTCCGTAAGCTGTTATGACGTTACATCGGTGAGTTTAGAACGCCCCTGCTGTGTGCACATTCTTGACTCGAGATCCAGATTGACTTGACTTCACATTAGCTAATCTGAAGCTTCAGAGGGGTCCCAGTCTTAAAGACGTGATATAAAACTCAATATGGAGTGAAGTGAAACTCTTGTATCTGGTTATAATGGTAAGCTTTCACATAAAATGTGCCGTTTCCTGCGTTGAACTCACGCATTAAGACTTGAAATAAGCTGCGCTGCACTGTACTGCATTGAGGTGAACTGAGATGAACCGGAGTGAACTCAACAGGGGAGAACATAAAATCACAGGAGCCTGGGTTCTCCGCGGTGCATTGAGTCTTGAGCCAAAGTCGGCTGACAGTTCCATCGTTTGAAAAACAGCAGGAGGAGGGCTCCTTTAAAATGTTCCTCTGTAGGGGCTCTTTTCATTTTGCGTCCAGCACTTCTGCCTCTGAAGAATGTCTCCCGCGCTCCCCATAACCATAAATACAATAGTTGAGTTGGCTGCTCGCTTGGTTCAGCTGAGGTCATCCTCCCGGCAATGCTTTCACGGAGAGCAACTCTTGTCGACAGCAGAAGCTTCTGGACGAAGAGGAGCATTGTCTCGTTTAAAGAGGAGATCGCCACGCACACACGGACGCGTACGGTCAAGGAAAGTAATGCATGGTCGAGTGGAAAATGATTAGTAAATGCTTGTTGTGTAGCTAGCAAAGTGCTCTCTCTTTCTCAATCGATGGATCGATTCGACCTTGTCTCCACGATAAAGACTTGCTACAACTAATTATCATCCGTCTTTACAGTCTATGTTGGGTACCCTGGAAATTCACAGGCCATGAAGCATGTGTGGTCACTATAGCAACCAGCAATTATGAGCTGACATAATTAGGAAACACACAAAAACGCGCACACACACACACACACACACACAAAAAAAGAAATCATGACATTTGCCGTTTTTTGTTTTTTTGTATATGATTCAGGATTAAGGTTAGAAATCAGGGAATCTACTGTCCTGTTCTTCATGTTTTTTTTTTCTGGCTGCATCTGGGGAAGTGTCATTGCTATGGGGTGGGGGTGCCTGGTCTGGTGTAGGTGGGTGTAACATCCACATGAATGAATGCCAAGTCCAAAGGTTTCCCAGCAGAACACTGAATTCTCACAAGATGGTCAATGTTACTTACGTCTCCTGTCAGTGGTTTTAATGTTGTGGCTGATCAGGTCAGAAATCAGGGAATCCACAAATCATATGGCCTTCCCAATGTGTGGAGAAGCCATGCATGCAATTTTTATAAACCCATGACAGCATGAAAGATATTTGGAATCACATATGGTCTTACATAATAGATGTAGGTGTACATGGGCGCAGAGAAAAATGTCTTTGGGCAACTCTGTAGAGATTGTCTGCCCAAGTCTATCCAAGAGGATAAGTTCTTCTTCTTCTTTTCCTTTTGGCTTTTCCATTCAGGGATCACCACAGCGGATCATCTGCTTCCATTTCACCCTACCTTCTTTATCCTCTTCTCTCACACCAGCTACCTTCATGTCCTCCTTCACTACATCCATAAACCTTCTCTTTGGTCTTCCTCTAGACCTCCTGCCTGGCAGCTCAAACCTCAGCATCCTTCAACCAATATATTCACTATCCCTCTTCTGAACATGTCCAAACCATCTCAGCCTGGCCTCTCTGACTCTATCTTAGCCGTCCCTCTAATGTACTCAATCCTGAACCTCAACATCTTCAACTCTCCTTCCTCCAGCTCTTCCTCTTGTCTTGTCCTCAAAGCCACTATCTCTAAACCAGACAACATCACAGGTCTCGCCACTGTCCTGTAAACCTTCCCTTTCATTCTTCTTCATTCTTCAATGACAAAATACAGAACTGAACATTTGTAAGGAAGACTACACTGAAAGTGATATCCTGGGACTGAACCTTCAAGTTTTACTAATGACAAGTTGGGAAAACAAAATCTTCATGTGTTTCTCTTGGGGTATATTTGGTATGTCCTGAAAATGAAGCATTTCTCAGCATCTTTTTTTTTGTTGTTTTTATCTTATATTGACTACACACGGTTGGAAAAGTTACAGACTGAACATTAAATGACATACTGTATAATTGCCTGTACACTGCCACCATCTAACAAACCACACTGTTTTGATGTTCCCTTTAACGTGGCCAGTTTTTGCCGGTGGCACCTCGAAAGATGACCAGAAAGACAAACATTCATCTTCTTTTTTCACTCATTATTGCAACATGCCCTCAGCTCAGGGGGCACACAACAACCACAACTCAAGCCGTCTTTCTTAAAGGGGCTGCACTATATTTCTCGAAGTGCAGCACAACAATTTTTCTTCTTAAAAGCATTATCCATCTTTGTTTTCTGATTCTAACATGACTTACCAAAATAAAATTAACTGGTCATTCTGAAATTCTGAAATAATCAGAAAACATAACATAATAGTGTCAAGGCGCTACAGATATGTCGAAAACAGAAGTAAAATATAGTAAATCTGAAGGTATGAAGCAAGGGTTGTTGAGGTTCATTGTGTAAGAACAACCTGGAATAATTTAAGTATCTAAACTCAATTAGTCTGTTTCATTCCTCCGTGACTTCTTTTAACATGTGGCATAATCAGAGTGAATATTTTTTGAGGTCACAACAG
The DNA here is from genome assembly GCF_963514085.1 of Chelon labrosus. Classification (NCBI taxonomy): domain Eukaryota; kingdom Metazoa; phylum Chordata; class Actinopteri; order Mugiliformes; family Mugilidae; genus Chelon; species Chelon labrosus. The sequence goes on from NC_140358.1 coordinate 24,529,831, forward strand.
CCCAATTAAATGAGTTGTCACGCTTCAGCGACTTACAGCAGAGTACTCTTTAAAGTCCCACATGCGTAACCATTTCACTTATGTTTAATTATCAAACAGTGTTAAAAGGTAACCTTAATGTCTGCGCCCTCAAAAGTTTCACAACTCTTCATGATTTTGTATGAAAGTGTTAAAGTTGCTTAGATTTAGGGAACAAGAAATTAAAACGAGAGCAAGGGAAGAACTTTGATGAAGTTTAAACACCATGAATCTCTCAAGAACAAGCCAAACTTAGTGTGTGCAGTAATATGAAATCAAAACAGAACTCAAATCTAGCCCCTGCTCCAGAACGATCACCCTAATCTTTCAAACAAAACAAAAGTAGCCCAAAAGCTCAATTCTAAATAGGCAACTAACAAGAGTTTTTACTAACTAACATCGAGGTAAGCTGTTGTTCCATTTCTACACACATCTGCTTCGAAGACAGTCTTCCGATTGGTAGAATAGATGAGATTAAGGCGGATCAGGGAGGAGTAGCAGGAGTTCACTTGTATAGCAAGCTGGATGAGGAACACTGCAGCTTACCACATTAAGGTCAAGAGGACGCCCTTTCCTGCCAATACCTAGAGTCTGTGGGGACATTGGCCTTTTCTATGTTGTGATCTGTTGGACCAAGCCCTGAGGGTGTATGACACCAAAAGACTCAGGCCAGGGGTAGGAGCCTGACAGTCTGCGTGCAGTGATGTAGAGGAGGACATCGTCAAAGCTCAAGTCATCCATAACGTCTCCCACTCGGACACAGTATTCTATTTAGCCAGAGGAGCGCAGTCAACCATAGATGAAGGTCCTACCTACCTTCCTGTGGTCATACACAGTTCCTCTATTTTCTTTAAATTGAATTTTACAACACTTTGAGTTCTGATTCAGTAAGGTTCACAGCGCCATCATTAAAGCACAAATAGGAAAATATCTTGAATTCCTGTGTGGTAATAAAGCAGCAGCTGCCATAGGTTGACTGACTACTCGGCCAATACATGGGTTTACCTCTGTGTTTCCATACTCCCACCTAATCAAAACTGCAAAGTAAGGAGTAAAAACTGTCTGACAACTGAAAGTGATGTTATTGAACCTGTTCTAAAACTGCAGCTCTGCTAAATTGGATGGAGATAAAATCAAGCACAACTTGTGCTTCATCCATTTAAATTGTGGTAGTACTGGGTAGCCCCCGCTTGAAATGTTCAGCCTGGTGCAGGGTTACAGAGACATTGCAAGGTGAAAAGCGGTTAAAGTGCATTGCCACAAAATGCAACTAGAGGCTGGCTCCCCACAAAGATTTATATTCAAAAAGCATCAGCTTCTGACTAGAAATTCCCACTCGAGCAGCAATTACAGACAATCATTTCTATGCTGAATTAATGCCTTCTCTAAGTGTTCTGGTTGTCACTTTAGAAATGACTATAGCTTATAGAAGTCCTTGGTGTCTGTCAGTGATTGGCATCTTTCTTTTTTTTTTTTTTTCATCCCATAAGTTAAAAGCACATTTTAAACACTTTTCGGTGTTCGAGATAATGGAATTACGCTAGCAAGACCCTCACAGGGTGCTTTGGTGTGAGGCAGCATGAACAGAAACTATGTCACATTTTATATACGTGCATTTATCTTAAATATTTACAAAATCCAAAGCTATACATAGCACCATTGTCATTTTTGTGCTGAAATTATTCTAAGTGATTCATAGCCTTTAGTCTACTCTGAATGCACTATTAATCAATTAGTCCATTTAGTTGAATAATCCTCCAGTGCTTTTGACACCATCCAACCTGAGGGACAAGCTGGTGCACAAAGGAGTGGACCACCACCTCACATCGTGGATATTGGACTACCTGACCAGTAGACGACAGTATGTGAGGACACAGGACTATGTGTCTGATGTGGTTGTCTGCAGCACAGGGGTCCCTCAGGGAACTGTACTGGCCCCCTTCCTCTTCTCTCTCTACACTGACTGTAGACACCTCTCAACCAGCCGTAATCTGTAGAAATGCACAGGCAAAATTAATGTTCACAACCTGCACAAACCAATCTGAAAAGCAGAAGATAATAAATAATTATAGACATATAACTTCCACTAATTACTAAATGTAATGGAAAGATCCATAACTATTAACTTGGATAAGGTGGTGTATGGAATCATCTGCAGGTTAGCATCAACGAAACAAAGGAGCTAATGGTGGACTTGAGAATTAGAGAATTAGCCATGTGGTGTCTAAGCTGCTCTTTTACTAATTGCATAAAGGATCTCCATTCAGACAAACTTGCTGAATGTAATTATCCTTTAATAACGTGATACACAGATTTTACTTGTCCAGGCTGGGTATTTTCAAAACTTGTAACATAAGGCCTGCATTACATTATTAGTGGGTAGTATTTCGTAAGATGTGGCCAATTACCAGGATGGGAGTCATATAAAGGACACTGTGTTGATGCATTATGGGAAGTTTCTGCTTGACCCTTAGTAAATCCAGCATATAATTTAGTTTTATCTGTTGTTTTGCACATCTGCAAACATTGTGAGAGTCTAAACAGCAAAAAGTAGGAGTATTTCCCTCAAAGTCAACCATTTCCCAGTCTGTATGGCAATAGTTGCATACAGTGTGCAGCTGCTTGCCTAAATTAGGAGTCAGCTCCATTTTTATCTGTCATCAATGGTTAAAAAAGCGAGGTCCCATTATTTTTTATTTCAGCCCACAGTCAACTCACTGTCTTTAACTGTGTCATTGATGCAACATGAGGCAACTGTCATGCAATATGTAGAAAACTCTCTACCAAAAACCAAATCTTTGAGCTTGTTTGGGATGTCACTGCAAGACATAGCGGTGACAAGAAGGTGACAGCGGTGTGGCGACACACACACACACACGAGAGAGCCCGGCCGCCCGCCGTGGGTTTCAGCTGACGTAAGTCAATTGTGCTGTGAAGAGAGAAGTCAACAAGAGCGAAAATGAAATGCTGGAGATTATTGTCCTCGCCCTATCTAATGTTTAAGTTCCTGCAAATTCCTGTGGCAATCTGATCCCAACGTCTGACTGTTTGTTCTTAAAGTTTCTTCACTGCACACCTGATGTGAATCCATTGCCTCTTTCCTCTCCCTGTCCCATAGAACCAGATGAATTGCTCACACTCTCACACAGACACACAGCAGAAGGCAAACCTCATCTTGCAGAAAACGGCCTGACAACATGCAGAGGTGCTTGTTTAGCTCTTCCCCGTACAAACCTGTGTAACCTCTCTCAAGGTCCGCTGTAGTCTATCAGATCTACTGTACATGCCTGTACACGGAAGAAAAAAAAAAAAACGTCTCCATGCTGCCCTCCTCTTCTTCTGTGGCGCCGCTTTCTATGTTTACTCCACATGCGGTATATATATATCTCATATTTACAGTTTACAGTGACCTTTGAACTTTCTTTCCAGTGCTTTTCAATTTCCAATTACAGAAAACGGAGGATATAAGCACTGCCACATTTAGGATTCTGGAAGCTGTTCAATAACTTAATGCAGAGATTATTAATATTGATTGGTAAACTGTTTATCACTTTACTAATTATCAAGGTGGTGATCGTTTCATTTTCTGCAGAGACAGGTTAATCACATTTTCAATGCTTGGCCTTTCAACACTGTCTAAATCACTATCTTTTTAAAAGTAAAACTCAAAGAAAAAAAAATCATCAGGGAACAAGAGAGGTGTTTTTTGAACGTTTGACATTATCTGAAATTTGAATCAGTTCACGAAGCAAAAAGGATTCCGGGTGGAAGAATCCCGTACCATGAATAATTGTAATTGTGCGCAATAAAGAACCTCCTCCTGGATACAACTGTCTATCGATGTCCACAACACACGGATTAGTGTGCCAAGCAGGGTCATCATTCAGTTTGGATTTATAAAGTCTGGAGCCTTGTGCGCGGCTCCTGTGAATTGTTCTTTAAGTTACATAAAATAATGGACCACGTCGAGGTTTATTTTTCCAAAATTGGCAGGGGGAAATCTTTTCTGTGTTTCTCTCTGTCTTCCTCCTCCACCTGGGAAGTCTGGCGGTGCCTGCTGATTGGAAGACTAGGCCCCAGATTTGCCAGTTGCGACCCAGGGCCTACATGAAAAGGGCAACTGAATCTCAAGAGGCCAATTTAAAGTACAGGAGGTCACATCTGAGTAATCATTTGGAGGTGATCTGGGACGCACCTGACGGCATTCCTTGAACGTCCTGGGTCACATTAAAGAGCGTCTACAGGGGGGGTTCAGAGGTAGGCAGAGTTTTGTCTCGTTCATTCAGACAAAAATACATGACCACTATTCAGTTCATGAATAAAATATTCTGTCTTCATAACTAATTAAATAATAAATAAATCTAAACAAGAGCATACAAATTAAATTACTGATGAATATGGCTACCTCGTGTGTGATTCTGTCATTAAAAATACAGATCGGCATTCGGTTGCATGAAGCCTAAGTTAAATGACTTATTTACCTTTATTGCTGAATATTTTTCTGCCGCTGTTTCAAACAGCACTACAGTAAAATGATGCGCCTATGGAATTTTTCTAGCTCATAATCACAGCTGTAATCTGAGCTCTGTGCAGGTGGTCAAATACTGTAGCTAATGCCAGGGTGGAGATCAGTAAATAAATAATAAGTGCTTTCAATGAGTGAGATGCTTCTGATACAGAACAGTATAACATCCTACCATTCCGCAAATTATGCTGTTGTTCCATTGCAGAGTACAAAGCCGAAATTGGATCTCTAGTGCTGGACACTCATGGTGACGCATTTTAAAAGCCGCAGGTTTTTAAGACTGGCCACTTGCATTTGGATCGCGCAAGACAGATGTTAACACAAAGGTCTGAGTGGGGCCTTAGACTGTCACAGCTCTAAAGGTGAAGAAAGAAGCACACAGAAAACCGACCAATGGAAGATCATAGATAAACTATACTGAATTGGGTGGTAGGCAAAAGCGGAAAAACGTGTCAGTGAAACTTTCACTGCAGCCGTGAACTTTAATTAGGAGTGCTGTCATCTTTGTCAGCAAGGACAGTAGGGTGTTAGAGAGGAATTGTAAGCGAACATATGAAGAAGACGATGGGGGGTCACCCATCTGTGGAAAGACATCGTGACTGATGGACACTCAGATGTATATAATGTTGTAATACTGGTGCAGACATTAAAATCATAGTGCTCTATGCAGATTTCATTTATTCATTCATATTTGAAATTCTCATTAAAGCTTCTAATTGATTGAGCTTGACTTCCACTACTGATTTTATTTCCCTCACATAGGTGGGGAGATTTTACATGTGCCAGAACTTGAAGGGGACTTTAATCCCCTCCCAGACACATTTACCCACTGATCTTAGACTTAGACAGAATTTATTCATCCACAAGGTAAACTGCTTGGTCACGGTAGCTCAGGCATTGAAAAAGAGTCTTCTTTGAGATTCATTAGTAAAAAAAAAAAAAAGGTGAAGATAATAAAAATAAAATTATTAAATATAAAATATAAGTAAAATATGTACAAAATTTTCTTATGAACATATGTACAAGAAATAGAGACAGAAGTAAATCTATATTATATGCTGAGTTCTGTTTTCCTTATTCAGCGCCATGCCTGCGTATTAAGAAGTGTGTTCTCTTTGTTGTTGTATTGCTCATCACAAAGACGAGATTCAGATCAGTGTAAATTTGACTTTTCATTAAGTTTGTTAGATGTTAATAATAGACATCAGAAAGCAACGCCAGGACAAGGCTCATCAAACGGGCTGGTTTTCTCTTTTAAGACGTGTCTATAGCTTATTAGGTGTTAATTGCCACAACTGAGGTCAACTACCAACAACTACTGAGGTTCTTTGAGCTACATGAATCATCAGTAGTTTCGTGTTTATCTTCAGCCTCTTATTTTTGAGTGTAAGGATGCTAACGTTTGCTAACTAGCACTAAACTCAGTGCAGTCGAGTTCTGATTGGAGTGTTATTCATTTTGCAAGCTTTGGTCACAAGTTAAAGAACTGAAAATGAGTGAAACTCTGACCACCTCCAAATGTGGTCAGATATAGGATCTCTCAGACGCATCTCAATGCGTCCTGGTGGCGTTCACACCTCTTTTTTACGTGATCACGTCGCCCAGATTGGATCTTAATGCAAGGTCTGAACAGGCCTGATGATAGCACAAGATGAAAGCACAGACGATCACCAACATTACAATTGATCCACTTGTTAAACTCATACTCCCCAGTATGAGTTACTGAATATCCATCCAACCAGAAAGTCTGGAAGCTGTTGATAAATTTGAGCCACAGTGGATTGAATGGTCATACCACTAGAGTAGCCCAGATAAAAAAAGCAAAAAACACAGAGGATATTACTTAATTTTATATGTGAGAAAAAGATAAGACATATCTATTGATCCTCGTAGGGGAAATGAAAAAAAAAAAAAAGATAAGGAAGGAATTTTCATAAAACTATACATCAAAAGCTGTGTATAAGATAAAATTTAAAAGGCCCGATAGAAAAACATATATGGAGTAATGCATTTCTGTTACGGCCTCCTCGCTGCCTAGTTCCAACCCTATCGCAGAGCCAGTCTTCCTCGCCTTCCTCTTCCTTGCCCAGTTTTCTTACACCACAAGGTCGAATGGCGAATGCATAGCACACCACAGAAGATGACACTGGGCACTCTGGTAAAACGGATTATGCTGCACGTATCTTCAGACATGTTCACGTGACAGTCCTGCAAGCCCTCCACAGCTGCCTCAGCGTCCCATGCCATATAAGCTCTCTTCTTCCTCTTCAGCAGGGCTTTGACATCTCTGTTTATCCTGGGCTTGTTGTTGGGGAAGTAGTGGATCTTCCTTGTGGGTGCAACACTTTCCTCACAGAGCCTAATGCAGTCTCTCCCCCACAGTAAGTGTGTCATATACTGTATGTGGGTCTCCTGAAACGGTACAAAACACCTGCTGTCACTTAAAGTAACTGTATATCCATCCAGTGTCCATGTTAGTGGCTGGTGCTGTAATGCTTGCCTAGAACAAGTTTAACCTGCATCTAAACTGTTATGATAGCAGCCTGTATTCATGTAACCCAGCACTACCGAAAGATATGTAACATACTGGAGATGTTTACGTCAATTCTGCATCCTACTTGTGGTGTTACCATAACAGGTTATTTGCGTTAGACAGCTCACTTCTTGGGTACATGTGCACCAGATGTAGGCCTATAACATTTTTTTCTCTGGGCTATGTTGTGTTGCATGCTCATTTCATTTTAAACTGTAGTAACCAGAATATAAGACAGCTCGCAGTTTATATATATATATATTTTAAATTTTTCATGTTAGTCAGAGGAGCAGATATCTCGTATTGTGTACTAAATTTGTCAAAACCCAAGAAGCCGCAATGCTTGTAGATGCGAATGCTCAATTCTGTCTGGTTTTGTTTTGTTTTTTTAGTTAACACATATACAGATTATAACTTGTTTACTTCATTAAATCATTTTGAACTTAATAAATTACTGGCATAATGAAGTCCTTACAGCGCGGAGCTTCTTTGTCTGTTACGGCCTAAACAACTTCACCAAGCATAGCAAGCCTGCCTGGTAAACCTGTGAAGTGTAAGGCGCTAATTGGTTTCACTCTGACAGTACAGTAAGCGGTATTACTGTTAAAGACACTAAATGGAATCGCCATGACGACCACTAATTGGTATCCGTGTGACAGACACTTGAGGGAAAGAAGAAATCACCTGGTCTCATTCGGCACCGAACAGTCTGAGACAGTTGCTAAGAAACAGCTCCCTGGCTTGTGTGTGTGTGTGCGTACATGAGTGTGCTTGCAAGACAGATAAAAAAAAAAAAAGGAGAGAGAGAATGGGGCTTAAGTATATACAGTTTGTGTGTGTACATATATATAAGGCAAGGACCTCAGTGTTGCTGAAACAAGACGTTCATGGAAACAAGATGAAAACAGGGAACTGATGGAATGCTACTATACAATACAAGTAACCCTAGTGCACTGGATTATATGCAGAGGATGTGGCACCTATGGAAACTTCCAACACCCCAACATCTATATTAGGGTTAGGGTTAGGGTTAACGAGATCATAAGTAAGCCGGACACCTGGAACCTCTGATGCCAATCACAGTGCCACCCTCAGAAAGTCTACTAGAAGACGTGAAGAGGCTGATACTGAGATGTACAAGCTGATATACACTAACAGTGGTCCTTTGTGACGCTCGGCTATAAGATGAAGACCAACCACAAGGACCAGTATCTTCCACGGAGAAAGAGGTTGGAGGCCAAGATCAACAAGGCAACAAGGAAAGAAGTTAACCAGCTACCGGAACTGCAGAAAAGTGTGACAAGAAAGTAGAGCAGGTCGGTTTCCGAATCACCGGGTTAATGATTCGAATCTTCGTACCAAATCAGGAATTACAAGTCTCCATTAACTCGAATCCAATGAGTTGTTTGGCAGGCTGCTGCTAAGTACGCAAGGCGAGTTAGCAGACTCATCGGAAACACTGCGGACTCTTTACTAATCCAGGTCCATAAAATGAACCAAGTTTACCACCACTACGAGAAAGGGTATACCTAAAAAGTACAACACGCTGTCCATACTCAAGGTCTTTCAGACTGCCAAGCTAAGACTCATAGCCCCATTGGACAAGCAGACACAGTTTTATATCATTGTGTGATACAGGGGATGCTAGTATGGAGGAAACATATGTTTACATCCTCCCCTTTAGTGTAATGCAAATCCTTTTCATTCATTCATTCATCTTCTGAACCCGCGTATTCCTGTTAAGGGTTGCAGGGTCTGCTGGAGCCTATATAATGCAAATCCAATCAGCAGATTTTGTGTTTAACTTTACAGATGAATAAATCAGACTCAATGTTCAGTAACAGTGTGCCATAATGAGTGTGCATGATGGAGAGACCAATAGAGACAACATGGCTATTTAACAAAAGTAAAAGTGTCTCAGACACTCATTCGGCCATTACTCTCCTGCAGGCTCTTAAGGAGCTTTCACACTTAGTCAGACTCCTGAAATCAAAATACCTGCTAAGGCTGGCTGTAATGTCACGGTGCAGCCATAAAGGGAAAGGTTTGTTTTGTGAGAGATGCCGAGCTGGAGGATTACAGAATATGCCTCACTGCACCATGGCCAGGACGGAGGTCTACCTGCAACCATGAAGGCTGAAAATAATAATAAAAAAAAGTACTGGAGAGAAAATGCTTCCAAGTCTCGAGCAGTAGTTTCTATCTATTTTTAGAGGTTCGTTTAATCCGTCCTCTTCCTTCATACTCTGAATCCCTGATAGGCTGTGGGCAGACAAGATGCCTTATCTCCCATGGTTGCATCAATAAAAACAATAATGAAGCCTTATTGCATACCAGATCAGATTAAATTGGAGTGCTTCAACAATGCAATATGCTTGTAGGAATGTATGTATTATTTAACATTTACATTCTGATCTATACAATTGAGAAGAAGCATGGAGATGGGGGCTGGGTGGGCAGGGGGGGTTGGACAGCAGTGTTTCTAATGTTTCATTACTATTTTACTTCAAACAATTAATAACAAGCCATTATTATCGTGAAATTAAGAAAGGCCATTTTGTTAACACCATATTCAGCCACACAAGCTAAGTTCCTGCAAGATGAACAGTTAAATGCACTGGTGGATCTGTTGCCACAGCAACGGTTTGATCTAGCCCTAGGCCAGGAACCAATAAGATTTAATATTTTTTGGCAATAAATAAATAAATCCAATGCAGTCTATGTGAGTTTGCTGCAAATTTGTCTTGACCAATAGCAAGCCTTCTTACTGGCATCTTACTGACATTTCAGAGGACAGAGGTGGAGGCTACAGCACAGGCTGCTAACAAGATCGCCAACACCTGTTATTCCTGATGAATTAACCACTTACAATTTCCCTGTAGATGTTTTCTTTTAGAAACTTGTCACATGATACGCGCATGACAAAGCAGGAAAGGACACAGTGATAAGATCATAGACTCAAAATAACCATGGACAACGGAACTGCTCCTCAAAAGTGAAGCCAAAGCAAGTAGAGCTCCCCCTGGTGGCTGGCTGCAGTATAGGTCATAAGCTCCACCCCCTCCATGTTAGTGGATGGGACTTTTCAAGGATGGTTTCTCTCATTTTAGGTAGTTAGGTAATATATAATGCTGATGTATGTTCAAGTGTCCATATTACTGACAAGTTTTGTTTTAGTTAGTTATTTGACGATAAAAGAAACTATCCTCAGTTTGACCAGTGGGAGGAAATGTGGACGTGTTGTGCATATTTATATACAGTCTATGGAGAAGATCCAATCAGGAAGAAAAACTATGTGTCATTGTTTCCAAAGGTCTCTCTGTGGTGAGACTGCTTGGTACAATGAAAAATGTATAGAAGTGAATGTCGCCAGAGGGCATAGTGTCCATAAATTACTCTCAAATCAGATTAATGAATGAGAAGAGATGTTGACATTGTAATAATGAGGCTGGAGCCTTGTTTTGGATGTGGTGATTCGGTGAATGAATTCTACTTTACCTAAATTGGTTGGGTCCCATACTTTTTGTCCACCTTTTGGTTCAGTAAGAAGTATGCATCTTTATTAGGAGAAATGTTTCTGTGAGAAATTAAGACTGTAGCATGTTTAACTTTGTGGAACAACTCAGTTCCAGTGTGGAGCTATAGCTAAACGATGGTAAAGTAGAAGTTAGAACATCTTGGACCATCTCCTAAGTGCTGCATAGCTTCCATGGTCGCTCTGTTTGGCCTTGCATTTGCGGAACTCATCTGACAGAAAATTTATTTTATTTTTTTCCCAGATGTAAATAAAAAAACAAAAATGGAATAAAGAGAAAAAAGAGAAGCCTGGGGTTGAAGGGGTTAACACGCAGTAGTGTGGTCTGTTAAGATGTCTCTACGGTTAATTTATAAACCACTGAAGGACATCCCGGCACACACAAAGGCAACATCACATGGTCTAAATCACTTTAGTAGCCTTAAACATCATACACATTATATTTGAAAATGGGGCCTTGATCCATTTATGGAGTTTAAATGAAGCGCTTAGTGATTTGCAGCAAACATCAGAGGTTGTTCTAACTTCCGCCGCGGTACTAACGCGTGATAGATGTCCGACATGGGACTTGCACAGGTTCAAACTCGCGCCGTAACTCACAAATCCCAAGGTGCACACACTGTTCTCCTGAGCATGTCCTCTGCATTGTAAATAACAACAGACACCAGTGTGGAGAAAAAAGGAAGGGGATTGCCAGAGGCGGATATTCATCCAAACAGCTGGTTAAAAGCATCTGGCTAATAGCAGTCATACATCAGCTGGAGTTATGTATAGACTGTGTGACTTTAGCTGTCGAACGGATCTTTATAAATAATATCTCCATCCTATGTTATATAAACTATAATGACTTTCTCTGGAAGTCACACCATTATACCTGTCTAAGTATAACCAGGTGACTTTGGTAGTAAATGAACTTAGCACAAGTAGAAGCTTTACACTGAATGCTGGTGGATATGCATGCTATTATAAGATTTTGCACTCATCCTTTATTTTGTGTGCTTCCTTTAGTCTAGCGTGAGTCCATATGAATCCAGAGATTTGAACAGAAGGCTGAGAGATCCTCTTTAATTTCTCTTGGGGTTTCAGGCCGGGTTTTTGTAAAGCGTCTCAAGACAATTTATATTGTTACTGACGCTATATAAATAAATTAAATGCTGCACATTCATGGTTTTTGCATTCATTTTAAAAGGGTGGCATCGTTTTTTTCTAATTATTATTGAAAATGTTTTACACCAATATTAGAACATTTTGCATAACAACAGACTGGAAACTAATGATGTGTCATGCGTAAAAGAGCCGGCTCTAAGAGCCGATGCTTAGTAGTGAATCAGAAGAGCCGATCCCATCGATTGAGAGAGGGCTCCTCACTATATATTTTTTTCCTTTTACTCATTCATCTCTGCTCGTGTGCGGATGGGGGAAAGAACTTCATTTTGATGGGCACGCCATGTGAGGACTTAGGGTCATACCATTATGTGAAAGCAGAGGGGGACATATGCTGTGGTTGACTGAGTAAGCAGGGCAGATACTCACGGAGAAGAAATTGCATCAGTCTGTCAAAGCTGAGGCATCTGATTTTGTGTTTAGTTTTGTGACCAGCTGTCTTAGTTGTCATTGGTATTTTGTTTTTGAATAAAGAAACATCCTTTTTACACACAGTTATCGGTCTCTGTGTCGCTTTCCTTTTACCCGGAAACAATTTTCTTTTGTTTTCCTCCCTTCATCCCCTGGCTACATACTCGGGAGGTAACACTGCACAAAATGAGATAATTATTAGGCTTCTCATAAAAAACACTGAATGCAAAGGGGCTTATCAACGCACAAACCATATGTATTTGCTGTGTTGGTCTAAAATATTGGGCTATAAACAATACTAAATAAAGAATCGTTCAGGAGCTGAAAGAGCCGGCTCTTCTTGGGGGCCCATGGCAAAAGAGTCGGCTCTCAGAAAAAAGCAGAACTTCCCATCGTTACTGGAAAAATGAAAACCAGCATAATGTATATTGAAACAGCCACAACTACACAGGCAACAGCAGAGAGAGAGAGAGAGAGAGAGAGAGAGAGAGAGAGAGAGAGAGAGAGAGAGAGAGAGAAAATGGCCCATGACCAGTGTATTATAAAACACAGAGAAGGGAGCTGGAGAGCTGTTTCGTACACGACACAAGTGGCCACGCAGAGCAAATTCAGCCCATGATGGCCCAGTTATATGAGAGATGCAAACACTTTACAGAGACATTAACACGTCATTTAGATTTCATTTCATGGATGATGTGGACGGTGTGTATCGATGTGACTAAGTAGTAGGTTTTATGACCAAAACTACACGCATCGTTAAGTGATTTTAGAAGTCAACACACAATTGTGAGGAAAGCAAAATGGTTCTCTGGAAAACTCCAAACTAAAAACAGAAATCTGGGATAGTATGCACTTGAAAAAGTACGGCTTAAAAATAGAAAAATGGGTCAAACCAATATTAAACGAGCAAGTGCAGCTAAACATTCCCATTTCACTGCTGTACATGAACGTCCTTTTAATGTTGTGAAGTATTCCTTGATATCTGTTTGCTGCTTATTCAAATCTTTTCATAAATTGTTTTGTAAATCTATTTATTTCTTTAGAAGCAAGTGTCCTGATACTATATTTGTGTCACCGATTCAAACAGCAGTGCTGCCGTTTTTCTTCCAGTGATTTCCTTTGCTTGTTAGCCATTCCATCAAGTGATACAAAGGAAAACACTATTTTCTCGACTTTGATGCAGTGAGGTTTCGTGAAAGCCGGATTCATGACTTTCAGCCTCACAGGGGAGAGGTTAAAGGTCAAGAGAGCAGCCTTTTTCTGGGAAAGCAAACAGAGAGGCAAACAAAACCAAAGGGGCAAAGGTAGGAAAACAAACAGAATAAATAAAAAATCATGGCTGGAAAGCTCAGGGCAGCACAGGAAACTTGGAAAAGGCGTAAATGCTGGCTGTGGACGATAGTGTACATACATGGGCCAATGGTACGGGTGAAAAAGACTGACACCTAATGGACAGGTGAGGAATAGCAGGATGAGGAATGGAGTGAAATGTGTCATTTCTGTGTAATTCTAATGTGCTGTTGGTAATTTCAGTGCTGTCAAAACCAGGCAATCAAAGACTGACTGGACTCTACAAGATTTTTGAGACATTAGTAAGGAGACATTACTAACGGGAGACATTAGCAGTTGATACGTTACTGTCCTGTAGAGCCTGAGGTGGTGCAAATCAGTACAACCATCCCTGTATAATAAGCTGGTGATCCTTTGTGTGCTATTAAAACTACTACAACCCACAAATAAAAGGATTCTACGAGACCTTCTGAAGGTGCTCCAGGGAAACTGGCTCCAGGAGAAGTTAGCTGTAGATCTTAGAAGTTTCCATTTGGAGCAGATGCAGATCAGACTTGTTAAAGCACATCCCCATCACCCGATAGAGCAGTCAACTAGGTTCGCTGTTTCAGAGATGCTGCAACATGTTCTGACCATCTGACCATGATGATTCGGGCCTCATCAAAGTTGCTGAAGTCTTTCCAGCTGATTGTTTCTCCTGCCATCTGTTCACCTGACATCTAATATTACCCAGAACCTTACATGCAGTGTAGTTGCAAGATATTCGAGGTCATTCATTAATATTTTTTGGTGTGATAGTACTTCATATACGTTCCCACCATCTCTCATATTCATCAAACTCATTTGCTCCTGTCAGGATTCTAGAGGAACGCAGCCCCTGAGAGGTCCTTGTTGCCCTTGAGTGATTACTTGTGCATTTTAAACGGTTTTAGGATTCCACCACTCATTTGTAGTGGCCTTGTATGGTCAAGTTTCCTCTTACGTGATCTGCAAATATCCTATAAGCCTGACAGCTGCTTCTTGTGGGGCCCTAGCAGAAGCGATGCCTCCCCCTCTGTCCACTGAGGTCTGTTGCGGTGTGTTCTCTTATTGGCCTATTAGCTGCAGAGTCACTATAAAAACAGGAAGGTGTTTGCTGAGCTCTTTCCTGACTCTAAGTGCATGCAGCCCTTATTCCAGGTTACCTGACCTCTGTAGGTGCTGCAGGCATGAGACATTTCTGATGATTCCTGTGCCGTCGGAGGAAAAATGGGCATGTTTTTGGACATGCCTGTGATAGTGATAGTTAGTGATAGTTTATCTTAAGTAGGCTGGCAAGACGAGCAAGACAGTCTGGTAGGAATGGTACGAGGACACATCAATAAAGATCGCCGTTCTTTCTCCTCGTTTGCAGGCCTTGGTTCAACATTTTGAAACCAGATGAATTATACAAAAGTGCTTCAAAGTCATTTGTTAGAATCACTCCTGAGGCCAATCTGCCGCAGTATCTCCAAACTCTTCTGCCATCTCATCCATTGTGAAACCTGTCTGGATAATCTCATCAACCCGGGACAAAATACGGATGAAGTAAAACTGAATTCCTCATTTCAGATGCCCCAGTGGTTCTCTAACTGGCAGTGCTAAAGTATTATAACATTCTCAGGGTGAGAAAGGCAGTAAATGGCTGGATAACTGAATAATTTTCTTCATTTTATGCGATTCCTGCAAAAAGAAAGCACCAACAACTATGGGTGAGAGATGTTTGTTTTGTTTTGGGGTTTGTTCTCTTCATTACCGGCAAATACCCCTTTCTAAATCCTCTTTTTGGTCCATTTGTTTGTCACAATACGAGAAGAAAAACCTTTTTCATTCTTCCAAGAGGATGGATGAGTTAGAAGGTGGAAAAGTCCGATCCTTAATGAATTCACCTGGCGCTGTGGAGAAACCTGTAATCCTTGGTTTAGTATTCCGACAATGGCAAAGTGAGGACCTTGCAGACAAAGCTATTAGAGCTAAATAGTGTGTAGTGCATTCACACTTTGACTATCACCCTGGAATCTTTTTTTCAGGGGAATCAAAGGGGACGTAAAGGTTCCATACGTCTCAGAGAGACTTGGTTGTAAGATGAGTTTCTGTTTTCTTTGGTCTCTCCTGCCTGTGCCACACTTTGTTGTTCCACAATCACTTTTTAAAAAACATGTTCTTTTAGCCTATATGTAGACTTCTCTGAACTAGTTGTACAAATCGACATAATGGTGCATTCTTCTGGACGTGGTCTACTCAAGGAAAAATCACTTGATTCCTTACACTAGACAATACCAGGAAGTAACAGAAACTGACACAATATTTAAATGTTATGTGTTATGTGTGTGATTCTGAAGTATTTTCAGCTTTCTTTTGTTTTTTGCAGTGTGTTTGTCATTTGTCTCCATTAGCAAGTTACTTTAAGAGATGTCAATAGAGTGAAACTGCAGTAAGTGGTTATTAGGAAACAAGTTGTCAATAACGGACGGCACAGTGTTGTAGTGGTTAGCAAGGTTCTGGGTTCGAACCTTCGAAGTGGGAGGGGGGAGGGGTGCATGTTCAGT
This sequence comes from Chelon labrosus, assembly GCF_963514085.1. Classification (NCBI taxonomy): domain Eukaryota; kingdom Metazoa; phylum Chordata; class Actinopteri; order Mugiliformes; family Mugilidae; genus Chelon; species Chelon labrosus. Next base: position 24,545,874 of record NC_140358.1, read on the forward strand.
CCAAAGACGAGCTTGTAAGGTTAATTTGTGAATCTCGTTTGGCTACAGGTGAGCATGTGTGAAAGATTGTTAGCCCTGTGATAGGCAAACTATCCAGGGTGTACCCTGCTGCTTGCCCAATGACCAGTGGGTTAGGATCTTGGCATGAAAAAGTAATTTGGAAAATTCACCAAAATTATACCAAACCAGTCTAACTTTTGTTCACCCACCCAACCAGCAAAATAAAATTTAAAAAACTGCCCAGTTTGGTGTGAAACCACCGGATCTGACAACACAGATCAGGGCTTTGTGCCAGAACTGCAGGGCAGTTGAAGCATTAAAACTGAATAAGCCGCAACCAGTGGGCCAGTGCCAGTATTTGGACTGGGTATTGTTGCCTACTCCATTTGGGCAAAGTCTTTTCTTTAGTTCTTGTGAATAAACTCTAGAGTGTTTTCTTTACTTTCTCACTAAGTTCATTTTAATTATTCCTACTTCATCACATGCAAGACTTTAAAAGGAAACGTAACAATGCTAATCAAAAGTCATGTGTATAAATGGATCATTTTAGATCTTTTTTTTGCTTTGAATTTATTTGTAGATGCTTTCAGTAGATTATCTTTGTTTGATTGTTAGAAGTATTTATTCAGTGGCAACCTGTTGACCAGTGTGTGTGTTCACAAGCAGCAGGACTGCTATCTCTCATTTTAATTTGAAAGAATGGCTTGCTTGATCTACTTCAGTTTCAGTTTCAGGTAGAAAAGTTTTTCCTACTTTTCCCTTTTTTCTTGTCATACATTTTTACACATATAACATAAGGGAACAAAGCATAGAGGGAGAATGTAAATAAAGAGCTAGGCAAACCCCTGATTAAATGCATAACAAGACCTATGAAAAAAATAGAACAGAGACGCTATCAGTCGCCTTGTCCTCTGTCCCCCTGTGCTGAGTATTTTAAAGTCAGCAATGTTATTTATTCTATTGACATTTGCATTTTTCCACTGAGGTATTATTGAGTTTGTACAATGACTTATTATAGTTTTATGCACGGAGCAATCACTCATACAAATGTGAAAAATGACTTCAGGACACAGTGCTGATTTCTTGCTAGCATCTGGTACAAACTGATCTGAAAATATATATTTTTTCGTAAGATGGGTTGGAGAATTCTGCAAAACAAACTAAACATTTGACCTTATGATAGATGAGAAGTCATGAAACGTTCAACTTGAGGGGAGCACGCATTATGTACCAAGCTGAATTGTACTTTCAGCGACAGTAATCCTTCAGTTCAAATCTATAAGTTAACCTTGAAGTGATATTAGAGGAAAAGAGTCTTTTCTATGTATTGGTTCTCAAAGCACTTTACAGTCACAATTATACGTCCGCCAACTCGTTTAAACAAAGCACACACATTCAGGCTGTCAGGGATCAACAAATTATCAGAGTAATTAGGACTTATCCTATGGGCACCATGAATATTTATTCAGAATCAACCAATCCAATAGTTGTGAGTCTAGACCAGAGTAGTTTTTATTCATTTTGGTGTTCATGTCTGCTGTAAATTGTTTTTTTCACTTGATTTGTCTAATTATTTAATTAACAAATTCAATTTTACTTGGATCATCACAATATGTTTTTGAGTATTATTGCGTAGAAAAGAACTGAACTCAAGTGTCGGGACAAACAAGCTACATCATTTTGCCCACGACAAGGGTTTATGTGGAGGCACAGCTTGTCAATTCTCAAAGCAGACAACTGTTGTGCAAGGGGCGCTCCAACTGACACAACTCTGCACCCTCAATCCTGTTACATGTCATGTGCATGACTCTTTAATAAGTATGATGATGTCCTCCAATTTAAAATGAAGAGACCAAAGAAGAGCGATGACTGTTACCTGATCTAAACTTTATGGAACATTTATGTGAGCACTTAAAGATCCTGATGTTGTAGAAGCTCTTGGGAACATTGGCAAATGATGCTGTGACATCATTGGGTATCAAGTTCTGCTCATGGTGTCACATTTGGACCCTGCTTTAGACCATAGACTGCAAAAAAACTAGACGCCATGACAGCTCCAGCTGCAAGTAGAGCTCCCCCTAGTGGCTGGCTGCAGTATAGGTCATAAGCTCCACCTCCTCCATGTTAGTGGATGGGACTTGGGCCAAACTACAACACTAAAGAACTGATTCTGATTCTAATTCTGCACTTTGAGTTAAATTAAAAATGATTTATGTTCAAGAGTCTTACTTATTTGACACTATAAAAACAGGATGTGACATCATGATCATTGACAGTTGCCATTGACAGCCGCTCGTCCCGTTATTTTATTATCATTTAACATTTATTTTAATTTAGTGAATACTGCACTCTGCTCCACCTATGCTAAAGAGTCTAGCTGAAATGTGGGTAGCTTATTGACAATGCAGCTTCACTCCCGAACAGTACTATGCAGACTCCATATACCTGGGACATTAGTGTCAGTGTGGCCAGCGGGAGGAAGTGGAGAAGCATTGTCCATTTTTTTTCACAAAAATCTATGGTGATTTACTGATATTGTATTTGAAGGTAAACATGACCGAGATGTCCACTAATATCCGTACAGAGAGCTTTGATTTAGACAGCGTCGATGCCATTTGATGAACTGCGCCATAAGGTACCATGTTTCTGTTGTCATTGCCGTATAATTCAAACAATTTCAGGATTAGTTTCAACCGTGCTTGTTCAAGATCACCATCACATGTGCAGTTTGCTGCTGGCACAGTTTTTTTGTCGTCTTTTACGTCCAAGCATCCTGTTATACATCATATGCTGCTCATTAGCAATATTGTTCTTTTCTTCAGGGATCTTTGCAGTATATAATCTTATCTGTTAGCTGAGCGTATGCACGTAACGGGTGAGAACAAGAACCCAATTATTATCGTTTCTGACTCACGCCTGCTCTTCGCCACCCTCTCACAGTAAATACATTTACAGTTGTACTTTCTCCTTCACCGCCTGCGTGTATTTGGCTCCAATCCACATTCCATATATGGGTGTTGACTGTCAAGCATAAAACGATAGCATTACTCTATCGCTCCCTCTATTGTAGAGCGAGCTCCCACTCGTTTCTGTTTAACACTTTCCCAGCGTATGACTTATTGTTCTCCGTCTTCTGTCATCCTCCAGCTTCCTTTCTAACTAATAAAGCCGTCCGGCGCTTTCTGCCTGTCCTCATCTCTTTATCAGGGAGGTCATGTTGAAGATGAGGTGGGTTCTGAGCAAATTTGAGCTGTGAATACACAGAGCAGAGACAACAGAGGCAGTGTTCAACAGGAGGATCAGCAATTTTCTCCCAAATTTGCGGTGTGATGGTTTTTCAGGGGAATCCTTAACAATACCGAAATACATAACAAACAGGAATGAAGTAAATGTTTTTTCTGACACCATAATTTTACTGCCACTTGTGAACCCTGGATGAAGCTAAGCTGCAGCTGAAGGAATGAGAAAAGACAGGATGAAATAGGGGTGTAACAGTACACAAAATACTTCAGAATGTAAACTGGTGACATAGTGACATCAGGAAACTTCGTCTCCACTGTCCTGCTTAAAGATGGACGACGGAACAGCTCTTCCGAAGTGAAGCCAAAGCAAGTAGAGCTCCCCCTGGTGTCTGGCTGCAGTATAGACCATAAGCTCCACCCCCTCCATGTTAGTGAATGGGACTGCGGCCACACTGAAACACTAAAATACACGTCAAATAATTTTTTTTCAAGGATGGTTTCTGTCATTTTAGGTAGTTAACATAATGCTGATGCAAAGTGTCCATTTTTCTGATTTAGTTATTTGACGCTATAGAAACAGGATGTGACATCATGACGACTACAAGTTGCCATGTCAACCGCTCCGTGAAGAGGTCCTGTAGGACCATTACAGTAGGAATAAATAAATAAATAAATAAATACAGTGTATAATCCAACATTTCTTTGCAACTGATGGAGGCAGAGCCGAGCGCAGACTTAATTAAACGAAAATGCAAGTGAGCCTGGAGGAAATGTGGGTGGGTCACTGATAACACGGCTCCATTCTCTGTCCATACTACGCTCCCTTATCCCCAGGAAAATAGCGTCAGTTTGACCAATGTGAGGGAGTGGGAACGCATTGTCCATATTTATATACAGTCTGCGGTTAACTCCATTATGCTCTTTTGTTTGTTTTAATTATGTGATCTTGATGGCAATGCACCCCCCTTCACACCATCTGAATGTGATAAACAATGTCTATTTAAATGTTCTTAATGTACTTTAAGAATATAAATGACCAGTCTGAAGACTGTTGTTTGCTAGCACAGGCATGCTAATTGCTAGGAATGCTGATCCCTAGAATGCTACTCAGATACTGTCATTAAAACAATAGTGCGTCCCTGATGCTGACCTGCACACACATACACATACACTGCCATTGTAATACAAATACAATGAATAAATTCAAACGCCCATCAAGAGAGTCATACTTAATTTAAATCAACTACTAAAGCCAGCAGTGCAGTTTTAGCTTCAGAATCGCACAAATGAACGCTGCCTTTCTCTCTTCTAAGACATGGATGCTTGGATGTATTAAGCAGACCCAAATACATATTGAATCTGAACACTCAATAATAATAATGTACTCAACTCTAGACGTTCCCGATTGCTCATTCTGAGAATGGCCTCTTGTGAACATCCCTTTACTGCAAACGCTTTGATCAATCATTCCCTTTTTTGTTCTTTTTCTTGGACGAAGCCCAACTTGAATGAATGTTGCACTGTTTCTCATCTCGACTACACCGGCTACACTGCAGAGACAGTTCATTATGACCAATCCGATTATCTTAAATCCCAATGTACAGTGTGTCTCTCTCAAAATGGGTACACCAAATGTTTTATAAACTGAGTGCCGGGATGGTTCAGTGGGCATCTACTCATATTCCTGTACAGGCGTCTTGCAGGGCTTTTACAATTCATGGATTTTTATAATAACTGAATTACCCATTTGAATAGGATAAATACGGCATGCATAATTAAGGGCATGTCCATTTTGTTTGACTGGTGGCTGTAGGTAGGTCATCTATAAAATCCATGATTTGTTCCATTTGAAGAGTCTTTCATCATGTTACAGTGTTCATAAGAAGGTTTTTTTTCTCTGCTCTTGCCATGGGTGTCGCTGATTTTACATTACACAAGCCATTAAGCTAAGAGAACAAACGAAGCACCGCATAGAAATCACTGTGATTGAGAAGTCCTAATGAGGGGACAAGGTACAGAGAGAATCCAGAAAGAGTGACAAAGGACAGAAGGCAGAACAGTGGGAGGAGGGGGTAGGGCTAATGAGAGGCTGTAGATACCCAGAATGTCACCGACACAGCAAGACTAGAGCTGTGATAAGTGTATTTGTGTGTGAGCGGGAAAATGAGAGGAGAGGAAGAAGCAGCGAGAGGATACAAAGCTAATGAGGGTTTGCCCATTGTCACACAACTGGTGGTGTGGAATCACACTACTGCCATGTGTGACAACTTGATGAGTGCACAAGTGTGTGTGTGTGTGAGTGAGAGAGTTGTTAGCCAGTCATTAGCTGCTCACCAGTTTCGCCATTAGTACAAAGGCAACAAACAGAGGAAGAGCGACAGGTCTGGAGGAAACGAAAAAAGTCAAACACGGCATGATTGACTGTCAAACAAAATGAGAATTCACTGTAGCTTGAGGTGTACATTTTTTCAGATGTCCCAAAAAATAATGGTAGTTGCTCCAGCTCAAGGGAATTGCTCAGCAACTTGTTGCTATGGTAACTGGGGACTCAGCATGGAGGCAGTATGACTCCTGATGTCTGTGTTTTACATTAAATATGTAGCCTTGGCCCGGAACAATCACTGGAAAGTTTTATTCAGCACTCACGGCCGAGATTTCACGGCAATCAGCCTGTTCCACACATTTTCACCTAGAACTTTCCTGCGTGCAGCCGCAGCCCGTAGCCGCAGGTCTTTGGGAACTACAGCTTTAAGCAAGCGTGCAAGCAGGTGATCCTGTTTAAAAATACACCCTTTCATCAAGCTGAATCCCAAAGTGGAAGTGCAGCTGAGAGGAAAATTTCCTCCCACTAACTAAGCAACAATAGATTTATACTGATATAAAGTCACCTGAGGGTTTTGTTTTTGACAAACTAAATGTCGGCTGAGGGAGTTCTAATGCATGAACCAGAAAAGAAAGAAAACCAAACAAGGGAGCCCAACCATTTTATTATTCATTATATATTGTTACATCCTTCTTAGCAGTAGTTGCAGTAGTTTACTATTGGAACCCTGGAAGACGGTAATTTTCAGTGGGCTGCAAATGTGGAGATTTAAAAGATAATGATGAGTATGTATTCTGACCATCTAGTTCAACCACTGGCTTCAAATTGTCAGTTAATACAATAAAACAAAGTGGCGATGTGTTGCAGGTTTTGAAAGCAGAGATTAATTGTAAAGAAATTCCCGGGAAAATCTGAAACTCCACATGCCAAGCCGACAATTGCAAATATTTGGCGTCGTATGGCTTCATAAAACCTATCTGTATATTAATGCAGTAAGTTGAAGTCGCGTTTCTGTCCACTCTGACGCATGCAAGTTGCAAAGGTTACTCATTATTAGCTCGGACCTAGCCTCTGCTTTCTAGGATGAAAACAGCTACTCGACCGCAAGCGTGAGCTAAATCGAAACGACGAGCTGAAGGACACTAAAATCACATCCCCAGAAACAGAACTATTTTTACTATATAATATTGTTAGTTATATTATATATTCATTATTATATATTATAGCAGAAGAAAGGCAACTGGACTTGCATAATGTTTTGGCCACTCATCATTTTGGATACCACTTATTTGATGTAAAGTTCTACATATTAAGAGTGTCCTACATTTTCCCCAACAGTTTGAAGTTTGAAATAATTCAGAATTATGTGCACCTCATCGAACACAAACAATGGTCAAAGTTTGTTTGAAAATCGGAATTAACCCTAACCCTAACCCTTCTTCAGTCCTCTTCATTTTGAAATTAATGCACTCTTGAACAGTTAGGCGGTGCGGTTTGCGCTACCAGTTGCCAGGGTCGTGTCAACGGGATTTGCGTTATAAAATATCAAAGCAAGAGCAGATGCATCCAGCTTCTGACTCTATCAGCGAGGAGGATCCGTTTGATGCGTTGCGTGTGTTGCTTTGATGCATGTGATTCATCCTATGTGCATATCCAACAACATTATCTGAGTGAGAAAGTCACCGTATCTGAGGTTGTTACCACACTGGGTTGTGCTTTCCTGTGCAAATGGAAATGCATTAAGAATTGGAAAGGATAAAAAAAATAACTTTATTTTTACTAATAACTGCGTAATAATACATTTTATTATAAAATAATGGGATCAAAATGACTTTGATGGCATGTTGACTTGTAACTGGGAGACTAGTGCCTCTTTGATTTAGACCGATCCTGACATGAGTGAGTGAAATGTCCACTTTGACGATGAAGATGTGGAACCAGACACGCAATTAACGGCTGTCTACCCCGATCTTTATCCTACTGGTTACGTCTGACTTTGAAGTGCTAAATTAATTGGGATTAACTGAGATATAGCTGGCTATGCATATGGATCCGTGATCGGGTTTTTCTGGAAGAAAACCGAGACACATCTTGCCTTATACCAAGTGAAAAGCCAAGACCTGTGTTGGAAGGATTCATAAATGAGATGTAATGTTAAGGATTAGCAGCATCAGAACAGCAGAGAGAACCTGTGATTAAGTTATTACCAAGCACAGAAACGGCACCTGTCCGATAACAGGTGGTACCAGATTTTTCCTCTTTGCATAAGGTTGTATTCCAATTACGCTACCTTGGCACTGAGGATCTATAGCGTGTGTGTCAGGAAAATGTTTTTGACTCATGGCAATCCAACAATCTGTTCAACCTGAGGAATGATTTTGTTCTAGTCTCAGTTTGTGTCTCTGGGATATTAGTCGACCCTGGATGGAAAATATTCTGACGGTTGAGCAATGCAAAAAGATTTCGTGTTTGAAGCAGTCTGCAAGGAGTTGAAATGTGATGCAATAATGCACTTAAGAATTCACTGACTGTCCTGGGTATACAGTAAAGCCAGTGAGACATTCCTTCCTTTTCTTTGTGCCATTCATTGGGTTAGTATGTAAAAGCCAATATGGCAAATTTTTTTGAATACAGGAAATAATCCAAGGTTTCAGAAAAAAGTAAGTTTCACCCTTTAGTGAAATTCGTTCATTCATTCAAGTGGCTATGTGGCACCTTTATAATCAATAGCCAAAGGCAACCATTAGATAATGGGTAGACCTTGGCCGAAAAGGGATGCATGTGGTCGGCAGCAATAATCAGGCAGGCTGTGGCATTCAAGCCATTAGAGCATGGCATTCATTGCTTCATTGATTCATTGATGAATGTGTTTAGATCAAATTCTGAGCCAACCATCTGCATTCAGCTGCAGCAAACTGAGATTCGCCATACCGGACAACATTTGTACAATCTCCTGCTGTGCAGTTTTGGTGAGCCTGTCCTAATAGGTCTAATGCTGCATTCAAGCCACCATGGACTGTACATTCAGAGAAGCTCTTCTGTAGCTCACTTTTGTAATTAATGGTTAGAGTTCCTGTTAGCTTGAACCAGTCTGAAAAACAGCCAAATGAAACCTCAAGATTACAATCGTGTACGTGTAATCTTATGTACTGCGTTTCTGCATGTGACCACTTAGCATATATGACAGTCATAAACTAGGCTTGCAGTTCCATGGCCTATACCTTCTATTTGACTTCTATGAGTACAAGTATGCTAAAAAGGTACTGGCAACCCACTTTTCTCAATCACTGAGTACCTTAAAACCATTTGAAACAATGGTTCTTTATAAACACTGCATGCAACTTGCTGGCATGTCTGATATGCACATGACTAAAAACTATAAAACACTGTGGGAGAACAAAGATACCTTCTGGAAAACGCAGGAGACAACGTTAACAAATCCCTTCAATAAGAAGTCTCTGCACGGTTCATGCTCGGCTTAGAAGACATGTTCTTTTTGGAGATGTCAAAATGTAAAAAGAAAGAGTCAAGGTGGTATTTTGAGAATTTCGCTTCATCAAATATCTACTCAGAAGTGCAAGTTGGGATTCAGGTTAGCCACGGTGTGAATGTGACATGGTTTTTAAAGAACAGAGTACACTAATATCACAATGAGTTCCACAGCTTGTGATTTTGCAAATAAAACCTAGAATAAGTCTGAAATTATACACTATGTTTGCATAATGGAGTAATTAGAAGTAAGTCAAACAGTAACTGTGTGTGTGTCCAATATTTTCTTTGTCTTTGTTCCATAGGGAGCCATTTTTGTCATGAATGGACATTTCACTGAGTGACAAACACACCATGAACATACACACTGTAGTTTCTGACTCTAGCTCTATATACAGAATCCAGCAGCCGCAAATAGTAGAGGGATATACTGTATTAAATAAGTCACATACAAATTACCTTGTTTGAGTAATGGTACAAAAAGCAAAAAAAAAAAAAAAAAAAACCTGAGAACTACATATTTGTAACTCAGGGTCAGGGCCGGTCGGCAAATGTTTGTGAGACACAGTCAGACAATGTTGGATGTTGGTCTTTTCAGGGATTTTGTTGAGAAAATATAGAACCTGTACAAAGTTTTGAGGTTTTTAGGGATCACCTAACTCGTCCTCTTCCTGATACCTCGCGCTAACCAATAAAAAGCTTTCTATGGAAGGAGGAAGGAAAAGAAAACATATTGCAAACGACAACTACAAGAAAGTTAATTGTGCACACTCCAATGGCACGGGGCACAAATTCCTTGTATTCATGCCAAACCCTGGAAACGTACTTTCTGAATATCTTCACCCTGGAACGCAGAAAGAAAGCTATGTTTTAAAAATATAAAACTGACAAAAGCACTTTATTTGTCCCTGATGAGCAATTAAAAGGCTGTTACGGAGATGCTACGGAGAGGAAAACTGTCTAGAGCATCGAGGGGTCAGAGCTGCGAGGGGTCAGAGTCCAGGAACTGGACTGCTGTGGGGACAAAATTGGGCTCTCCTCCTTTGTGTCCCGCAACCTGGACAACACTCAAACACAGAGCGTAAGGGATCTCGGAGGAGGATCCTGTGAGCAATTTGGATTGTTTGCTGATCACAAAGAGCAGACAGCGCCAAAGAGCAGATGTATACAGTATAATACTGTATATCCTTTACGTGTGGACAGTGAAACTATTACATCCCTAGAAGTAACCATATAAACACGTACGCCAAACAGTAGTCAGCAAAGGACCAAAAATCAAACGTTTGAAGCAGAGAAGGAGAAAAAAAATTCAATCAGTCAGTAATCAAACCACAATCATATTGTCGGAGTGATCACATCTTGAATTTAAATGACTTCAATCGTTCAGGAAGGCACAGTGCAGTGAGCCTCATCGTACAGCAACAAGCAGCTGGGCTGGCGATGCTTAAATCTGCAAGTCTGTCGAGATAAAATTGGATGTCATTCCGTTATTGTCGTGCAGCCAGCGAGCAGAAGCAGAGCTCCACGGCCTCACTCACTACCTCCTCAAAGCTTCCAACTCCATGAGCTGAATTAGAACAAGTTGCTATGCAAATATCTTTTTTTTTTTTTTTGTAATGAGTTCTAATAACAAAGATCCTTCTGCTTTGTGACAGAGGTAAGCAGTGGGAGAAAGGGGAAGAGAGTCCCAGGAACACAGCAGGTGAGAGAGACATGTGAGAATGTTTTTATCTTTCCATTCCTTCTGATGGAATCCAATTTTCTTGGTTTAATTAATTAAAACTCAAAGGATGAAAGCCTGGGATGCGCGTTGAATATGCAAGCACATCGTGATTATGAACTGCTTACGATTCCTGCACTCTTGCCCAATCTCTTCCTTAAACACACTACACACACACACACACACTTCCTCATTATCTTACAAAGGACTTTTAAGTGTTGAGGGTATAAAACGGCATTTGACTTCCCAAGCCCAGTATCCCTAAAATGTTTACATTTGCCAAATCTTCAGTGCACCAACGGAGCCAACGCTTTCAGTGCCAATGCCAGTGTAAAGTCTAGTACACATTATAATTTGTGAAGCAGCACTAAGCTGAGAGTCTATGTTGGACCAGTCGCAGTACAGCTGGTTACTCTGTCGCATCTGGCCGCCATTTACAGCCAAAACTCAGTGTGACTGCTTTATTTATAGTCACCTGTAGCTGTATTTTTTCAGAGAGTGAAGTTCATCAGCATCAATGGTATTGAGAAGTAGGTATGCCTCCAGTGGCACATGTGGACTCTGAATGGTATGTATATACAGTATTTACATGTTGATCCCATGTTGTGGAGCCAAAACAGAGCCAACCCACAAATGATCTACACTATCTTTGTTGTCACTGTCCAAAACAGTTGTGACTCATCAGAGAATGGACATGGGCCACATGAGGGTGTCCTGTGGTGTCTGGCAACAGGATGTTGTTAGTGGTGGGTCTTTGATGGGAGGGGCCTCTGTGGATCATCCCACAGATACTTGATCAGTTTGTGATCTAGTGAATTTGAAGATACATGGGCGGCAAACAAGAACAATAACATAAAGGCAGCACTTAAGGGTGTCATATGCATTTCTAGACAATGAGTGTGGATGAATATTCACTATTTATATGAATATCTACTTAATTAATTCCTTAAAATCTTTGTAAACCCAGGCTTTTCGACTGTGTAAATGGATACCATGTACTGCCTTGTCTTGTCATACATGGTGACACCGGAAAATGAGGCTGTTGAAGTTTAGTTCTGAAGTTAGGCTAGGACAAAAGCTGTAATCTTTTAACGACAAACGTTACTCCCATCGACTACATGTTTTTGCAGGTGCTGCCAAGATTTGTCGGACAGTTTTAATATGCGATTTAGACTTTTTTTGTTTTCAAAAGATCAGCACATCCCTAATGAGTACGACTAAAGAGGACAGAGATGGACCTTGGAATCTGACCGACTCTTAATTTGCAAAGTAGCAAACATTTACTTGGCATAACATTATGACCACTGGCAAGAAAAGTAAATAACAGAGGGACGTTGGGGCGGCACGAGGGGACGAGAACGAGGAGGAGGCCGAGAATGAGCCAAGGCAGCTGGTGTGCCGGCAGTGGGTGTGCCAGCCGCAAAGAAGAAGAGACCACGGAGCATTACAATATGAAGTACTCGCAGCGGCAGAGCATAGGGCTCTGCCTGGCGGGTAAGTTTCTCCCTATGGGCCGTAGTAACGCTCTGTTGTGTGGTTGTGCGGCGGCACAGTAACTCGCTGTTGTGTGGACACCCGTACTGGCCTTGTGTTTTTATTTTCCAGGTGACTCCCAGGAAGCCCTCTGCAAGGGGCAGAAGAGGCGCCTGCAGCACCTGGAGCGGCGGCAGGCCTCCGTCACCCCCCTCTGAGCCGCCTCGTACCCGGACTGGCTACCATAATGGACCTTTATCCTCTTTTATGGATAAAAGGACTGTTTTTAACGGGTGTAGTTTTTACCTTTGGTTTTAAAACCTTTTAAGGTTTTAACGCTCTGTGGTTTGTATTATTGTTATAAGTCCCTGGCAATAAATCAATCATTGTTTTAGTGCACCATCATCGATTGGTTTTCCGCCTCTCTTTCCTCTGGTCGCTGTCAGTGTGCTCTCCCCCGATTATTCACCAGTACCTGTGTTTCCCCCTTTAACAATAATAACTTTTCTATTCCATTCATTCCACTTCTCATCTTCCCCCTCCCCCCCCCCTTATTACAACTGCACTGTGTGAGTCGCAGAGGGAGCGGAAGTTTGTCAACAGTTGGAGAGATGAATTTGACTCGGGCAGGTGCTGCCAAAGATTTGTCATGCTGCTCCATTTAATCTTAAGGGTACTGCAGCATCTACCTCTAAGAGTGACCTCAGCTAGCAAGTCACCCTATAACAATATGCTTCACAGTACATGGTTCTTCTTTGGTCCCATTGCCTCTGGGTCCATCAGTTGTTATTGATGCTGTAACAATAAGCTAAGCCTTAATGTAGATGATTGTGACCTGTTCTCACTGTCGACTGTCGCATTGACCTGAAACTAGCTTATCAGCTAAGCTACTGTCATATCTAAGAGGGTGCTGAGCTGGCTTATTAGTTAAGTTTGACATAATCTAAGCAAACACTGTCATGTTTCTGGTGTTGAAAATAATCTGAGAAGTCTAGACCATTGGTTCTCAAACTGTACGCCCTGGGAACAGACCTGTGAATATTTTCTTTTCATCAGATTTATAAAGCACTGGTTTACAGGGGGGCATTCAAAGTCGGTCAATACAATGATGTCCCATAGCTGGCTTATCTAGCAATTCTAAATCTGTAGAGATATCTTTAGGCCATTCTACATACTGGCTGCAATGAGCAGATGCTGAAGGATGAATTACTGAAATATCAACATCAATCCATAATCATGCATTGGAGAAATACTTGGTAAATGAGTTTCTTTGAGTTGAGTTTTTTTTTTTTTCATTGCGTAGCTTAATTTAGGGGAAAAAAAGCATTACCATGTAAGTTTCTCCTCTTATTTTAGTAAGTATCTGTCCACTGCTAAGGAAACTGCATTTCTTCTCTTATTATCATCTTGTGGACCTCCACCCTCCACCTCCCCCAAGCCTTTTTATTACTACTGCAGTCCATTGAAGTGCAGAGTCTACAGTCTACGGATGAGTTAACGCCACTCTCTGTGCGTCTGTGTGTACAGTTAATGTTAAGAGACATGCACAGAAAGATGTGTTTGTTCATGCTTAATTTCAGTTTGGACCGCGTATCCGTAATCACACACACACAAATAATTGCCAAAATGTTGGCAGCAGGCCACACAGTAGCAGTCAAATGTACTTTATCGTACATTAGACTTCCATCGCGCTGAGATCTGTACACTGCAGCCCTGGGTCCAGATCATTTTCATACTCATCCAATTATCCAGTGAACATTAATGCCAAGTGGATGGAAGCGTTCTCATCTTCTTAAGTTAACACTCCCATCAGTCTAGAAATGCTTTACCAAGGGAAAGAACACTATCACGCCTGACTTATTTTGGCAATATATATACTGATCAGCCACAACATTAAACCCCCCCTCATAGCAATGACACTCCTTGATGGCAGTGGGGTCACACCAGAAACTGAAAACAAAGAGTTCAAATACTCTCGCAACTCACAGATATGTAGAAGTGGTACGTTTTATTGAATAAATTAATGCACAAGCGTATTATTTTGGTTCCATTTGTTTGACTGGGCTCTCTTTGTCTACTGTCAGGACTTAAATCATGTAAATCAGCGGTTCCCAACTTTTTTGGCCATGCACCCCCAATCCCTCACTCCTTATAGCCATATTAAAGGTGGCATGTTTAATCATGGTCAAATGACCAGATCACACATATAACAAAATAATCATGATCACAACACTGTATCCCACCTGACAGTTTCCTTGATTTCAGACATTTGATCATATTTGCAAAAATTAATGACATAAGAGGCCACAAGCCAGGCGCGCATATACAGTGCGCAGGAGAAGATAACTTCTCTGCCATTACATTTTTCATCTTGTGCATCCCATAGGGGTTCACACTTGGGGAATTCCTGATGTAAATCATGATAGGAATATACATCACACATGCTTAACGGAGCTCCCAGAATGCACGTAGCTCTGTAGGCACCTGCAGACATTTTCTTGACTGTTACAGGTCCCTGCATGTGAACTAAAATGTAATCACAGAATTTGACAGACAAAATGTCACCTGCACGGTGAAATAATTCATTCATTCATTTTCTGTAACCGCCTGTCCTCCAGAAGGTCGCGGGCGGCTGGAGTCTATCCCAGCTGTCATTGGGTGAGACAGGTTGCCAGTCTATCGCAGGGCTAACAGACAACCAAGAGAATCACCAATCACCAGTCTTTGGACGTGGGAGGAAGCCGGAGAACCCGGAAAAAACCCACGCAGACATGGGAGAACATGCAAACTCCACACAGAAAGCCCCCAGTTGGCCGAAGGATTCGAACCCAGCACCTTCTTGCTGAGAGGCATCAGTGCTAACTACCACACCACTGCACCACTGCACCACTGTCCAGGTGATTACGGCAGTCTGAAGAGTTAGATATTTTCAAGAACACATCTTACACGTTCGGAGATGGCAGCAGGTCTTGCCTTGTACTTTCATTCCACAACTTGGATAAAACACTGTCTTTTAGGCAGCTAACACTCGCACAGATACAACCACAAAACCATTTACTTGTTTTTCGTAAACCCAGCGTGAGCGCACTGCGCGGACTTGACCCTGGGTGCCAAAACCAGTGGCACCGCAAACACACACACACACACATTCATCGTCAGAATATATTTGTGGATCTGGCAACTTTTTGACTTGATTAACTTGTCATCGCCGGCGGTATATTAGGCTTACTCTAAAAAGAAAATTTGATTCCTGCCTGCTCAACCATGAGGTGTTATATTCAGCTCATTTTGAACAACACAGAGGGAAACTGGAGTGCAACTAGCTGCCATATCAGTGTGTGTGTGCGTGTGTGTGTGCATTCAAAAATGCAGGTTGGGAAGAGGGTAGGCAATGATGCATCCAGAATCCAAATCAACAGAACAGCAAATGTTTGCGGGCCATGGGAATGAAAGGCCACACAAGGGAACAGTGGTAGTGATGTGTGTCATGTGGTTGGTGCATGAGCTGTATTCTTAGGGCTGGATGGATGCCCCCTTTCAGAGGAGTGTGCTGCATGCTTACTACATAAATACACACAGTACACAAACAAGAAAGAGAGAAAAACAAAAGGGAAAATCTTATTGTACTGGCTTTGTATTTTCTGCATTCTTCCTGTGTGTCTCCTGTATTTGGCTTTGTTGTAATTATATCACATACACCGATCAGGCATATCATTATGACTTTCTTCCTAATATTGTGTAAGTCTCCCTTGTGCCTCCAAAACAGTTGTGACTCATCAGAGAATGGACATGGGCCTTCTGAGGGTGTCCTGTGGTGTCTGGCAACAGGATGTTGTTAAATGGGGGGCCTCTGTGGATCATCCCACTTGATCAGGCAATGTGATTTACTTCTCCTGTCAGTGGTTTTAATGTTGTGGCTGATCTGTGTATTTTAAAGAAAGTCCAGTGCAATTTGGCGCTTCATTGAAGGGGAACTACCTTATTTCTGGCATAAAATACAATCGTTTACTCACCCATATAACCTTGGTGTTATTTGGAGTCGTTCAGATATTTAGATCTGCGTATAGCCATATAGTGGGAGTGACTGGGGCACCGCAACGCAGCCTCTAAATAACGCATTATCTGCCACGAAACTCGTTCATTTCACCAATATTTTGTTACGGGGAATAGCACTAGCATATCATAACAAAATGTTGGTGAAAAGAACGAGTTTCGCGGCAGATAATGCGTTATTTAGAGGCTGCATTTCGGTGCCCCAGTCACTCCCACTATATGGATATACGCCAATCTAATTATCTGACGAACGACTCCAAATAACACCAAAGTTATATGCGTGAGTAAACGATCGTATTTTATGCCAGAAATAAGGTCCAAGTTGTAAAAAACAGTAGTTCCCCTTTAACGTATGGCACTATCCATGACACTTTCTCAGACATACAGATTTAAGAAAAAATCTGTTCAGATTTTATTTTACTTTTTTCTTTGGTATTGCTAAATGCTCATTTACCTCTGTAGTCCCTTGGCCACAAGGGCGATGTACGGGTCACAGACATCAGTTGTAGCTTGCACTTACATATGTTATACCCAACACTTTTTTGGTTGGCTCAGGTTTGTGGTGTTATACTGTAATAAACCAGCATTTGTCATAAATTGAAACGTTTTAAAAGTACCTGCAAAAAAAAAAAAAAAAAAAAAAATCCCCTTGCCCTGGACACCTTTTTGTCCAATTTATTTCTGAATTTATTTATTTATCCATTTAGAACGGTGGGACTACATGGATTCTGGTGTTGCCGTTTTTATTTGATGTGGCTACAAAGCTGATCATCCATCTCTTGTCCTGTGTTTGTTGACACAGACCCACTGAGCCCAGTTAAAACACTGGAACCGTTTCCTAACACAAAGCGTTACAAGCAAGTCAGCCGCGGAGCAGCGCAAACAAATAAACAGCAGCCAACAGTTTCAATTAATCACATCCACGCTGAGCAGATCAGAGGCACATCCACGCTGGCTCTACTCTCTCCATAGATGTTATACGTGCTATAAGAGACAGCCATTTTCTTTTGCTTAAGAAGAAAACGTTTTTCGGAGCCTCAGGTTGGTCCAGAGGGACATTATCATGTCCACTATATGCTCTGTACCGAGTTTCCTCAGACTTGAGCCTTTCACCAGCCGACATTAAACATAGATAGGCTGGACTGAATTTTCCTGAAAAAGCTCAACTCCTCCATCTCCATCAAGAGAATGAGCAGACTGATTGGAGCTGACAGACATGCCACATTAACTCAGATAAAACCCCCTCTTTAACACTTTGCTGATCATTAAAAAAACATCTCAGACGTGATGAACTACAAAAGCAGGAGACCCTGTTTAGTTCCTAACCAGGAGCAGAAATCAGAGCGGGTTGCACAGACAATTGTAACCCAGTCAGATGAATCTGCTGGATTTTGTGTCAGCAGCACAAAACATTTTCAGTTCAGGCTGCTGCAGCTGTGCGGGGATTTTTTATTTTTTTGTTTCTTGGCACACTCTGTACCTCTTCTGCTATAATCCTGGTGTGAATGCCACAGACTGAGTGTTGTCTGGCGGCTGACCTTGTCTGTACCTTTCTGGCCACGGTTTACTACTTCCAGCCTGATAATGCACCGTGTCACAAAGCAAAACATGGTCTCAAGCTGCTTCCACGAGCAGGACAGTGGACATCAGTGGCTGCATTCAGGAGAACCTGTGCATTGATGAACAGCGTGAACGTGCAGCAGACAAATGAGCACAAGTGCCGCAAGGTAATCATGTCAATGCGGAGGAGAAACTCAAATCAATGTTTCCAGCATCTTGTGAAATCAATCGCATAGAGAACTGAGGCTATTTCGAGAGCAAACATAGGCTCGACCCAGTAACGGAGAGCCACTCAACAATTTGCTTCACTTCAAGTTCAATTTTGATTTTATAGCACCAATAATAATCAAAAACCCAAGGCTCGAAACCCCCCCACACAGCAAGCACTCCGGTGATAGAGGCAAAGAAAAACACCCTTTAAACCCGAAGAAACTTTGACTTTGCAGAACCCAGCTCATATTGGAGGACATATCTGCTAGAAGCCGGCTGGATAGGAATAAAAAAAGGAGACGAGGCAGAAGAGATGTGAGGAGAGGAGGGGAATAGAGAGGGCAGAAGCAAAGCAGACACCTTGATGCTAGGCCTGTCAGTTGATGTAAATATTTAAACACATCACCCTATTTAAAATGTGCCACAAAGTATTTTAATTAACGTGGGAGTGAGCGAATACGCCTGCTTGGTGCGAGCTATTATTATTATTACTGCAACAATCCAACGTAATGACAAGTACTGTCCAGTATAAGCCCAAAGGCACTGTATGCTCAGAGAATATGCTGAGTCTATGTCCAGTGTGATCTGCCTTTGATGAGGGGCAGGGGGGGCTCTCTGGTTTGTGGCTGTTTACTAGCGGGTGGCATCCCGGTAATGATGCTAAATGCTTTGTTCCCGCTAGGAGAGCCATCTGGCTGGGCAATGGGGTTGAGCCTGCCGTTTGGACAGCCCTAATTCATTCATACATTTGAACAAATACATGCAGCATATATAAATTATACAAGCACGACTGTAAGACACTTAAACATGATGCAGGGTACATTAAAACGGCTGATCGTGGATAAAAAGCCTGGCCAGAGCAAGCAAGGTATCTCATCCTCGCCCGTACAATCCTTCCACTGCAGTCATTCCCTTCGCAGTTTACGTGGCAGCGATTCATCCGAGGATGTTGCAGCGCGATGCGCACACACTGTGAAAATTAGCCCTGTCTTTCGTATCCCGCTGTGTTTCATGCTTCAAGCCTCTATCAGCCCGCTAGGCCACCCACGACGACCTAAAAGCATGACAATGTACTGTATGTTGCACGCCCATCGAGTTGTAGCTGGACAATTAAAGATCATAAACTCAGTTACAGTCACAAGAAACAGGTCAAGGTGGACCAGGTCACACCAGACTGTGGGCAGGGGGGCATTCAGTGAGGCGCCAACCACACAAAGCTTTATGGAGCAAAGTTGCTCTGGAGCCGCTCCGTTGGGAACTGATTATGTCCTGGCAAAGATCTGCTGCAATCTAATTGTTTGGGTGGACTTTAAGAGGCGATGGAGAGAAGAGTAACGGAGAGAAAATCCAAATGCTGTGTTTCCAGACTCATATTGTGATAAGAATTTAGATTTCCAATGTCAGGCTGCTCGTTAGAGTTAGGTTGGGGAAGAAGAAGTGTTTAAGCTGTACTTCCACTTCTATTATAGTTTAAGTAATTTGGGGGTCATTGTCAGCATTCATTAATATTCCCTGCTGACAATGTACTCCACTAGTTTGTTCATTTACCTTATACCTTCGCAATACAGTAAAGTGTATATTTACTTCTGTTTCTATTTCTTGTAGATTTGTATATATGCAAATCTTGAGTTTAATTTTATTTATTTTTGTAACTATCTTATGCTATTTTTCTTTTTACTAGTGGTTTTCAAGTTTTTTTTTATTATTATTTTCATACAGTTGAGCTACTGTGATCAAGCAGCCTCCCTTGTGGATCAATAAAGTCAACGTCTAAGTAATATAAACTTTGCCAGTTTATTTAATTGCATTTGTATTAATTTATAATTTAAATATATTGGTGGATGGGGACTTGTGTATTGACTGTGGCCACTGAACGCACTGCAGTCTGTGTCAAAGGGAACTCAGCAATGAGAAATTTGTTTAGCCAAATGCAAACAAGCTGCATTTCAAATGCACGGACAATAGCAAACAATGTGTTTGTTTATAGGATGTATCTGACCTGGATATACCGGTTCACAACATCAGGTGCTGGATTATTGTCCATCCCTCCATGACATGACCTGAAAAAAAGTGTGTGTGTGTGTGTTTTCTGGTACAACTACCTTTATGAGGACCAATTGGAGTTTTTGAGCACTGTTGTGAGGACATTTTGAATAAAAAACAACGCATACATATAAGCCAATGGGTTGACCTGTTAGGTGGTCATACATCCCATACATCGTACTTCTAATATAGACAGAAAACACCTAAAAGCATAGATTGGCATATTGTGTAGGTTTCCAGCCTATCAATGGACCAATCACTTCTCATTCTTGAGGTATGCAAGTACAAGAACAAAATTTGTTTTGGCCAGATCATTTAAATGTCATGAGAAACTCAATTGCCGAACTCTGGGGAAGTCCTCACAGGGCCCAACATATGTCACATGTGCTAAGCATTGTGGGAGATTCGGGAGATGGACGTCGAGAGGCACTTTTCGATTTATTCTCAGATGTCGGCCCGTTGCTTTGACGGCCAAGTCCGTCGGATCACGCCCTTCATTCGGGATGTACCCACACACAGTGTGCCGATCTCTACCCAATAGAGATTAGGGGTCACACTGTGAATATTAACATCTGGGAGCTAACAGATTGACCGCTAGCCTTTCCGCTTTTACGCATTAACCACGCCCACTTCCAACTTCTGACCAATCACAGAATAATTGTCGGACACCACACGAGAAAAAAAATCTTCTCGGTTGATGTGTCAATAACAAATTTATCCCTTCCCTGGCAGTATGAAACAAAAAAGAGAGAAATGCCCAGTAAAGATCAATGGTAAAAACAAGCTCTAAAAACACAATAAAAACAAAAAGTGACCCTAATGAAGGCCACAAGCCTCAATGTGTTGGCCTAATAAAGTTGTTCCATACACTACAAGTGCTGCTGGAGTGTTAAACCTTGACATACAATTTCACTTTCTCCTTCATGTACCTTGGTACATTCACACTAGATATACACATTTCTCCTGGAAACATTTTGAAAAAATGTTTATCATACTGAAGAAAGGCATTGGGGAGGGAGACATCAGCTTAGAAACACACTGCAGTAAGAAAAACATGTTGCACAGATACTGGTTATTCTATGTATTATATTCTTGAGATGCTGCAAAAGCTTTGTGCTCATGCAGTTTTGCATCTCTGCATATATTTGCTATGCGCCATTCACACTCTGCTTGAGCAATGTAAACAGAGCTGAGGGATGAGTTAGAACACAAAAACACATGCATTATTACAAACTGCCTAGTGAAATGTGTACTTTGCAATCTGTCGTGTGTTGTTAGCAGTCACTTCTAATTTCTGTCAGCACAGCAGCCTTTCATTGTGATGACTTCGGTGTCTGTTGGCTTTGGAGGCAAACATTTGGTGCGCGATGTAAGTAAACAGCTAACAATAGCAGTCAATAATGCTAACTGTGACTTTCATGTGAGGCGGCAGCGGAGACAAAGGTCGCATGTTTCCACTCGGCACAGGCCTGCAGGTTCGTCCTGTTTGACCGCATACTATTCTGAGCGCACGTGAAATCAACGCTTGGAAACAAAATGCAAACTGTTCTAAATATCTGAGGCAGCAGTCAAGTCCTGAAGGCATTTTTTCCCCACCTGTTAGCATCCTCTACCATGTAACATCACAGACTAATCAGGTTGGTAAAGAAGGGTGTGCTTTGTGCAGACTATTAGCGTCAGAAGGGAGACTGAAGGGACTGGAGGGACATGATTGAGCACCCCCAAGGGACAAAGAGGGCCCAGTGAAAGACTTCTGGAATCTCCATTTTGCTACCCATTGAGAAAATAAAAGGGAGCGAGGCACGTCCACTTTTTGGGCACCCACAAAAAAACATCTATTAGGATACTAAGCTGTATCTTTGGTGTCTAAATCCATCTTTACACATAGAACGTACTCTAGTACACTAGAGCTCCGTCTGCAGTCTTCTACTTAAAGGTCCTAATCACCCTGACCTTTACAGCTGTCCATCTCTCCTGCATCCATACGCTGATTTTAAGAACCTCTGACATAGAGATGTGTCATACACGAACGAGACGATTCTTTGTAGTGAACGAGAGGAGCTAAGTCCCATCAAGGAGAGACGAGGCTTCAGCCACTCCTGAGAATCCATGCATGCATACGATTGTGTAAAAAAAGGATTGAGGGAGGGGCTCCAAAGACAGTAAGTGCAGTGGTAAAGGCCAGGCACACTCAAAGCAATGGATGAGCTGGATTTAAATGCAAGCACATCAGGAGAAAGTGGAGAAATGAGCATAAACTGGACATCCAAGTGGAGGCTTCTGGTATTTCTGAATGTCAACCTGCACTAAAGACTTGTATCCAAAGTGTCATAATGTTAAGACTTAGTCTATATTTGTCTGATTTGTTTGCTGTGGCTCAGTTGTTCATTCAGTAGCTGTATTTCTTTGAAACGAGAATGCATAAACACAAGGCTTTTATCAAAACAGCGAATGATGAAAAAAGCTTACCAACACACAAACCATTCATAATCGCTAAATTTGTATAAAACAGAAGGCTCGGAGTGATGCTAAATGAAGAGCCGTTTGGGAGCCATAAGAGCCGGCTCATCTAATGGAGCCGAGCAAAAGGAGCCAAATCGTTGAAAAGAGCCGGACTTCCCATCACTAATATAATCGGTTAAGGGTGTGTGAAACCCAAACATATCCCAGATACACACTGTGGTTGTGGATATTTTTCTTCATATTTGTAAGTGGCTTTAATGTTTCTGCTCTATATGGTAACTATGTTGATGTAATGTTCTTTTTTATTGTTATTTATTTTTTGAGTGTGGCCACATAATCTAGTTGCGCTGTTCTACCTCCGTGCTGAGGCTGGTGTCATTCAGCTGTGCCATATGTTTATCACAGCAGAGAGGGTTGGAGGTGACGGTTGATGATTGGACCGGAGACTGATGCTGGTGCTCACTTTAAACTGACATTACATTTATCCCTGCTATCCCTGTGGTAGCCGTAGGAGTCATATTTTTTCTCCTGTTTTTTTTTTGTATTTTGTTTGTTTCAGAGGTGGAGAAGTGGCCTGCATTTTCTTTTGTTGATTGTTACGCTCACTGCAATGCCTATTCTACCTTGATTGTTGAATGAACTATTCTGTTCAAGCAACAATTCTGATGTGGGGCTGGTCATCCTAGGGGAAAGTGCTTCCATTTTCAAACAAAATTGCAAGAACATATACTCCATGTGTGCATCAATTTCCAATTTTTGCTTGACATTTGATCAACAGGCAACAAAAACAACAACAAAAAATATACTTATTTGTGATGCGTCCGATGGAACTGCCAAGTTGTTAAGACCGTTATATCCCAGTTGTCTGGCCATTGCCTTTAACCTTGATCACTGAAAAAGATGTTAGTAACAGGCTGAGACGGTGATACTGCACCTTTCTGAGCTCAGCTTGTCCTGATCCTCTGTAACATGAGCAGATGGTGATAAGCGGCAGCTGCTTCTGTGGTTGTTCCTCTAACTTGAGAGAAAGCTGCATCATTTACCAGCAAGTTACATTAAACTACTCTTCACAGAAAACTTTCCACTGCTTTCCTACAATAGTTTGCTTTTGTCACTCCTACGTTTACTTCTCTTTTAATGACACTCAAATCCCTCGCCATCAAGAACAATTTCAATTCAATTCAATTCAATTTTATTTATATAGCGTCAATAACAATACAAATCGTCCCAAGACGCTTTACAAAAACCCGGCCTGAAACCCCCAGAGCAAGCCTGAAGGCGACGGTGGCAAGGAAAAACTCCCTTTTAACAGGAAGAAACCTTGAGACACACAGCAGTAAACATTCTATATAGTAATAGCACAGAATTGCATGACTAGTAGTAGATAGGAAATTAGAGGGCAAGAGCTCTGTGCCAGAGAAAAGAAAGTGGAGGATGCGAGAGAGGAGAGAGAAGAAAGAAGGAGGACATGTGTTTGGTGCATCGTCCCCCAGCAGCCTAGGCCTATAGCAGCATAACTAAGGGATGGTTTAGTCCAGCCCTAAATATAAGCTTGATCAAAAAGGAAAGCCTTAAGCCTGACCTTAAAAATAGAGAGTGTCTGCCTCCCGAACAACCAAATATTTTAAATAAATGTCCTTTTGTATAATTTTAGAAAAAAAAAAAAGTCTTTTAACAGTTTATTCATCCGTCAGTAGTAGTTGCCTTCTTGTTCTAATGATGCAACATTGGAAAATTACCCCAATTAGCTCATAATCAAAAGTGTAAACTGCTACCATAGATTTTAAGTCACTAGAATCCACATTTAACCAACATTGAAAGATTTACAAAGCAGTATACATCAACTTTAAACTCCTAAATAGACCATTATTTAAACTCACCTTTGATCTAAAATTGTGTGTTTCGGGCATCAGTCTCTGTATTTGTTTGCGCGTTCCTTTAATAATGTCGACAAAAGTGACAGAAATTGTCCCGAGTTAAATTTCTTTTTCGAACTGTCATCCCTTGAACCACCTTTCTCAGCTGTCAGTGGGTGATGTATTGCCGTCTTGAAGATCCTTAAATGCTTTGAAATGCAACCGTTAAGAGGGAACAAACACACATATAGTACGTTAGAGTATACACACACACACACACACACAACCACAGTCAGTCAGCCTGTCAGCATGTAATCAGTCTGACAATTTTGACAGGCTCACTGGAATACAAACTGGATAAATAATAATCTGCAGCCTGTTGTGACTCTGTGTGCGTTTGTGTGTGTGTTTGAGTGGGACCCTTCAATCAATGAAGCCTCAGGGATTTTGTGTGATGGTGGGATTCCTTTCTGCCTCTCCCGACGTCACTCTACATTAGGGTCCCCTCTTCCTCGCCGTCTTTCTCTCTCTCCCGCTCTGAATCCTGAATTGCATTGACGTAACGAGAACGTAGGAGCTCAGGGCCGGATGGGGGACGCGTGCCGTTCACCTGATGGGTTTAGATGTCCACGCAACAACATGACATCTCATAGAAATTTCTCATTATTTGTTGATTGTGGCCGATATCAGTCAGAGGACAGCCGTCTCATATTACAGAGAGCTGTTGCAGAGCCAACTGAATTGTTTTGGGCGTGTATTTAGCAACACAGCATGTTCTATTGAGTAGGATGGATTTCTTAAAATAGCATCAGTACAGATATGAAGCCCTGGCAGTCGAAATATCTCACATACTATCAGCAGTTACTGCTAGTATGTCTCATATCTCTTTCTGCTCACTGTGCAGTAGCAAATCATTAAAATTGACGTAATACAGAGGTCAATGCAGGACCTGAGATCACAGATCACTTACTGTATATAGCATTTTAATGGACTACTCTGTCATAATTAAATGATACTTCTCGTCTATTTCAATCTGGAACATTTCCCATTTTTGTGGCGACTATGAGTCGTACCAATTTGGCAAAGTCACAAAAAAATAGCAATTAGAGACTGCGGCAATTTGTCTGATAATGTTTTATTTAATCAAGATCTCCTGAACAAGATGTTACCGTGACCTCTTGCGAAGACTGATAGAAAACTGTAGGTTTTCGTCTTGCAGTTTGTTCTGTTGTTTGTCTCATTGGATTCGGAATATAGACTGTATATACATATGGACAACACGGCCCCAGAGCCAGAGTCTGTGCAGTACGGTCCGGGAGTGGAGGCTCGTGACCCGCCCACATTTCCTCCAGACTCACTCGCGTTTTTGTTTAATTAATACTGGGCTCTGCTCTACCTCCACCAGTTACAAAAAAATGTTGGATTATACATCCTGTTTCTATAGTGTCAAATAAGGCAACTAAAACATCAGAAACTTTAAGAGAAGAGAAATTATCCTTGTGGGGAAAAAAATAAATATTTGATGTGTATTTTAGTGTTTTAGTTTGGCCCAAGTCCCATCCACTAACATGGAGGAGGTGAAGCTTATGACCTATACTGTAGGCAGCCACCAGGGGGAGCACTACTTGCTTTGGCTTCACGTTTGAGGAGCAGTTTTGTCATCCATCTTTATTTACAGTCTATGGTCCAGAACAAGGGAAACTGATACATGGTTGCATCTGTGGCATGTTCAGATTCATAATCACTCTGACCTGAACAAATTAAGTCGGTACACCATCAAGTCATACGTAGTACATATGAACAGGGAACCAGTGATTGGACCTTTAGGAAATAACAACGAAAGCACATTACAAACGTGTTCCACTGGGAAGTTTACAATTTGGCCCTGTTTTAACTGCACAATGTCAGATTCCTCACACATAAGTACAGACAAATAACCCCTTCAGCCATGAGGCCATCACAAACAGTTGAAATGACAATGATTTTGACCAGCAGGGGGTTTGTGTGCACATGAAGCCTTGAGAAATTGACTTTATTTTTTTTTAACCACTGGATGGAGCGCTTCAAGGCTTCATGGGAATCCATCTGGCTATCAAAAATTTTTCAAAAAATGCAAACATTTTTTGCACTGTGTTTGTGGGTTATTAAGCGAAGATTGGAGGGGAAATTCCATTTGTGTCCATTTAAAATTAAGCCTACATTCCACAGGTGTAACATGAAGCTTGTTGTGGAGGACTCAAAAGCACAAATCAAGACAAAGTTTTTAAAAAAAAATCAAAAAGAAAAACACAAGGAACAGAAAAAGCACAGAGCAGTCCAGTAAAAGATAGAACATTCCTGACATGAAGTACAAAGACCAACTGGCAAAGTGGGAAGGAAACGCAGAGGCTAAATACAAGAGGAACAATGAGGCACAGGTGAGATACATCAGGGCGGGGCTAACAATCAGGAGACACAGGTAATCATGAACAGGTGCCGCAGAGCTGAACAACATTTGTAATTTTATAGAAACACATTTCTCAGCAAGTGTGCTCAATATACTTGGTAAAAAAAAAATAAAATAAAAAAAAAAGTCTTATAGTGACAAGACTGTGAATAGCAGCTGAGTGAATGTGGCTGATAAAGACACGAGATGTCCAAACTTTTCTCTGCGCAGCATGTCTGAGGGCTGTTTGACTTCAGCTCCATCATTGCACGGGAACTTTTTTATCAGACTTTAAGAAGATGCGTCTATAAAGAGTTTAAGTACATGCCTTCTATGGCCGATCAGAGGCTTGTGGAGAGAGTCTGTGGATGTGATAAAAACATAAAAGGTGGCAAATTCTGACTAGAGGCTCTTCTTTTCATGTTATGATTTTTTTTATAAAAGTTAAGACTCATAGACTTTATTCATCCACAAGGGATATTTCTTGGTCACCGTAACTCAGTTGTTCATAGAAAAACACTCTTGAAAACAACTAGTAAAAAGAAAAACAGGTGTATGATGAAAATAAAATAATAAAAATAGTGACCTATCCAGGGTGTACTCCGCCTCTCGCCCGATGACAGCTGGGATACAATCTAAAATATAAAAACACATTCTGTTTCTTAACACTTATTTTTCTACTACATAATTTCATATGTACACCCTGCTTGCTCTGGGGTACCGTCACCACTGGTTTGGAGTCACATGCGTTCATCCAGGTTCCTCAGATGACGGTTAACTTTTTATTTTCAGCAAATGCACCACTGAGGAGCTTTTAATGAAATGAATCATGCACCATCTTGTCAGCATTTCTTTCTTTCCTAAAAATCTGTACATTACAATGGTTGCCAACCAATTATAATGTAATCTCTGCCTCACTTTGATTGCCCTGTCACCACTTATCTACCCATCTCTTCGCCTCTGATGTATCTGATTCCACTCCTTTCTGTTCCACAAGGTGATATTTCATACCACCTTTTTCCACCATCTGCTACAGCTGGTAACTCTGTTTTTTTTTTTCAGCTCCATTTGGGCTAAAAGAACAGTGGGCACTATTCTGTTGTGTGCCATAAATAAACATGCCTCTGTACGCCTCCATCGCCTCCGTCTGCTCTGCGTGAACTCTCCCTCCGGTGCTGCTAAACGTTTGATTTATTTATATATTTATATATTTATAACACTGTTAAGGACCACGCTTGTTTTTGAGCCTGTTCCGCACATTTGAACATCAGCTGCTGGCTTTCCTAATTTGTTTTATAAGGCACAAATGCTAATTATCATGTGAAGGGTTGAAACATGTATAATATCTGAGCTTTATTTATCAGACTCAATCAGCTGGACCTCTAATTAAGAAGCTGCTTTGTCTATAAGAAATAATTAGCAAGGGTGAACTGTGGCTCATGCAATCAGTGTCACAAAATGTGAAAAACTATCATCTACACCCATAATCACAAAGAACAACAGGTAGGTCTGAAAAATGCCATGGCAGCAGCAGGCAGCTGCACAGAGTGTGTGCTTGTTGGCTTGCCTCTCTAGATTTGGTTCCATTCATTGAATATCAATGGTTTGGGTTGTTTTTTTTTAAATTATTATTATGTCAATCATGAATTTACTCTTTTTTGGTTTACCCAACCCGCAAACCTTAACAGGAATAAGCAGTTACAGAAGATGAATGAATGAATGAATGAATGAATGAATGGTTTACCCAAAAGCTGACATTGATAAAAAAAAAAAAAAAAAACTGTATTAATGATTAAAGGGTTAGCATTTCTTATGGTTGCAGTTGTTGATCGTTGACTGTGTGACTGACCAAGCTACTTGGCAACATATCAAGTAGATCACAAAGACTGTATAAAGATGAATGGAACAGCTCCTCAAAAGTGAAGCCAAAGCAAGTAGCGCTCCCCCTGGTGACTGGCTGCAGTATAGGTCATAAGCTCCACCCCCTCCATGTCAGTGGATGGGACTTGGGCCAAACTAAAACACTAGAATAAAAGTGAAAAACATTTTATTCAAGGATGTTAGTTAAATATAATACTCAATGTCCATTTTTCTGATACATTTAGTTAGTTCTTTGACGTTATAGAAAAAGGATGTGACACGTCATGATGATGAGCCAACCGCTCCATGAAGCAGTCCCATAGGACTGTGAGAGTACAAAAATAAATAAATAAATAAGTGCAGTGTATAATCCAACATTTCTTTGCTGGAGGTAGAGCAGAGCACAAAAACATGAGTGAGTCTGGAGGAAGTGTGGGCGGGTCTTCGATAATGTGGCTCCGCCCTCGTACCGTACCACACAGACTTTGGCTCCAAACTCACAAGATGACGCTGCCCGTATCCCCGGGAAACTAGTGTCAGTTTGGGAGGAAATGGGGTCGCGTTGTCCATATTTATATACAGACTATGATCTGTCATGATACTGCCGTAGTGTGATAATGCCACACACTTGAAAGAGTTTGAAGTAGCATAAAATGGAAATGTGTTACCAAACCTCACTCATAACTTCAGTTCACAATTACAGAAAGAATAAACTAACAAATTAAAATGTCCGTTTAAGATGAAGAAGCCAATAAGAGGTATGTAAGTGATCTAGTTCACATAGGACAAGGATGCATGGCTTGCTTTGATTGCTGAAGGTATACTCCTGAGTGGGAAGCTCATTAGTGCTTACTAGACAGTGTTCAATTTGAAAGTGTTGATCATTGTCCTGCTTTCATTCTGCCTTCAAATGAGCTGCTTTCTGAATTACACTAAATCTGTTCATTCTGAATGAGTAAGACACCACTTTAGGTTGTCACGTTGCATGTTTCTATAGCAACTCAGTGTGCTTCCTAGATGAAGACATCAAAAAGGTGTAACGAGGAACTGGTCAGAGGAGGACTCAAACACACAACTCAGGACACAGGTGGTGGATAGAAAGTCTTTACTTAAAGAAAGCAAGCAAAGACAAAGTCCAAAAAAAGTAAAAGTAACAAACTAGAATGTTTCTGACATGAAGTACAAAGACCAACCAGCAAAGTGGGAAGGGAACGCAGAGGCTAAATACAAGGAGAATAATGAGGCACAGGTGAGACACATCAGGGCGGGGCTAACAATCAGGGACAGCAACCCCACAGGGGAAGTGAAGGCATCTGAAATGACAGAAAGTTAGTAACTTACAAAATAAAACAGGAAATGCTTCCCACTCAGATACAGTTAATCATGACCAGGTACAGAGCAGGATGTGACAAAAGGCCTCCGTTTGGTTTTTAAATGATCTGATTCATGACTTCCTAACCCTAACCCTAGGACACACCTTCATTTCACCAACCTGGTGTCATCAGAAAGACAATGCTGTTGTGCACGAACCCAGGTGCTGCACTGTCATTTCGCATTGTGACAACAAACACATACAACAGTGCCATCATGGGGCCAAACATTATCCCCTTCCGTTGCTTGCATCCAGGAAAAAAATCCAAATCTACATAGTGTTCTTTAGGTTGCTTGGAGTCCCTATGGCCAGTTTACCCATCATTTTGAAAAATTGTTAAAGACACATTTGACACATTGAGGACAAATACTTTGAAGAATACCTTGGAGCTGAGAGAACTAAATGAATTGTAATGAATTGCGTTCCCACTATCAGTGCCAAGAGCTGCAACTCGCTCAGCGTTGCCAGCAAGTGCCAATCAAGCGCTCGGTGGCGTCATCAATAGGGTGGGGGTTTGGAACAGGCATCGACTATATATAAATATGTGTGAAGCAAATGCATATGATTTGTTGATGCGCCACAGAGGAGCGACATAAAAAAGTTGAAGCTTGCTGAAGTGTCGGACATCATCCTGTCACCTCATACCCCTGGCTTAAGTTCTCACTGCTAGCCTGGATGCAGCATAAGGTTGTGAAACCCAGCTACAGCATTAAATCCTCTGACAGGTGAATAACACTGATTATCCCTCGCCTGTCAAGAGGGTGGTAAATATTGGGCAGTCAAGCTCTTGAAGTCAATGTATCGGAAGCAGTAGGAAGAGTTAAGAATCTGAGCTGGAGTGGACTCTAGCCATTTTTGGTGCCCTAGGCAAAATTACGGATTAGCGCCCCCCCCCCCCCCAAAAGACGAGATACCTCTACACTGGGACTTCTTTTCCGCCTCTTCTTTTCTCCACTTTCTGAAGGGCCGCACCTGAGGGCTTGGACGGCCTTCCATGATGACAGTATCTTCTTCTTTTCCTTGTTGATGTCTGTCAGTTAGAAAGGCGGCGCTTCCTGAGATGCGCACCAGTAGCTCGCCTCATCCACCTCTTCCAAAGTGCAGGGTACAGGACAGGTTCAGGGCCTAGTCAAATTATTTCTATATTTTATTGGATTTCATTTATTGTTTCATATTTTTTTTTGCTGTTTTTTTCACTGACGGCTTGCAGCAGTGCCCCATAAGCAGGTTGCACACAAGGCGGCCTCCTATGCCAAGAGCCGGCTCTGATCCAAGCAACCACATTGTAATGGCTTCATGAAAAGGTCAGTGCATGGCAGATCCTTGGAGGGGTTCCCAGCATGTGGTGGTTAGCACCCATCAAAAGTTTTCCAATAAGGTGAAACTCTCGTCGGAGTCACGGGTGCCCAAGGATCATTGATGTGGTTGGGGAACCAAGGCCCAGTCTAAATACAATTAAGCAGCTGTGGCATGTGATGGAAAAACCACACCACAGGACACTTCAGGCGTCTTGAGAAGATTTCTGATTGGTTTATGTTTTTATTTTAGGCCCGAGTCTGTGTCTCCCCTCTATCCTCCTGACACAATATGTGCAATGCATTAACCATCCCTGTCCCTCCTGTTGCAATTAAGATAAATTATATCAATATTTTCCGTGTACCAGCCATGACCCATATTCAGGTAATGACTTTCTTCCCCTTATCTGTTTCTGGTTCCTGTCCCTGTGTTTGAATACTAAATGAAGACATTCAGCTCTTATTTAAATCTTAATTAGATTGTCTTAAGGCACTAAACCAGTTAATGGAGTTTAATTAGGTTTTGTCTTTACTTTGCCGAATAACAATATGTTAGACTTTGTTCAGTTATTTAAATCTCCTATACGGGAGGGGAGATTAAAGTCTCACTATATTTTGATAGGCCCAATTCTTTCAATATTACAAACACACACACAAACGACACACAGGCAATAACTGAATTAGCTGCACTAACGGACATAAAAGACTGCCACATTGGACGAGTTTCAGAGGTGCATTAGGGGACGTGGCACTGAATATTTGTTGACAATAATTTAATTTTCAGCTTCTTAATCTTCAATTTCTAGGAATATATTTGGTCTTTGTAATGTCTCAGAGTCTGATGCTGCAGGAGGAGGCGCACCGAGATATGAATATTACATTTTTGAAAGCTGGAGGAACTTCATTACCCAGAAAATGCACAAGCACATCTGTAAATGGTGAATGCTATTTGTTTTTTATTTATGTTTTTTTTTTTAATTAAAACACTTAACTGGAAACACTGTCCCTGCCGGTCACTGCAAGTCAATCAGGATGTGCACAGCATGCACATTTCAACACAACCACTACCACTGCACCATTGATCCCCGTCCATAACCAAATTTAACCTCAGTGGGGAAATTTAAAAGTTCTGTTCTAAGGATTTTATATGTGAGCAGCAAATCAAGTTTCATGGTATTCCTGTGTGAAATACTGTACTTTTTCCTCAATGCATCTACTGTAATGCAGCTACATTACGAAATTATTTCTAGAAACACAAAAATACCGTCTTAAAGAAAATATTATGCAATTACTGCGGCAGCACATGCATTCAGTGACAAAAATATACACGTGTCATTTTTAGCCGTTTGAGTTTAATTTTAATCAACAAAATTCATCACTTGCATTTTAGTTAATGTTATCATTATCATCCCTTGGCATAAGCATTAACATTACTCCAGCTACCTGGTTTCTACAATGACGAGTGACTGCTCATTCTGAAGATGATTCAGCCACTTGTTCAACGCGAGCCTGATTGACGTGACGAATATTAATACAATGATGTATCTGAAGTTAACATCTGACAGGACGATGTGCATGGAATCGTAGCCATTAATCCTTGAAGTGAGTCATCCATACAGACAGCAACTTGAAAGATATCTGACCGAAAGCAACGTTACATCCACATCACCTGATAATGTTTCATTATCTTACTTTTTACCTTTTTGTATCGGCTGCTGCCTGCATGATCGTAGTTCGTCTCAACTTCTCGTCTCTTATTTGCAAATCTGTGTCTTCGTAGCCTCGTAACATGAATGACAGACGTATGATATTACTTATAAGATGCTTCTTATTAATGACACAACAGATCTGCTGCTTCTGAATGAGAGATATCTTGACCAATGGATGAAACTGGAGCTGCAGTGTGTGATTGTATAAACCAGGTCACTGAATAAAATTTGTATTACAGCACTGTCCCAAATCCATATGCTTCACACGCCAGCCATTCTGACGAGCTCTCAGTTGACACGGTCAAAAAACTGTTTGCTTCCACACACACACATACACACACACACCTCATTTCCCCCACCTGCACTTCCACACTGGTGCTCCCCCGAGGTAAAACCCCAGAACTGCATCTAAATACATGAACACAGTGATTTAAATTAAAGATAAAATGCAAAAAATGCAAAATATATAATGGCTCCAACAGTTTGCATTAATTAATTTGTCCATTTTCCTGTTTTAAATATTAGTAAATGCATTGATAATCATTTTAATATAATTTCATCAGAGGTCTCACTTTGAAACTTTTTATTTAGCTTTATTTGTTGTTGGTAGTGATGTGTCGTTTGCGAACGAGTCGTCTCTAAGAGCCGATTCGTCGTAGCGAAGCAGAAAGCCGATTTCTGTCAGGGAGAGCCAAAGCTTCAGCCACTCCTGAGAATCCGTTCATGCTGGGGCGGGACTTTATTGTGATGGGCACCCCCATGAGACCAATCACGTGTAAGAACAGACAAGGAGGGGGGAGCCAGATTTAAATGCAAGCGAGCCGGAAAAAATGAGAAATGAGTGTAAACTGGACATCCAAGCGACTGCCGACCTGTCCAGGGTGTACCCCTGCCTCTCGCCCGATGACAGCTGGGATAGGCTCCAGCAGACCCCCGTGACCCTTAACGGGACTAAACGGGTATAGAAGATGAAGAATGGACATCCAAGCTGAGACTTATTTCTGAATGCCAGCCTGCGCTAAAGACTTTTATCCAAAGTGTCATAATGTTAAGAATCAGTCCGTATTTATTTGATTTGTTTGCTGAGGCTCAGTCCTTCATTTGAAGCTTTGATTAAAATGTTAAACAAAAGTAACTATTTTTTTTTTTGTAATGCAAATGCATAAAAATAAGATGCTGAATACAGCAAAAAATGCTGAAAACAGCAAATTAAAAAAAAATGCTTACCAACACACAAACCATTTATAATCGCTAAATTAGGATCAAATAGAAGGCGCCGAGTTAAGCTAAATGAAGAGCCATTTGGGAGCTCTTCTAAGGGTGCTGAGTTATGAGAGCCAAATCTTTGAAAAGAACCGGACTTCCCATCACTAGTTGTTGGCAAAATGAACACTGCAACAGCAACATGCACTTTAATCAATCACTATAACTACTATAATGTACTAGAACAGTGTGGACCTCACATGGGCATTTTTCCTGCTGAGCAATTTTCATGCAGCAACTACATTTTTGCTGCTGTTTTATCTTACTTCC
Source organism: Chelon labrosus (assembly GCF_963514085.1). Taxonomy (NCBI): domain Eukaryota; kingdom Metazoa; phylum Chordata; class Actinopteri; order Mugiliformes; family Mugilidae; genus Chelon; species Chelon labrosus. Next base: position 24,580,500 of record NC_140358.1, read on the forward strand.
ACTCCTCTAAATATTGCAGTCACCGGTTTGTTTCATTCCTGCCGGTGTGAGAGCTGTCAATCAGACACTGGTGCGCACCGAGTAACCAGATCGTGACTGAAAACGAGCGTCTCTGAAGGTGGCTCTGCTCCTGGGCAAACTCCGGAGCCGTCCATTTGGGATGTGAAAGCAAAGCAGCCACAGAAGTATGGATTTAAGCGTCTATTTTAAATCCATCTGCGCAATCACTGATCAAAGCTGTTCCTTTGCTTCTCAGGCAGCGCGCAGCTGAGTTCAGTTGGTTTTTATTCACCACCCCGGTATCTGTGAGGATACAGGAGGCAGGGGGACGTCAATAAATTATTTTAATCTTCATTCAAATAGGATGCAGCACAGCCCACACATCCACCTCAATCTGCCTTAAGGTACTGTAGGTGTGTGTGTGTGTGTGTGTGTCTGGCCTAAATAAAGTCAAGCATCAAGCACAGATCCATGATGGATGGATGGATCGATAGATGGATAGATAGATATGGATAAAATATTGAGAAGATATACACTTTATCTATCAAGAATAAATCACATTGTCACAATCATTTTTATGAGAAGACAGAGTGTCTATGCAGGCTCTGCTGAACTGTCAGATGTGCAATCATGGAAGGAGACAGGTTTCTTCAACCTTAACAAGAACAAAACAGTATTATTTTATTGGACAACCCAGTCTTTTAGATAGCGTAAGAAATGCCTTAAACAGATCAGTCCAGTTGTTCATACTTTCAATTAAAGTATGGTTCACACCTCTGTGGAATATAGGCACGTAGCTAACGCCGGTGCAAGCACTTTATACTGAACCCTAACCCTAACCCAACACCACCCAAACACTAGTCGGCGCTGTGTCTCATTTTTGCCAGTCATGTTAACTTTTGTTTCTACTTCCTGCTTCACGTTCTACTATGGCAACTGAAACTTTTGCTGAAATTTCTCCTAAGACGAGTCTTACAAATGATTGTAGCATATTAGGCTCCTTAGTAAGGTGAAGGCCAACTTCCCCCGCATTATTTTGAGAGGGTTATTCATGCCTTCATTCCATCTCAAATTGTAATTCGTTGTATAATAGATTTGACCAATCGTCAATAGTCGCCTGCTGCCCGAACAAAATGCAGCAGCAAGCCTTTTGAAAATCGGCATAATCACATCAAACCTGTACTGGCTTCCCTACTACTTTAGGATCCAGTTTGTTTTTAAGAGTCTCAATGGCCGGGCACCACCTTACTTGTCCAAGCTCCTACATGGCCACACTCCAATAGCAATCGGTCTGTTGACCTCAGTGCTTTTGCTGGACTTTCCTAGATCCAGGCTCAAAAACAGTGGCAATAGAGCCTTTTCTGTGGTGGCCCCCTAAACTATGGAACAGCCTACCCTTTCATGTTAAAGCTGCCCAGACCTAGGACCATTTTAAATCATTGCTGAAGACCCATTCCTTCTCGTCAGCCTTAAGTCCAGATTGAGCAGGATATCTTGGATTTTATTGTGCAAACAGTTTATTGTACGCTTGTTTTATTTCATGATGTTTAAATGATTATTCCAGCACATATTTGTTGGTTTTATGTTAATGGCAGTCGCTAATTTATTTGTATTTGTGTCGCTTGTACAGCACTTTAGTCAACTGAGGTTGTTTTTAAATGTGCTGCAGAAATAAACTTCGACTCGACTCGACTTGACGGATGTATGCTTATCTCGTTTCTCCTGCTGCTCTCTTCTCCTCCTCTCCTCTCTCCCCTCTTTTTTCAGTTTCTTTCCAGCCACTAATCAGGATGATGGCCAAGGACATCAAGGCTGGAAGGAAACACCACATCCCCCACCTCCTTCACACAATGAACACTTAGCACCAGTCTGCAAACGATCACATCACACTCGTTCTCCATTTGGATGCCCATATCTCAACACAGTCAAAGGATGTCCAGTTAAAACCTGGGCCGAGATTAATTGAGGAGAGCAACACCGCAGCCTCAATAACACTGAGCAATGCAGAGCTGATTGTAGAAATGTCGGTCCGACTTGTGCTTTCTCTACGAGGGGGAGTGGCTTGTGTAGTTAGTTGATTACGGAGAACATTCAAGGAGGAGCTAAATTAGTCTGTGTCCTCTCCTGGACGCAGTATCCTACAGGAGTTGACAAATCTACTGAAAGAGCAGTGCTACTTCCAGCCTAAGCAGGTTAAAGTTGGCAAGAGCATTCTGCTGCAGGATGCTATTCATCTCGGACGTGTCCAATACAGATACTGCAGCGATCCAATACACATGACTATCTGCTGGCTTTAATTTTGTGCTGGAGCTACGAGAGCTGCTTTGCTAATGTCCCAACATCGAAACAGCAGAAACAGCAGCGACTGACTGTAATTACTGTTGTATTGTACAAGAATCATTTATAGATCTCAATGCAGACATACAACGATCTGGCATAACATTATGACCACTGAAAAGAGAAGTAAATAACATTGATCATCTTGTGACAATTCAGTGTTCTGCTGGGAAACTTTTGGACCTGGCCTGGCCTCCAAATTCACTAGATCCCAAACTGATCAAGTATTTGTGGGATGATCCACTGAAGCCCCTCCCCTCCACCCATAGGACCCAAAGGCCCCCACTAACAAAATCCTGTTGCCAGAAACCACAGGACACCCTCAGAAGGCCCATGTCCATTCTCTGAGTCACAACTGTTTTGGAGGCACAAGGGAGACCTGCACAATATTAGGAAGGTGGTGATAATGTTATGTCTGACTGGTGTATTTCATGCTTACTTAGCACACTAATCATTAAACACGATTTTTTGCATTTATTTAACACTGCACAGCCTGTATCACTGTTTCCCCTTTGCACATATTTCCAGATAAAGCTTTTCAGTTGAAGCCAGAATGTTTCCAAGAAAAGGCTGGTGTTTTCAGAAAAGTGAACCATTTGTAAAAATCTCTGGCATCTTAAGTAGGAAATTAAGCCGTGACGGTTGTGGATATATGAGATTCTTGTCTCTTGGGCTCCTGTGCTCACATTAAAAAAAACAGCTAGTTTAGCTAGTTTCAGATTTTAATAAGTTTTATATGCAATTTAAGCCTAATGTGGGATGTGTGCAATGCCCCTTACCCCCAGATCATTATGCTGTATTTGCTCCAGTCATGTTTCAAGTGTCATTCCCCTGCTCCACCACACTTCCTATATTTGATTTGTCCTGGCTCCAACCACAAAACCATCCTTGAGGGTCTATGTAACCGCAATGTAGACCTGTCACAGGTCAGCTAGTTTCCTAGAAACCACATACGCTGGAGATGTTTAATTGGACTGGATTATCTTGGCAGGTCTCCTCTGGGTGCAGATTGTCTGAGCTAGCTTTGTCATTTACACACTACTTTAAAATTGCCTGATCTGCGAATATCACCAAAACTAGTTCCTTATCATCAGTAGCCCTGTCTTCCACTGGAGCAACGTTCTCATCAAAACTCTCCAAGACGACATTCTTCACTAAAGCTGCGATCCAATGAATCCTTGAGTAACATGTTATGAGCTCGGAACGCAGATCTGGAGGAAAATATAACACCGTGGACTGGAAAGCCATGGAAGCCATGCCAGCATAAAAACATGCACTGTGTCAGTGCTATGTTCCGCACTACTTGTTAAAGTAAAAAAAAAAAAAAAAACTAAACAGCACAAGGGTTTGGCCTTGCCTCCAAACTCCCCAGAACCTAATCTAACCGACCGTCAGCTCCATTAAAGGCCCAAATAATCAGCTGCCAACATCCCCTTGGTCCCCTGTACCCATGCTTCAATGGGTCAGAACTAGTTTTGAAGGAACAAAGGGGGCCTGCAAAATACAAGGCAGGTGGTTTTAATATTGCACACACAACTGGTGTACATTACACAGGGGAAGGGGTACAGAGCTGCGCAACACACCATGGAGATATTGTATTTTAAAGGCTGATTCCAACACAAGTAAAGTTTTCAGCATTTTATTTGACTAGCAGCTTTTGGAAATACCATTTGGATTGGTTGGATTTGTGCTGACTCCTGAAAATGCAAGTTCTCAAAACCCCGGTGGTACTCAGTCTTTCGCATACTGATCCACCTCATATTGATTTTTTTTTCCCTCCATAATGTGCGTTTCTCAACAAGCAAGACGTGCATGCTGCCAGATATTTTTCCACACACAAAAAAAAATAAAGGATTCTCATGCAGGAAAGAGATTAACACTGCAGAAAGAAATGTCAGATTTCTTTTGATTCCTCTACACGATACTTCACTTGATCGTTACACTTCTATCTATCACCATCTCGGCTTACAAGCGGGGCCATCTTGTTTTGAGACTTAAGGCAGAGGTCACGGCAGGGAGCTGACAGGGGACAAGAGGAAAGTTGTGGTGGGGGCAGAAAAGACATAGAGTGCAGAGAGGAATTAAATGGTACAGGAGAGATGGGCAGCAGAAAGGAGGATTAAATTGGGTGCTAACTCAGGTTAATTCTATAGGCTTCTAACACTAAATCAAGCAAGAGGAGAGATGTGGAGGAAGAAAGAAGAGGGAGGAGAGGAAAGAATAAAACAGAGAGGACAGGTGGAGGACAGCAAAGAGGAGAAGTGTGGTAAAAAAAGTGCTGATTTTATACGGGACCTTTGTGAATTAATGCCATATGGGTTTAATATATTATCTGTTTATTTGACTGTGGTCTCAGTTTTCTATATAGCTATACGGCTATATAAGTGCCACTACTGTTGTCCTGGTTCGACCGGCTCCAGAAGGCGGCAATAAAAAGAAAAGAAAGCAAAAAAAAAAAAAAAAAAAAGAACAGTGTTAACTGGGTTTGTCAGACCATTATTACACCTGACCACATATCACCACATCAACACCCTGACCTTTCTGGCTTCCTTTGTAATGTTCAGCACCAGCAGCCGCTCTCTGTCAGCCTGCTTAAACACTGTTTACACTGCATTACGGGGGAGAGGCGAGGAGAGGAAGGAGTATAGGAGCGGAAAGGTTGTGATTTTTTCCAGCACTGTCAAGACAAAAGGAAGCAAACAACAAAAGTAGTTGAGTGATCACAGTGAATAGTGGGTTTCCCAACTAATCGGATCTTGGAAGCTTCAAGCAGGTCATGCTAGGTCAACCTATCTATCTATCCATGTCCTTTAAGTTGAGGAAGTGAGACCTGGACAAGAGCTTCCTTCATTCTCTCCTGCAGGAAGGAGCTCACCTCCAACCTCCTCTACTGCAGCAGATGGCTGGCAGCGGGATCCAGGTTTTCTACGAAACCCCTCCTTTGATGTTGCTTGACCTCAGCTGTGGAATTAGAGGTGTGCTGCCGGCAAAAACAGTGATTTGTGCCTTTTCATGTTCATGATCTTTCATGTTCTAAACGCTTTGTTGACTGCTTCTCACCTGAAAAAAAATGTTAATGTCTGTACTGATAAGCTGCAGGGTAGTAAAGTGAACTGGACAGCCATTGACTGATAACTACTTATCTTGTAATTCAACTCCTCCGAACAGATTACATAAATCCAAGTCAAGTCAAAGCAGACAAGGAAAAGAGGAGGCCTTTGCGCCCTCTGTGCTTCTTTCTTTGCCACCACTAACTGAGCTTCCTGTCTATCTTCCTGCTCTTCCTCCATTTCACCAAAATCAGTATTCCTCCCACAATGCTCTCTGTTGCTCACTTTATTTATTCACTCACCACACTGCTCAATTAGTAGAGTAGAAAGATGGTGAAACTGAGCAAGAAATGCTGGGTTGGGAAGATTTCACTTAATTAAAATTAAAAAGGGAAAAAGAAAAGGATTATAAGCATAGACTGTATATAAATATGGACAACGCATCCCCACTCCCTTGCATTAGCCAAACCGACTCTAGTTTCCCAGGGGATACGGGCAGCGCCATCTTGCAAATTTGTACAGTCCATGAGTGGACCTGCCCACACTTCCTCCAGACTCACTTGTGCGTTTGTTTAATTAATACTGCGCTCTGCTCCACCTCCACCAGTTACAAAGCAATGCTGGATTATACATCGTATTTCCATATTTACTTATTCCAACTCTCACGGTCCTACCACCACCGTTTCATGGAGCAGTTGGCATGGCTACTTGTAGTCATCACGATGTCACATCCTGTTTCTATAGCATCAAATAACTAACTAAATCAGAAAACTATCAGAGAAATGGCCACTTGAGTATGCATCAGTATTATGTTAACTACCTAACACGAATGAAATCATCCCTGAAATAAAATAAAATTAACATTAACTTTAGTGTTTTAGTTTGGTCCAGGTCCCATTAACTAACATGGAGGGGGTGGAGCTAATGACCTATACTGCAGCCAGCCACCAGGGGGAGCTCTACTTACTTTGGCTTCACTTTAGAGGAGCTGTTCCATCTTCATACAGGTTTTGATTAAAAGTGATGACACATTAAAGAGAATGTTCCGGGGGGGGGGGGGGGGGAGGGTTATTTTTATTTTTTTTTTACGGTTGATGTTCAGTGACAGCCCATGTTAAGTTGGAACATTTAAGAGAAGAAATAAGTCAAATGCAAATTAACTCTGTAGCTGTGATTCTCACCAAAGGATCTGAACGGGAACGACAGGTTTGCGTGTGCATCCAGCACAGCGTGTGAGCACACATTCAGCTTGTCCACTTTAGTTTGTTTACACACACATCCCTGCAGGGGTGGAAGTAAAAGAGGAAGTAAAAGAGCCAATACAACAACATATTACTCATGTCCAGCGTTTATATATAATAATATGCAATAACCTGAAATATCAACTCACTCTACAATGACCTGCGACTGATAAAAAAGGTCATAGTTCCAGTGATTCTACCCGCTATAACCGGGGATCATCAGGCCCTAGCAGAGGGTGACAGGATAAATCTAAAGGGGGTTGTGAGATGATTAATGAAAGAGTGGAATTCACACTTCGAAGGAACTGCTGACAATTCATGCACATCAAAATCTCATCTAAAGTGCGGTTTTGTACTGTATTGCATTTTGTGAGATCATCACTTTTTCCGTTATAAATTCTTAACTTGAGATTGCAGATAGTGAGTGACACTGCAAGTCAAATCTAGTGGAGGAAAAACTGCCTCAAAAATGAGCAGTATCAGAGGCAGCTGGACTTGTTAGAGTTTCCTCAAGAACTATAGGTCAAGTAAACTTATAATGTCTCGCAGTAATTATGTAAAGTACAAGTATAACATGCCGTAAAGCACTGCTCATGAATAAATCTTACTTGCTCTGCTGATGAAATGCAGTTTCAACAATACTCTAAGACGCACCTGAGCCAAAGTGTGCGTCAGAACAATTCCAAATGAAACAGTTGACCAGTGGTGAACAGTGCCAGCATCAGTGCCTTACGATAACTTTCAAAACAGCCACATGTCCAGAACATTGTGGAAAATATTAAATTTGGACATGGTCAAATTTCTAGGGACACATATTCACCTGTAAGCGCGTGTGCCAGCTCACCGGTCACAACACAAACTGCGGGAAAATGTCAGCTTTTATGGCGCTATCGGAATGCTTTCTCACATCTTAACATTTCATTTATAGTCAGCAGAACCTCTGTCGGGGCAAATCAGGCACTAACAGAAAAGTTAATGGGAGGAGCTGTCAACCTGGGGTGAGAAATACTAGCATTAGCAGCTGAACCTTAGGCCACTTTTAAAGCAGCCAAGCACAACAAAAAAAAAAAAAGAAAGAAAGAAAGAAAGTCAGAAGCTGTTAGGAAATGTGGCCGCGTTGCAAATAGATTACACATTGTATGAGTGCCCTTTTTAAACATTGCTGGTACAGTTTTCTTAAGGTTGCATTCTACATACGACTTAAAACACATAACTGTTTAATGTAAAGGGTGTTTGTGGATAGAGAGAACTGTGACGCAACTTTGCCTTACCAACCATTCTTTCTCACCAGAGGTGCTTGACAACAGTCTAGGCTGGCAGCTACTTGGGGCCCCATGCCAGTGGCGCCCCCCTTCAAGGGCTGACAAACTTTAAACTACAGCAGTTAAGGCTATAAGAGCAAAGTTTTCAATGACAGAACTCTCTTAGGGGCCTCCACCTAACACAACTCTGCACTCTCAGTCCTGTCACATGTCATGTGCATGACTTGGTTAAGCGTTACAACAACGCTCAATTAGAAAATCATAACCCAAATTTCCTCCATGGACCACATCACCCTAGTTCTTCAGCAGCTCCACTGGCTTCCAATAAAATGCTGTATTGAATGCGAGATCCTGCTACGTACCTTCAAGTCCCTTCACAACCAAGCTCCATCATATCTGTCTGAACTTCTCCAATTATACACACCGTCACGCACTCGGCCACCCAACTCAATGCACCACCTGCCTGACTGTCTACCATGGGTCTCTGAGCTTTCAGTTGCTCAGCTCCACGCCTGACATTTGAAACATAGACTCTCTGACATGTTTCAAAACCAGACTCAGAACTCATCTTTTTAAAATACCTTACTCCATTTAACCTGTTTTCCTTTTTATTCATATTATTATTATTGTTATAAGTGAAGCAGATAATGGCTAATAACACTAAATAGCTAACTTAAGACTGCCTTAACTACGGGGGAGGGACATTTAAATAAAATACCTTCCACCAGAACTGTATTTTTTTATTTATTTTTTGTCTGTACTTTCTTTCGCAAGCAGAGCAGTGTGTCCGGGTATGTTGTTTAGTGTACGTGCCGGCAGCAGGAGTAAAAACGCTGCAGCCAGTGGACTTGTTAGCTTAGCTACGATGCTAAAAAGGACGTGAATAAGATAAGTGTGCCCACAGGGCCCCAATTGACCTGTATAAAGTAATATGCATACCTTATCTATTGCTGAAGTTAACATTCAATATTAACTGCCATTTGACAATAAGGGAAATGTCGCAAATACAGTTTGTCACTTGCTTTAAAATGTGTGCTGTCCTTACAAGTCTAGCGGTACAACCAGCTACTACAACTACATGACAATGCTTTAACGCAATATTTATCACTTAAACTGCAATTTACAATTAAACAATAATTAATTTTACAGATTCAAGACAGGTAAGTTAGTCGTAAATGATAAGGCCAACTGGCTAAACAAGGTTAAAACCTGACTCGTCCGAAACCTTTTAACACCCTGTGGAGAAAAGAGCAGACTGAGATAAAAACTGTTACAAGAATACAAGAAAACCTACGGTGATGACCTATTAGAGAAAGTGTGAAAAAACAAAAAGGAGAGAAATTAGGAATAAGAGGCGAGAGGGGAAAAAAACTATTTGCTCTGTAATGGTCGGCCCCAGGGTTCGAGTTTGGGGAGAGAAACTCGTTCAGTGACACTATGGAATTCAATTTACCAGCTTGGTGATTTAAAAAACCTCTCAAGTGTGTGTGTGTGTGTGTGTGTGTGTGTGTGTGTGATGCGGGAGGAATCATGGACAAAATGCATATGCAGTGATTGTTTGACCTACACTGCAGCTCTGAGGGCCCTTAAGGTTCGTCTTCATATTACAGCACGTTTCATGCCTGTCTGCTGTTAGCTCCAATGAGCTTTTAGTGCAGTCGGCACACTCAAACTATAAAATCTATGCTCTAACGTAATTGTCTCACGACACAATTGTGGTTAGCAGTTAAATTTTATAGTTAAGGGAATTTCTTTCTTTTCTTATCAGCATCCAGCTGTGACGGGGCACAACACAACAAAATACTCCAAACAAAACAAACAGCAAGAATTTAACTCCTACCAGGCTTACTTGGTAATTATTAATTTTCTTTCTTTTCTTTATTTTAGACTCTTGTTCAAATAAGGAACAAAAACTAAATGTGTTCCTTCTTAAAACAATATCAGTGCAGTTAATTATTTATAATTTTACTGACACCTGACACTTGAATGGCAAGTACCACATTTTGCATGATGAGCTCATTGTAAGTCAGTGTGCGGCCGATGTGGTGGTAACACTGGGAAGACTACGACCAGACTTTCCTCTGGTAAAGGGCAGCGTGATGGATTAAGACAGTGATTATCATGCATTCATTGGCCTATTCATTATCATAAGTGCCCACTGTCACACACACACACACACTCACACACACATTAACAAATTACAGATCTATAATCACAATGCTTATGATTCTTCTAACATTACTTATCAGCGGGCTCATCAATGTTCATAGGACACGATTGCCAAATTACAAAGCAGCCGTCTTAACCCAAAGCAACCCTGACTGATGGAGCTCGACTGAAACAAAGAAAATTATTATTATTAAGAAATGCTTCTAAAAAAGAAAAATGAACGGCTTGTGCCATTAGACCAAACACTGTTGTAATGATGAGGGAAAATCCTAAGGGGATAAAAAGTGTTGGATTAAAGGGGAACTGCTGTTTTTTACAACCTGGACCTTATTTATAGCATAAAATACGGTCGTTTACTCACTCAAATAACTTCTGTGTCATTTGCACTCGTTTAGGAAATAAGTAGATCAACGTAAAGCCATATAGCGGGAGTGACAGGGCACCGAGATGCAGCCTCTATATAACGCCAGCGCACGCAGCCGCGACGGTCGGCTTGTTTACCTGTAATTTGCTACTGCTATGGTTCGTCCACAACCTTCGTGGGCGGCTGTGGCTCAGTAGGTAGAACGGGTTGTCCACGAACCAGAGGATTAGCGGTTCGATCCCCGGAATGTGCCACATGCCGAAGTGTCCTTGAGTAAGACACTGAACCCCCAGTTGCTCCCAGTGCGTGGCACTGGTGTGTGAATGTGTGAGTGCTTGTGTGAGCGAATGGGTAGATGTGTCTATGACTGTAAAGCGCTTTGAGTACCAACAGGTAGAAAAGCGCTATATAAAAGCAAGGCCATTTACCATTTACAACCTCAGAATCGGAAAAATATTCAGCCATGTTGCAAAAAACTAGCAGTAGTAAATCACAGGTAAACAAGCCGACCGTCGCTGGTGCCGCTCAGAGATGACATCGTCCAGGTCAGAAGACATCATCCGGAGGTCTGTAGATTGACCTACAGACCCCAGATGATGAGAATGGGTAACTCCAGACTCAATGGGGAATAGCACCAGCGTATCATAGCAAAATATTGGTGAAATGAACGAGTTTTGAGGCAGATAATGCGTTATATAGAGGCTGCGTCTCGGTGCCCCATTCACTCCCACTATATGGATATACATTGATCTAATTATCTCCTGAACAAGTGCAAATGACACAAAAGTTATCTGAGTGAGTAAACGACCATATTTTATGCTAGAAATAAGGTCCAGGTTGTAAAAAAACAGTAGTTTTCCTTTAATGTTGTTGTAATGGGCCACTAGAAAACTAGTTTGGCATGATTTAAAAGGAGTCCTTGTGAAGGAATTTTTTTATTATAGGATTGGTGTTTCCATTCCAATACGACTCAAATGATCAACTCCTTTTCTTCCCTGTAGAGACTTTCACACAGAATTGACCACAAAATGCTGCAGGACTTCCTTCTGTGGTACTAATAGGCAACACATGCCCCCAAGGCTCTCTATGTCTTTCTTGATCTCTTCTGTTTCAGTGGGCCTCTGCAAAGGTAGTCTGACTAAGCCGTGGCTTTTGTGTGCACGTGGATGCTGAAGACAAGGAGCATAGATCTGGAGGACTGGCTTATTGGTCCTCTGCTTGGTGTTGTTGTAATGCTGAGATTAATTGGTGGCGTTCTATTGAGCGGTTCAAACCGAGGGCGAGTCGTTTGGGTTTCACATTCACATGCTGCTAAAAATTCATCACGATCCTCCTCCTACCTCCCCAACGCCACCGCCACCACCTCCACCTCTCTGCCTCTGAACAGCTTTGTGTTACGGCTTATGATATCTGACGTGGAGCATTACAAGTCTTTTGTGTCCTCAGTCATACACGTCCAAACCAAACAAGACAGGAGCGCAGGGTGGCGGCATCTGCTCTCTGAGAACACGTCCACATTCGCAGCCACTGCATGCACAACAGGGACACAAAAACGAACACCAGCCCACAGTGAAGTGGAGGAAAACTCGTAGTCACTGAAATACTGGTTTAGAGACTGAGGGTCATTTTTCAAAGTTTATCAACCCGTCGGACTTCGTTCACTGTTTTTGGTGACATTTATTAGACTAACACTGGGAGAAAGAAGTGTGGTACACACTGAAAACAAAAGAAACCTTTTTCTGCCCCAAAGCATAGATGAGGATTTTCAAAAACCAGTGTCATGTTTTTCTTGTAGCTGTCACGGCGACTGATTGATTTCAAATTCCGACGCATATTCTGCTGTAGACCTTGACGACACCAGCGGTGCTGCTCGGTCTGCAGCTGTTGAGCCCAGAAAAGCAATCAAAACATTTGACTCGCTTAACACCTGCTGTAATGGGACAGTGTTACATTCAGGTTCCACTTATTCATGGCTTTAAACCTGCATGACCTTGTCAGTGCTAGTTATTTTAACTGCTAGCCTGCTGCCAAGTAGACAGTCATGTACCAATCAATACGCTGCACCCAGTCTTTAATAGGGATGCCTTGATTGGCAATCAAACATTCAGATGTTACATGCAACAATACCATTGGATTTTCTGTCAGTAAAATCCAGTGACTGAATTAAATGGACCAGCCTTTAAAAGGGTTCGTGTGCCGACACAGTTTGAAGACTATTGCTAATGTTTGTGAAGATGTGTGTTTGACATGCAATTAAAGTCTCAGTGCGGTATCAGTATGGACGGACGACATAGAAAGGAATATGTATTGTGTATGCTAATAATTTTATAGAGAATGAGTGTGTGTATGGCTGATCAATAAGATTAAATCCCACACTGATCAAAGCTATGCCTGTTTAGACTGAAATCTTCTCTTAAATTAGTTTTTACATTCAAGTAGAAAATCAGGGAGGTCCATTATATTTTGAAAAACAAGCGGGATTTTCATGCATACATGCTAGTGTTGCAAACATAATAGATGCTGCATCAGTGTAATTGGAAACTGATCAATGGGAGACCTCAGTATGTCAGCATGTTGGGGAGATGCTTGCCCGAAACTATTGTCAGCAGCACTGGAGTTCCACAGGGAACTGTCCTTTCCCCTGCCCTATTCACCCTGTCCACCTCGGACTTCAAGTGCAGCACACATTCATGTCACATGCATAAGTTCTCAGGTGACACTGTAATTGTGGAGTGTTATCAGGGATGGACAAGAGCAGGAGTACAAGAATCTGGTGAACAACTTCGTCTCATGGTGCAAAGCGAACCACCTTCTGATCAATACAGCTGAAACCAAAGAGACGGAAGAGGTTTTCTGGAGGTCCAGGCCCCACCTGGAGCCCATAACCATCAACAGGGAGTGTGTAGAGGTGGTTCAGACCTATAAGTACCTGGGCCTACAGCTGGATCACAAACAGGACTGGTCCAGTACACTCAGTAGACAAAAAAGGTCAGAGCCGTCTCCATTTCTCAGGAGGCTAAGGTCGTTTAATATCTGCCAGAAGCTGCTGGACATGTTCTACCCGACTATCGTTGCCAGTGTCCTCTTCTACGCTGTGGTGTGTTGGGGAGGCAACACTAAGAAGAAGGGAAAATTGCAGCTAGACAAACTGATATAGAAGGTGTCTGCGGTAGGGGCAGAGCTGGAGTCCCTGCCATTGATGGCAGATGCAAGGACCTTGAATAAAATCCAGACCATTATGAACAATGTCCACCACCCTCAACACAACACCATAGTCAGGCATCTATCTATTCAAGTCTGCATTAATATTGCTACAGGCAGAGGTGGGACCAAGTCAGTGATAATAAGTCATAATATTTTCCACCAAATATGCTGTTAAATGGTCAGTGTTTTAGGTGTTTTAGCCTCAATCTACCACAACACAGTAATGATAATTAGCTGTACAATCCAGTCAAAGGGAACATTTAAATGTATTTACTTTTAATTTTAATGATTTAAGAACATTTTTCTTATCATTTACAATCTCAGACTTTTCCATTGAAATGAACATCTGTCAAGTCACTATCATTTCCTATCCATGAACAGATATGTGGATTTTACTGCAGAGCACTAAATCATCAACGGCCGATAGTTTAACTGGTAAGTAATTAGTTATAATTAAGTAATCACAGGAAATGCAACATATTTGTCTGTGAGCTTGGCACTTAACAGCCATATCAATGTGAATTATTCTGTGTGAATAAGCAGTCACTGTGAGTCGTTAGATGAAGAGCTGCATGTGACCGGCTACTCGTCTCCAGGTTCTCAGAGAGGCGACCACCTCCTTTCACTGTGCCCTGCTGATCACAGACTCATGCCGTTTGCAGCACAAACTCAGATCACGTTTTCTCACAGAAAGATGGAAAAAGACCAATTACTGTGTGACGTCTATGTGAAAAGGACATTAGCTTGTTTTGCTGTTTCTAGAATTACAGCTGCAGGTCTTGTACTTGTAAGGTGATTAGTCTTTTCACTTAAATAAAGGATCAGGATAATTTATCCACTACTGACACTTTTTTAAGTGCAACCGTTTGAGTTTTGTTTTGGCGATTTGTAATTAGTTTCAACTAATTAACTTTTATTAGTTGGGCTTGATGAAGTATATGGAGCATTTTTACCTCAATCAGAGTTAAAATCCTTTTGTCAAGTTGAGTCTAAAGTCATTAGTCTTAATTTGGCTTTGACTTGGAGTCTGCATCCCTGAGGGATTAAGCTTAACGTATTGCCATATTTGTGATGTCATATGTGTGTTTATCTTGTTTTTCTGGATCTTTGCATTCAATTAAAGGGGAATTACCGTTTTTGACAACCTGGACCATATTTCTGGCATAAAATACGATTGTTTACTCACCCATATAAGTTTTGTGAAATTTGTAGTCCATCGGGAGATATTTAGATCTGCGTTTATCCATACAGTGGGAGTGACTGGGGCACCAAAACGCAGCCTCTAAATAACGCATTATCTGCCGCTAAACTCGTTCATTTCTCCAATATTTTGTTATGATACGCTAGTGTTATTCCCCGTTGAGTCCGGAGTTACCTGTTATCATCATCCGGGGTCTGTAGATTGACCTACGGAACCCGGATGATGTCTTCTGACCTGGATGATGTCATCTCTGAGCGACGGTCAGCTTGTTTACTTCTAATTTGGTACTGCTATGGTTCGTCCACAACCTCAGAATCGTAAAAATATTCAGACATGTTGCAAAAAAATAGCAGTACCAAACTACAGGTAAACAAGCCGACCGTCGCAGGGGTGCGCGCAGCTCGCAGCTCGACCTGTGGTGCTAACATTATCATTGCTGCTACTATGTGCTATTTCTCAAAGAAAAACGTGTCATGTTAGCTGTTACCCAGAACTGACAGATATGCAGTATATCAAATCTGGTATTCTGTCTACCTAAAAAAAAAGGTGTTTAATGCGTTACAAATCCACCTTAAAACAATTCTTTGACAGTTGTTAGAACATTGTGGAGATTGTTTTGTACACACATTTGGCACACATTTGGTAAATGTCTAATTACTAATATAAAAAAAATAACAAATATATTTTATATAACATACTTTTTCCATAAAATGTCCCCAAACATTAAAGCAGGCTTTTGAAAGTGATTACATTCCAGTCTTTGCCTCTCCATACACAGTAGAATTCTAATTCTTGCTGCAATCCAGGAGAAGCTGACCCCTGACCTTTCCTCTGAACCGTGTTTTTTCATAAGAAACCTGGATTTAAAGGAAATGGTTAATAGGGGCATAGCTAAGGTTAATAATGTTAGTGCACTCTGCTTGAAGTAATATTCAAAGACTAAACTTGGTTAGGCTGAATGTGATTAGATTTGAAGGGGAGAGGAGCAGAGGAAGGTAGATAGAGCAGATTCACGGACCCAGCAGGGAAACGGCATTAATATCATAGCGACCTGGAAAATATCTCAACGCATTCTTCTTCTTTTGAAATTAGACAGGGAGAAAATCCACAAAAGGGATCTTACTGTCTTAATACTTATGTGAACAGTGTGTTTTTTCTTCATATAAAATTTTTATGAATAAATCAGCCATTTGAAAGAAATGCTTTCAGCTAATTTGTAGCCACTGCACACTAACATTTGAATGTGGTGCCAGTATGTCGCTTGTATAAGCATGTGTCAGATATGATCAGATCAGATATGTCACATCAGATATGAAAGTTTTTCTACCATAGACTGTATATAAATATGAACAATACGTCCCCACTTCCTTCCAGTGGCCAAACTAGCGATATGGGCGGCGCCATCTTGCAAGTTTGGAGCCAGAATCTGCACAGTACGGTCCGAGGGTAGAGCCAACTTGAAAAAATTGTATTTGACATGCACTTTGGTGTTTTAGTTTGGTCCAAGTCCCATCCACTAACATGGAGGAGGTGGAACTATACTGCAGCCAGCCACCAGGGGGAGCTCTACTTGCTTTGGCTTCATTTTGAGGAGCAGTTCTTCCATCTTTATTTACAGTCTATGATTTCCACCTGGTAGTAAGTAAACATATGTTAATGCTAGTCCTAAATTTGGTGTTTAAAGGTGTATGGATACAAAAGTTACAGTTTCTCTGCCTTAAATAACATGACGCATTAAATATGCGGGTAGGGATTAGTTACTAATACAATTTAAATCAACATCTTTTAACACATTTAAATTTGAAGAGGTTCTATGGAGGTGCAAAGGTCAAGACCACCAGACACCACACCTTGATTTGATGACCAGGAGGGTAATGGCTAAAGAATAAATCAGAAAAAATATATATATATTTATTTTTGGGGGGTTTTACCAGATGAAATTAAACTACCTAGCTAAATTTAAGAACTGGATACCTGCTCAAAGATGGCACCACATGGAGGTTTTCTGGCCTTCTGGTTTCTGGTCTGGTGCTAGTTGTGATGTTTGTGAACAAAAATATTGTTCTTTAAAACCAGCTCTTTAAAAACGAACGTTTGGTGTTGGTGTTGAGAGAAGCATCTGCCTATCTAGAATCTATATTATAGATACACTCATATATCACACCAAGAGAATATGTATTGGTGGGATGTTTAAGTTTGAATCATTCTGATCCAAATCCCACTTTTTTCGAGGATAAAATAAGTCACCCCCAGGCTGGCATCTTAAAAATGACAAAAAAATCCCATCTCTAGTGGGTACCATTGTTTACAAGAAGTAGAAGTGAAAGAGATTTTCTAGTCATGGGAAAAAACAACCAACACAACAAAAACAAAAAAGTGAAACTTGCATTGCATCTTCCATGTTAGGTGTCAGTAAATAAAAGTAAAAACTTGTTCTTTGAATGGAACTTTAACCAAAACAGGATGAACAAAGGTGAAACCAAAGTGTGAGAGTTTTAATTTCAGCCCACCTTTTTCAATTATTCATAGCTGCTTAGCACATTAACGTTCTCCTGGCAACCTCTGAAACCTCACACCGCGATGAGCCATTAAGGGAACATCAAATATTGAGATGAAGAAAAGTATGTGATAAATATTGCAGGCGGTGGAGGAATCTGTGAAAAGGCGTCAGGTCAGGGTTTGGGAGGTAAGGAGAGAGAGAGAGAGAGAGAGAGAGAGAGAGAGAGAGACGGATGGATTTCATTTAACAATTTAATATAAGAGCCCAAGTAACATTTAATAAATGCTTTATTACACACCATAAAGTTTAAAAGATGTTTTAAGCCCTCAGTAATGAGGATTTATCAACAAATATATCTTATCATAAAGATATTTGAACTGGCATTTCAGTAGAATCTTAATACAAAGTCTGAACAGGACCTAAAATGCATTAAGATCCCAATCTGGGTGATCTGATCACGTAAAAGACAGGTGTGAACAAACCAAGGGCGCATTGAGATCGCATTTGAGAGATCTGATCTCTGACCACATTTGGAGGAGGTCTGTCCGTATTCATTTGGTAGTGTGAATGCAATGAGTCCTCAAAGCCTATACTCAACACACGACCACTATTATAAATGATCACCTGTAAAGGAAAAAGCAGTGTAAGTGATATTTGTTCACTGGTAATGAGAGTCTTTTAAAATACTCTGCCCTCGTAGCTGTTAACTAACTAAAAAATAAATAAATCTAAACAAGAAGTTACAAATGAAAGTATTGAATATGAGTGCAAGAGTGTGATTCTGTGTTAATTATTGAAGCGGTCACGCTGATGTGTGTGGTTAAGTCACATATTTCCTCAGTTACTGATGCCTTTTGTTTACCTTACGGAGATTACTGTGTGTACTTCCAGGGTTGGAGTTATAATCTGAGTTTTGTGCAGATCTAACTAACGTCAGGGCGGAGATCAGTAAACAGTAACTTAACTCAGATCGGATATTAATGCAAGGTCTGAACAGGCCCTTAGTTGTGTTAGAGAAAAAAAGGAGTGATATCCATGTCCTTAAGCCACACTTGTGTTGGCTCATCAGGCTGCAAGTAGCTGAAGCACAGCGGGAGTGTTTCTTGACTAAAATCTCGTTCGGCGTGAAACAAGCCTCACCTGGAAAACAGACGAGGGCAGGAGGTAGAAGCAGAAAAAAAAAAAAAAAAAGACAAAATGCTGCAGTTTACAGCAGCCTTCAGTCTACTTAGGAAGCTAAAGAAACACTCGCCTTCAGGAGAGTGATGACTTCACAAGTTTACGTATTAAAAAAAATGAATTGATGGCTTCACAAATATACATACTGAAATGCATTTGAATGTCTCACCGACTATGAATAGAACACATCTGGAAAGAGTAATCTCAGTGTCTGTGCTGAGAAAAAAAAAAAAATGTTATTAAAAAATGGAAATGAACTGAAGGCAGTACATGCTAGAAATATTAAGGCGTTTCTTTTTTTCCTACATCAAATTCAAATTCATAATAGCAGCTGAATCTCTTCAGCCCCAGCATGACTGTCACAAGCCTTTTGACAAGATCTGACAGAGGTCACGGCTCCAGCGCATTACAAATTATGAGCAGAAAATAGAGTTGTAGCCCGAGAAGATGCTTCAAGCTGCCACTTGTGTGCTGATAAAATGTGTAGTGTATCTACGTTATTTAACCAACAACTACAAATAAAGAGGAATGATCATATCTGAGATAGGAGCCCTGACACTTTCCGTTGAAAGTCTGTCTTCCCCCAGAGGTGGCAGACATATTCACATTCTGTACTTAAGTAAAAGTACTTGTGTAAAATACTCTGGTAAAAGTAAAAGTACTGATTCAACTCCTTTACTCAAGTAAAAGTAAGAAAGTACAGACTGTGAATTAAAAAAAAAAAGGTCTGAACAGGACCTAAATCTTTCCAGGTTAACCCTCAAAAAATGTGATAGCAGGTAAAATGTCCTCACAATGTAAGTGTTGCGCTAGAGTTTGGTCCCCACAACGTAACGAAAACATGAACACACACACACCACTTCTCACAGCAGTGAGTCATACAGACCCATAAGAAAAAAAAAAATAGAGTGATATCATGTGGGCCTCTCTGCTGGATAAGCGCTGACACTTCATTTCAGATGGCTGTTTTAGATGAACGCTGCACACACATCTGTTGTAATCCGTTGTCCTGCCGCAACAGCAGCACAGTGACTCTTCTAGCAACGAATACTGGGACCCCTCAAACCAAAAGATGATGAAACTGCCTAAAAATTAACATTAAATCTTAAAACAAGTGTGAGGACGACAGCTCAGGTAAATCTTTATTTTTTTTTTATCGTTATGCTAACATTTCAGATACTGGCTGAACATGATGCCAGGGAGGTGCAGCACAAGTAGATTTTCAAGGGCGGAGGTAATGAGCCTCCAGAAAGCTCAAGGCCAAGTTTCAGCTGCTACGGCTATGCTGCTAAGTATCATAGTTACACCTTATCCGCTTCCATCTGCATTTTTATTCTGTGCCAACTAGGTTCCATGGGGGTCGCAGAGAAAAATTAGCTCATACTGAATTTTAGTAAAACGTGGTGAAACACAAGCGCTTAATAATTCATGTACAATTTTAAGATACTTGCACTTACTTGAATATTTCCATTTTAGGCTGGGAGATATATCAAATTTATCCCATTAGAGTTGAGAGCAGCGCTTCCTCGGCTGCACTTGAAGTGAGTAATAGTTCACAGAAGACCGGTAACATAAGCTGGCACTGTTTCCTTGGAGATGCCTGCAGGTGTGTGCTTTTCCAGGCAAACACTAGCATGGATAATAAGAGCAGCAGCTGGCGATGGTGGAATAAGACACAGATATGTAAATGCTTTATATGTCTGTGAAGTTTGCATCATGCATCCGGGTCAGAGCATATCCGAAAGACAAAGCTGAAATGAAAGGGAACTAGACTTTGAGGATGTCTCGGCATTCATCAAAGTAGCATCTATTGCTCTACAGAATTGGTGTTGGAGTTTTATCTGGACTATCCGTTTGTGGTGCACACATGAAACTCACATGAGTAGGGTCTGTATAACCAGATGCACATCGGCAAATGGAAAAATGTGTTTTGTTCCTGCTGCCTTTCACCAGTGAATGCTACTCTAGCAACCCATTAATGGCCAGAGACTAGAGGCTGACTCCATTCATAACTTAAGTCTGGCATCTCTGGCTATTAATGTGAATTTCAACTGGGAGCACCACCAACTTGATGTAAATGGCTTGGGTTTTTCAAAGTCCAATGAGCTGTGAAAACATAAAATATCAGATCAGCACATGAAACTAAAGCAGCGGTGGAATTGGAGCAGCATGTCTTCAGATTTAGATGCTCATGTAGTAGGGTGATGTTTTTGAATAGGAAATACATCGCTGTAAAATCAAAATGCTTTTTGCTAAATATATCTGAAGTCAATATTTATTCCTATGCATAAACTTGCTAGTTTGAGGGAGTTTGTCAAGGTTCATAGCGGTGTCAGCCGTGTAGTTTGCCATGCGTATACTCTACATAACTCAAGCGTAATTTATAGTCCTGCACCACTTTGATGGCGTATGCGCGGTGTAGCTCCATAACCTGATGTGCACCTCCTCAGAAATGTAACAGTGCTGCAGCGATGCAGACAATAATGGCTGTGATTGGTCTAAAATGCATTTCCTTGTTCACTTGACTCGCATTCAAAGTCCTACTTTGTTCAGCCCACTCAGACACCTTCTCTATTTTCTGTTGATCCACATTTATTATCTTCACCTCCAACAGGAGCTCAGTTCCAGTTGTGAAGTAAACTCACACACAGCTGACCAGTGGCAGCCTAGTGTTTTAGTGGTGTAATTATAGAACAATACATATACACCAGTGCACAGGTATAAAGGCTTTTGAAGGCTTAACCAAGTCCCGGTGTAGGTTGCGCATAGACTGGTCACAGGAGTATAAACCAACCATAGTCCCTTCCACATGCGTCTACTGACATGACCCCCGGGTCTCCAAAGCAAAACAGATTCTTACAAGGTCACAAAACCTGTAAAGGAGGCCAAACATTGCTACAAGAATGTGGTGAAGCATGCCACAAGAGACCAGCCTACCATTGTAGGCAGCGGTGCATTCATTCAGAGCTAACCCTAACGTACAGTTTCTGATAAGAGAAGACCCTGACAGTAACTGTAGGGACGATATCCTCAATCAGCTTGGCCATGAGGAACGTCACCACTTCCATAAATCTGATGTTGTCGCCCAAGAGCTCATAAAACATGTCCCAGTGTGCATCATTCAGTGCTGTCTGTAATGCGGCCTCTGATTGGGCTGTCCGGTGTCTGGCCTCTTATGCTGGACTCCTTGTAGTGATCTTTGGTTCCAGGATTAGGAGGATGTAATCAGATTTTTTCAAAGGCCTGTAGTGAGACAGCTTCTCATTCATTCATAATAGATGACTAGAATAGGAAGGGATGACAGATAAGAGGCTGGATCAGAGGGAGGAAGGCATGAAAGAAGGAACCTGGCTCAGTTAGATCTAAAAGCAAGTGAACTTGCTTCAGTTTCTTGAATAGACCCATAAGACAGTTTCACCTCTAATCCAACTGTCCTCTTCAGAACTTCTGATTACATTTCTTACACCAGACTCTGACATAAATAGGTGGTCCAGATGTTAAATTCATCCGTCTTTATTTTTTAAATCTGTCAGTCTGAATATTCCTCTTGCTATTGCTAATAATCAGGGGATTTGCTGCAGCTGACCACTGTGTGTGTGTTTCCGTAAAGTTAAAGGACACAGAGGGTTGGGTTGCAGCGGTGGGGATTATGAAAGCTTATTACTGTTTATTATGAGGTGAAAATGAAAATTGGAATTGATTTAAGCAAACTCACATGGACACATTGCCAGAAGCCTGTGACGCAGAATAATATTGTGCTACTACAGCACAACTGCAAAAGTCACCTTTGTTAGTTGGTTTAATAAGATGCCAACAATGAGTTTGATTTATCTTTTACACGCACACATGCACACACATATACACACACACACTGCAAAAACACAGAACAAAACCCTGCAAAGTCACCTTTCACAGATGATTATGTGATATGTTTGGTAAGATGTACTTTCATAAAGACCAGAACAACCTTCAGTGCTTATCATTAAGGCTTAAATCTCAAGGTTTCCGTCTTATGAATGTAATGACAGAGTCGAAGTCGACGCCATGACTAAATTAGCTGTAGCCTACATTATTGGGCCAACCATATTTCTCTCAACCAGCCTTTCCCATGGGTAACAGCTCACACACATACACCCTGCGGTGCAACCCATTCAGGGGTCGTGCCCTGTCGTTAAGCCTTCTCTGCCCTTTCCCTCCAGCAGATGACTGATTAGCTAATTAGTTATAAGATGGATGTCTTTATTTTCATGTTTAACCCAGACCCCATGTAAAGTTTTTATGCATTCTGTGCCCATTATACAATGGTGTGAAAAGTTATTTTAAAGACATGGAAAATAATCCCAGAAGTTGAGTAAAGTTTACTGGAACAAAATCATTGCACCTATATTTAACTTGTGCTATCCAACGAAGTGTATCCATTTATTTATTTTTTTTCATCTGCTTTATTCAGAATTAGGGCTACGTAACACACATTGCATTGTTCAAATCCAATCAACAAGAACACTACAGTCTTCTGTCTGGTGACTTGCAAGTCATGTGTGGCTCTATCCCCACTCTTTTAGACAGGGACCTGATCTTGATATTCAAACAAAACTGGTTATGTATGATGTCTGGTGAGTGGCATTGTTTGCTTATAAGGACTTTGGCACGCTGAAGCCACTGCTGATTTACCTTGTACAGGCATCGTTGACATTATCCTGTCACTGATTTGGGACGTGTTGCCTTTCTAGAGTTGTGATGTTTGCAGACGAACCGAATAGTTCTGAGTAGTTCCCAGGAAGGGGGAGGACACACTTCTTTTGAAATGAGCAGCAGGTGACTCAAAAAGACATAATGAGTCAAAGAAAACGCAGCAGAATCTGGATGACAAAAAGTGTTGGCGGTAAAGTGGTGAGCAAAGCTGCCTTCTAAGCAGATGACTCTGGTTTGATTCTTGGTCAGCGTAAAGGTCTTTCACTGGATAAATAAAGTATTCCCAGCTAAGTATTCCCAGATAAAATGACTTACCCCATGCTGGCATCTTAAAAATACCAAAATGAGCCCTAACCCTTTTGAACGTCTCTTTGAAAGGAACTCTACAATTTCTTGGACGCATAAATATGACTCTTGTCAAAGTTGTTCAGGTCCTAGAAATTCCCAAGCAAACTCTTATGAAAACTGTAGTGGTTTATATCATCTGGTCTGCTGAGTGAGCAAGTCATTTCCTGCACTTTGACCAAGACTGTCAAGACTGGTCAATTTAAGAGCTAAAATGGTGTCACCTACAGGTATATTCTTCAATGCTACTGCTAAAACGCATCTTGTAACAGGGAGCACAATGGAATCCGATAGGAGACACAAACTTGGCTGGCAGGAACAGTTCTACATACAGCAAGGAAGAGTGCAGAAAGGCAAAAGTTGTATGTCCAAGAATAACGCCAAAATGAGAACTTGTTCCCGGGAAATCAGAACCATCCTCCTCCAGGAGGCTAAGAACCAATACATATCCTCCCCTATTGTGACCAGGATGATGACACAACATCAACACAACCAGATGAAAAAAAATAAGTAAATAATTAAAATCATGATATCTGTGACTTAAAAGCATAGACTGTATATAAATATGGACAATGCGTCCCCACTTCCTTGCAACTGCAGTATGCACCTGCATTGTATTAACTATATAAAATGACAGAAACCATCCCTGAAAAAAATTGTTTGATGTGTACTTTAGTGTTTTAGTTTGGCCCAAGTCCCATCCACTAACATGGAGGGGGTGGAGCTTATGACCCATACTGCAGCCAGACACCAGGGGGAGCTCTACTTGTTTTGCCTTCATTTTTGAGGAACTGTTCAGTCATCCATCTTTATACAGTTTATTGAGTTAAACAGCTGCAGCATGTATGTGGTATTTTGCTGGCCCTGTATTTCAGGAGTGTAGACACCCTGTTGGACAAAGACTTGTGTGTCCTACATTTGTGTTTATGATGATGTGCATGACTGACTATTGAGTGGTGACATTAAGGTTGAAAACAGAAAAACAAGGTAAGGAAGACCTAGTACAGAAAGTCAGCAATTGCCGGCCGTCTTAGCTGATGTCTAACTATGAATGATGAAAGATGTCTGAAATCTACCCTCTAGCCTGGATAGTGTCCTCAATCATTGATCACCCTCTCTTACTCTCAATTTTGTCTGAAGATAAAAATCCAGCTTGTCCGCAGTTCAGAGACGCTGCAGATGATTGATTGGAGAAAACACTCATTGTAATGGTCTGGGGGGTTTTCAGCAGCATACGCTCCATCAAATTTGGCAAACGTGTACAGCACTGAAGCAAAGTCACCAATGCTTTCAATTTTAATCTCTCCTCCCTTGTTCGCATTTCATTCTCTCAGCGACTCACAGTCTTCCTGTGTCTCTCTCGCCACCTCACAGTTATGATTGAGTGGTTATCTTTTTGTAACAACAACGTTGGTACAATATTGATGTCAGGCCTACTTTGAGTTACTACTTTATTATACCATCACGTCTTTCTTTGTCTGAAAGAAATCTCTTCCCATTTGTTTGACAGAAGAGCCTTTTGACAGCAATGTGGAAGGCTATGTTTTTTTAAAGACTAACCGTAAATTAATGTTTTTTTTTCCGATCTGATTCATAGAGTCTAGTAAAAATACAGAACTTGTTGCACAACCCAGACGGCAGCACACCATCACTGCTGTATTCTTTGCTGTAGACTAAGGGTTAGAAAAGCAGCTTTTCCGCAGTCAGGTCACAGACACACATTGCCTTAAGTCACTGTAAATTCTAACATGGTATTTAATCAAATAAATTTAGTGGCCCTAACTTATTTTTTTAGGAAATGTAAATAAGAAGTTGACAAAAACTAAGTTTGCAGAGGTTTTGGGAATGAACAGTAAGATCACCCTTTTAGAAAAAGTACATTTTTGGATAAAGAACTCTTTTTCAGCATTTGCTTGAATCTGTTTCACTAATAGTGATTGTATATGGTCTTTATGTAGCATGACGTGGCTTAAATACACATAATTTAGTTTATGAAACTTAATTGAAACGGGTTCTGTTTTCCTTTTATGTTGGCCTATTGAAACTTTTGTTTGCAATACGTATAGCGTATGCACCAAATACAAATAAACCACCATCTCAAATAGTTTTATATATATATATATATATATATATATATTAAAAAAAAAAAAAAAACACACACACATTACCAAGGTTTTAAACACACTCTGTAAAACCATTTTTTGACAAAGATTGTTTGAGAACAAAATAAAAAAGATCACAGAAAACTGTTCAGACAAGGTGCTGGAGTCAAGGATCAGAGACTATCAAAACATTTCCTTACTGAGTCTTACATTAAATAATAATAATAATAATAAGAAGAAGAAAATCAACCCATTCTGTGGGCACATTGATTTCACAGCCATCTGAGAAGTTCCAGACACGTTAGCCCTCGAATGCCACCAAGCCTGATGCAGTTTTGTGGCCCTGGGGAAAGGAACAGTTCTTCCTGTAAATTCAGTCCATAAAAATGGTGACTGAAAGGTTGTGCCAAATAAATAAATGCAATATAATAAAACAAGCGCTGACAAATGAACTAATTTAAAAACAACAAGCAAAAGGCCTAACTGCCATTAACTAAGAAAATACATAATCAAAAATACATGAGCGGCACCAACCGATAATCCTAGTGTATATAAACCTACAAGTGACCTACTTATGGAAGGTGTAGAGGGTAGCCGACCCCCAAACTCACCTATAGTCTGCAACATCCTACCACATATCTACTAACACACAGACAAAAGTCCACACATCTTCAAGGTCTACACAGACAGGAAAACAGACTGAGACAGAGTCCTCTGGCTGGGCTCCTTTTAATGAGGGCCCTGGGCAATGGTTACCCAGTCTGGGGTTTAATCAACCAGTTAGCAGGCACTACCAGACTTCACAGATGGAAAACAAATAGGGGAGGAGGAGAGAAGAAGAGGAACACAATTACATCGATCAGGCACAACATTATGACCACCTTCCTAGTATTGTGTAGGTCTCCCTTGTGCCACAACATTAAAACCAGTGACAAGAGAAGTGAATAACGTTGACCATCTTGTGACAGTTCATTGTTCTGCTGGGAAACTACTGGACCTGGCATTCATGCAGATGTTACTTAAACATGTTGCACCCACCTTGACCAGACCAGGCACTCCCAGTCCATAGCAATGACACTCCTTGATGGCAGCAGCCATCCCCAGCAGGACACAGGCACACACATAAAAATGGTTTAGGAACAGCACAGGACACCCTCAGAAGGCCCATGTCCATTCTCTGATGAGTCATACAGGAAGGGAGACCTACATAATATCAGTAAAATGGTCATAATGTTATGCCTGATCGGTGTATGCATACCACTGAAAAGAAGACATGACCAAAACTAATATCGGCAACAATGAAATATATGCAAATACACTCATATTCCTCCAATGTCTAGATATCTGACTAAATAAATTATCTATGACTTATAGATAGATGGACAGAAAACCCTAATGATGTCTCCAGGAAAGACATTCCATTCCCATTCCGGTATAACGAGGATCCAATCTCTGCATGTTAAGGCCGTATCAAGGCCACTGCTCCTGCACGCCCTCCATTGAGTGTGCATCTCGCCTCAGTAATAAGCAAAGCTCCACGTTGCTGCATCAGGTCACTGCACCAAGGTGACACGTGTGGCTGTAGATACGAGCGCTGCCTGACAATCAGGCAGGTTCATGCAGTTACTGCATAAATACAGATCGTGATACATATATATATATATATATTTTATTTTTTTTTTATTCACAAATGGAGAATTAAACGAGATTACTTATCATTGCCTCATGTGCTGCTAAAGTGGAAACATATCTGATTATCAAAAACATTACTAAAAAGAAACATACAGGACATATCAATAAATACTGGCAATAGTGAGTCAGGCTCACTTTCTCAAACATACAGTATATCATATCAAATAAGAAGCCTCAAAGCTCCTCTATATAAAAAAAAGTAAAAAAATAAAGGTTCTCCTTTATCGCATTTCAGCACATTTGTCCATAAACATTACAGAGAGCACATCCGTCTTGCCTTTAATTGGCTTGTTTCAGAAGGACAGATAATGAATGGGGGTGAGGAACTGTTTTGAAATTCAGCACAGCAGACCTCTCCAAATCCACAAAACATCCATTCAGAACCTTGGAAATTAATTCTGATCTGCAATTTAAAATATCTCACACGTACAACTTTACTGCAAAAATGTTACCAGCAGCTGAAGTTTAGTTTGCTGCTTCCACCTGTTTGCAGGAGTCTTTCCTATGAGTTTATTAAAAATCTGCAGCATCACTCAACAGCAGGATCTGCACGAGTGTCTCCAAAGTGAGAGGGTTGCATGCAGTAACCTGATACATTAGCATACTTCTTACCTGATGGCAAATGACACAGAGTATATCTCTTTAACTGTTTTGTATACAAAGATGGCAGCTACTTTAGTCCCGTGTCATACAGCACATTCCTTTGTAATGGCACACTCCCTTGTGAAGTTAAAAGTGATCATCAGGCGTTAGCCCCACAACTTCAGGACATTACAGTAGATGTTTGTCTGACAATGCTGTAACTAGATATAAAGAATTAATTCCTTCTTTATTTACCTCAGTGCCATGTACCAATGTTGTGGACGACAGCAACCACAATTTAACCCCTGCACTAATAGATTATTTTGTCGATGGCACTGCAGCATCGCTTAGTTCAACTTTTAACTTAGTTGCTCCTCTGAAAAAGAAGGTCATAAATAGGAGGAGGCTAGCTCCATGGTATAATTCACAGTTGCGCTGTTTAAAACAGGCAGTCCGAAAGCTAGAAAGAATTTGGCATTCCACTAATTCTGAAGAAGCTCGCATAGCCTGGAAAGATAGTTTAACAACTTATAAAAAAGCTCTCAGTAGTATTAGAACAGCATATTATTCATCATTAATAGAAGAAAACAAGAACAACCCCAGATTTCTTTTCAGCACTGTAGCCAGGCTGACAAAGAGCCACAGCTCTGTTGAGCCATCTATTCCTTTAGCCCTCAGTAGTAATGACTTCATGAGCTTCTTTACTAATAAAATTGTCGGCATTAGAGAAAATATTCAAGGCATCCTTCCAACAGCTGTTAAAGATGCAAGTACAGCGACATTAGAAACTTTTGTACGACCTTATCAATATCTGGAATCCTTCTCCCCAGTAGATCTTCTTGAGCTCTCTTCAACAATTACAGCATCTAAACCATCAACCTGTCTTCTAGATCCAATCCCAACTAAATTGCTCAAAGAAGTTTTTCCATTAATTAACATCTCCATATTGAACCAGATAAATTTATCTTTATTAACAGGATATGTGCCTCAGTCTTTTAAGATTGCTGTAATTAAGCCCTTACTTAAGAAAGCCACTTTAGATCCAGATGTTTTAGCCAACTATAGACCAATCTCCAACCTTCCCTTTATTTCCAAAATTCTAGAAAAAGTTGTTGCTAATCAGTTGTGTGACCACTTAAACAAGAATGGTCTGTTTGAAGAGTTTCAGTCAGGTTTTAGAGTTCATCATAGTACAGAAACAGCTCTGGTTAAAGTTACCAATGATCTCCTCATGGCTTCAGACAGTGGACTTGTCTCTATACTTGTTCTGCTAGATCTTAGTGCTGCATTTGACACTATTGATCATAATATTTTACTACAGAGACTTGAAAGTGAGGTCAAGATTAAAGGAACTGCATTAGACTGGTTTGAATCCTATCTATCTGACAGATTCCAGTTTGTTCATGTCAATAATGATTCCTCTACTTATACAAAAGTAAGTTATGGAGTTCCTCAGGGTTCTGTGCTAGGACCAATACTCTTCACGTTATACATGTTGCCATTAGGCAAGATTATTAGAAAACATGGCATAAACTTTCATTGCTATGCAGACGACACCCAGCTATATTTATCTATGAAACCAGATGAAACTAATCAGTTGGTTAAACTCCAAGCATGCCTTAAAGACATAAAGGCTTGGATGACCTGTAATTTCCTACTCTTAAACTCAGACAAAACAGAAGTTATTGTATTCGGTCCTAAGCATCTCAGAGATTCATTATCTAATCACATGGTGTCTTTGGATGGCATTACCTTGGCCTCCAGTACTACTGTGAAAAACCTTGGTGTTATATTTGATGAGGATATGTCCTTTAAATGTCACATAAAGCAAGTGACCAGGACTGCCTTCTTTCACCTGCGTAATATCGTCAAAATTAGGAACATCCTGTCTCAGAGTGATGCTGAAAAACTAGTTCATGCATTTGTGTCGTCCAGACTGGATTATTGTAATTCATTACTGTCTGGCTGTCCAAATAGCTCTTTAAAAAGCCTCCAGTTGATTCAAAATGCCGCAGCAAGAGCATTGACAGGAATTAGCAAGAGAGATCATATTACTCCAGTTTTAGCTTCTCTTCACTGGCTCCCTTTAAAGTCTAGAATAGAATTTAAAATCCTCCTCCTTACATACAAGGCCCTTAAAGGCCTAGCTCCATCGTATCTTAAAGACCTTATTGTACCATATCATCCCAACAGATCACTTCGGTCTGAAAGTGCAGGCCTACTTGTGGTTCCTAGAATTTCAAAAAGTAGAATGGGAGGTAGAGCTTTCAGCTATCAGGCTCCTCTCCTATGGAACCAGCTCCCAGTTTGGGTTCAGGAGGCAGACACTCTCTCTATTTTTAAGGTCAGGCTTAAGACTTTCCTTTTTGATCAGGCTTATAGTTAGGGCTGGACTAAACCATCCCTTAGTTATGCTGCTATAGGCCTAGGCTGCTGGGGGACGATGCACCAAACACATGTCCTCCTTCTTTCTTCTCTCTCCTCTCTCGCATCCTCCACTTTCTTTTCTCTGGCACAGAGCTCTTGCCCTCTAATTTCCTATATACTACTAGTCATACAATTCTGTGCTATTACTATGTAGAATGTTTACTGCTGTGTGTGTCCCACCCCCCTTCCCCCCCTTCCCCCCTCTTCTTGTGAGTATCTCTGGCCTGGAGTGGTGTGTTTCCTGTGGAGCTCCATACTACATCTGTTGTCGTGGTCTCATCAGCCTGCCCAGTCTTCATGGAATCCTGCAGTTATCCACTCCTACCTGAATGAACAATTCTCCAACCTGCCTATGATTCCTCTTACATTTTCAAACTGTCATGTAACATCATCAGTTTGTATCATAAGATTCCACATGTACACTTTAGTCAGATATGTGTATCTATGACAGATGTATGTTTATCTTGCTGTTCTCTTCTCTTCTCTCTTTGCTGTTCTCTTCTCTCTTTCTTCTGTCTGTACCCGGCTGGCCTTAGGCAGATGGGTCCCTCCATATGAGCTGGGTTCTGCTTGAGGTTTCTTCCTGTTAAAAGGGAGTTTTTCCTTGCCACCGTTGCCTTCAGGCTTGCTCTGGGGGTTTCAGGCCGGGTTTTTGTAAAGCGTCTTGAGACGATTTGTATTGTTATTGACGCTATATAAATAAAATTGAATTGAATTGAACTTCCACTACTACTGCTGTCCTCCCCCTTGACAAAATGCTACTGTGAGTAAAAGTTTCCAGTGTAACCTGTTTGCGAGGAGGAAGTCACTGCCTAATGGTTGACTTAATCGATGCATGTACAGGGAGCAATATGGATGCAGAGATGTGAAAAACAATTTTTTTCACCAAGGAGTCAAACTTTTTCTCTTCCTGTTAGCGAAGCCAGTCTTTCGTTCAACACTTAGGACATTGTCCTTTTATTTTATGTGCATGCCTGTAATGCGTTAAATGTAACATGTGCCAGTTATTCTACCAGACTATCATTGTGGTGTGCTGGGGAGGCAGCACTACAAAGAAGGGCACTCCACGACAAGCTGATACAAAGGGCTGTCTCTGTGGTAGACGAAGAGCTGGAGTCAGTGACAGAGGCAGGACCTTGAACAAACTCCGGTCTATTATGAACAATGTCCACCACCCGCAACACGACACCATAGTCAGAGAGAGAAGCTCTTTCAATGTCAGGCTGCTGTCTCTGTCCTGCTCATTTGTCCCTCAGGCCATATGCCTCTACAAAATCTCCCTGTGAAGAAACAGCTGGACCGTGGTTGCCCTAATACTACTTGCTGCAGCTATATATATTTTTATACAGCATTATATATTTATATTCTTATTAGGGGTGGGACTTTAACGCGTTAATTAGGATTAATTAATCACAAAAAATTGACGAGTTACAAAAAATGAACGCATTAAATCGCAGTTTGCATTCCTAACAACGCGGAACTTTTGTCAGTGCACGATTTCCTGGTACACCGATTACACTGATGCACACGTCACAGCTCGGATGAAAGCACGTTGCTAGGACTGAGGGTAGGCTTTTTGTTCTTTTTTCTTTTTTTTCCAGGGATATTTTCTTTCTTTTTCTACTGTTATGAATTGAAAGGCAATTAAATGCATTTTTCCAGACTTTAAAAGAGCTTGAGTTTACAATATTCATGTCTGTGTCTATTATTTGATTCTGTCATCCACAAAAATCCATTTAAATTAAAAAATGTTGCTTTTTGGGGCAAATATTGTTATGCGATTAAAATGTGATTAATCGAGATTAATTAATCACAAAGCCTCTAATTAATTAGATTCATTTTTTTTAATCAGTCCCACCCCTAATTCTTATATATGTTACAACTACATATCTTATATATATCACTACATACTGTACATGATATCTATGTATCTATAATATGCAGGAGTTACGTAAAGTTTACTGCACTGAACTACTTTGTTGTGCTAACAACTATTGCCACTCTTTTGTCATTTAAAAACAAAGAGTCTTGTGTAGAACTGTACACTGTATTGTTTAATTAGTTAGTCGTCATCACAGGGATAAAGAATCCTTGAATACATATTCCCTTGAATACATATTTTCAGCGTCCATTCAAATGTGTTAAAGCTGTGCTGTGTTTGTCAGACTAATTCAAATGATGGCACGAACGACGGAGTATTAGGGCCACACATGAAGAAAAAAATATTTTTGCCATGACGAGATTAAACTCGACATGTCGACTTTAAAGTCGCCATGTCGACATTAAACTCGACATTTCGAGAATAAAGTTGAAATGTCATGTCGACTTTAATCTTGACGTGTCGACTTTAATCTCGACGTGTCGACATTAAACTCAACATTTCGAGAATAAAGTTGAAATATCATGTCGACTTTAAAGTCGACATGTCGATATTAAAGTCGACATGATATTTCAACTTTATTATCGAAATGTCGAGCAACTTGATCAATTGTCTTATTGTATTTTGCGATACAACATAACCTCTCTGTATTGCACGCAGATGTAACCATCGATATCCTTGCATCTGCCCATTTCCAGCAGTTTCAGTATGCAAGAATGCGGCCACTTCTTCCAAATTTGTATGATTTCTCCTTCTGAACAGACGAAGTTTTCGGCACAACCTTTTCAGCGTCCTTACACTAATCACCACACTGTGGTTCTGCGCTAAAAGAGCGAGGATTTCCTTATTGCTAAACCCGATTCTGAAGTACAATTTGACCAAATCATCTACACAAGGCATTGTGTTGAATCGTCGGGCAATTGTCTGATTCTGGATACAGTGTGGGTATCCTGTGGAGCGGTTGCTCTCTCTCCAAACTATTTTGAACAAATTTCAACTTTATTCTCGAAATGTCAAGTTTAATGTCGACATGGCGACTTTAAAGTCGCCATGTCGAGTTTAATCTCGTCATGGCAAAAATATTTATTTTCTTCATGTGTGGCCCTAATACTCCGTCGTAGGACTTTTCCTTCAGCAAAATCATTTCTAATTAATATCAGTTGACCTGTGAGACAAGGATATTCTGAAGGTCTACATTCAGTATTATAAAATACTCAAGTTCAAACTCAGCACTCTACAACAAACAGCAAGTTATGTTAGCACAGTAGCTTCAGTCATACAAACAAACCGTAGTGCTACGTATTGACAGTCCCACAAACCACAGTAATTACGTATTGAACCAGTGGACTTGTAGATATTAATATGGAGTATTTGTACACAGTGCTGTACACTGTGTGCACCTCACCTCAGGCACAGCTCTCACAAACTGGCTACCTAAGAAGACTCGAGTTTATTACCAGAGAGGGCGCCACTGAGCCAATCTGCACCATAAATGTACAGCCACATGCAAGTGGTATTGTATACACTGTAAACACATGGTCTCTGGGGGGGAATAGTTTTGTGTATTTGGACACACTGTACACATGCACCCTAGAAAACATGACTGAATCCTACCAACAGACAAAACAGTTTTTCCATTGTCTTTTAAAAAAGTCTAAAAGATGTGCGGGGGAACAAAACGCTATGTGCAACCACTCAGCAATAACTGGATCAAGCAAATGGAATTCATTCCAAATCTGGTGAAATTTATACATAGGACAAGATGACTGTTCACTTTACTTTTCTTGCACATGAACAGTGGACACACTTACTGTGTGGGTAGAAAGTTTTGGCTAACCATGAACCCAGTGATCTTGTCACAGTTCAGAAAGTTTGTAATTACAGTACCTTGACTACAAACGCTAGCAGGGTTTGTTCCAAGAATGCGAACTGCAACACCTTTCACTCCTTATTTGGAAGATCCTGGTTCTATCTAGTCGGAAAATACGGCGCAAATCTTAAACCACAACCCCAGAACCTGTGTCACAGAAGTGATTCGCTTATTACCACATGGCTAACAACATCTCATTTCTCAGTTCTGCAGTCCTCCCCATTCTCAGTCGCGTTTCATGGATTAAAATCCCTAAAATCAAAATTAATGTTATAAATTTCATAAAACAAGGCCCTGGGTTTCAGACTGGCTCCAGTGCATCCATCTCCAAATACAGGCTATGGAACAAAGTCATGCTGGTGTTCTCATAAAACAGGAAGTTAATTATTGGAGTTTGGCCTGCATATCAGCACAGTCAGCAGTTGGAGCAGCATCAGCGGCAGTGACCCACGGGTCAGTGGGGATGATGAATCGACTTTAAATCCCACGGTGCCTGATTACCGCAGTTTGTGTCAAACCTTGTAGCGCTTTGGAGTCGTAATTCCATCCTGAATAAACACCCATGAATATGCTTTGAAATCAGGGGCGGATGGTGTATAGGGGCGATTTGGGCGACGCCCTACCAGCTGGGAGAAAGAGGATTTTTTTTTTTTACAAATTCTATCACAGCAAAAGTAGTTTTCAGTGGTCTAGACATATTATCTGTCATTGTCCAATCAGAATCGTCAGGTACAAGTCGCGTTTCAAATGGTCCCGCCTCTCTGGGCGAATTCATCAACGTGGAAAATCGCCCCAGCTTCTCCCATTGACTCTCATGTTAAAACTTTTTTTTTCGGAAAATGAGCCTTCAATGCATTTTCAATGAGGATTTGGGGCTCGTCCTAACGCGCTTGCGTCATACGTAACTGAGCAAAGAGATGGCTGCTTGATTGGACAATTCATCAATCAATCACGTCCATCAGGAAGCATTCGCGCAATTTTCGTCGGTCGGCTGCATTGACTGTATATACTATGTGGAGAAGAAAAGGGTGAAGGAGTTGGGACCCGACTGTCCGGACTTAAACATTTCGCAGCAGGCTAGCCTACTGATTGTGGGAGGACATACACAAGGAGCTTCACCTCAAACGTGTATGCTAAACGGCTTTTTTTGTTTCCCCTGCGTGCTGTTTCAAAGTCCCGGGACAGAGATGTTATGGACTACAACGGGGATGAAGGACTTAAAACTAGGGCCGGGACTTTAACATGTTAATTAAGATTAATTACACAAAAATAACGGGTTAATCATTTTTTACGCATTTTAATCACACTTATTTTTGCACCGCGGAACGTTTCTCACTGGATGAGTTCGGCGGACCGATTATACTGTAGCACCAACTAGCGTTCATTACTTCAGACTATAAACAACAGTGAACATGAACGAAGAAGCTGATGAAACCGCTTTGGTTGGCCCCTTGGCTGGGAAATTTCAGTCATTATTCAATGGTATACTAAAAATCCATATGAAAAAATAACTTCTCACTGTTCTCAGGTCAAATATTTATATGTGATTAAAATGTTTGATGTATTCGCACTTTTAAACTTGCTGGATTTTACAAGGCAAATAAATTAAGTTAAAACTTAGTTCCATGGCCCCATTTGTCTTTGTAAGGAGATGTTCTATTTTGTCTTTATTATTTTGTCAGAATGCACCAGAATGCTTAGTTTGTACGTGAAAATCACAAAAATCTACTGGGGGAGGATGCCCCCAGAGCCCCCTACAGGGGTTTGATTTACAAACTTTGCGCCCCCCCAATACAAAATCACCAGCCGCCACTGTTTGAAATCAGAGAGAAAATAAGCTTCTTATGATGA
Organism: Chelon labrosus; assembly: GCF_963514085.1. Classification (NCBI taxonomy): domain Eukaryota; kingdom Metazoa; phylum Chordata; class Actinopteri; order Mugiliformes; family Mugilidae; genus Chelon; species Chelon labrosus. The sequence goes on from NC_140358.1 coordinate 24,616,447, forward strand.
CGATTGTAGAATACTCATAAAGACCCATAATTGTAATTATATTTATAGCAACAAAAAAAAAAAAAAAAAAAGAAAAGTGGATTCTTACGAACAGGAACAACTAATAACTAACCCGATATTAAATAGAGGACGCCTTTAAAATTATATGTTTGCAGTGGAGGGGGGGGGGGGGGGGGAGCCATGTTGTCAGACTATGAAAGCCCCTAATCCTAATCCTAATCTATCATAATTGTAAGGTTTACCCTAAAACTGAGTCTTAACCCTCAATCACCCTCATGAAGAAGGGAGAACCAGCCAAAATGTCCTCACTTTGTGCAAATGTCCTCACTCCGATGGTAATAAAACTGGTCCCCAGATACATAGCTGTGCAAAAGCTCTCTCTCTCTCTCTCACACACACACACACACACACACACACACACACACACAAAGATACAGACTAGGCTTAAGCCCAAAGCTACAGGGCCAGAAATGCTGTCTTAGAATACTTTTAGTCACAATTTGAAGTTGAAAGTTGTCAGTATGCAACATTTCATTATGAATTACATCAGAATCTGTAGATGTATTTAGACATACGGGTCTAAGTCACATATGGGAACAGTTTGCACAATTTTGCAGTTGATAGTTCAAAGTGTGATTCTGGTGTCAGTAACACTGACTTCAATACATCTGACTGTGACAGAGCAGTGTTTGTGTGCTGCTATACCAATCTTAAACTCATATTTCATGATATATAATACAGTACATCATGCTAGACTCAAAGAAAGACTTTGAGCAAACATAATACGCCCTTGTCTCACACATCTTTCGCCTATCAAATGTCCATTAAGATAGCCATTACTGGGCGAAAAGGGGCAAGATAATTGGCTCACATTATAACGCTCATTAGCTCATCAACTATCCATTAAAGGATCCATTAGTGCACTCCCTTTAAACTGCAGGTGTAGCACCAGAAAGAAAGGCAGTCATCACAGAGGAAAGTTGTTTTTTTTCCATCTCACTGCACTCACTTTTGTACGATGGAGATTACAAACTGTGCCATCTCTGTACTGTGACATATTTCACTACAAAACGAGACAAACAATTGAAAAGGTGTTTTCAAACGTTCCGTCCCAAGTGTTCAAACCATTATCTGTGGATTCTGGTCTGATACCAAGTTACGAGGAATGTTCCAAATTGGTGCACTGACTGGCAGGTACGAATTATCAAATGTCATGTAAATTATATGGACTGGTGGACCAGTTAATGTCCAGCCATTATGAATGCAGAGGACTTACATGTGATTTGTGCAACTATAATAACATGTTGAGAAAGATGGAGATGAAGGTTTTAAACCAAGAACCAGGAAAACATTAAATTAATTCAGCTCAGTATAATTACACAAAAATCTGTTATTGCCATTTGTTCGTGAAGAATTGTATACGATGATTAGGACTAAGCAGTTCTTTTGTGTCTGTCATCTGTCTGGCAAACCTCAATGTCCTTTTCCTTTTAATCACATCTACCTTTTGAATTACTACAGCAACTACACTTTAACCAAATATTTCTCAATCCTCTCACTGTTGTGAAAGCGGTTAGGATATCTGCTTAAAGCCCACTTTCAGATTGGTCGACATTAACAACAACAGTGGCATCCAGTCATTTTGGGACATTAAGATAATTTAAACCCATAAACTGTCAGGAAATTTTACTATTTCTTTAAATTACCACTTTTCCAGGGCTGGAAATCATGTCTCAAACTTTTTTCAAGATGTGTCAAGGATTGCATAATGTGCAGTCCCAGTGTTGAGACAGATCCAGCAGCAGAGTGACATTTAACTGGGTGGTATCATATTCATATTGTGGTATTTGAGCGATTATAGGTTTCTGTTATTTATTAATTTCATTCTAACTCAAGCAGTACCAAGACGGCATGAAAACGCCATTATATTTGCTGGTCTATTGATGCAACAATAGCTACTGTTGCCAGTACATTAAGGAATTTACTCACATTGCCATATTGAGGTCTACCACAGTTCTACTTGAGACCTAACACAGTCTTTCGCCATGAACACGCTCAATCTGTGCAGGAGGATCGACTCATCTGAGTACTTTCAAAGTCCATCATTGAACTTGTGAAATTTCCGTTGTCAGTTTGACAGTTTGGAATTGTGACAGACAGTAGAAATAAATAAGATAACATAATATGGAATAATGGAGCGGCGTAGAGTTATTTTCTTTGAAGTTAGCAGAAAAAAATATCTTTGATGTATGATGAACGAAACTGTTGAGTGACAGTATTCCTTTCAAATGTGTTGTTTGATATGCCTATATACGGGGCAGAATTGCTAATGTATTTAGGTATATGTACAAACGTACTCATGTGTTTCACTCTCCATTTCACTCGGCTTTGACAAAAGAGTACTGGTAACCATGGTAGGAGCCCTCTGGTTGGTGGGTCAGCAACCAATCATATGGCCAACAAAGGGACAATTGGGAATTTAAAGTTTAAACAGACTTAATGCTTGTGCTATTGACTCCATTACGTGAAATTAGATTAGATTCAACTTTACTGTTACTACACATGTTTGAGTACAAGGCAACAAAATGCAGTTAGTATCCAACCAGACGTGCAGAAGACATTCCCATCCAGTACACACAAACATATGTGCTGTAATTAATACAATTAATTCCGACAATGTATGACTGAAGATTTCAACTGGTGAATATTTATCAGAACAGACTCCACGCAATCATTAACGGTTTCTCATTCCAAATTAAAATTCATCAGCAAGATCAAGTGTGGTCACACCAACATGGCTGTTTGAGCATCAGTCAGCTTTGGGAAGTTGTTGCACTTTCTCTTTTCCTTTTCTCCGGCTGTGGCCACAGTAGCTCAAAGCGAACAATCCTCAGCAGTGTGCGAAGTCTGTGAGACCTTCTAGCTTCCCCAAGTTTGAAATTTGGCCTGAGAAATCACTTGAGTATTTATACTAGCAGGGCGGGGGCAGTTAAGGGTAACACTCGGAGAACACTTTTGGGAACCCTAATTAGACATAATTTGATCAGTGCGCCATTCAAAGTCCATATCACTTTCTTAATTTACTTTGACTATCAGAGGTACCTAGCTTCTTCATATTCATTTGACGATGAATGTAAATATGTCAGAGTTGTCACTGAGAACCCATCAGTAAAATTGCTCTTCAACTCTAAACCTGCAACCAGTAGGATTTGTGCCATTATGTTTGTTTCTTCATCATTACCTCTCTTTGTTTTTCCTAGTTAATACAGCTAGGGTTTATACGGTCCATAGAGCCACGATAGCCACATTAATTACATTATGTGTCCATGAAGTATAAATTTGGCCAACAAAATCTGAGCATTCCCATTTTCTCTGACTTTACATCTCAGAGACAGCTGCAGCAGTTTTTACTCCATTCTATTAATTTCTCATGATCTAGTCAGAATCACTTTTAATCCAAAACATAATGAATAAATTACAATACATTATCACAGGTTGAGATAACAGTTTGACCCCTGGGGGTTAAGTTGACAGTTCATTATTATTATTATTGTTATTTAAAATGAGCAACCAACCGTCATTTTCTTTGAGGGTTTCTATGTGTGGCACATTTCATGTACATTCTGCCTTGTACTAGTGTGACTAAAATGCATGCAGCATGGGCGTAGGAGTTTAAGGGATTATTTATATTTGACGCTAATACTTTTGAACTTTTATTTAGGTAAATTTGTGATGTCTACTCAAGTAGAAGATCTGAGCGCTTTCTACGCTTCACTTTGCCAAGTGAATTTAAAGGTGCATTGATTTGCGTATTTCCCTTTTAGGACGTAGCTCATGCTGCATTGCACTAGATGAAGCTTTGTAACATAACCTGAAATCCTAATTAAGTTTACTTCAACCAACGACAGGAACGCTACAGTAATGCATTTCTAATAATAACCCATTTGCATAGTGAGCACTGAGTATTTGCAGGATTCAGTGACACTGTTATAATGCTCTCACAGGTGTCTGTGATTGCACTGCCCTCATTACACCATGGACTCATTCAGTCAAGAACTATTAGTTGACACTCGTACTACGCGGGGAACGGTCTCACGCAGTAGGTGCACCAATTTTCTCTTTTATGGCCTCGTTTGTTAACCTCACTTAGCCCATACTTGGCCAACCAGGTCTGGAAAGGAGGTTGTTCTGTACAGCGGGGGTTTACTCCATGTATGCAGCCGCTGGCTCAAGTAAAAGTGTCTGGAGTAGAAGGCTTTAAATACGCTCATGTCACTTAAAGCCAGGGCTCCTCTAGAGGATCAACTGCTCTGCTCTGTAGAGGTCAACGGAGAATTTATAGTTTTCTTCTGCTCAGTGTTTTTATTCTTTTGTGCTGTTAAACACTGACTCGTTCACATATAAGAAGGTCTATTTATGCAGCAGGATTTTGTTTGGGCCTTGTGTGCGGTATAAGTTTTCATTATAATTCAGTAATTATCAATAAATAAAATTTTTAAAGGTCAGTTCATTGGCATTTTCTGTTCATACAATGCAATACTATCGTTGTAGTATTCATTAATTGGAATTGTATCCAAATTAAATAAATTATTTAAAGACAAATGTAGTCAGTGATAAAAAAAAAAAATCAACCAGCTCGCCTCCATTCCTGGAAAGTTTTTGCTCTGCGGACTTTTCTCACAGTGAAATGGTACAAAATTCCTTTTCAGCCTCAGTTACTTCCACTAGACAACACAGAAGAAAAATCAGTCCACATCAATAAGCAAACAACATAGATGGCAACCAAGTGGGGTGTGAAAGTAGAAAACCCTGTTAGTTTCTGCCCTCGGCCTGGCAAGGCATTGGGTGCATTGCCTGCTTCTACCACGAAACCTTAAAACCCATCAGGAAGTCCCAGCTGGAACTATCTTCTTCAGCCTGCCCCTGCTGTAAGTCACACTGGGTGGGGATGTCAGGTAACTTGCAAGCAGAGTCATATCTCGCTATGAGCATCTATCTGCATTACTGATGCACTGCAAAAGTACACTTTATGATTAGAGCAGGAGTACAGTAAGTCAGTTTTTCAGTGATTTATAGGCAGATCAGGCATAACATTATGACCACTTTCCTAATATTGTGTAGGCTCTCTCTTGTGCCTCCAAAACAGTTGTGACACATCAGAGAATGGACATGGGTCTTCTGAGGGTGTCCTGTGGTGTCTGGCACAGAATGTTGTTAGTGCGGGGCCTTTGATCATCCCACAGATACATGATCAGTTTGGGAATTTGGAGGCCAGGTCGACACCTTGTGTACATTTTTGTGTTTTTTGTGTTGTTCCTAAACTGTTTTTATGTGTTTGGCTGTGTCAGGCTGCATCCTGCTGGGGATGGCCATCAAGGAGTGTCATTGCAATAGGGTGGGGGTGTCTGGTCTGGTCTAGGTGGGTGCTACATGTCTAAGTAACCGCCACACGAATAAATGCCAGGTCCAAAAGTTTCCCAGCAGAACATTGAACTGTCACAGTGTCCTGCTAATCTCAGTGCTCGTATGTATATGTTAGAGGCCATATCATGGGAACAGAAATGATGGCATTGAAGCCAGTGCTGGCAGATTTTTTTATTGCTCAGTCAAAATAAAGTTAACCTCCCAGGAGGTGAAACAGGCCAAAGAGGAGGGAGAGGAAAAGAAAACAAGCCAGGCAACTCTCTGTTCAGTATGACGTCAGCTTTGGCTGCCAATAAAATAAGTAATGGTATCATTGTTGAAGCTAATAGCTTCATTGTTGTGTTTAAAAACCTAAAAACGGAAATCATAAAAGGCCCCCAGCCATCCAAGTGCCACATCCAGCTTAAAAATAGATAGCACAGGGAAATTCTGCCCTGAAGGATACAGCTGCCATGAAGGCAATTACCAGCCTGAAGATGGCCCAGTTGGAGATAATAACTGCAACACCCACACATTCATGCATTTCCTGATTTCACATGTCATCGTGTTACTTCCAGTGAATTTCGCTATTCGCTTCCAAATGATTTCTCCTTACGGACATATCCATCCAAACATTGCCCATATTGATCCCCGTTGATGTCAGATCTGACTACATGCCACATTCTGTGCGCACTGATATCATCTCCCCCAGCCTGGGAGTTGATCACAGTGGCCACTGGAGAGTTAATGTTTACTCTGAAATAGGGCAGAAGCTCTGGGAATCAAACTGTTTCTCGTCAGGATTTAAGCCCACTCTTCTGAGGCGGTGTAATCTCGGCATCTCCTATATGTTGAGAAACCACCGGAGAGATTCTTGTTTACATTTAGATGAAGTCACACCTCAGGGGGATGCTACACAAGCCTTCCAGCCATCTCATCCTTCCATGCTATCATATGAGCATATCTATGAACAAAATTTCTGCAGAGACTGCCGTGGGGCCACAGCTGGTTCCAGATGAAAAAATAAATAGCAATAACATGTCCTACATAAAAGAAGCATGCATCCGAGGCTGTGCATGCACGTGGGAATCCAGAAAGGGTCACAAGTCAACGGTTGTTTGCGGGGTAAATCGAAACCCGCTTGAAACCTGTGCATGATCCTGGATACTAAACATACATTTTGTATGACTGGCTCTCATACGTAGAGGTGTGTCAAGAGGTAAAAGCAGTCTTTGAATTTATGGAATAGATCAATAAACAACATTTACTCTTCAAATACACCCCTGCTAGAGATTTATGTTGGGTGTCAAGGTACTACGTTGTTATTAAACAATGTAGAAATGCACATAAATTCAGCTGGAGGTTATTTAGCGCTGACTACGCACATGGAATGGCCAACGGAGGTGTTCGCCCTACAATAAAGAAAAGGATCTTTTTATTGAATACTTGTCATGTTTGGGTGGCACATGTTTTCCACCTGCCCACCCGACCACCCACCCCCCAACCGGAATTCTGATTAATTTCCGCACAGAAATGGAAAAGTGAATAATAAATGAATCAATGCATAACCTGTTTACGCCATGAATAAGTTGCTTGTGCAGCAGGAAATTACTTTCTGTATATTAGCCGAAGAAGCCGCAGTATAGGGTTCATGGATCATACGTGTTCTTGTATGTGTGATTATTCATGCTAAGACAAGTGTGCGTGCGGATTCTGAGAAACAAGATGGAGCGTTCACATGCGTCAATGCTGCAAGATGAGTTGGAGCAAACAGGATATTGTATGAGGATAATATATGGCTAGTTCAGAAGAGCAGGATGATTGTCTATGTGTTAAAACATGAAAAATAATACTGTACATCTGACATGTTTTCGGGTCTATATGTCGGCTGTTTACTATGTTTCAGGGTCTGGCAGAAATATCAACAGTTTGCTTCTCTTGCTTCTTCTAAATAGATGTTCCATTTTAGTTCTTCATTCATTCATTCATTCATCAATCGCTTGTCCTGTGAAGGGTCACGGGGGGGTTGGAACCTATCCCAGCTGTCATCGGGCGAGAGGCGTGGTACACCCTGGACAGGTCACCAGTCTATCGCAGGGCTAACACAGAGAGACAGACAACCATTCACACTCACATTCACACCTACGGCCAATTTAGAATCACCAGTGAATCTAACCAGCATGTCTTTGGACAGTGGGAGGAAGCTGGAGTACCCGGAGAGAACCCACGCAGACACAGGGAGAACATCCACACAGAAAAGCTGCAGTTGGCCTGGATTAGAACCCAGAACCTTCTTGCTGTGCATCACTGCTAAACACCATGTTGCTGTACCGCCCCCTTTTTTAGTGCTTCTAGATGATAAAGCACTTCTCTAAATGCCTCAGACATTCAGCCAATACTGTTGATTTCCTCTTCATTTAAATCAAGGTGTGGTTAAAGCAGTGCTTCTCAAATAGTGGGGGGTGCTGTGAGGTGTCTTTGTTCATGCTTGAATGATAAACAAGCCTCCAGTCACTAGGTGGCAGCAGAGCTCAAAGGTTACCTATTGTTGTGCACTACGTTCTGGAGCATTAGCATCATGTAACTAGTAGTCACTGTAAGATGATAAACTGTGGTAATTCATCAGTCCACGCTAGGTTTTCCCAGTTTTCAACTATCCAGTTTGGCGAGTCTGTGCCATAGACTGTATATAAATACGGACAATACGCCCCCACAACGTTGCATTGGCCGAGCTAGTTTACCGGGGATACTGGCGGCGGCATCATCTTGCGAGTTTGGGACCCATACAGACACAGGGAGAACATGCAAACTCCACATGGATTTTCACTTAATTAATTCTGCGCTCTGCTCAGCCTTCAGCATTTACAAAGAAATTGTCACGTCTTTTGTCATGTCTTGTTCTTCGTCATGTCTTTTGTCATGTCTTAGTTTCTGTCATGTCCTCCATTCTTCGTTTTCTGTCATGGTTTTGTCATGTCTTTCGTTCTTGGTGTTCTGTCATGTCTTTTCACAGTCACGGTTTAGTTTGTCATGGTTTCTGTTTATTGTATTTTGTTAAGTTCCTGGTTTTTCAAAGTTAGTCTTGTCATGGTTTAGTTTCTTGGGTTTTCTGTTTATTGTGTTTTGTTCATGGTTTAGTTTTTCAATTTTCTGTTTCCTGTTTTATTTTGTTATGTTCTTGACTTCCTGTTTGTCTCTACCATGTTTTCTTTTGATTAGCTCATTGGTTTCACCTTGTCCCTTGATTTGCTTCACCTGTGTCTCGTCACCCCTGTTCCTCATGTGTGTGTATATATAGCCCTGCCTTCCCCTTTGTCCCTGTCGCGTCATACAGCTTGTTTCCATGTCATAGAGTTTCACGTTATCCATGTGTCTTGCCATTGTTTTTGTTCGTGCCATAGATCCATGCCAAGTCATAGTTTTGTTAGTGTTTTTGAGTTGTGTTTTTTTGGGATTTCCTGCCATACCGGCAGCGACCTTGGTTTTTGTACGTTTGTTCTTTATTAATTAAAACCCCTTTTTGCCTACTCCTGCCTCTCAAGTCCTGCATCTGGGTCCAAACTCCCAACCTCCGCTACCCCCCTTTGTGACAGAATGACGCGACCAAGGAAGGACTCAGCAGACTTTATTTTTGATGAGGAGGAGGACAAAAGGCGAGTTATATCCTATTATCAGGATCAAATGCTGGAGTGCAAGCCGTGGCTCATGCCAGAGTTTTTGTTTCCTTTTGTGGACGCTCGTTTGGCCATGGAGGCTCCGAAGAGGAAGCATGGTCCACGTGGACGCCAAGGAGGGAGGTCTGCTGGCCGGCAGCCTCTGGAATCCCGTCCTGTCAGCCATGTGGTGGCGTCTCCCCGGCCTGCTGGCCACCGGCCAGCTAGCTTGCAGAGAGCCGCTCCTGCCTCCATTCCTGCTCCAGCTCCCATACCGGCCTCGAGGGTCGGCCCATGCCCTGCTCCTGCACCTGTACCGGCCCCGAGGGTCGGCCCATGCCCCGCTTCTGCTCCTGTACCGGCCCCGAGGGTCGGCCCATGCCCCGCTCCTGCTCCTGTACCGGCCCCGAGGGTCGGCCCATGCCCCGCTCCTGCTCCTGTACCGGCCCCGAGGGTCGGCCCATGCCCCGCTCCTGCTCCTGTACCGGCCCCGAGGGTCGGCCCATGCCCCGCTCCTGCTCCTGTACCGGCCTCGAGGGTCGGCCCATGCCCCGCTCCTGCTCCTGTACCGGCCTCGAGGGTCGGCCCATGCCCCGCTCCTGCTCCTGTACCGGCCTCGAGGGTCGGCCCATGCCCCGCTCCTGCTCCTGTACCGGCCTCGAGGGTCGGCCCATGCCCCGCTCCTGCTCCTGTACCGGCCTCGAGGGTCGGTTCAGCTCCGGCTCCGAGGGTCGGTTCAGCTCCGGCTCCTCTCCCGGCTCCGAGGGTCGCATCAGCTCCGGCTCCTCTCCCGGCTCCGAGGGTCGCATCAGCTCCGGCTCCTCTCCCGGCTCGGAGGGTCGCATCAGCTCCGGCTCCTCTCCCGGCTCCGAGGGTCGCATCAGCTCCGGCTCCTCTCCCGGCTCTGAGGGTCGCTTCATGTCCTGCTCCAGCGCTGCTTCCTGTCCCTGTACCGGCCCCGAGGGTCGGCTCATGTCCTGCTCCAGCGCTGCTTCCTGTCCCTGTACCGGCTCCGAGGATCCGCTCATGTCCTGCTCCAGCGCTGCTCCCTGTCCCTGTACCGGCTCCGAGGATCCGCTCAAGTCCTGCTCCAGCGCTGCTTCCTGTCCCTGTACCGGCTCCGAGGGTCGGCTCATGTCCTGCTCCAGCGCTGCTTCCTGTCCCTGTACCGGCTCCGAGGATCCGCTCATGTCCTGCTCCAGCGCTGCTCCCTGTCCCTGTACCGGCTCCGAGGATCCGCTCAAGTCCTGCTCCAGCGCTGCTTCCTGTCCCTGTACCGGCTCCGAGGGTCGGCTCATGTCCTGCTCCAGCGCTGCTTCCTGTCCCTGTACCGGCTCCGAGGATCCGCTCACGGCCTGCTCCAGCGCTGCTTCCTGTCCCTGTACCGGCTCCGAGGATCCGCTCACGGCCTGCTCCAGCGCTGCTTCCTGTCCCTGTTCCGGCTCCGAGGATCCGCTCAAGTCCTGCTCCAGCGCTGCTTCCTGTCCCTGTACCGGCTCCGAGGATCCGCTCACGTCCTGCTCCAGCGCTGCTTCCTGTCCCCGTCCCGGCTCCGAGGGTCGCCTCTTCCCTGGTTCCCGTCCCGGCTCCGAGGGTCGCCTCTTCCCTGGTTCCCGTCCCGGCTCCGAGGGTCGCCTCTTCCCTGGTTCCCGTCCCGGCTCCGAGGGTCGCCTCTTCCCTGGTTCCCGTTCCGGCTCCGAGGGTCGCCTCTTCCTTTGCTCCGGCTCCGGCTCCGAGGGTCGCCTCTTCCCTGGTTCCCGCTCCGGCTCCGAGGGTCGCCTCTTCCCTGGTTCCCGTTCCGGCTCCGAGGGTCGCCTCTTCCCTGGTTCCCGTTCCGGCTCCGAGGGTCGCCTCTTCCCTGGTTCCCGTTCCGGCTCCGAGGGTCGCCTCTTGCCTTGTTCCCGCTCCGGCTCCGAGGGTCGCCTCTTCTCTGGTTCTCGAGGTGGCTCAGACCCCGGCTCCCGCTCCTGTTCTCGAGGTGGATCCTGAACCGGCTTCTGCCCCTGTTCCCGCGGTGGCTCGGAACCCGGCTTCTGCCCCTGTTCCCGCGGTGGCTCGGAACCCGGCTTCTGCTCCTGCCCCTGTTCCCGAGGTGGCTCGGACCCCGGCTTCTGCTCCTGCCCCTGTTCCCGAGGTGGCTCGGACCCCGGCTTCTGCTCCTGCTCCCGTCCCCGAGGTGGCTCGGACCCCGGCTTCTGCTCCCGTCCCCGAGGTGGCTCGGACCCCGGCTTCTGCTCACGTCCCCGAGGTGGCTCGGACCCCGGCTTCTGCTCCCGTCCCCGAGGTGGATCCTGCTTCTGTTCCTGTGCTGGATCCTGATCTTGTTCCTGCTCTCGTTCCTGTGCTGGATCCTGCTCCCGTTCCCGTGCTGGATCCTGCTTCCACTCCCGTTCCTGTGCTGGCTCCAGTTCCTGCTCCTGTTGTCGAGGTGGGTCCGGTCTCTGCCGTGTCTGCCCGGCCTCCCGGTCGGCCCCCTGAACTCTCGGACACGTCTGCCCGGCCTCCCGGTCGGCCCCCTGAACTCTCGGACACGTCTGCCCGGCCTCCCGGCCGACCCCCAGAACTCTCTGCCACGTTCGCTCGGCCTCCCGGCCAACCCCCAGAACTTTCGGTCCTGTCTGCTCAACCTCTCAGTTGCCCTGGATCCCTCCTGCCATGCCCCCTCCACCCACCCTGTCCAGTACTGACTTTTGTTTAAGTTTTTTGTTTTGTTAGGGACGTCTGGGATCCGTCCCTTAAGGAGGGGGTTCTGTCACGTCTTTTGTCATGTCTTGTTCTTCGTCATGTCTTTTGTCATGTCTTAGTTTCTGTCATGTCCTCCATTCTTCGTTTTCTGTCATGGTTTTGTCATGTCTTTCGTTCTTGGTGTTCTGTCATGTCTTTTCACAGTCACGGTTTAGTTTGTCATGGTTTCTGTTTATTGTATTTTGTTAAGTTCCTGGTTTTTCAAAGTTAGTCTTGTCATGGTTTAGTTTCTTGGGTTTTCTGTTTATTGTGTTTTGTTCATGGTTTAGTTTTTCAATTTTCTGTTTCCTGTTTTATTTTGTTATGTTCTTGACTTCCTGTTTGTCTCTACCATGTTTTCTTTTGATTAGCTCATTGGTTTCACCTTGTCCCTTGATTTGCTTCACCTGTGTCTCGTCACCCCTGTTCCTCATGTGTGTGTATATATAGCCCTGCCTTCCCCTTTGTCCCTGTCGCGTCATACAGCTTGTTTCCATGTCATAGAGTTTCACGTTATCCATGTGTCTTGCCATTGTTTTTGTTCGTGCCATAGATCCATGCCAAGTCATAGTTTTGTTAGTGTTTTTGAGTTGTGTTTTTTTTGGGATTTCCTGCCATACCGGCAGCGACCTTGGTTTTTGTACGTTTGTTCTTTATTAATTAAAACCCCTTTTTGCCTACTCCTGCCTCTCAAGTCCTGCATCTGGGTCCAAACTCCCAACCTCCGCTACCCCCCTTTGTGACAGAAATCTTGGAAAAAATAAATAAGTGCAGTGTATAATTCAACACTTATGGCCCTATGGGACCACTTTACGGAGCAGTTGGCATGGCAACTTGTGATCATCATGAGGTCACATCCTGTATCTATAGCGCCAAATAACTAACTAAAACAAAACTTTCCAGATAAATTGACACTTGAGTATGCATCAGTATTATATTAACTACCTAAAATGACAGAAACCATCCTTGGGGGAAAAAAAGTATTTGACGTTTACTTTGGTGTTTTAGTTTGGCCCAAGTCCCATCCACTAACATGGAAGAGGTGGAGCTTGTGACCTATACTGCAGTCAGCCACCAGGGGGGGCTCTACTTGCTTTTGCTTCACTTCTGAGGAGCTGTCATGGCGTCCACTTTTACTACAGTCTATGGGATTGAACCAATGTGGTATTCTGCTGTTGTTTCCCATCAGCCTTGAGGCTGTGTTGTTTGTTCTGAGATTCTCTTTTTCTAAGCGCAGCTTTGAAGAGTGGTTATCAGGGTTACTGTGGCTGAAAATTACTCACCCATCCAGGTGGCTTCACTCGTCACATACTTCAGAATTTATGTATCTAGAAACAATTGAAAGGACTAGAAAAAAACATCTCCTTTACTAAAGTTTGACCAGAACCTTTAGAACTTAAACATGCTTTCATTATTAATTTACCAAAACTCAGCATCTTGGCTCCATGAGGACGGCTTAGATTATTAGAAATTAATGAAAATCCTCTGAAAACATACAGTAAGTATAAGTCATCACAGAGAACTGTAGTCTTCCATACATCCTGATAGCAATCTGTTATGTTTAATAGTATTTGAAAATGGAGCAGTTATTTCTAATCTGCCACGTGTTATCTTGTCATTAATCAGCACACCGATAATGGTGATGGGCCGGTTTCAGCAGAGACGTGGTAATCACTAGAAGTCATTTAGCTTTGGGATTTGATCTCTGCTTTGCCAGTCCAGTCTTATCAGCCAACACCTAGAGGGGAAATCTTCCATGCATATTTATAGTCTGAGATTTTTTATCCTGACATGAAATGATTAGATGATTATAAATGGGGGAAGATTATGAATGAAGTGATGATTGATAGCTTGGGAGCACCTTGAAGTTTCAGAACACTGATAGTGCACTAATTATTCACTGTAGCCTTAACCCTCACATAAACTAAATGCCACGACAGTGCTAATATTATCTTAACAATCCCAAAGCAGATAAGCATTTAGTACAAAAAGCTCAAATTAGCTCACACTTTTTCCATAACTTCATAATGTAAAATTAACATCTGATTCTGAAACACTCATGTGAAGGCATCGAGATGCAGTTAATTGGTAAAAATCCATCTGCATTAATCCCTGGCTTCCTGATTTTCATCTTTATTTTATCCCTCCATGCACATTTATCAGCTTCAGTCTTGTTTTAGGAACCAGTGTCCCTGTAGTAGACTGAGAAGGGGCTGGAGCCTATCCCAGCTGTCATTGGGCTTTATCGCATGGGCTGACACAGAGAGACAGACAACCATTCACACTCACACCTATGGCCAATTTAGAATCACCAGTGAACCTAATGAGCATGTCTCTGGACGGTGAGGAGGAAGCCGGAGTACCCGGAGAGAACCCACGCAGACACAGGGAGAACATGCAAACTCCACACAGAAAGGCCCCAGTCGGTCGATGGATTCGAACCCGGAACCTTCTTGCTGTGAGGCATCAGTGCTAACCACCACTGTGGCGCCCTCTCTGCATTTAACCCATCCGTTTGTTCACAGAGCAGTGTGTACTCTTGAAGCAGTGGGCTGCCGTCTGTGCGGTGCCCTGGTTGGGGGTTAGGAGCTTGCTCAAAGCGACCCATCCATGGACATGGAGGGATGCAAACCCGTGACCTAATGGTCCCGAATCTGCTTCTCTAAGCACTACTCCCGTCCTGGCCTCCCTACACTGGCTCCTTGTACATTTTAGGATTGATTATACGATTTTAGTGTTTTCCTATAAACCACTGAATGATCTGGCTCGTATCTCTGTGATCTCCTACAACCACACGTCCCATTAAGGTCACTCAGGTCTGCTGCTGACCCCTGTCTTCTGGCTGTCCCCATAACAAGGCTAAAGTACAGGATAGATCGTTCTTTCTGTTTACCTCTGCATATTAGGCAGGCAAAGATACTGCTTGTTTTTAAATCCCTTCTCAAAGCCCATCTTTACTTTGGCATTTGAATCAGTGTGAGAGCTGCTCTTTATACTGTGACTTTTTATTGTGTTTTAATCAAGTGCTTTTATTTTTTTTTACCTCTTCCTCTTTATTATTGTGTTTGGATGTTTCATATATTGTCACACACCTAGAATAATGTCTTGGGTGAATAATTGTTGTTTTTAAATGTGCTTTAGAAATAAACTGACACTGACAATTGACATTCAACAATAATTTTGATATTTATTTATCGTTTTCATGGGAACAGGGACATTTCTGCATGTTATATTTCCATTTTAATTTAGCATGAAAATATATCATTGCATTTATAACATCGTAGTTATTTCATTCATTTTCAGTTTAAGGCTCGTATTAGTGTATCTTTATTCCCGTTTTCTATGAAGTCACCTTCATTAAAATGGAAGTTTGATTCTTTTTTCTGTCTTTTCTGTTACCATATTGTCTCCTTTCCCTGTCTTTTTTTGTAATTCGCTCAATGGTCACCACGGCGGTGGAGCCACAGTTGATCTTTCAAGTATAAATAAAAATCAAATGAAAACACACAGACCTGCAAGGTGAAATGCCTTGGGGACCCCAAAGTTATTAGGATTCAACCGCAGGTGTCCATGAATGTGCGGGCAAAATCTGTGGCAATCACTCCAGTATTTGCTGAAACATGAGACTGCGGAAGAAAACGTCAACTCTGTCGACATTTTTGTTTAGTATGACTCAGTATGAGCAAAACCCGAACACTGCATGCACACAAAACTGTGTTCAAAAGTTCTGCAGCTGGGTTTGCTTTCCTTTGAGTTTGTGTGAACTCAGGTAAACTTGCTCTCCGGTCCATACAGCTACAGGTCTGTGTTTTATTTAGAAAGTCAAGTTCATCTCTGTTTTGGACATACAGTACAATCTCATCCACGTCCTTTTAAAATCAGATTAAATTCTTTATACCTTTAAACCTCTTGTGTAAACCAATTTGTAGACAAAATAAACTCCTGGAATAGTTCAGCCACGGCTCGTGCGAGTTCACACTACTGCTCCACAATATCTATTACACAAAGTAAGAAAATGTGACACTGCTGCATGAAGGAAACTCATGTTCTGCCATTTAAGAAATAACGCTGCTGTTCTGAAAAGTACTTAGAAGAAAAAAAAAAAAAGGACCACTTTTAGTAGCTCTCATAAGTTTGAACTGTTTTGTATGAGAAGTTAAAACTTAAAAGATTCACACTTTCTATACATGTGAGAACTGGGGCTGACAAAATCTGCTTCTTTTATTCTTAATCTGGTCAAGATTTACTTAAGAAAGACAATGAATGATGAAAACTCCAGCAATATGAGGATTTGAAGTGAAAGTGGAAAATGGCTACGGCCATTAATCTCAGGGATTTCATTAACCTGTTTGCCCCCAAACAGAGAAAAACAGATGAGAACAGTTCAAGCATTAATATGCATCGTTTAATGAGTAGAAACATATACAAAGAGTGTTTAAATACGACAGTCTTTAATTTATAACACTATGTACAAATTGTTCAAAGTCCATCTTCAATGACATATTCACTAAATATTGGAGTTTATACCAACCATAGACTGTATATAAATATGGACAACCCGTCCCCCACTTCCCTGCAATGTGTAAACTGACCGGAGATACGAGCGGCGCCATCTTGCAAGTTTGGAGCCAGAGTACGGTCTGAGAGTGGAGTCAGGCCGAGCTGTGTTATCGATGCCCCGCCCACACTTCCGTGCAGGATTAATTAAAATTTTGTTTAATTAATTTTCATTTAGTTTCATTTTCCTACTCTTGCAGTCCTACGGGGCCACTTTAGGAGCAGTTGGCATGACAACTTGTAGTCATCGTGATGTCACATCCTATTTCCATAGCATTAAATAACTAAACCTGACAGAAAAATGGACACTTGAACATGCATCAACATTATATTAACTACCTAAAATGACTCCAACAATCCTTGTTTTGTTTTCTTAATTTGAGTGTATTTTAGTGTTTTAGTTTGGCCCAAGTCCCGCCCACTATCAAGGAGGAGGTGGAGCTTATGATCTATACTGCAGCCAGCCACCAGGGGGAGCTCTATTTGTTTTGGCTTCACTGTTGAGGAGCTGTTCCATCATCCATCTTTGTACAGTCTATGATACCAACCAATAAATCCTGTTTCCTCTCAAATCTCCAAATGAAAAATTTGTAAGAAAGAATGTTATATATTTAAGCTTCGGTGCTGGGAATCATTTAAAAATAACCCCCTTTAGACAACTGAATGCTGAAGAGAAAGCATCTGGCTCTAACCCACCTCATCTTATTACTTAGGCTGCGACAGAAGACGCCAAGAGGTCAGTGACGTCCTTAGGACAGATCTGAAAATGTCATAAACCACACAGATTTGATGAACGCCAGGAAAGTTCTTAAATAAGTCTGTCATTACCTGTAGATTTTTGTGTAATCCAGTGTGTGTGTGTGTGTGTTGCATACGATGAATTAACACAGTAAATCAGACTTGAATCGCACGGACGGACCATATTCAAGGCTTTATCTTTGAATGAAAGGGAACAGCTTGATGAGACTTCTCAAACGGGTCCGTGAATGATATCAAAGCATTCATTAACATTTTCCACTTCGGTCTCCATAATACTACACCCTGGAGAGGAGAGAATGATCTCATGGTGTATTAGGGAATTCATTCCACAATTTTTGGGTGTTACAGATAGCAGAACTGGAGGATTCACAATGGAATGAAATCCCAGATAACCTCAGCCAATAGTGGAGGCATATGGGTAGTAAAAAGAAAGTTCCATACCGTTTCAAAGTAGACATTTCTGCATCCCTTGGGTCTTCAGACCAGATCTAAGAGGAGGCATATTAAGCAATATATTATAATCATGTCACTTCTAACCTTTTCAAAACTTACACCAATCAGCCACAACATTAAAACCACTGACAGGAGAAGTGAATAACATTGACCATCTTGTGACAATTCAGTGTTCTACTGGGAAACTTTTGGACCTGGCATCCATTCATGTGAATGTTACCTAGACATGTAGTACCCACCTAGACCAGACCAGGCACCCCCACCCCATAGCAATGACACTCCTTGACGCCAGCAGCCATCCCCAGCAGGATGCAGCCTGACACACACACAAAAACGCTTTAGGAACAACTAAAAAAAAAAACATGAAGAACAGCACAAGGTGTTGACCTGGCCTCCAAATTCACTAGATCCTAAACTGATCAAGTATCTGTGGGATGATCAACAGAGGCTCCTCCCCTCAACCCATGGGACCCAAAGCCCCGCCGCTAACAACCATGGTTCACTAAAGACCTGAGGTGTACATAAAAGAATAATACATATGTGCCTAGCAGCATGTATTTGCTTATTAGAGATATAATAAGTTGTATACTTGTATAAAATCTAATAATATGACAAATTGTATTAGATGGAGGAAGGTGCTTTATCAAGCTTCGATGAGTGCCATGTTTTCTTCAAGACAGCCTTACGGAGGATAACCACATGCCTTTCTCCTGTATGTGTGTGTGTGTGTTGTCCTTGCAGAGAAGAAGCAGATTGCATTATCATGTATGGCTTGTCTCTGGCTGACCACCAGAGTCCCCGATGCCGTCCTGACACTCTGCAGACAAATCAGTCAGCCATGTGAAGTCATGCAGCGTTTCAGTCAGGAAAAAAAAACATGCCGTCTCTGAGCAGCCATAAAAATACTCAATTTGTCATAAAAACATGGTCTGCTGGGGTAAAATATTAGCTAGCCTCCCCAATAATAAACAGGAGCTGGGTGATTACAAGTTACTTTTATCTTCCCAGTAAGTTATACAAAGATGCACCACCTGCCGCTGCATTCACTTAAATGGAAAAATGGTAAGTGGGTACTGATTAATGGGTAAGCATTATGAAATGGCTGTCAGGTGTATTAAATTTGATTCATAGGATACAAATACAAGAAAAAGTGGGATGGTCCGCCAGTAGAAGTGCCAATAGAATGTAGCAGGTGCCGCCGAAGCTCAAGAAATGAATAGAATAGTGTTTAACTGAAAAAGAGTCCATGAAAACACAGAGAAATAAAGCGTCTACTGGCACTTTGAGGCTGAGGCTCCTGTACAGGGAAATCTGGAAGGAGTCGACCACTGAAAACCTTGGTCACTAGTGGAGCTATTTTGCTGCAGCAACCCTTTGCAGTTGTGTCCCCAACATCACCACTTAAATCACTTGAATTGAGGAATAAATCTTATTTGCCCGCATTCTCAACAAAGCCCAAAACACGGATAACTGGGATCAGATGGAAGGGAAAAAAAGCAACAAGGGGATGCTCCAGAAATATGGGCATGACAGAAACAGTTGCCTAGCATTTCGCCATGTCAATTAAAGTTAACTTGCAAGAATTGGGCCAGGGCTGTGGTTCGCCCATTTATTAGTGCCAGCTGCACTTATCCGGTTATAACAAGCCAAATGGTCTCTTGGATATGGGAAGAATTTGCAAGAACACATTAACAGATACAACCACATTCACATATCTCAGTACACTTTTGCAGATTTATAAGCATCCACAGTTCACACAGAAGCTGCAGCAGATCCTTTAAGTCCTCTCATATCCTCAACATCCCATCAATGGTTCAGTTCACAGTTTGTTTCTGTAGGTACTCGACCCTGGGAGAACCTGGTTGTTTTCAAAGATGCCAATTCAATTATTTGGCCACAAAGACCTTGAACTACTAGGTAGCTACTATTATGAGAAAGTCTGTTTCATTCCAGTTCAGTCTACTTCATGTCTTTGGTGCAGAATACACAAGAAGTACACAAGAGGCAGTTTATTTGTTCTACTGGATATACAGAACGTCATGCCTCCAATGTACCCCAATAGACACGCTGCAGCTATTAGGCTAACCAGTGCTACAACTGCAGTAGAGAGTGGAAGCTGCCCAATTGCTCCGCCTGTCATTTCTCAGTTGGTACCATCTTTAATAGTCGTCTTCTGGTGACAATCATTAGGGATTTGTACCATGTATATAATCAGCTTGCTTACAAACTGTTTTCAGGACAAAAGGAGCACAAACTAAAAGACAATGTCAACATATAAAGGGAAGTCCAAAGATCTTGTGTATGATTGACTTAAGACGTGTTGTCCTGATTCTGATCAGCTACTTCATGGGCGCTAATATGCGTTTGCTTTGTCCGAACACAGTCCGGTCTTCTAGAACACGACAGGGGGACAGTAGAATGACGGAAAGGAAGGAGAATTGAGTCTGACACGGGATAAATGTCTTCTCAGTCGGGGTGCTGCGATGAGATGATTATTGACAGAGATGGAGAGAGGTCAGAGACGAAGGAGGGCTGATGGGAGGATTAAATGTCATAACAAGGACAGCGGGAGGGAGTAAAGGTTGGAGAGAGAAAGAAAGAAAAAAAGACGGATAAGGATGGCTGGAGGAATGAGGACAGACAGGGACTGAGGCGGAAAGGCAAGGAGAAAACTAAGTCAATGATAATCATGAGCAAGCTTATAAACTTTATAAACAGACTTATTTTACTCAGTACAATGCCTACTCTGGCTTCAAGAGAGTATTGTATTCTGAGAATGAAATGAACATAAACTAGATGAAGTTGAAGCAAGTTAAAATGCAGGAGCACTAAAATATGAATGCATCTACAGTGAGACACATCATTATGATGATAGATGCAAAAATATGATCTGTATATGTATATAGATAGATATACTGCATAAAATACATATTTATGTATAAGTGTGGTCAGATCAGACATATATGTCATTAACACGTATGTCTAATGTGAAAATGTGTATGTTGACAAGTGCCTGAAAATACATGTTTAAATGTTCTTACCATTTAAGTGCAAGGAACTTCATTGATGTTGATTTTCTACATGAAAATACAAAATTTTGAAAGATGTCACAAAAGTAAAAAAAAGTCTTCCTAAGTCCTACAGTAACACTCTAGGGTTGAAATAATTTCCAAGTATTTCAATGAGTGCCCTATAAAGGCTTAAAAGGGAGTTTTTCCTTGCCACCATCGCCTACGTGCTTGCTCTGGAGGTTTCAGACTGGGTTTTGTAAAGTGCCTCGAGACAGCTTGTATTGTTATAAACGTCATAATAAATCAAACTTATGCACCGCACAGCTTTGCAAACTCTTCATTCTTTAAACCAGCTTCATTGGATCCCTCTCTATAAGCTAACAGTTTTGAAGGAACTGCTGGCTGCTTTACTCTGCGGCCTAACGCATCCCAAACCGGGATTTTTTCCAGTTCAATATTGTTACCATGTTGCATTAAACCTCTTTCAGTTTGTGTTCACAGGGCAATCGAGACAAAGCAATCAACACTCAACCGTTTCGTGATTGGTCATAATCTTGTGGAAAAATTGGATTTCAGGAAATCAGGAAATAATCAAATCAGAAAGTGGAGAGTAGGCAGTGTGAGGGCCTGAGTGTGGTTCTGGCATTTGTTGCTGTCATGTTCATATCTAGGCTATCTATGTGTAGAAAGGAGCATTTATGTTTTATATATGATAAAAAGGCACAATGATGCTGCAACACAGTGCCACAGGAGTGCAGCGCTCTTCCAAAGACACATCAGGTTAAACTACTTGGTCATATAATTATATGGTAGTTGTATTGATCGGTGGATAATATGTGTTCTTACTGCAGACAAACCATTTAGAGGGAGTGTTGCAATCAGCCACTCTAACCGGACTCAGCTCACTTAATTTTTTCCAGAACAGAGTGAGATTGCTGTGTTCACACCGGCCTAAACCAACGGACCTGAGGGATAATTGCAGCAGATAAATGGCGCGATCTTAACAAAATGACTCCATATTTGTTATTTCATTGTCTATAGTATTGTTCTACGCTGTAAAGTTTTGTTCTACATTGGTAAGGTGATATACAAGTTATACAGTCTGCAGATAATGTGGAATATGTAACGAGTGTTCAAACCATAGGCAGTATAAAGCTGGACGACGGAAGTGCTTCTCAAAAGTGAAACCAAAGCAAGTAGAGCTCCCCCTGGTGGCTGGCTGCAAGTATAGGTCATAAGCTCCACCCCCTCCATGTTACTTGATGGGACTTTCACCAAACTAAAACACTAAAGTACAGTAAAGAAAGGATGGTTTCTGTATTTTATTTAGTAAATATAATACTGATGCATGTTCAAGTGACAATTGTTTAGATAAGTTTAGTTTTAGTTAGTTATTTGACACTATGGAAACAGGCTGTGACATAATGGCGACTTCAAGTTGCCATGCCAACTGTTCCGTAAAGCGGTCCTGTGGGTCCGTGAGAGGTGTAGAAAAAAAAAAATTAAAAACAAGTACAGGTGTATAATCCAACATTTCTTTGTAACTGGTGGAGGTAGAGCAGAGCGCAGTATTAATTAAACGAAAACACGAGTGAGTGTGGAGGAAGTGTGGTCCGGTCACTGATGTCGTGGATCCACTCTTGGACCATACTGCGCAGACTATGGCGCCCCAAGTCACAAGATGACGCCGCCTGTATCCCCGGGAAAATAGCGTCAGTTTGGCCAATGCAAGGATGCGGGGACATGTTGTCCATATTTATATGCAGTCTATGTTTCAAACACTTGACAATTTGACAGAGTACCTTCATGAGCACCATTATAACACAATAGACCAAAAAAAAAACAACTGACAAAGTACTAAATTCATAGAAAATAACTCAAATAACCATACAAAAATAAAAACATCACAGTCAAGGAGGCAGTAATAGGAACTCCAAATAACTTTCATGAAAACTCAAAATCCACACATGGGTGAATTCACAACACATGGAAAACAGCACAGAAGAAAACCCAACAACAACTTGACAGGGGTAGCATTGCAGACAACTTGAGAACAAAGTGAAATGCAGGGCTATATATAGCCTACATATGGGCAGAGGGGTTAATGAGACACAGGTGAAACTAATAAGGGCGGAGAAACCAATCCAACAATCAAGGGTGGGGGTGGGGGTGCCGCAGTAAAGCACAACCAGGAAACACAAAGAAAACCAAACAGGCCGACAGAAAACATCCAAAACTCAGAACCATGACAAATGTATGGAGCATTTAATGCTTGATAATGTGTTTTCTTGCACCCAGCTTACATGGTGTTAAATTTAAAATACATAATTTTGACAATTCCTCACCCAAGAGAATATTAGGTATTTAACAAATCCAAAAAGTTGATAGTAATGCCATATAAAGGGCCATAGAAATTAGGATGAAAAAGTTTAAATTCTCATAATTATCAGGGATATAGTTTACAATGTTCACTGTCTTTATTTGGAAAGTTAGCACTCTACAGTTTGACTGTTATACTGAACACAATTTTAAAATCAAGTATTTTCACATGATGGTGGCCCCTGAGACGGAAAGTCCAGGGATTTTATTTCTATTACGTATAGTTGTAAATATACTTCACTCAAAAACACAATTGCGCACTCCTCTGTGGAAAAATTAATTTCTGCAGTCGCTAAAATCCTTTGCTAACTTTGGGTATCTGACATCCATTGAATTTACAAATGTAACTGTATAGGTAATTTTAACCTGGACTCAATAGGTGCACCAATGATGGACAAACATTGCCTTCCCATAGATCCATGCTACCACCATAGCTTCAAAAACTAATTGGGAGAAATAGGACAAACGGAACTAGAAGCGAGAGTAAGAAAAGGCAACAGCCTCGTCAGCGCAGAGAGGAAAAAGAAATAAGGCATGAGGGGAAAAGGCAGAATACCAAAATCAAGCTAATTGCGTGTATGAGAGATGATTAGTGTCAGAGTAAGGATATAGTAAAAGGATGGAGCATTCATGGGAGGATCAAATGGAAGTGATTCACCCACAATACACGAGACGCCTAAAAACATCTTATCGTCTAAAACACACAGAGCGGAGCTGCACCGTGCCGAATCAAGATGCTGTAGATTTGCTGCGTTTATCTAAATCAATGTGATTGTTGCACGGCTGCCAGAGATGATCGCTGGCAGAATGTGTTCTGCACCCACATGGAGCGTGGCATCCGTGTGTCGCATTTAGGTCTTTGAAGAAACCTTTTGAAGCCTACAGTGTAAGATAATGTTCACCAATGTCATCTTGGCAGTTACGACAGCCACAAGAGCCTAGTGGGCGCTGCGTTGAGAATATCAAACAACAATGTAATTGTCTGTTACAGCCTGAGACATACGCCGAAGCTTTATGTTGAGTATCTCATTTGCTTAACATCCAGAATGACATCTCCACAACGGCGAGTGCCACGGACTGCATTTATTTGCTGTGCCTTTGATTAAAGTGCTTTGTAATTTGACTCTCAGACACATTCTTACACACATTCATGCAGAGGTTGCGCTAGACTTTTTCGTTGTCTGTCATTTTAAATGACAGGGTCATAAAAATCCCAACATAATCTATTTTTACCTGTCACTTAAATTTTTTAAAGTGATAATAATGACATATTCAATAGCATTTAAGTTTCATTCACTTTTAATTAATATTCAGTCCAAACAATCTGAACACACATGAAGCAAATGAATATATGTAGGCTAACTTTTTCTCCACAGTGACAAAAACAACTGACTGTGGCCCCAGTAGCTACATATGAACAATGAAATGAAACGATTTAACTAAAAATTAGGGGAAGGACTGTTTGGGCTGCGACATGTCTTGTCCGTACTCGGACCGGGACTGCTAGCGCTAACAGCTCTTAGATGGCATCATAGGGTTGAAGTGCTTCGGTGGTATGCAAACTCTTTTATTTGCACAATTTGCACAAAACTCCGCTTTTATCAAGGCTTCCATCAGGTATTTTTTGTTTAAATAAAATTTTGCCTCCATCAGTCGTAGCATATCTAACGTGCTTTCATCCGATTCCTCCATTTTGGTAGCCGTTAGCCGACCTCTGACTCTGAATTTTTATGCAAGTTGCTGGCAAGTGGCATTTAGTACTAGTGATGGGAAGTCCTGCTCCTTCCAAAGATTCGACTCTTTTGACTCAGTTCACTTAAATTATGAATGGTTTGTGTGTTGGGAAGATTTTTTTTTTTTTTTTATTCACTGTTTTCATAAAAGCCATATAACAAAAAAAATAATACGTTCGAGAGTTTGAGAGTTTGAGAGTATCACATTTGCTAATAAGCCCACGCTACCGTCACCTCACAGAAGATCTTTTCATCACACTGATGTGCTTTCTTCATAGCATGGTCACAGATGATACAATTCACAGAAAGAAGACTCCAGCGAGACGTTTCTCAGAAGGACTTCAAATTGCGTAAATCATGAAGATGCCTCCCTTATCAACATAGGGTTTTGCTGCAGACGAATGACTGTCAAGAGCTGAGGGTGATCAAGAAGGTTTCTGAACAAGAAGTCCTGATAGTTAGAGAAGCCAGCTGTGGCTACAGCAGTGACAAAACTGCTGGATAATTGCCCCCTGAGGTGTATACGCTGGTAAGAAACTTGACATGACTGGATCCACAGAAGATGAAAGAGAAGCCAGACCTTAGTGAGAAACAACTGAGGCTGTGGCCTTGCAGATCATCTCCGGTGACGGATAGATCAGAGATAACAAGTGTGACACAGTCCTCAGCCAAGTCTGGGACTTAGCTGTGATCTGAAAAAAAAAAAAACTGGTGAAAAAGTAGGGACTAGACTACCTTCATCCATTCACAGCTGGCAGAAGAGCACCCACTCCAGTTGTTTTTAAGTGCTTGACTTTTCATATTCAAGGGGTTCAGTTGGGAACCATGGATTTTGGTAAATAATGTAAAGGAAATCCATCCATTTGTTGTTGATTTAAAAAAAAATAAGACACATTTTCCTCCACTGCCAGCAAGACTGAGAGAAATTACTTGTTCTCTTTGGGAGAATGGACATAATCCACTTCTGTTCACCTCTGACTCACCATAGTCATCCAATCAATAGCTGGTTGGATATCTCCCCGGTGTCTGTTGCTGCAGGATAAACCAACTGTGGTGGAAACACTAGCAAACTTGTAAAGGAGCAGGTATGACATAAGTCAGAAAACAACGTTATTTAGCAGTGGTACTGGGGCAGAGTTGTACCCCTCTTTGCATTTAGCTTCATTAGGCGGTGTCAGTGGCGATCGGGTGCGCCGAAGGACTGGCTGCTTTCTCAGGAGGTCCTTTGCCAACAGACGCTGCAACAGTAGGATATAGAATTCACACAGGGACTAACGCCATGTCACGTGTGAAAGGTTAGTCAAACCTGTACATTGAATTTACCTGAGAAAAAAAACACCTTCAATTCAAGTGGAGAACTGGCTGAAACACCGACACCACTATCAGCATCCTGTAATTCTTAGCAACCGCACAGCAATGCCAAAACTGGAGCAAAACATTAAAGTACAATTTATTATAAGACGTATTTGTTTCAGTAGCATTAGCTAGATGCACGTAAGACAACTAAGAACACAGACAGATGGTAAATGGTAAATGGCTTAGTTTTTATATAGCGCTTTTCTACCTATTGGTACTCAAAGTGCTGTACAGTCACAGACGCATCTACCCATTCACTCACACAAGAACTCACACATTCACACACCAGTGCCACGCACTGGGAGCAACTGGGGGGGTTCAGTGTCTTGCTCAAGGACATTTCGACATGTGGCACATAAATATGTCAACCTTTGGCTCATATTCATTAAAGGACCTCGAAATGATGATAGTTCCTTACGTGGCCTTTGGCAATACTTTTATTTCATCCCGGTGTAAGCTCCAAGAACCCTTACCAATAAGTAGGGATGTCTGGGAATGCTACTCTGCCGAGGCATTCAGGTGGCATCTTGGTCAGACGTCCAAACTGCCTCACTGAGAGTCAAGGGTGCGCAATTTAAAACGTGTGCAGAAGTTACCAAATATGGTTCCTCGCCCAATAAAGGCTTAAATATATCAATAAATGAAACATAAACTCATGTATTAGCCGTTTTTATTTTATTCTTGGGATGCGTCTGGCTCCAGTCTGTCATTGTGCAGAGCACGTCTTGACTATAAAAATTATCCATGTCCTGAAGCAAGATTCTTCAATATATTTCATTCGCTTTTTCACAAATTAATGAGTCTCAAAAAAAAAATGTGAGTGACTTGCATATTTTATTATCGTAATCAATTAAAACTACACAAAATACACAAAGAAATGTATTGTAGAATATTCATCTTCTGAGTCCTAATAAAGTAAATTTGCTCTTTCAGCATCAATATTAAAATTTTACAGCACAAAGCGCAAGTTGGTTTTCGTGCGTACTGGCTCACAGGGTGGCCCAGGACGTAAGTATAAGAGTAAATACTGTACGCATGGAATAGAGAATGTCAGTCAGACAATTAAATGAGGATTTACACACTTGTCAAGATATAATAGCCACTGGAAAAAGACAAACAATATGACTGAAGCCTTCTCCTCTACGTGTCCCGCCATACACCAATAAAATACACTCTATTCTCCTCCACTCCCTCACCCCCCGCTTACTCAGTGTTCTCTCCACAGTATGTGTCATCCTTGACCTCTTCATTCCTTTCTCTTCCCATTTCTTCCCACTCAAATCCTCCTCGTAGACTAACACTTGCTCTCTTCTAGTTAACTCCAGCTCCCTTTCCCCTTCACCTGAACACCATCGGGTGGTTTTGCTCATATATCCCCAATTTCTGTCCAATCGCTTGCGCTGTCACTCTCACCTCTGTTACCAAAAGGATAATAATTCTTCCTCTGCTTCTAACGGCCGCTCTGATTTGCATTTTCACATCGAAATTGTGATTCATAGCTGTGCTGTTATTTAAATCAACACAGGCACATGTTTCTTCTGTCCGCAGAGGCATTCATTTTGCTTCAGGAACACATAGGTGCACGTCTACGGCTCCACGGATCATCAATATGAAGCAAAATCAACGTCTCAGGTGGCTAAGCTGGGGGTTCCCCTCTACTGCATCCTCGCACTAATGTGTGCATGCATAGCTGTGGGTGTGCACGCCCTTGTTTATGAAAAACTAATGTTTCCTCGTAGATCAATAGGTCTCCGCCGCATTTATTTTTTTTCCCGCTTGTGCAATTAGATAAGCCACCCAGCGCAGGCATTAATCAACATATAGATTCGGATCTATTGGTTACAGTGCCTGCATGCATGACATTAGTGTTTACTGTTTACCAGGCTTACCAGGATTTCTCAATTTAACTGATAGTGAATGCTTACCCTTTCACACAGCCCATGTGTCACTACGCCTGGGGCCAAGCCGTGTTATTAAAAAAAAGCACAAAGCGTGTCTAACCACTTTTCCTGTCTGCCACATTGTGATCTAAGCGGCGAGTCCTTCAAATTGAATGACATATATTGTCATTAATCCCTACATGCTGAATATAAAACCGGTACGTGAGTAAGATGTGAACAATATGTTCAGGGAAACATCGACGTTTAGGCTGAAATAATGAACCTTTGTCATGGTAACAATAATAAAAAGACGGTTTTCTGTTGATTCAACATTGAAGGAGTTTATTGTGGTATACACAGCAAAGGTTACATGTCCCTTCCCTTCACACAGCTAAAATGAACAACTAAAATGAAGGAAATAAACTTTACTCTAAGCATAGAAACAATAAAATAAGC
Source organism: Chelon labrosus (assembly GCF_963514085.1). Classification (NCBI taxonomy): domain Eukaryota; kingdom Metazoa; phylum Chordata; class Actinopteri; order Mugiliformes; family Mugilidae; genus Chelon; species Chelon labrosus. The sequence goes on from NC_140358.1 coordinate 24,644,811, forward strand.
GAGTAAGAATATAAGGTGCAATTAGTTGTGCAATTACTGTCACAGTGGTAGGACATTCAGAATGTGCAAATATTGTTTAGGTTGTTCAAACCTTACCCGTTGTAACCTTAGCAAACAAAGCTCTTTAATGTTAGTCCAGTGTCCATCCATCCACCCTGACCTCTTCCTAACAGAGCAATGTAACTATCTAGCTGACTTTATTACACTTTGTGCATTCTGTACTAATTGCTAGTGTAATTTATATGGACGGTGACTGATTTGATATAGAGATGACTGTCTTAGGTCTGATATGAAAGAAGCCAGAGAGTATATAGCCACTGTTGCTGCTCTATGGAGCTGTAACGTTCAACCTGAAGCTGGAGGGAACACCAGTCTATTAGAAAGTACAGTGCAGGTCTGAGATTCACCAAATAAGATGAGTACATGTTCTTAATAGAATTTGTTCATGTTTTTCCTAAAATGAGACTTAGTTAGGTTCAGTCTGTTAGTACAGCACAGTTCGAGACCTGAGTGCCTGAGAGAGTGGCAGCAGGTCACAGGTACAGCTGTGATTTTTTTTTTCCAACTTAACCTTACTTAATTAACCTAACAAACCAATCGCCATAGTAATGTTTTTGTCTTTTTTTTTTTGTTTGTTTGTTTGTTTTAAGGCCTTTTTGTGCTTCAAGCAATTTCCCTTGTGGACCAATAAAGGCTTGTAAGTCTAAAGGCTGTTACTTTCTCAGCAAGAAGCAAGAAGTTTGTTCTCGCAGCCCTCATTTGGGAGTTCTCGCAGCTTGTTCTCGACACATCAACAGGACAGAATTTTGTTTCGTGTGGTGTCTGGCAACCTTTCTGCGATTGGTCAGAAGTTGGAAGTGGGCGTGGCTAATGCAGAAAAGCGGAAATGCTAGCGGCCACTTACAGATGCTAATGTTAGCGGTGTGACTGCAAATCTCTCCTGGGTAGAGATCGGCATACTGTGTGTGGGTGCATGCTGAAGGACCGGCGTGATCCGACCAACGCAGACATCCGAAAATATTAAGAAAAGAAAATAAGAAGAAAAGTGCCTCTTGTCGTCTCCCACATCTCCCACAATGCTTAGTGTGTGTGACGTGTGCTGCAGTGGGAGGGCCCTATGAGGATTTCCCGGGAGTTCGTTCCTCGTGAAGTGTAAAACTACCTTCCCAGAACAAACTTTGTTCTTGTTCTTGGAGCCCTAGGAACAAGAAGAAATTTCTCGCTTCTTGCAGAGTATGTAACACGCTGTAACACACAAGTGTAGCTCGGGCATCTTATTATTTTGGAAAGAACAATTCAATTCAGAGGATTTTTTAAACACGCTTTAAGACAATAACTAACTAACTAACACAAATGCTGTCCAGTGCTGTCAACTGGAAAAAGTAAATCTCTGTGACATATTTAAACCCTCTCAACATCACCACCAAGACCAAAACTTTAACTGAAGTTCAATAGACAACCAATTTAATCTGCTACATTTTTACTGTATTGTACGTCTGCTGCCCTATTAAAGCAAAGGCCTCATGAGCAACTAATATTTTAACTCAAAGTTTATGGCAATAAGTACGACTGTGTATGTAACAGTGATGTAGCTTTTCACTTGTATATGAGTGAGGCTTTCAGTCTGTTAATGCACCTTGGTTTCATATGTGTATGTGAGAAGGCAATTCTGCATAATGTCCCTAACTGTCCCCCACGCGTCTGAGCTGTTGCTTGATGGCTTTGATGCTGCTGGCTTGTGCTCTCTCCAGGGACCGCAAGGTTGGCGCCAGTCATATAGTCATAGTCATAGTCCTCCCATTTGATGTTCACCGGTGATCAAAGCCCCTTCTTAAGTTCCTTTCCGTCGAGTCAGGCTGAAATTATGACAGCTTGATAGGCAACATTTGGCTTGTTAGTTTTTGAAGTTTCAAAGACGCAGCGGGATAGTCATCAAAAAAGCAGCATGGGCGTCACAAGTCAAGTTTTCCACTTCCTTCTAGTAGTTACACTGCGTCAAAAGGATACCTCCAGTGAAGAGGAAATTATCTACCTGTTACAGATGGGTGGACAGGACGGCGATGTCGACATCAGCAAGGGTTGTCCATGGACTTTATGTATGTGCCACTCCTGTTTCTCTCATATTTCGAGGCCATCTCCTGACACCTTCCTGTTTTATTGTATTTCCCAGGGCATCTCACCCACTGTGGCAACCCACGACCTACTGACACAGGCACACACACAAAAACGCTTTAGGAACAACTAAGAAAACACATGAAGAACAGCACAAGGTGTTGACCTGGCCTCCAAAACTGATCAAATATCTGTGGGATGCACTGGAACAAGCCTGATCCACAGAGGCTCCTCCCCTCAACCCATAGGATCCAAAGGCCCCCACTATCAACATAGTGTTGCCAGACACCACAGGACACCCTCAGAAGGCCCATGTCCATTCTCTGATTAGTCACATCTGTTCTGGAGGCATAAGGGAGACCTACACAATATTAGGAAGGCGGTCATAATGTAATGCCTCATCGGTGTAGTTAAAGAAGCTAGCCGTTGCATCTCCTCGAGCACATTAAGCTGGAAAAACACTGTTGCATACCGTTCAGTCTGGTCAGGTTGAAAGGTCCTCCTCCAAAGTGTTGCCTGGTTTCTGCCTGATATTTTGTGGATTTGGCGAATCTGAGCCAGTCTCATGTTCTGTTTTGATGAGATATCATCCAGCCTGCAGATCTGCACGATGCCGAAGGCCCCTTTCACGTCGTAGAACACTATGAAGGTTTTGTGGCTGTAAAGTTCGGCTATTTTCCTGCACCCGTCTTGCGCAGAATGTCATGTCGGCTGCTCCTCTGGAGGCTTAAGATCCACACTGGGTCGAATCCGCTCAGAGATGGTGCACATGAAGTAAATATATGCCTCCAGGCTCCAACCACACCCAGGCTAAAAGCTTGCTTATTCTATTGCTGTCAGCTCTCATTTCTGCAGTCATCTGTCCCCGTGTGGCCTGCAGCGATTTGTGTGTGGCCTTGCACATGCATACATGCATTCAGAAGGACGTATTTTGTGCGCTTTAAGTGTATCTGCGCGAGCATGTTAGACTGTGTCCTTGTGGATTTTTAGCCCGCGTTTCTGCACGTGCACATTTTTCATTTATCAGTATTAGCGTGTGTGTGAGTGCCTTGCCCAGTCATCTGTGCTCTCATCATATTACCAAGGGTTGTTGCAGAGCAGCAAATAATTCATGGGCCGGCTAAACCAAGCCAAGAGACAAGCAGGGTTGGCGTGTATTGAAAATCTAACAGAAAGTGATCCCAAGTGTGTGTGCGTGGGAGGGCAATAACAAAATAGTGTGTGCGTGTGCGCGCATGTTTTAATGCATATGTTTGCTCTCAAGTGCTTGTTTGAGTAGGGTAAAAACAAAAGTGTGAAGCAAAATGCACGTTGTGTAATTGTTTGAAATGTGTCAGATCTGCTTTAAATCGACAGTGGAGGCAGTGAGTGGATTATTGTTTCAGAGTACAGCGAGTAGCCGTATTCATAGCAGCCACTTGTCAGCATTGTTAAGTATGGTCTCCAAAGAGGAGTACTGCCGCTGTATAGTAGGCACGTGCAGCCATTAATTACAGTCCTACATTTTTGTTCTCGTAAGGCCTGTTGCGGTTATTTATTCTAGCTGCACAGCAACATTCAGCTATCAACACTGCACGGTGCATAATTTATCTCACAAGGGCTGAGATGGCTTTGTACATGCCGTGTGAACTGGCTTTTCTGGATCACGTTTAATAGAGTCCTTTATTTGTATGATGATCATGGTTCTTCCTGTATATCTCTCTTCTCTTCTTGCCCCTTTTTCTGTGTGCTTAGGGTTAGGGTTAGGGTTTTATTTTATTACATTTTTTATTGTCATGATGTCTAGTATATTCTGACAGCCAGAAATAAGTTGTACTTCCTTAAATGCAACTTCATTCATTCAAGCACATTGCTTTTTGAAGTTTAATATCTGCACTATTTCAAAACCTTTTCTTTATGTCGCTGGTTTCCCGTTTTGCAGTGGTGTCTTTAAAGCAGTTCGACCACAAACGCATGCACATTGAATGGCGCCATCCTTCTACCTATCCTCATGTCGATGGAGTTGAGTGACTGACATTAGGAATCTTGGCCCGCTGTGCACAAAATCACTGAGGCGAACTTGCCTCTTCCTCTTCCGCTTGGAGGTCTCGCTCATTTCTCGAGTTGTGACGTTAGCGAACGAATCAAATCTATCAATCGGATCTTTAAAAGGAACGATGGGAACCAAGTCGCAGTTGCAAGCTGTTCTTTTTTATTTGTTGTTGTTTTGTTTTATTTTATTGGCTGTGTTTCACACAGTTGCACACAGAAGCTCATGTTTTGCTCTGAGATGTTGTTGGTTCAATTTCTAGTCAGTGCAAAGGTGTTTGAGAATATAGATAGACAAATGCTTGAGAAATTCTGTAGAGAATATGTATCGTGGGATGTCTAAATTTGAATGATTCTAATCCAGATTTTAACTGATCACAGTGCATATTTCGAGGATAAATTGAGCTACCCCCATGCTGGCGTCTCTAAATAAATATTAAAATGAACCAGTCTTTTGAACGGCTCTTTGAAAGGAATGGATCCCCAAGATCCATCTCCCTTCAAAGAGCCATGAATTCCATCTCAAGTCCTTTCACAGTGACAAGGGATGATGACAGTCATTGTTAGGTGTCATAGAGCTGCAGAAGAAGAAGTCTGTCTCCTCTGAGGGTTGATGTCTTTTGACATTTCCTTTGTATATCTGCAACTAGGATTTTCTTCCACTTCTTTCTTCCATGCTCTCTTACTTCTTCTCCATCTGGTCTTGATTTTGTTTGTCTACTTGCAAAAGTTTGTTTTATGAGAGGACACTGGTGGTCTCATGAACCTTCTTGAAAGGGTTGCTCACTAGGTCGGGTGTTGTGAAGGGGATCTGGAAATCAGACCATTTGCCTTCAGTCAGTCAGGCCTTTTCTGTGTTGCTGAGTGCACCAGTGCACAGCTAAACTGTCGTGCAACTGTTTCCAAATGCAAATACCAAACCTTTTACCTGCTTAACTGATGAACATATAATGAAAGCATAACTGTCCATGAGACACTTTAAGCACACATTCATTATATAAATCTAACATGATTATGTTTTGATGAACAGCTCAAATATAGGACATGATCGTATATTTGGGATTTATTTGTGGTAAAAGTTGAAGTTGGACTTGAGTCCGTCTCCCAATAATCAAAAAGTGAATTCACTCCCGGCTCAATTAGCTATTGTTAAACATAGCGTGCTGCATCGCAAAGCCCCATTAAACCAAACCTCCTGAAATGGCAAGGACGGAGAATAAAATCAATGCTGCTACTCTGCGGAGGAAACTACACCATAACAAGCAATCAGCTCGACAATGACACTGGAAAGAGCTCATGCAGACATCACGCAGACGAATTACTAATGGAAAATCCAAATCTGCCTGTTAATCATTTTATTCTTGAGTGGATATTAAGTCTGATTTGTTATTGGCGTCGGGAAAGTGAGTTAAAATCCTGAGGCAAGTAATAGAAAATAAACTTTACATTGACTGACAGGTTGTATTTAGGCCCGCTTCACTCAGCGTGGCAGGGTGGAGGGGTGTCTGCTGCCTGTCATCATGGATTTTCTTTGTTGGGTGAGTAGTTTAACCATTTCACTTGGGCTTTCTTTTATTACACCTTATACTGAGCTGGACTTATTATGCGTATAAAGTACGTAACACTTGAAATGGTAATGTTTCTGTGTCTAAATAAGAAATCAGATGATATTACAGATGTTTCACGCAGCCATAACTCATGCTTTCCACTCCATATAAAAAGGTCCCATGTAAAGGAACTCCCTGTTTTCAACCCATTAGTATGTCGATTGGTCTTTCAAGTCTTATAATATTTCTGAGAGCGGTGCTTACGTGTAATCCAGCTTTACAGCCTATAGCTGGGATTTCCAGATGACTCATGGGATATATGTTACGCTATAGTATGTTTAAATCCTCCAGAGATTATTAGGCTTATGAGGGATAACGCTTGTGCTTGCATCGCAGCGTGCTTCAGGCAATTATGAAGGAGGTCCGGACTATGAGTACAGCATGATGCGTACACCTGCCTGCCTGCCTGAAACCCCGCTGGACTACTTGTCAAGGCGATATCTCCAGGACTGGCTTGTGTTGACAGGTCTGGTTCGGATTGAAATATTAAGGTGCAGTTGGGTGAGAAATATCCTCTTTGTAGCATCAGCTGTCAAGAGCAAACATCTTATTTTATACCAAGAGAAATTATTATTATTTTTTTGTGTTTGAAGCCACTTCTCCTTGGTTTTCTTGTCCCTGATACACTGACAAGCCAAAATGTAATAACCAGCCCCTGGTCTTTTGCGCACTGCCAAAACAGCTCTGATACACAAAGGCATGAACTGTAAAAGGCTGAATAAGTCCAGCTCATTTCAAAGATTTGGCTCTCGTGGCTCGGCTCCCGTAGAAGAGGCAGCTCTTATGTGTCCCAAACAGCTTCTAAATTTGCTTGACTTAGCGAATTATGAATGGTTGGTGTGTTGGTAAGCAATTTTTCATTCGCTGTTTTCATGAAAGCTTTGTCTCTCCCCAACGGGAATCTTCTCTTCTCATTCACTACAAAGAATCGACTCTTAGAGCCGGCTCGTTCATGAACAACACATCACTACTGTGATGGCAAGATGTTTGCCGCATATCCTTTAGGTCTTGTAAGCTAAGAAGTTGAGTCGACATGAAACAGACTGATTCTAGTAGCTAGTTCGTGGTTTGTTCTTTGTCAGACCACTATAGTTAGCTCCCACCCCATCCAGCAAGTGTTACCATTTCAAAGATGTTCCAAAGCAGTTATATATAATAAATAATATAATAAACATAAACAGGGAGAAGTGAGAAGATTTTAGCCTAGTAAACATCTTTTACACCTGAACTAATCCTTTAAATCTCTCCAGCACCACTCGTAGTATATAAAAACAAATTTATTGATGCGTTTGGGCTCATCGCCTTCAGCAAGGTCTTTTTGGTGGCTGCGATTTTGATTAAAGATCTACACGGGTCAAGGCACACTGAAAAGTTATTAACTCATTACCAAGCAAAGTTCTTAATATTCACTTACAGTTCAAAAACACATCACCCACTTTAACATGCTGTCAAAACACCAACAGCTACAGGCAACAGTCTGGTTTATTAACCATCAATAAGCAAACCATCATTCATGTCAAGAAGTATAAAAATGTAGCAATCGGGAACTGAAGAGCTCCACCAAGTGTAGATAATTTAATCTGCCTTAGAGAAAAATATATACTGTTGATTGACAGGTCTTGACTGCTCCAGGTCCAAAAGTTGCATTCTGCGATTATTAAGGCACAGATGGGTAAATGGGCTACAGCAGCTCTGCCAGCAGAGAGAGAGAGAGAGAGAGAGAGAGAGAGAGAGAAAACTCCATCTATTTCATAAACCACATCTTTAACATCTGTCAGTCTTCTTTTCCTCAAGTTGGCTTTCCTGGGCTTTGGTACATTTTCTGCAAATTAAATTATATAATTCGATCTGGCATAATTCTGCAGAGAGGAACGTGAGAACAAACATGAGAAGAAATGGACTATACCTAGATCACATTGTCCGAACTAAACGTATTACTTAACATAAGTATTTTACACATGATTAGATGAATTACTCAGAGGTACTGCAGATTATTTGCCATTGGGGCTCTGTTGACTCAGGTCATTTTCCCTCTTTGCCTTGTTGGTAATCTAGAAGCTACATCCTGGTTCAACATCGGCCTACTATGCTTACAGGAGTTTCATAAGGGCAGCCTAAACCTCCATTGAATAGAGGTGCAGCCTCTAGGATATGGCAGTAATATATTTGACAAAAACCTTTGCTTTGTCAATGTAGCCGGTTAATAGTTTGGGTTCGTTCGAAAATGTTTTAAAGAGTCTGACTGCTGAGGGTGCGTAGAAGGTTGCCGATGCAACCACAGTGTCATAAGACCTCTGGAAGTTTTCTTTCTTGCACTGTGGGTGCATCAGCCTCTGGCTGAAGGAGCTTCCTAAAGTCCCCACTGTCTCATACAGGGGTGAGAGGGGTTGTTCCTGATGTTTGACAGTTTAGCCAACATCCTCCTCTCCCCCACCTGCTCCACTGAGTCCAGAGGACAGCCCAGGATGGAGCTGGCTCTCTTGATCAGTTTGCCCCGTCTCTTTTTGTCCCTCTCCGTGACTCCGCCACAGCAGCGGACCACGGAGTAGAAGGTTGCAGATGCAACCACAGTGTCATAAAAGGTCCTGAGAAGCGTCCTACACACCCCAAAGGACCTCAATCTCCTCAGCAGGTGGAGACGACTTTGTCCCTTTCCTGTTTAGGACATTCGTGTTGTCCAACCAGTCCAGTTTATTGTTCAGGTGAACGCCCAGGCATTTATATCCATCCACTATGTCGATGTACTCATTCATCTGCGTGTGTAACTTAATAACCACCGTGGTGGCACAAATGCCAGGTTCTCCATATCCAAAATTAACTTAATTAATTAAGAAAATAAATTTACCACTCCACCAGCAACACGCCTATGTATACATTACAAGCACAAACTGCTATGAGCCAGTTCAGCATCCTTTTAATGGCAGAAATGCAACATGATGTCAACAAATACGCAAAACCTGAGCTCAAAGGAGAACGGTTTGACAGATAATGAATTGATGGGGTGGTCCTCCTCGTTCCTATTTCCATTATCGTACTGGTTCCCCCTCCACCTGCCCTTGTTTCCTGGCTGCCGCACCACCTGAATTTATTTCCCAGCACATCATTCCTCATTTGCCAGGTTGTCGGGTTGTTCCCATTGCTGCTGTTGCATTCCAGTGTTCTACGTACGTGTGCCTGTTGGTGTTGTGATGATCTGTGGCAGTAATCGGTTATCCAGAGTCTGGATTCTCTGCCTCCGTTGCCTTTCTTGGTTTTCGTAACCTTCACCTCATTTGTTACCTCCTTGCCATTTAGTGTTGTGCCGTTGCGTCCGCTGAATCTGAATCCCGATACGATCTCATCAGATTGCCTCTCTGCAATTTCACACACAACCGCCACGTTTTAGCCGAAGAAATGAGGAAAGTGCAGGTGCACCGGTGTGTTCAAGGTTGCTTCATCTGTAATTACAACTCGGGAGAGAGTGAAAAATTACTCACGTGTTTCTCAGGCTGGATGAAAATCACTGACAAGGGCGAGTGATTAAAATCACCACACCACCCCTTAGAGAAATAAGCCCCTTTCAGATGCGGTTTAAAGTAAAAATCTGCAGTGATATGTTGCCAGACTTAGATTAGATCCAATTGAGAAACTATCTGTGGCGTTTTCAGTGCTACAAGCCTGTTGTAGTTCAGACAGAGGAGGCGAAAGTGGAGGTGAAATGACAGCAGACGCACTGAGAAATGGACCGTTTTGATGTTTGGTGGCATCTAGATTGTTAGATTACAGAGGCATGGCAGAATTTTACTGTTTGAAGTGAAACACATGGACACCACCAGTCAACTGGCTGCAAAAATATTAAATTGAACAAATTACAATATTGAATATACTGTATTATAATATGAATATGTACTTGTGCACATGTTTCTCTGGAAATAGTGTGCTTCCATAACACTGGCAAATCTAGGTCTACCAACTTACCAGCTACTGACAGGCTAAAACATAAACTGTCTCAGGATGTTATTAATAGTTACTATTGGACCATGTTTATCATCTGACATATCCATAGAGCTCCAGACGTCACGTGACTTTTTTTCAGGCCGTCAGAGTTTACGCAGTCAGGCTTAGTGATGCACATCCAGCTTTGGAGTTTGTTGGCTAAAAACCGTGTCATCATCACTGGAAGGGTAAGTGTCTCTTCATCACAGATAGACTTAGACTTAGACTTTGATAATATTTATTCATCCACAAGGGAAATTGCTTGGTCACAGTAGCAGTAACACTCTTAAGAACCACAGATTAAAAATAAATAAATAAATAAAAGTAAATAAATCTAGTAGAATAAAATAAAATAGTATAAGCAAAATGTACAAATTAGCATATTAGCATATGGACAAATGTACAAGAAATAGAGACGGAAGAATATATCATATACACAGGGATGATAGTAAGGTGCAATGGTGTCCATTAACATGACTAACATGGAGTTACGTATCTGTTACAGACAGGTGAGTTGTTGTACAGCTGAACTGAGAATGGTATGAAAGTAGTCCTGTAGCGTTCATACGCTGTCATAACGGCAGCATAATGTAACTAGCTAATCACCGAAAAGAATCTGTTGGACATCGCGTTAAAAACATGTTAAATAACAAGACATTACACTTCTGTACCCGATATAAAGTGATCGCTACCCAATGAAATCCGTTTCATAAAGGATTCCACTGCTCCGTTTTTTTGTGCATGCTTCTTCTTGAGCGTTTTATTGTAGTTATCCACATCTGCTGTCTTGCGGGATCTTTGGGAATCCTATAAAACGATTTCCCCTTTGCTTGTCCAACTATTCTGGCATCCTGGGGTGCAACGGCTGTCGACTATTTTTGGATATAACTGGTACTAGGACAAGTTAGTTAGTTGCTCGCAGTTGTCAACCGAATAGTCATTACCAAAGTGCGCTTTCCTGCTGTTGTGATTGCTGGTGCATGGTGACGTCAGCTACCGGAGCTCTATATTTGCAGATTTGCCATATCCGATAACAGGCAGCTTAGATTGACTTGAATTTCCCTCGGGATTAATAAAGTATCTATCTATCTATCTATCTATCTATCTATCTAAATGACAGCACACTAAAAACATGCATGTGCCATTATCTGTTTTATGACCTTTTCTTTTTGATAATATAATCCGTTACCATGGACACTGTACAATGACACTGTCCACATCGAAAAAGAAACTGAACAGTGAACATAAATATAGATGCACATATATAGAGATCATGTTCTCAAGAAAACTCATCCAAGGCCAGTGATATCATGAGACAATGAATTCGCTCCTTTCTCCTTCCTCAGGAAAACCCGTTTGCTTCCTCTGTGCAGGGAATATTTATCACAGTATGAACAATAATTTAGTTCACTCTCTAGTGAACAAGATGTTCATCTTAGTCAGGTAATAATAGATACAGATATATCTAACACGTTAAGTAGAATGAGCAGATTTACTGCTTCAGACAGACACATTTTATCTTCCACACATGCCTCCTTCAGGGAACGAGATTCGTTTTTTGTGTCACGACAGAAAGAAATGTCTCATATATATATATATTTATAGATCAGAAATAAACATGAACAGATTGACAGCTCTAAATGAGAGTGACTCCCGGTTCAGTGAGTACCTGAGGCAGACTGTGAAGGGTTAGATGGATACAGGTTACAAAACAGCCCGTAACTACAAGTCATTGTTACTTTGATGGGATTTCTGCATTATTTAACAGCAGATAACAGCAGAGAACCTGGGAGGAGGACCGGAGAGACAAGGACGATTGGTGGCAAATGTTGACAAGCAGGTTTGAACGGATGTCTTTGAGGGTGCTATGTAGTGCACTCACACTTCTAATTACCCTTGAGAAAATGAGTCACAGCAACTGACAGCCTTCACTCACCACCCTGACTTCACTGGAGGTCTGCAGATCTGTAGAGGCATGCGGATGTTGGGCAACAAAACATGAGCGTTGGCAGCTCCATGCGATGATGTATTGATTTGTATCATCTTACTCATGTGGACCAGATTAGTTTCTCCTCCTGGCAGTGTGCAGATAACCTTCTCTGGAGCCCCCAGAGGTTTTGGACCTTTCGGTGTTTCCGCAGTTGATGTCAGCAGTTTATTGAAGGCATAGCCAGAATAAATCGAACGTATAATCTAGATTGACATGTTATATTAGTCATTTATTCATTCATTCATTCATTCATTCATTCATCTTCTGCAACCGCTTGTCCTGTGAAAGGTCGCGGGGGGTGCTGGAGCCTATCACAGCTGTCACCAAGCGAATGGCGGGGTACACCCTGGACGCAGGGTTGTGTTAATCATTTAAGGTAACATAAATGTTTGATTGATCTCTTTTAATGATAAAAAAAAACAAAAAAAAAACATATTAAAAACTGCCACAATGTCAGGAATTTCATTTATTGCACTTTGATTAAAGGGGAACTATCATTTTTTACAACCTGGACCTTATTTCTGGTATATACAATCGTTTACTCACCCATATAACTTTGGTGTCATTTGGAGTCCTTCGGAAGATATTTAGCTCCAGTGGAGCGCTGCATGTATCCATATAGTGTGAGTGACTGGGGCACCGAAACGCAGCCTCTAAATAACGCATTATCTGCCGCGAACTCGTTCGTTTCACCAATATTTTGTTATGATACGCTAGTGCTATTCCCTGTTGAGTCCGGAGTTACTCTGGCTCAAAACGGTAAGGACGTCCATCATAAACAAAGTCGTTGTCCACAACCTCAGAATCGGAAAAATATTCAGCCATGTTGCAAAAAACTAGCAGTAGCAAATTACAGGTAAACAAGCCAACCGTCCAGGTCAGAGGTTAGTAGGGATGATGATAACAGGTAACTCCGGACTCAACAGGGAATAGCACTAGCGTATCATAACAAAATATTGGTGAAATGAACGAGTTTCGCGGCAGATAATTCGTTATTTAGAAGCTGCGTTTCGGTGCCCCAGTCACTCACACTATATGGATATACACAGCACTCCGCTGGAGCTAAATATCTTCCGAAGGACTCCAAATAACACCAAAGTTATATGGGTGAGTAAACAATCCAGAAAATCCAGAAATAAAGTCCAGGTTGTAAAAAACAGTAGTTTCCCATTAGTTCGGTAGTTCTTAGTCTCAAGCCACATGTTAGGAGTACTTGGCTGTCTCAGCATTGCCCTTTAATGGGTTTTCAAAAAGGGTAAACCCTAGATATTGTCCTTGGCTGCATCACCAACGATACACCGCCTGTGTGGAAAGATCATTTCAATTAAATTTTAATAATGTGGCACCAATAATGAGGATGCAAACCCTAATCCCTCAGTGCAAGCACTAAGGCAGAGTGTGGGCAGCCCTACTTTTTTTTGGCTTGCGGGCTACTTTTACAATGATAAGTCAAAGTGATCTACCTATACCCGAAGCCATATTAATTGTTGCTACAGTGTTAAAAGCTCTATCCATTTTTATTATTCTAAGAAGAAAAAATGTTGCACAGCACTTTTGGAAAAATAGCGTTGCCCTTTTAAGAAAGACGGTAGTCTTGAATTGTTTGTTGTTGATGTTGTGCGGCTGCACTGAGGGCATGTTGCAATAAAAAGTAGAGAGGAGGTGCAACAGATAAATGATAGACTAACAGATAAAACACTTTTTCAACAGCGGACGATCTACCTGCACTACCTTCGTGATCTACCAGTTGATTGCAATCGACGTACTGGGCGACCCTGCACTAAGGCAACACTGCTCATGTCAAGGACATCCACTTCCTGACCCTAATGAGATCTTTGGTTGTATCGGCTGTGTGGTTACGAATGTTGTCCTGCTCATTGATTCAGCTCAATCTAAATGGCTGCTCTTAGTCACCTGTGATTCCTCATGGGAGCTCCTTTGAAACACCCAAGTGTCCAATTACTTTTGAACACTTGCAATTTGTGCAATTTATGTTTTTTTCACATGACTATATCTCCCGTGGAACAATGCGAAACTTAATGTACAAATAATTACAATCCAGACGGTCGCAGCAGTGTTTAGCCTTTTGTATTGTGTGTAAACTGTAATCTGACCTAGTTTCTCTTCTCTCTGCTGCACAGTTACAATTCAGTGCATTCTCATAGCTGCTCTGTTGTATTTATAAACCTGAAGCTCTGTTCAGGCAGTCCAATTGGATAAATAAGTGTTTCAAACTGTGCTTCATGAATACTTTTCCCTATAAGACTGTAAGGCATCATGTCATGGTTTATGACTTGGCTGTTAAGCCTATTAGCGATAATGTGGGTGTGTGCTGAATATTCAGTCTGGCTCTTACATTCATTAATTATTTTTCCTCTCATAGTTGGGTATATTATAAATACCTGTTGGAATCGTTGTAGACAGCAAAAGTCCCTCGAAAATAATGTATTGTTGCCTCCAGTCAGTTTATGGTTTCTGAAATAGTTTATCAAAGATGGACTCTACTCGTGATTCCCTATATATTCTCCACCCTCCGTGCTTTAACACCCCTGTATATTTGACCAAGACCCATGCTCTGGTTAACATCCAATGATATAAACCCAGTGTAGTGTTTCATTATATAACATTATACTGACCTTCATCCTAGACTTGACAGTAACTTTTCTATGAATATTTGATGAAGGGAAATCATAAATCACATGTGTACTCGTGCCTCACAATGGACACTATATCCAATGTGTGTGTATGTGTGTGTGTGTGTTTGTGTGTACTCTGTCTAAACATTATGGGATCTCTCTCCACTGTCAAGGCCATTGCATCTGACCTCCCCAGCCCTCGTGGCAGCTGTAACTGATGGCACTAACAGACTTAATGGCCATTGAAGTCCACTGAACCAACAGTACATAAATCAAACTTTTCAGTGTCGAGTGTCCCAGGCCAGTACGGCCGCCGCTTCAATCCACTGTGTGAAACACGTGTAAATAACATAGAAAGCACACGGTCTGTGGTGACCATAAGAAGTCAAGGTTTGAGAATGTGAGAGGATGATGGCAAATGTGTTGCTGTATTTCAAATTTACTTCATGGCAGCTTTTGTAAGTTTTGGTACATCTACCGTACTGGTCTTGGCTCAGCTGCTGTGATTAGGCTATACGCCGATCAGGCATAACATTATGACCACCTTCCTAATATTGTGTAGGTCTCCCTTTTGCCTCCAGAACAGTTGTGACTCATCAGAAAATGGATCCTGTGGGTTGAGGTGAGGGGCCTCTGTGGATCATCCCACAGATACTTGATCAGTTTGGGATCTAGTGAATTTGGAGGCCAGGTCAACACCTTGTGCATCCTGCTGGAGATGGCTGCTGCCATCAAGGACTGTCATTGCTATGGGGTGGGGGTGCCTGGTCTGGTCTAGGTGGGTGCTACATGTTCAAGTAAGTAAGTAACATCCACATGAATGCCAGGTCCAAAAGTTTCACAGCAGAACACTGAATTGTCACAAGATGGTCAATGCTATAAGCTAAATGTATGTGAACACATTTTACCTTTCTCTCAAATTCCACGGTGACAGTTCTTTTTGCCCGTGGTGTCACAGACTTCACACTAAATTGTTTTTTGGACTTTTGTTTTTGCATAATGTGAAAGTCATGATTTCATCGCTTCCTGTCGCTCAAGGAACTGATGTTGTTCTCCTGGAAATGCCTGAAAATGTGAGCCTTAACTAAAATAATAAATAAAGGTAGTTACTGTATATCACTGATGTTGTATGGAAACGATTTGATTTTGCATCGTCAGAGATGTCAAACTGATGCTGCACTACAACAACGGCATTAAAACTGTACATGAATGTGACCTGAATGTAAAACATGCTACATAATTCATAATGCCTGCAGGTTAAACTGGACCAACCAAAAACTTTAGCTCTGAAAGATTAACTACAAACAGCCTCAAAGACACTTGCTATTCTAGCAATATTAAAGCTACAAACAAACCATGATGCAAGACGTGGTACTCTCATTGTGAATGTTTACGGCTGGGATTTGTTTTAGCGAAGAAATATGTTTTAAATCCAGCTTTGCCTTGAGTTCCTTTCTTTTCTTCTACAAATGCAAGGATCACTCATGTCCCCATGACAACAAGCTGTAGCTGAAGCCACTATCAACCACCCCGACACTTGTGCTATGTGGGGCATGAAGCAAGCGCACCTTTGTGCCGAATCTGGCAGTCAGACTATGAAGACTGCAGGGGCCATTTTCATGCATCAGAGAGTGGTCAGAGATCTGTGGAAAGGCATGTGACATCTTAATGGAACATAGTGACCTGTCAAATGAAAAAGACCAAAGTAAGTTTTTTTTTTTTACCGTTCGATTCAAAAGCAAAATTTTTGTTGCCGCTTCACAGTTTAAGACAGCTTGAAACGTCCATCGCTCATTCTGATCCATATTCCCATGACACGCACAGGCACTGTAATTAACGCCATGAAAGGCTGATTACCTCTCAGAATCATATTGAGGCTTTTTATTCTTTCAATGGGCGAACAAAGGCGTGAGGAGACAGGAGAGAGGGAGAAACAAAGGACACATCAGTGGAAAAAGAAACACGGAGACAGTGAAGGATGATTCAAGTAGAGCTGGATGGTTCCTGGATCGCCCAGTTAATGATTCGAATATTCGTACTGAATTGGGAATCACGAGTCACAGGTCTCCATTCACCCGGATCATATGAGTCCTAGGTGACTAGGACATTTTTATCCAAAGAAATCACTCCCCGGATCACTTTAGTGAGTGACTCAGACTAACCTGGGTCCATGAACGGAGTTTACCACCACTAGATTCAACATTTGAGAAAGGATGAAGCAGGAATAGGGGTGGAAACCAGTCCTGCAGCAGCCCGGGAGTCTGCTGATAGGTACACTTATACGATAAAATGTTCTGCCATAATCAAAATCCAACTATGTTTAAAACACAAGACTCACAATACAATTAGACATATACTGTACGTGAGTAAGGTTTGGAGATGCTGTGGTAAAACAATAAGTCTCAGTTCTTTTTAGTGAGAAGAACAAAATGCAGATTTTTCATTTGCATTTAAATCTGGTCACATATTGGTGAAGCTTAACAGAGCACAGGTGTTAAACATACAGCCAGCGGGTCAAAAGTGGCCCCCCCAGAGGGTCTAATCTGGCCCACGGGATGAATTTGCATAGTGCAAAGATTTAATTGAAGACATTAGCTGCAATTTTTCCAATAAAAGTAACTGCTATTTCTAGGTTTCACACAGTTTTAGAAAGAGTTATGGAATTAAACACAACACCGAGACCTAGAACTATACAGAAATTACACAAATGTCCGGTGGTCCATTAAATATTTTGTAACAGTGCATTAAATGTAAATGCTAGATGTACCACTTTTGGAGTTGTCGTTATTTATAGGTTACTGGTCCAGCCACTTGAGATCAAATTGGGCCGTATGTGTCCCCTGAACTAATATGAGTTCGACACCCCTGATTTAGAGGTTCTGGGATTTGTAGCCCCATATTTCCATCAACTCAGCTCTTGTGGGTCTGTGATAGATAAACTGATTCAAGGTAGGGGCTAACCATTTTACAGCTACAGTATTTTAAGGGATTACATTCCTAGGGCTTGCATGCTGTTGAGATACTTCATGAAACATTCTTAAACAACATCTTAACGTTCAAGCCAGTCCTCGCTCCCAAGGTCTAAAACTCCAGGTTCATCACAATGACAATGAGCCACGCAAGACACAAACTAAATGTATGAACTACTCTGCAGCAGTCTTCATTAACTCACACACAGACGTTCTTAACAAACACCCTCACTTATAAGCTAATGAGACACCCTATGCATAGCTATATGTATATTCAGCTTACTACAGTAGACATATACGCCCTCACATCCGTCGATACACTACGAACTCCTTGCAGACTGATAACTGAAACTCTGCCTGTTAAATAGTAACTGACTGCATTTATGTTCAGTGTATAACACCTCGGCACTCAGTACAAGCTTGGAAACCATTTGCATCTCCATTAACTCTGTTTACAGTTGTAAATGTAGAAATGTATTCATACGTCTTTCAATATGTTAAGAGGAATGACTGAATAGAACTATAATCTATATATTGAATTATGTAATAAAATTAGGATTGACAGATGCATGTTGTATATTTTTCAGGACGCAAATAACTGATTACTGTAGGGATTAAGGTTTGGCAATCTAACCGACATATGTGTGCGTGGCCGTCAATAGAGAGACTGGACGAGCTTCACCATCGCTAATGTCATTTAGCTCCTTTTTTATCTAGATTCCTTTTGGACTCTAGAGTGAATTCTGATCGTATGATAACAATCAATTTGGAGAACTTTCACTTAATGTTTTGTTTTTTTGTTGTTGGTTGGTTGTGGATGATTACGCAAATATCTCAATCTCCAAGCCCTTAAACTGGGGCTCAGCTGTTGCCCTTTTTACCTCCAGTCTAATAGGTGGTTTATACTTTTACGTCAATTTGATGCCGTGCCCTAATGCCGCAGTGTGACGTGCACCTCTCCGTCCCCACAGGTTTTTAATTAATTGTTTTGGATCAATTAAAATAGAACACACCGGATAAAGTCTGACTGAGGGGGACACACCATTTTGGACTAAATTCATAACAAATGTTAGCTACTGCTAGTGGTCTCAGATTTCAGAGCCCACGCTGTGATCCATGATTGTAAAAGATGACACACAGGCGGCAAAGAAGGTTTCCTTTTGCAAAGGAACTCTATAGTATGCATTAGTCATTTACGTTAGTACTTCAGCATACTTCTCAGCATATTTAGCCACAAATTGGTTAGTTCCCGTTGGTCCCGTTTGTCTGCACATTAAGGAGACATTAGTGAGTCTAGGCTTCTGCAGAACAGTGGTGGTAATATGTGCTTCTTCAGCATTTTCTACCTTTGTTTTTCCTCCTGTCAGATGTAAAGTTTGTCTATTGACACATACCCGTTGCAGTCTTAATGCCTAAAAGCGTGATGGAAATACTCTTATTGTTTCGTTTGCCTCTTATTTTCCCCTTTTCCACTTTCCTTTTCCTGCACTGTCTTGAGCCACTTCATCTCTTACCCTTTCTTCCATCTTCATCCCAGCACCCCCTCTTTCTATCACTTTTATTACTTCTATTCTCCTCACTTGGATGTCCACCGGCTGGTTTCATCAGCTTGCCGGCCTCTGATTTTACAAGCTTTGTGTGGGGGCAGAGAGATTCATTTCTGCCCAGCGGTGCCTGCTGGACATACGCCAAGGCGCGGTAGTCTTTCCACCACCGCTTTCCCTAAACCATTATTCTCTCTGTCCTTTTTAGTCCTGCTCCACTGATCAAGACTTTGTGTCTAACATCTCTCTCATTTCACTGATCTGTTTCTTTCTTGCTTCGTTTCCTATAGCTCAGTTGTCTTCTTCAGAACACAACAAATACAGAGACAAACATTATGCAACATTAACTCAGATGGATAACAAAAACACAACAAAGGCCCCATTGTAGTACATTTTGATAATTCACCAAATGTCTTGTTTGCTATGGATAATGAAGTCCAAAAAATTTGGAGGGCTTCATGGTCCATAGCAAACTTTAAATCATATATGCATAATTTGTTTGTTTGTTCACTGATGCCTGACGAACAAGGCTCATTTGACTGGTTTACATTAGAAATGTAAACGATTTTCTCTTTTAGTTCCTCAGATGTTAGTTATTTCCATTTTTTGAAAACAAAATTATATTTGTGGTCACTTGGAGACAGCAGATAGACCGCTTCGGTCTGTCGTCTCTGGCCACAAGACGGGACGCAAAAGGGGTTTGGGAGCTTTTGCTGAAAAGGCTGGTGTGGTCTCACGTGACAGTTTTTAAACATCAACCACCCATTTAATGGACAGTCAAAAGTTTGGACACACCTTCTCACTTAATGCATTTCAAGAATATGAATCATAAAACATATAATAATCAAAATAGTAGATACCTTTTGCTTTGACGGCAGCATTGTGCACTTGGCGCCTTCTCAATCAGCTTTATGAGGTAGTCACCTGGAATGGTTTGTAGTTAACAGGCGTGCCTCGTCAAGACTGTTTGAGTCGAACACATTAAGAAGGCAAGAAATGCCACAAATTCAGAGGTAGGGCTGTTCTCTACAGTGAATTCCCTGATTCACCTCCAGGTCTAATTGCTATTATGGTAAGAACCACTCAACTAACTAAAGAGAACACCAAGACTTCATTAGTTCATAAGTCCATTAGAGTTTCCAGCCTCAGGAATTGCATATTATCAGCACCTAGATTAGATTGCTTCATTTCATTCCAAATTTTAGTTTTTTGGGGGGATTCCACCCTCCGTGACTTTTTGAGACATGGAAAAGGTGAGCTGTAATTTGGTGGTTACCGCCAGGGAGCATGGAGGAGGAGGTGTGAGGGTGTCAGGGCACTTTGCTGGTGACACTCTGGGGTCACTGTCCAGCAGAAAAACGAAAGATGAAAAACAAGTTTGAAAAAATCTCCAAAACACACCTCCCAGCTATGTAAGGGTTGCGTCAAATGACCTGGCCCCACAACCATCCGACCTCGCGAAGGCAAAGCAGCCAACAAGTGCTCAATGTACTCTTCGAACTCCTTTAACAATTTTGTGAAAACCATTCCAGGTGACCACCTCATAAAACTAAAATAGTCCTCAAAGCAAACAAAAGTTGGCTACTATAGATAGTATAGTATAGTTTACTATATACAGTGATTCCATATGTGTTCCTTCATAGTTTTGATATATGAGAAGGTATATCCAAACCTTTGACAGTTACTGTAAGTAGACAGAAAATCACACAAAATCTCCACCACCACTTCCACCTCCATCTATGATTTCGATTATTAAAAGTTCCAGACAGCAACCATTGGAAAGATTTGTTTCAGGCTGACATACTCCTAACCTGATTTTATATATTTATGGCCTTGGGCAAAAGGCCTCTATCAACTTTGGTAGTTACTGTACGCTAGCTAATTTAAATAGATCCAACATTTTGTGATGATGTACCTTGAGGCATCAGTCCCATTGCCAGGGTTGCTGAGGTATCTAAGTGGCTAGAACGGTGCAGATTTTCCGGGTCGGGGTGCCCAGAGGAAAGGTTTGAGTGAAAACCAACACTCTGCTCAAGGGTAAAGGGGAAAAAACTGGAAGGCTGCAGTATGTAGCAAATATAATAACTGGCGCAGGCTTTAAAAAAAAATGTAGAGAAAGTTGATAGACTATTAAGCTGTCTTTCTGTGACGGCTGCCGAAATTTTACAGGAAATGTGTTGCCTTCATCCAATATATTTAGCTTTTTTCATACAGCTAAGGACCCTTCCTCTAACAACTATACTTTCACTGATCCTGCCTTACACATGTAAGGCGAAGGGGCACAAATAACAAGTGTATCCAAAGCAATTATGATGGAGCAGCAGAGTGCGCCTGCAGCCAAATGCACTGATTACCTATGCACTTCAGTTGGCTGCATGCCCTGAAAACATAAATGGATTCCAGACTGTCCCAAAGCTTTTACGACTTCAACTTGCAAGAGCACATTGGGAAGACAAAAAGGTTTAAACAGGCTATTTTTTAGTTGTATAATAAAGCAACAAACAAACTCTATCTTTTTAAACCTCAAGAGACTAACCAGTCAAAGTAAAATAACAAAAACAGTGGAAATATGTTTTTTTTATTCCATTAAATACTGCAAAGCCATGCTGATGATTTAAAGTCTTGAAAATACTTAAGGAAATTAGTGTAGCATGACTGCTTGAGAAGCAGTTTGGAGAATATACAGTATGTTTCAAGGCTGGAGCCTATCCCAGCTGTCATTGGGCAAGAGACGTGGTACGCCCTGGACAGGTCGCCAGTCCATCACAGGGCTAACACAGAGGGACATACAATCGCCAATGAACCTAAAGAGCCTGTCTTTGGACAGTGGTAGTACCCGGAGAGAACCCATGCAGACACAGGGAGAACATGCAAACTCCACACAGAAAGGCTCCAGTCGGCCGATGGATTCAAACCCAGAACCTTCTTGCTGTGAGGCATCAGTGCAGCTTGAGTGGGCCAATTTTGCCTCTAAGATTAAAACTTTACTTGGGATGCCTTGTCTCCTGTCTCTGTCTCTGGGGCGTGTTGTGACTACTTGACTATTTAGCCTTTTTACTCAAGCATGACTTGTTTTGGGGTAGTTTCAACTCTGACTAGACCCAGTCTCTGGGGAATGCTGCAACTTGAACTCTTTACTGGGAAAATTTTGGAATCTAAACTTTGTCTCAGAAAACCCATGCAGACACAGGGAGAACATGCCCATGTCCATTCTCTGATAAGTCACAACTGTTTTGGAGGCACAAGGGAGACCTACACAATATTGGGACATAATGATAAGCCTGATCGGTGTCCATGTGTGAAGCTAATTTCAAATCATAACACCCAAAACAATACATAAGTTTGCATGCAAACATGCAGACGGTCATGTGGTTCAATCTGTCTACAGATGGCATCGTTTTCAATTTGATCATCTTGTTTGCTGCATGATATATCTCTCTATGGGAGTGATTTATATGGCAGAGAACTAAGTTTGCATTCACAGGAATAACTTGATCTGCGACCTTAACATTTATCACTATGCCCTCAGACTTGGGGTTGAGGTTTTGGAGGTTTTACATTGGGCTGAATGTACCTGGACCATAGTTCAGGTCTTGTATCTCCAAGATTTAAGTAATAAAACATCATTCAAGTGACAGTATGACAAACTCTATGACTCCACATTGGTTTGTTTTGAGTTGAATGCTGTTTCTTTTCAATTGTCACCATATACAAATTGCAAGGATACACTCCATACACCAAGGATTTAATAATTCTCATGATTAAATGAGAAAGGTAGTTTAGGGCATGTGCACTGTGTACATAAACCCATGCTTTTATTTTTCACGCTTCTGTGTTTTTGTACAAGAGAGCAAAAGTTACTGGAGTCAAATTCCTTGTATGTGCACACATACTTGGCCAATAAAGCTGTTTCTGATTCTGACTCTGATTCTTCAACTGCTCCAAGATTACATACATGTAACATTTAACAGTTAAGCAACCCTGTATCTGTTAAGTGGTGACGACTCTTATCATGCAGGGAAGAATAACTGAGTGAAAAAACCTGATATAAATCCATGAGATGCACTCTTACTTACCCCCTCAGGCCACAATGTCAGTTCTTCACTCGATTTGTCATTACAACATTCTGTCACGGCAATCTGTTTCATCTAATTGGCTGATTTGTTTTGATCTGTTTGCACCTCAGTTCCAAATAATGTTTAATGAAAGGGAACACATGCAAATCAACTGTGATCAGCAAGTCACAAAAAAACCCCAAGTAAAACGTGCTTCTTGCGTCTCCGAGCTGATCCTTCTGACGTGGATGCATTCTAACAATTCCACTGGGTCAGTCTTTGTGTGTCTGTACTGTACGTGTGCTTGCCAAGACCCAATTAAAAATGATTAACACACATACAGTAAGCACATGAATGCACACACATGAAACGATGCAAAAAAACAGTGACACGTATTTGGTGCAAAAACATGAGTGCACACGTACATTTCAGCAAGATTCGGTAGCAGATTCCCCAGAAACATACTGTCTCTCTCTAAGGTGGTGACTTACTTGCTTTTAGTTTCCAACAGGGACAAATGTGCCTCCGTAAACACATTTAAATCCCCACGACATGAGACGAGGGCACAGGAAACGCGGCTCAGAACACTAACGAATCCTATCAACCATGTACATCCACGCTAATGAATACACACATGCTGAGTAAATCCCGGCACAGTCCCGCTACTCACCCACACACAGTACATCTTGGAATTGTGCGTCTTCATGCATGTTGCAGCGACAGATAATACTGCATAAATAATGAGATTAAATACATGCCCACACTGTATTTTAACTTAAATATCTGGTTGAACTGTGTAGAAATGTTAATATTTATTGATTTACATACAGCCCCACCTCAGAAGTGATAATCATTTATTATACATATATCAAAACTTGATTATCATCACTTGAACATCATGCAATAAATAATATATCTACAGCAACACAGCAACAATAACAACAAGCGGGTTATTCAGAGAGACAATGACAGCAGAGTAGGGAAATCTTAAATCTTATCGGATGCAGTAAAAGGGGAACTTTCTGAACTGGAACTTCCTGTCTAACCTGTTGCTGGCAATATTGTCTGTTCGAAAGGTCAATGCTTCCCTTGTTCAGGAACTTCTCAACTCTAGTCCTTAAGGAGACACTGCTGTAAGTTCTGCTGCTGCTCCAGACTTCCAGGTAGTGGTTTACGTTTGTCTGCAGAAGGACTGAATCCTAAAGAGTTATCTTAAGGTTACCTCACTCCCTTTTTTATCATCTTGGACTTCTAAGTATCCTGGGTGTTTTAAACGGGGGGGCTGTTCAGACTTGGTTACTTGGAGACATCTTGAGTTATCCAATCACAAGTAACCTGCTGGTCACACCTGATCCAATCCCAGTTTCACGTTTGGTATGCAAATAAACTTCATCTCGGGTGTAGTAAAATAGAAGATTGTAACAGCTTCTTTCTCAAATGGATTGCTACCGCAGTTTCAGAAAAGTGTACAGTGCTGTTTGCCGCGTGTGCATCGTGACATGACATCTTACAGAGGTGACACATATTTTGGAACAAGCTGTAAAGTTTCTCTCACACACAGAAAGCTAGCACATACCTTATGTTCTTATTTACTGATTGATCTCTACCCTAGTAGAGAGCTGTATAAAGTCATCCCTGGAGTCATCCCACATCCCTGGAAGAATTAATAAGGCACCAGTTATTCATTCATTCATTTTCTGTAACCTCTTGTCTGGAGGGTCGTGGGGGCGCTGGAGCCTATCCCAGCTGTCATTGGGCGAGAGGCAGGGTACACCACGGACAGGTCACTGGTCTATCACAGGGCTAACACAGAGAGACAGACAACCATTCACACCAGTTAACCTAACGAGCATGTCTTTGGACGGTGGGAGGAAGCCAGAGTACGTGGAGAGAACCAACGCAGACACGGAGAACATGCAAACCCCACACAGAAAGGCCCAGTCGGCCTGGATTAGAACCCAGAACTTTCTTGCTGTGAGGCATCAGAGCAGCTTGAGTGGGCCAATTTTGCCTCTAAGATTAAAACTTTACTTGGGATGCCTTGTCCTGTCTCCCGTTTCGGTCTCTGGGGCGTGTTGTGACTACTTGACCGAAGTAGGTCAAGGCCTTATTAGTCAAGCATGATTTGTTATGGGGTAGTTTCAACTCTGACTAGGCCCAGTCTCTGGAGAATGCTACAACTTGAACTTGACTCTTTATTGGGAGAGTTTTGGGTCTAAACTTTGCCTCAGTTGAGAATGAAAGAAGGCCAGTAAAACGTCACCACTGAGTCCAATTGGTTTCCCCCTCTCCCTATGTGAAATCGATCATGGTCATGTAACATTTTACTGCTGATTTCAGACATGACCACGTTGCTCGAATGTAATCCAGAGAGAACCACTTCACCTGTCCTACCAGTGCTTTACAATGATTTGCACAATAACTTGCAATTCACTGAAATAGATAGAGCCTCATCACAAAAGTATAGTAGTTATAATCCCTGGTTGAAAGCAACCTGGTACATGTTGCGCCAACTGCAGTTCCAAGTGTGAACTAATCACACATTCTTGATGCATTGCGGTTAAACAAGTCCAGTTTGTACCACAGTATCCAGCAATTAAAACTTTTTAACACAGGAAGCGGAGGGCAGTGAAGGGCGGCAGATAAGAAGGAAAAGATTGATTAGGTTATTAATCACAGAAAAAAAAGTTTAATGGTTTTTTCCAATGACGCTGAGCTGGTGCTTCATTCAAGCTAGTGGTATTTCCCTCATACTCATATCATTACTGTCACCGAGCACCACTACACAGACAAGACGAGAAGGTCTTTCTCTTCACGCAAGTTGGAAAGTTGAGTTTTGTAAGCATCATGTTTAAGTTGAACTTCTGGAAAGAATAAGAAGTCTCTTATTGAGACCACCAAGCAGGTAAGGGTATCATTAATAAAAGTAAAAGGTTCACATCTGTAATTTAAGCTGGCCACTTGTGATCACTCAAATAGCCAGGTCTGAACAGAGCCTTAGACTTAACTCTACTCTAATGGTGTTGCCCAGAAAATAGTGCCCTTTTTCTTCTAATCCAAATGTGGCAGCAGAAAAGTCTTGCACTCTTAACTTGTGAATCACAACAGAGTTTACTGCAATACACCACCCCGACAGTTCGGTTCACACAAACATTTATAGTCCTTTTGATGTCACAGAGAGATTGCTTTGGTCCGTCCCAGATCACAACATTAAAGTCAAGTTTGATCGCCAAAAAAATAGCGATCTTATCACTAGGTCATGGAGACCTTTTTCCTGTCAGGGTCATTTCTAGCAGAACAAACACAAACACGCTTGAATTCACATCAAGACATCAGAATGTCAGGGTAACCCAGTTTTGCAACCGTACCACCTCATGATATGCTTACCATACACTCTAAGAAATGAAACATCACATTTACTTAATATAGTTATGGCAACCGGTCCCACGAAACTAGGCTGAATAAATGGGAAGAATACTAGAAAACTAATTATTACTACATGCTTTTAAGCAAATCCCACCAAACCGTCTTAATTAAATACTACTCAACGTGCTTATGTTGACTTACTCAACGCGCTTATGTTGCATTTACTCAACGCGGTTATGTTATGTTGAAGGTACTCAACGCGGTTATGTTGAATTTACTCAACGCGCTTATGTTGCAGGTACTCAACACGCTTATGTTATGTTGAAGGTACTCAACGCGGTTATGTTGAATTTACTCAACGCGCTTATGTTGCAGGTACTCAACACGCTTATGTTGGAGGTACTCAACGCGCTTATGTTGAAGATACTCAACACGCTTATGTTGAATATACACAACGCGCTTATGTTGGAGGTACTCAACGCGCTTATGTTGGATACTCAACGCGCTTATGTTGAAGGTACTCAACGCGCTTATGTTGGATACTCAACGCGCTTATGTTGAATTTACTCAACGCGCTTATGTTGAAGGTACTCAACGCGCTTACGTTGAAGTTACTTGACACAAATGAGTTGTATTTATGTTGTAGTGTTTTGTTGATTGTACTCAGGGCCATTTCTAGCTTCATGGGGGCCCTAAGCAAGATGCTGTTTGGGGGCCCCTAGTTTGTCAAACTACGATGAAGAGATTACTAACCTTTAGCACTCAGGCAAGTTAAACTGATAAAAAACTATAATACAAGGAAAACAACAATCCTCTATATGTCAATAAATAAAACATATTTTGATTGTTTATAAAAATGTTTACATAAGAGAATACAACAAACCAACATTGATTTTAAACTGCAACAATGAAAACAAAACAACACTAAAAATAATGCTTATTTAACATCACAGTCACTTATCAGCAACACCTGATATACTTAATCAAAGTAATAATAACAGTTTATGTGATGGTTCTGGAGCTTCCTGGTCAGGAAGTTCAGAAGATCCTCTGGCTCAATGTCTGGAGCTCCAAAACATTCTAGAATTGCTCCTGCAAAGAAAAGGCTCCTTAGGTTATCACGTAAAATAGATCATTAGTGCATATTCCTATTTTATAATTGCAGTGATGTTGCTGTAATACAGAAAATTAAAATTAATCTGTTTTTATATTAAACACTGTGACGTACAGTGTGCCCAATAACAAAGTTGTCACTTTTAAGAGTTTTCTGCATTCATTTACACATAGGACTAGTGAAAGAAATAAATAAGATAAATGATCCACTACCACAATCGTACAAAATGAACACAATGCATCATATGTATAAATCACTTAAAAGACAAACCTTTCAAATATTTCTTTAAATTATAAAACTGTAGCACACTTCTAATTAAAGGCCTATATAATACACACAAACTTGAAAATGACCATGACAGGACAGACTGTCCATTCACATGCGACATATTCCTTTTACATTTGTGAGTTTGTGACGAACACATCCTAGCCAGCGAGCTAACATTTATCCAGGGCTAACTAGCTGGCTCTTTAACATTTATCCAGGGCTAGCTAGCTAACATTTATCCAGGGCTAGCTAGCTAACATTTATCCAGGGCTAGCTAGCTGGCTAGCATGACAAATAAACAAACTTGCTAAACGGCATTTCACCTCCACCTATCCAGTCCACGCCACCAACAAATGCCTTACCTTTATCTTTTGACCGTTTTCTTTTTCTTCCGTTTTCCGCATAACTGAGTAAACTTCTTTTTGACGCCATTATTGTGTTTGTTTTGTTTAATATTCTCGCTAACGGGAAGGATGAGTAGCTGTCAATCATGCCCATCACACCTGTCGGCGGCCCGCTACGTCACTCATATTGCGACACTGCGGTCCAACGAATATGACGCAGTATTGCCACAAAAACACCAGTCACTGCTTATTATTGCAGTTT
Source organism: Chelon labrosus (assembly GCF_963514085.1). Taxonomy (NCBI): domain Eukaryota; kingdom Metazoa; phylum Chordata; class Actinopteri; order Mugiliformes; family Mugilidae; genus Chelon; species Chelon labrosus. The sequence continues at coordinate 24,673,080 of NC_140358.1, forward strand.
ATTTTATTTATATCCTACGACGTTCATTTTTAAGCATATAAGGGATGTAACAAACACACGAGATAGCTATAGATAAAGACAGAACATTTTAATTCTCAGATGAGGATGAACATGCAGCTTTGGGCCCTAAGCATTTGCCTAGTTCGCCTATAGCAAGAAACGGCTCTGCTGTAACATAAACATAGTGTAAACGAACGAAGGCAGAGTTTATTAGTGACGTACATCAAAAGGTCCAACGTCAAACACGCGAAACGAAAGGGGCCAGTGGTACATTGAAAAAAAACAACGGTCTTTCGTTAGTGAAGCAAGGGTTCGATTCCCACTGATTGCTTTTTATGTATTTTATTGTAATAAGTATATAATTTATTTATTATCAGCTTTAAACCACATATCCATGTGGTGTAGTAGAACAGGAATGTGCATGGCAAATCAACTCCCATACAAGCAAGAAGACACGTCTCGATTGTACTGCATTTTATTCTCCACTATGTCCTAATAGAGCACTGTGTCATTGAAGCTTCGAGTAATGAACCTTTTTTTGAATCACGTGTCGAGGCTTCAACAAAGCCTCGACTGGCTGGCCATCACTACGTATATGTCTATGGGCGTGTCTTCGAAGGCGTCCTCAGCCACACTGCGCATGTGCAAGAAAGTACGGAAACCGCGTTGGGACGGTCTTCATTCATTTTAACGCCTACAGTGCGTTTTAAATAACTTGATTACATAGATTCAATTCAGCACATTTTTGTAATCCCAAAACCTTTTTGTATTACATTAATGCAATGAAACTCTCTTGATTTATTTTTCAAAAGTGGAATTATTCAATAGTTTCACCTTACAAAAATGATGTAATGCAAACAACATCCATGTTTCACTTCTTAGAGTGTAGCCTTTCTACCAGCACCAACCAGTCATTCTTATTATCATTCATCTTCAGAACTGAGAAAACACTGGTAACTGTACAGAAGATGAGCTGATTAGATGATTGAAGAAATGAGCAGGTGTTCCTCCAAAAGGACTCAGTCAGCGATGATCGATTCATCATCCACCCTCTCCCTTCAACTATTAATTCCCATCCGCTCTGTGTTGAGGTGCTGTACTTTGTAAACATGTCACATCGAACTTGTCACACTGACACAGGAAGATCCCCCAGGAACATAAGTCTTTTATTCCATTAGCTGTTTATGTAAATACATTTGTCTCTTGCGGACAAATGCACTGGTCCCGAAACACAGTTCTAATTAATTACAAAAAGCTACTTCAAAAACAAGGCTGAAGATTGCTGCTGTTGCTGGATGTTTTTGAAGAAAACACAGCAACGTCCCTCAGAGGTTGTCACTGCAGCACTGTATGCCAAACAATAGAGGTTTCAGTATTTAAATGGCAATCTCAGGTTGTTGGGTCTTAGTAACTTGAATGAGTGAATGAAATGTTTTGGGTTTTTTTCAATTAAGTTATCAAGTACTGATAATCTGATATCCATTATAGAGAACATTTTGTTAACTTGTGTTATAGGCAGCCTGCTTTTAACGATTTGTTTGTTCACTTCAGGGATTCATTCATTTGTCTTTTTATTTAGTCACACTTTTGTTCTCTTGTCATTTGTGAACGAGCCGGCTCTAAGAGTCAATTCTTTGTAGAGAAGAGTCAACTCCCGTCGGGGAGAGCTGAATCTTCAGCCATGCAGGCAGAGGCGGGATTTTATTTTGATGGGCTCGCCATGCAGCCAATCACACGTGAGGACGGATTTAAACACAAGCCGTCGGGCAAAAGTGAAGAAACTGTTTGCTGTAGTAAACAAAATAAATCATGCTTTTATGAAAACAGCGAATGAAAAATTGCTTACCAACACACAAACCATTCATGATTGCAAAATTAGGATAAAATAGAAGGCTCTGAGTGAAACTAAATGAAGGGAGCCATAAGAGTCGACTCTTCTAAAGGAGCCGGGCCAAATGAGTCGAATCTCTGAAATGAAATTCGACAACACTAATGTCTCAAAGCTGTTTCTTTAGTCAAAGTTCTCAAACCTTCTTCTTCAGGTTCTGCTGTTGTTATGTCTTTTGCATAGATAGAACTTTAGAGTCGAAATTATTGTAATTACTTTCATAACAAGGCCAGAGTTTTGCAAGTTCTAATGAACTAATGATTCTGAGCAGCAACAATTTGACTGAAGGGAGCCATGCAGTCAGTGGTTGTTCCCTGGTTTCCTCCTTTTTCAGTCAAACCTGACAGTCATCTGGCAGCAAATTACTCATTACATTAAGCGGTGAGTCGACACGGCAGACCACGTTATGAGAACGTCACTGAACAGTCAAATCAGTCAGAGAGTGCTTTCTTTCATTACGGCTACCGAGCCGTTACGGCCGTTATGTCTCTTTCCAGTTCCTTACATGAATCACATTAACAAATGAAGAGGTCACTGTAAAGGCTTGTGTCATTTGAAGTTTAAACGCTTCAAGTCAGAATATCTCAGTCCAGCTGTAGCGTTCTGCTAGAAGTACTGTATGTTGGCCTATAGTAGGTAGGACCCAAATGCAGACACAACGGGAGGCGGGAGCAGTTTGAGTTTGACTTCATGTGTTAATGTAAGCTGAGTTTTTATTCAGGTTTAGGTATATTGATGGCAGAAAAAATACATAAGAACTTCCTGTGTATCTGATTTCACCTTCCACAAGTTCATTGATTTCAACACGGAAAAAAATTACAACCCTTACAGAACATTTATTTCTCTAAACATATTTTAACTATTATCCTTGGCTTCGCACCAACCAGAACCATAGATACATCAAAAAGACATTAACCTACTGGCCTGGACCCCAGCCGTTCTTTCTGCATTGCTATTCATGTTCGACCTCCTCCTCCTCCTCCTCCTCCTCCCCGAAAAAAAGAATTGGTCTTCAATTAAAGCCCACTGTCCGCATTTGATATATGACTGCTGGAATTGCTTTGGCAGCGGGAAGTTCTTCAGCACTTCAAGTCATTTGTTACCGTGTGGGAGCACATTAGTTTGTATCTGGCCCCCCCTCGTTTCCTTTTAACACCCATAAGGGCACCGATTCAAATTTCAGATTAAAGCGAATCTACTGAGAAGAGGCTAACTGTTGAAAAGCAGAGGTATCTCTGAGTAATGGCTGACCTTGAGCTTTGAAAGAGCAAAGAAGGATGAGATACTGTAGGGGATGGGTGGTGGACATAAATATGGAGAAAAGCAAAGTCTTAAGAAGGGAAGATGGTATTTTGCACTTCTGAATAATCTGGTTTGACCCTTTGCGACCTTTCAACTATGGTAATTTTAACTGAATCTTGAGGATGCATCAGGATATGTCCATGGGTTAAGGGTTTCAGAACTCATCATCATCATTATTATTAAAATAAAAAAAGAAACTAGGGTTGTTTTCCTTCAGACATTTCTTCAAGGTTTTCACCCATCAGTTATGAAGTTTGACTCGAGGTTGAAAAGGGGACGGAGGGGAAGAATTTGCAGAAGGCATCTGAAAGAGAGCACTGTAAGCAGGCAGAGGCTGAACTGTTAATGGGAAACAAACTGTGCTGAAGCAGAAACATTTTTGAAGGAACAACTGGCCTTGAAGTGTGAAACAACAGATTTGACTTTGCAGAGTTTTTTTTTTGTTTTGTTTTTTAGCTTTTGGGTTTTTTTTTAAATGAGTGAGCACAAGTGTCTGGAGGGCTCAGAGAGTGGTAGGAGATGTGACAGACAAAAAAGGACAAGGAGGATAAAGCTCCACTGAGAAAGTGGTAAAAGTGGTTCCTTTTTTTCACTCATACTTGACCACCAAGGACTAACCTGTTATCCCTGTGTGTAAAGTGACAAGGAGCTGTGAGCAGTGGGAGATAGGGAAGCTTTAGGGTGACGGGAAGGACAAAGACGGCTGACAGAGTGAGAAGACAGGCGCAGGGGAAACAGGAAGAGTCGCAGAAGCAATGTCATTCAAATTATTGTTTTCCAATTGAATTATCAACACTATTACAGCAAATCATCCTGTACTGTAAATGGAATCCTAGAATCTAAATACATTTCTTCTCTTTTATAGGCAAGAAGATTGTTGATCATTGAATTAAATTAGAATTAATTTCAAAAAAAATGTTCAAAGTCAAAAGTTATGAGTCAAAAATGTTGCAGGGGTTACTTTACTTGTTTTAGTTTGCAGTTATAATTAATTTCTCTTGTTTATTCCCCTGTGATTCTGGGGTACTTGTTGACATGTGCGGAGGTTGTATCCATAGACTGTATATAAATATGGACAATGCATTCCCACTTCCTTGCATTGGACAAGCTGACGCTGCTTTCCTGGGGATACGGGCGACGCCATCTTGAGTGTTTGGAGCTAAACTCAACTAAAATGAAACTTATCAAAAAAAATTTGAGTGTACATCAGTATTATATTAACTACCTTATATGATAAAAAAAAAACTATCCTTGACAAAAAAAAATTTGACGTGTATTTTGGTGTTTTAGTTTGGCCCAAGTCCCATCCACTAACATGGAGAGGGTGGAGGTTATGAAATATACTATAATTCACCATGTTACGATTACTTTACTTAAAAAAAGTATGCATACTCATTCCCTCAAAAAAAATGTGAATTACATTTATTAGATTTTACATTGTAGGATATACTACTGCACTCAACTTAACTCTTAGCAACTCTTAGCAGTCGTAGTTTTTAGATGGTACAACCGGTATTAATATTTATTTCAAAGCTTCGCGTAGCTGACGTTTTTACATCCAGCTTGTGCAACCAATACCCAGGACCTTCCTCTCCTAAGTGTCTATGTGCAAACGGACTTGGTAATTGGGGCAAACCTTATGTTTGGTGGCAGCGATGAAAACTTGTTCTGTTCTGAGTGAACGAGAGAATGGAGTTGCCTTAGGAGAGGAAAAAGACTGATCATGTCATGCAGTCCTGCAGGAAGGTAGAAAGGCTAAGAGGCAATTTGATTAAACCCTACTGCATTATTCATCAACACACTCCGAGTCCATAATGCATGACATGCATGACCACTGTCATTAAGACAGTGAACTGTGTCCAGGCGAATGCACTCAATCTGAGACACGTTGAGCCACCTCTTCTTAGACCTGGGAGCAGAAAACGCAGATGTTACACCTGATGGCTCAGTCGGAGCCCTGTGCTGTCTTTTCTTTTCTGTGACTTAGAGCCGAGATAGAGCACTTTCAGTCAGTGAAAGAGCATTGAGCTGTCTGACAACCTGGCAGATCCGTCTCTTTTTAACTCTTTTTAACGGGCCATTTAAATGCAGCCAACACACGTCTGCAGAGAGGAAAGGCAGAGATGTCATGGCTGTACTTTCACACCGAGAAGCACCTGCCACGGAGTGAAGTACACAACTCTCTCCCCTTTCTCTGTAGAAGATAACAGGCAATTTACCTGAATGAATGAGGCAAGACGCTCACATATTTACCCCTTTCAAGAGGTTGATGGCCACTTTCAGGATTTCACTGATGAACTCCTGAACGGCTAAAAGCTGGAGCTGTCACGGTGATGACCCAGAACAGCCTGTATAGTTCCACATGTGGATATCATTCAGCTAGGAAAGAACTTGTCCTGTCACATAATATAAATATATTCTTATATGCAGTGCATTTATGCATGTTCCTGTGGACTTTCAGCACATGCACAGGTGGGCCTTCTGAGGGTGTCCTGTGGTGTCCGGCAACAGAGTGTTGTTAGTGGGGGCCTTTGGGTCCTGTGGGTTGAGGAGATGGGCCTCTGTGGATCATCCCCCAGATACTTGATCAGTTTGGGATCTAGTGAATTTGGAGGCCAGGTCAACATCTTGTGCTGTTTTTCATGTCTCCTTGAGTTGTTCCTCAACCGTTTTTGTGTGTGCGCCTGTGTCAAGCTGCATCCTGCTGGGGATGGCTGCTGCCATCAAGGAGTGTCATTGCTATGGGATGGGGGTGCCTGGTCTGTTCTATAGGTGGGTGCTACATGTCTAAGTAACATCCACATGAATACCAGGTCCAGAAGTTTCCCAGCAGAACACTGAATTGTCACAAGATGGTCAATGCTGTTCACTTCTTCTGTCGGTGGTCATAATGTTGTGGCTGATTGGTGTATTTCCATGCACAGTGGGCTTAGTCATTGAGTGTCTTACTTTGAGAACAGTTAAAACAAAAATCATCACTTGCACTATTCACTGTGACAAATGTTTTCTCTCAAAGTTCAGCTTTAATCATCCTTTGATAGCGTCTGTGTGACACTTTACTTCTTATACCTATTACAACCACTGAATATATTTCTGGATGAAAGGCTGCCTTGGTGCGTGTGTGTGAAATGTAGCATCCCGTATGCCTGCATGTGCCAGTTTTTGTATGCCAGCTCCTTTGTCAGCTAAAAACAAAAGATCCATTAGCTCGCGTGGAAGGTGGCTACTATAGCTCTTTGAAGCCTTTGTGTCCAAGCACGCATGGAGGAATGTAATTCCTCTGAGCTCTGAGTGCAGTCTATTTCTGTTCTTGTATGTCTAATTGAAATGTTGCTACAAAAACAATAAAGCGAGGCAGAGGGGAAAATCCAATTTAAAAAGTTGATGAGGACGGGGTTTTCTGGCTGGAATGATTCCCAGCTCTCCAAGAGTCCAGGTTGAATTTCAGCAGCATTTTGTCACACTCGCACAAAACGGTAAAGACACTAACACTAAAAAAAAAAAAAAAAAAATCAAACAAATGCATAATCCAGCAGTGTCAGTAATATCTCCATGTATTAGGAGAGGTGTAAAAAAAGACTTAATATATGCACATTAAGTGAGATTAAAGTGTGTCCACTTTTCTGACATTACTCATAACTTTCCAAAACCAATCGTCCAACATTCATACTCATTCAAAGTCTGTCAGTCAACAGGTCCACTCTTTGGTTAATATGCTCTTGTTCTACCAAAATACACCAATCAGGCATAACATTATGACCTAATATTGTGCAGGTCTCCCTTGTGCCTCCAAAACAGTTGAGACTCATCAGAGAATGGACATGGGCCTTCTGAGGGTGTCCTGTGGTGTCTGGCAATAGGATATTGTTTGTGGGGGGCCTTTGGGTCCTGTGAACTGAGGGAAGGGGCCTCTGGGGATCATCCCACAGATACTTGATCAGTAGGGGATCTAGGCCCTCTTGGATTTGGAGGCCAGGTCAACAGCTTGTGATGTTTTTCATGTTTTGATGTTCCTAAAGCGTTTTTGTGTGCATCCTGTTGTGTACGGCAGCTGCCATCAAAGAGTGTCATTGCCATAGGGTGGGGGTATCAGGTCTGGTCTAGGTGGGTGCTATATGTTTAAGTAACATCCACATGAATGACAGGTTGTCCTATCAGTGGTCATAATGTTATGCCTGATCGGTGTAAATGCATGGTCAACCTGCCACCTAACTTGGATTAATTAGTTCTGGCCTGTAGGCTTTAACCTCCATATCAGCATATGCAGTATTAAAGCATGTTACCATATAGAATACTGTACCATATGTACTAATATCTATAACACTGCTACACCATCTATGTTCTGTAAGCTAAGAGGATTTCAGATGTACAAGATGACCAGGGTTTTTTTTCTATCTGCACTTATTGCTTTTTGGGTTTGAACCTTTGCTGGGGGAAAAGTGACCCATGAGAGAAACAGCGTAGCTGACAGGGCAGGTTCAGGTGAATACTCTTTGCTTTGAGAGATGAATACGGTATGTGTGTGTTAGCAACCCCCAAGGGCAGCCTTTAAAGGAGAGGTGCAGTCCCGGAATGGCGACAAATCCTCTTAAAAACACACAAGAAGAGACATTAAACAGGGGTCTCCCAAACCCCCTTTTGAACTGTGGACTGGTTTTAAAATTTTCAACATTATTGTGGACCAGGCAGTGGTGTGTTAAAAATCCACCGACATAGGACACACAGGCTGGATCCAAATTCTGTTTGATGCGATTTGGTCATGTAGGGCTCCCTGAGTGGGTGTCAGGTCTGCATGTCAAAATTGCTAATGGTGCCGTTCACTAATCTGTCATGTTTCAGTTTCACACAAGGGTGGTAGGTCCTAAATGCAGGATGCAGGAGGAGGAGGGGATGAAACAAAGGATCTTTAATGAAGCATACATACAGTTGGAACAAAAAACAAACAAAAAAAAAACACTGCAGTTGTAAAGGCAGGTAAATCTAAAACATGAGTCCAACTCAAATCACTTTATTTGTCCCCAAAGGGCAATTTAAAAGGGCTTAAGTAACTGAAAATAGATGCAATCACAATCAGTTGACACACAAAGACATAATGTCACTGTTTCTGGTGAAGTTGGAACCAAACGCAGGACACAGGGTTCAGGTAGTTGAAACAAAATGAATTTAATGAAAACATACGAACAAAAGGCGCCAATTCAAAAAACACTGGTGAAGACCAAAGAACCAAGGAGAGAACACAGGAACGGGAGGAACAGAATGGCAAGTCAAACTGGGTAAGACTGCAGAACAGGGAAACTTAACAGAACAGATTAGAGGTTACATAGCAGACAATGCAACCTAGAGCAAAGGGAATGGCAGGGCTATATATACACATGTGGGCAGAGGGGGTGATGAGACACAGGTGAAACGAATGAGGGCGGAGAAACTAATCCATCAATCAAAGGGAGGAAAACACAGGAAGTAAAGCAAGACAAGGAACACCAATGAAGAACTTCGCAAAATAAAACAGGAAACACAAAGAAAAACCAAACAAGGTCACAGGAAATACTCAAAACTCAGAACCATGACACATAAAAACAGCACACACAGTACGGTATACAACAATCCCAAAGAATTTATTAATTTAAAGTGCTTCAATGCACCGTGCATTTGTGCATAAAATTAAAAAACACTTTAAAATTTGTTTGCAATTTGCATTTTGCAAATTCATCCCACAGGCCAGACTGGACCCCCTGGCGGTCCAGTTTTGGCCCATGGGCCGTATGTTTGACACCCCTGGATTAAGGTACTTTTACCTTAGGAATACTGGTCGAATGCATTTATTAGATCCAAGTATTATAGAAGACTTAGCCTACGCTCGTTTGAGCCTCCTCAGTTAACCTTTCCTCCATGCGTTCCATCTTTATTGATCCAAAACAATCAATTCAAAAATTGTGGAGATGGAGAAGCAGCCGGAAATACTAAAACACAAACAAGCTACTACCAAGCGGACCAATCACAGCTCTTGCGGTCTGCGTCACCACGGCACGTAGTTACACTTCTGGGGGGGTGCACGTCAGCTACGGCGTTAGGGTCTGGGTAGGTCAAATTCAAGCAGAAGAGTAAACTGCCTAGTGTGAAGGCACCCACCTTCAAACATCACATATTCATTGTGGCGGTAGCTGCAAATGTTTAACAAAAAGAGCATTTGCATCTAAGCAACAGTGACTTGAAGTGAAGGTGAATTTTCATGGGCAATCACATTACTAGGATCTCTTTCCTATGAGAGATTTTGAGACTAAATTAATGTTTTCTAGTTCTCTCTCATGTTCATTTTCCCAAAACCATATCAAACAGAATCAGATGTTAATCAAAAGTCCCCTTGATTTCTTTTAGATCATAATTAAATTCACCAGAGAGGTTGCAAGTTAAGAGAAGAGTGAGCACGCGATTCATTATTCAAGGTTAAAGATTCAATTTGTCATTATGCAGCGCAAGATTGTACAAATTCAAATGTAGTCCCTTTATGATGCACACAGAAAAAGCAAAAGAATGAATAAACGATCAAGTATAATAATAACATATTTTCATGGTGTGGAGGATACATTATGTTTTACATTACACGAGTCTTATTTCACATGTAGGCATTGGTAAGAGGTGCAGTCACACATGGATGGATGGATTAGCATCACATACAGAAGCACAGATAGAAAATATCATACAGTTTGTCAATGAAGAACCGCAGTAATCATAATTAAAATAACAAATCAAAAACAGTGCAGCACACATACAAATTACACATTTTATTTTCCACATCCAAACATGTTTGTATTTACGCCGCCCTAGCAATGAATCTGTCTGCATCTGTCACATTCCTTCCGCTCGCCTCCTCTTCATTCATGCGTCTCTCTTCATTTCATACACCTGCAGTTTTGTTATCGCCATCATTCGCAGAATGTTTAATGAAAAAATGAATGAATGAATGGAGGGATGGAATGAAGGGATATTGTTTATTCAGTCGGGCTTAAATAACAGTCCCCCTGTCTCAAATGTCAAATTTCTCCAGTGTTTATGTGAATGAAGAGATGTTGTGCCGTCTTTAACTGGTAATTCATGTAAACAGATAATAGAAATTTACATTTTATTTGCACTTTTTGAGACACTGCTATGGGCCTGTTCAAACCGTGCGTTAAGATCCAATCTGGGCTATCGTGTGTTCAGACTTGGCGTTAACAAACGTCTCTAAAATGCGTCTCCGGATCTGATCTCGGTTTCGCGCTCTGTATGTAAATAAACCCTGACATCATCTGGAGTGCAATAAAATATTTAGATAGATAGATAGATAGATAGATAGATAGATAGATAGATCACTACCGCTGCTCCAGAGCCGAGAACATTGCTGTTTTATATGTGTGCTTTTTCCTTTTCATGCAATCTTTTAAAATATTATCTTATAAAAATCCTCATATCACCGGCTTTGGAAGGGATAGGGGAAAAGACGTGTTGTTAATTAAATGCATGCAAAATGGCAGCAGGTTTTGTATCCATGATTAGGAGGATGTTCAAACTAAAGTATCATAGATGAGATTTATATAGAGGAGGCATGGGAAACGGACAGCATGAATAGGAACGAGAGGGTGTTGGAGGGTAGATTACACAACGACAGGTAGATGGAGTGGAGGTTTTAGTTTTCGCGCTTGCTTCAATGACAGGGGGACAGCAGAGGGAGGAGGAGGCCAGATTAAGATTCAGACAGCTATTGCAAACAGTGGCTATGGAGGAAGAGAATGACTGACAGTTGCCTTCGAGGGGATTATGCGTAGGAGGTTTGTGAGGGATTGTGGGGTAAACTCTAACAAAATGAAATAATAAGATAAAGTTTACTCCATTCTATCTGTGTGTGCAAATAATCCCTTTGATCCACAAAATAATAGAAAAGCTGCTAGCTCCGATGCTCAATATACAGTTATGCTTTGCCAGAGCTTTCTACTCAGTAAAAGCAGTGTTTTGTGCAGCTGTACTGTATAGTGTGGACAGATAAAAAGTATTTAACTGGACCTGTGGGTACCTCAGTACACGGACCACATGCTGAAGCGAACGTGAATGCTAGTGTCACAAGCGAGTGGGCAGACGTGTCTTTGATTCTGTTCAGACCATCAAGATCCGATCTGGGCGATCCAATCACGTAAAAGACAGGTGTGAACACTCCAAAGATGCATTGAGATCACATTTGAGAGATCGGGTCTCTGACCACATCTGGAGGTGGTCTGGGTAGGATGTGTCCACATGGTGTGTGTAAAGAACTTTGAGAAACCAATCACAGACTGTAAAAAGATGGAAGACAGAACAGCTCCTTAAAGGTGAAGCCAAAGCAGCTAGAGCTCCCCCTTGTGGCTGGCTGCAGTATAGGTCATAAGCTCCACCCCCTCCATGTTAGTGGATGGGACTTGGGCCAAACTAAAACGCTAAAGTACACATCTTACATATACAATGCTGTTACATACTCAAGTGTCCATTTTTCTGCTAAGTCTTGTTCATAGTAATTTATTTGACGCTATAGAAACAGGATGTGGCATCGTGATGACTACAAGCTGCCATGCCAACCACTCCATGAAGCTGTCCCGTAGGACCGTGAGAGTAGGAAAAAAAGTGCAGAGCGCAGTATTGAAGTGTGGACAGGTCATCGATAACGTGGCTCCACTCTTGGACAGTACTGCGCAGACTCTCGCCCTCAACTGGCAAGGTGGTGCCGCCCGTATCTCCGGAAAAATAGCGCCACTTTAGGAAGACAGAGGAAGTGGGGACGCATTGTCCATATTTATATACAGTCAATCGTACCAACAGGTAGAAACTACTTATATAAGAAAGCACTATATAAATACACGATCATACACAAAGTGAGTCAGTCTGGAATCAGTATTAAAGGATACTGTAGGAAACACAGAAAATACACATTATGCTCACAGCTTTGATTCACTGATTATATAGGGCATATTCATTCTACTTTTATGTTATTTAACCTTGTCTCATGTCCATTCAGTTTCATTGTACTACGCACAATGGCAATGAGGTTCATGCATTGAAAGAGCAACACTTTAAAACTGATTTAATTGCATGTGTTGTATGAGATTGTTAACGACTATGCGATTAGATAGGTTGGTTGGAAAAACTCAAAGTCTTCTGCTCTTACTGTCCCACTAACACTAACTGTTGCCGCACAAAGAAAAAAGAGAAGTTCATTGCCAGGTCAGAGACTCTGATGGAATGCCGTCACACAGTGGGGCCTTTTTAAACCTCCTGTGTCTTTGTTTGAGTACGATGGGTAATTTTGTTCTCTATAGTTCTCAACAGTAAAGACTCTTGGTTCAGAGGATAAAACTGCGAATTCAAAGTCAGGTCAGAAAAAGGTCCTTGCCACATCCAGCAATGTCTACGTCGCCACAGGATTCAACAATGCCCTTCTCTGTCCCATCGTACTGCATCTAATTAGTAACTAGTAAATTAGAACGGCCCCGAATGCAGATGACATTCAGATATGTCACAATTGGAAACAAAAACACACCTACATGATAAAATGAGCTGCAATGAACTGCAATTGTGCTTTTCCTTCTAATCTAAAATGTCTCTGTGGAATTGCCCCAATAGCTCACGTGGTTGAGCAGTTGGGCCATGAAATGCTTCCTTTGGTACCATGCTTCTTCAGTATCCCAATGACCCAAAGGCCCCCACTAACAACATCCTGTTGTCAGACACCACAGGACACCCTCAGAAGGCCCATGTCCATTCTCTGATGAGTCACAACTGTTTTTGGAGGCACAAGGGAGACCTACACAATATTAGGAAAGGTGGTCATAATGTTATGCCTGATTGGTGTGTATATATACATATATAATATATAATGTAATTAATGTCACATACTCAACAACCACTAAAGGTTTGGTCACATATTTAGGCAATGGAGTACACTATATGCGGGACTTGAACTTGGAAGTATTCATTGTGGTCAACAAACGTTTTCATTCTGTTTACTTCCTGGTTGCTGGGATGTATTTCAGTCAGATCCTCCAGACTGTATTTTTAAACCTCTCATCAGACTCTGCCATCAACACAAACAACAAAGAGAAGCCTTAGAGAACGTTCTTCAGGCGTCGACTCTCTGTGATTAAACACATTGGAGCTTGCGTGCTCCATAATTTGCACATTCTCCAAAGCAGTTTGACTTGATGAGGTGCTGGAGAACGAAAGCTTGGACAAAAACACAACAGTTGCTGTGTGCAACAAACAGAACAAGGGATACTACATAATCATAGACAATGTCCAGTATCACAAGTGATTGTAAATCAAAGGACTCAAAGGTCAGTATTTTATGATTCTCTGGCTACAGTTTTCATCAATGTGCTTCAAAATTCATGACGAAAACTCAAGTGTACACAAAAAAGGGGATGGGAAATCAGCAGAGGCCTGTTGTCCCTGGGTGAACTCGAGGTTGAGGTCACTTATTGCCGCCTGACAGCAATTTTGTAAGCCAGGAGGAACACAGTTTGTCTTTCTGGCATGGGGTGAGTGTGAGAGATAACGGTTCACTTTGAAATTCTTTGAAAAAGCCTAAATTGAATTGACACGAGAATGAGATTGAGCTTCACATTTTATTCTGGAAAAACTGTTAATATGCTGTCACCCTTCAACAAGGCATTGCCTCTGTATTTGAATGTATTATTTTGACTTAAGACAGTTGTCTGGAGTCCGGTATATCTCTTGCTACAAGGATGTTGTCCCTTCTCTTTGTGGACTCTGCTTTGGGCCTCTCCACAAAATCACTGCACAATTTATCATTCGTTCTGTTGCAGAGCGTTGGTCTGTTACTGTTACATTCACTTGAAGATGGTAAATGCATTTCATTTCACAGATAACCCTGTAAGTCATATGAAGACATGACATGTTTTTCATTACACTTACATGTCCCGTCTCTTACATGAGAAGTTGAAGTATTCTTGCTTGGGTCTGAACTTTCTATGACATTCCCTGCTATCAGAAAAGACAGAGGAACAGTGAAATTAGAATTAGACAGTTACATAAAAATATTAATTAAAGGTGTCTTACATCCAAATTTAATCATCGTAATGTCTCCACCTTATTTGCAACATTGTCTGTTTCATTAAAAAGTTTTTGTGCGTTTGAAAGCCGCTGTAGTTCTGTGAGTGACTTGGACTGACAACTTCGTCACAGTGATTCTGCCTCAACTGTAATGGACAAAATTAGTGTTGTGGCTGAAATTACCAGCTCCTGCTTTTCTCTCTTCTCATTTAATCTGCATCTAAAGTCACCAGAATCTGTCGGTCGGACGCAGTGACAGCTTGTACTAGAAAAGTTAAAGACGACATAGTGAAACCACCGTCTGCGTGGCTGCATACCAAACATTTGATTCGTCTTTGGACAACCCGCTAAGTGGTGTGGTTTAGCATTCTAACCCTAACCCTAACCTTGAAGAGTTTCTTCACATTTCGTGGTACTGAGCGGCTTATAATGGCCATGTTCAGTGTACATCATTGGACTAAACTACACAATTGTACTACAAATGAGCAACATTAGCTCTAAAATATGGGCACTGTCAATCAGAAACCTTCTTCAACTTCCAATTTCTTGAAAAAAAAACATTTCCCAGTACATCCAACAAAGGTTAAAAAAAGGCAACTGGTCCAGTTGCCTTTTTTGAACCTTTGTTGGATATACCATGACCTGGATGACTGAGAACCTTCACAGACATTTCCTAGTACACATTAAAGCTAATTTAAAGTACTGCGGGACGTAGACGCTGTAACCTATGTACGTAGCCCACTCCGGTGAGAGCCATTTATACTTGTGCGCTTGTCCAGATAAAAACGCCACCCAAAGGCTTGTTGGCCCTGTGTCTTTTTTAAGCCAGTCGGGTTCATTTTTGTTTCTACTTCCTGTTTCACTTTCAACAATGGCGACTGAAACGTTTCCCGAAAGTTCGCTGTACACGAGTCGTACAAACGTTTTTCCTTGATGTGTTCCATCTTTATTGACTCAAAACAATCGAGGAGACAAAGAAGCAGCCAGAAATACTAAAGAAACATGCTACTGCCAAGTGGGCCAATCATACTCTTGTGGTCTGTGTTGCCATGACGTGTAGTGACATTGCTGGGGAGGTGTACGTCAGGCTACGGCACTAGGGTCTGGGCTTTAACCCTGCTCATGCAGAGCAGAAGCTAAAATAGACTGTTTCAGACTGAGGCTGAACTGGGAGATCCATAAAGGGCCTGTATAAGATAAATAAGGAGTGTCTAACTCAAAATCATGCAAAGATATTCCAAGAGAAGCCATGAATAAAAATGCAGGCCAGAAGATGTGCTCTTTATGTTACTTATGCAATTGCATGGAGGTCGAACCAGTTGTTCACCTTCTAGAATACAGTATCTCCGGTATAGTGTATGGGTGTTTAGTAGTCTTTGCAAAGCTGTATTCGTAAAGGAGTCAGCACCATCTGAAAGTGCATTACATATTTAAGAAAGTAGATAATGTTCTGTATATATTATTTCCTAAGCCCTGTTATGTACCCTCAAGCATTTGTTGCTAATGACATTTTAAATGCAACCTTTGACATGTCTCAGCCAGTAGATTTTATAAAGTTGGGCCAGTGGATACAAACCCACTACACCCTCCTGAACAAAAACCTGGCAAAGTTTGCTCCAAATTATATATTTTTTTTTTTAATTGCCAACTGGAGTCACTCCTCTGTCATTCATCTAGAGGACTAAAGAGAACGGACAGGAGAGTGGAAGAGGAAATTTAGAGAAGTGGCAGTAATGGACAGGACAAACAACAAAGGTTTGGCTGGAAAAGAAAGAAATATGTATAAAGCACTACACATCTACTAAAAATCCATCCTTAGAGACAGATGAAGTGGTTTAAAATGTCCAAAATAAAACATCAATTTAATACATGTCCTCTAAAGGGTGGGGAGGGGGCCTGGAAAGGTCTAACATAGGCCTAAGTCAGGGGCGTCAAACTCGTTCGGGGACCACATACAGCCCAATTTGATCTCAAGTGGGCCGGACCAGTAAGATAATAACCTATAAGTAAAGACAACTAAAAATGTTTAAAAAGAAAATTATCAGACAAACTTGAAACTGACTAGTCAAATTCCAGTTTATGTTTCAACGCCAAATAGACCACTTCCGGGTTGAAGTGTTTGTGCAGCACGCCGGATCGTTAGCGCGCCCTGAGACCATTTTAGCGGTTTTTGTCCCACAAATCGAGGGTGTTTCTTAGTGGATTTTACTTCTCGTTTAGTTCACTATCGCAGTTCTTCCGGATTCGCAGAAATCGCTAGCTGTTTAACCCGACATACGCTGTTTGATACTGTTCGCCACCGGCGTCTCAGCCTATTAGCTGCGCCGGCTAAGCTAACCGCTACCAGCGCTCAGACCAACAGACAGCACTTAGCTAACTGCACCACCAACATTTCAGCATCGGCTGCGAGGAACTACAACTTTAACCATCTGATCCACTTACCGAAGCCGAATCAACGCAGCAGGCCGAGAAATGGGCCTCTGCCGGTAAGTACTGATCCCTCCTACACTCCACTGGTACTCACTGCTAGCCTACAGCAGAGTCTGTTGCTACCTCACGCTATCGCACCAAAGACCTCCTTACTGGCCACAGCTTTTTCCCCAGGAGGACCTACAACTTTAACCATCTGATCCACTTACCGAAGCATCTGATCCACTTACCGAAGCCGAATCAACGCAGCAGGCCCAGAAATGGGCCTCTGCCGGTAAGTACTGATCCCTCCTACACTCCACTGGTACTCACTGCTAGCCTACAGCAGAGTCTGTTGCTACTTCACGCTATCGCACCAAAGACCTCCTTACTGGCCACAGCTTTTTCCCCAGGAGGACCTACAACTTTAACCATCTGATCCACTTACCGAAGCATCTGATCCACTTACCGAAGCCGAATCAACGCAGCAGGCCCAGAAATGGGCCTCTGCCGGTAAGTACTGATCCCTCCTACACTCCACTGAACCCTCCACCCCTGGACGAGTCATGCCGCCACTCACCTCATCTCCAGGATGCGACAGTTGTCTCCACAAGTCACAGACCATCTCTGAGCTGGAAGGCAGAATCTCTGCTTTACATCAAATCATAAATGAAGCAGAATTCATGGACTCCATGTATCCTGGTGCGACTGCATTGTCAATCTCTAATGACTCTGTTGTCGTCCTGGGCAAGAAGTCTGCTCCTCTATCCACTGAAGAACTTGATGAAACTGTCCCCGCTGCTACCACTGATGTCTCTGCTGACCACTGGGATCACCGAGGAGCCAGGCCAAAGGTTCTACTGGGACCAACCTCCACCCCCGGCGAATGGACCGTTGCCGGCAGAGGCAGACATGGTGGAAAACTCCTCAATCGCCCCCACCCAGCTAAAGCCCGCAAATTGTCCACGTCCAACACGTTTTCCAGCCTAGAGGAGCAGGAGCAGGACCTCCCTTTGCCCCCATCATCTCTTGCCCTGGAGTCTGAAGGCCCCTCCGCTGTGTCTCCACTCTCCGCTGTCAGGCCTGGCCTTCTCATCTCTCCCGCTGCCCGCTCCCGGCGGCGCTCCTCGGCAAAAATACACTTTACCCCTTGCCCCAAAATCAGGCCGCCGACTAAGCCCCTGTCCTCTGAGCATGTAAAACCATCTTCACAAAATTACCCCGACTCCTCACCGTCATCGTCGGCCATCAAACACTCCATCTCCCACGCCACTTCTCCTCCAGCGGCTGCCCCAACTCCTCTTTTCCCTCCGACGGCGCTGATTCTCGGCGACTCGCTGGTGAGAAACATCCGTTTCTTCAATGCCATTACCCACTGCATTCCCGGGGCCACAACTGTTGATATCCTGAACAAACTTCCCAGTCTCTTAACGTCACTTCCATCGTCCATCACAAAGATAATTGTCCATGTTGGCACATGTGACACCAGTCGCCAGCACTCGGAGATTACGAAAGCCAATTTCATTCGTCTGTTGGATCTCCTCAGCAGCAGCGGTAAATCCATTTTCATCTCCGGCCCTATCCCCACGTCGGGCCGCGGCCCTGAGCCTTTCAGCCGCCTTCTTTATCTTCACACCTGGCTGCAGTCAATGTGCGGCTCATTCAAGATTAACTTTATCCATAACTTCGACTCCTTTTGGTCCCGCCCCTCTCTGTTTTCACCCGACGGCCTCCACCTAAAAAAGTCCGGTAGCCGCTTGCTAGCAGCTAACATACAGCATGCCGTCTCATACCAGCTACCCCTCCGTGCGTGACCATTAACATCATTATCATCACCTGGCCTCTCAGCGCTCCCAGCCCAGCCCACTCAATACAATCTAGCACTTTCAATCAGCGCTGATGCCCTCTCGCGGAAAGTTGTTAGAACTACTCATCCTCCACACTCTTCCTCACCCTCCTCTTTGTGTGAGTCAGCAGTTGCCACTGATCTCACCAGCTCCCCCCGTAGGCCATCCTGTCGCAGTACACTCCCTATCTGTACCATCATATCCTCCAGCAGGCCTGTTCTGCCTTTATTTAGACGACCTTTTAACCATGGTCTACTCCGCTGTCCTCCACACAGAGGCTCTGGTCGCATGTTCAACTACAACTTTTCAACTCCTGACTCTATCCCATCCATCTGGTCCTGCTCACGAACTGCAACTTCCTCATTACGTCATCACAACAAACGACAAGTGCACCTATCAAATCTCCGCCCCCTTCCTCAGTCCTCACAACCTATCATGAAGCAACGTCACCTGAAACTGGCTCTGCTCAACACCCGCTCACTTAACAATAAAGGTCTCATTCTGAACGAATTCATAACTGACAATAACCTGGATTTCCTCTGCATCACTGAAACTTGGCACAAACCTCTGGACTACTTTTCTCTCAACCAGACCACACCGACCGGATACACCTACATGGACAAACCCCGATCTGAGGGGCGGGGAGGTGGTGTAGCAGCATTCTACAGGAAGGACATTAAAACATCCACCATCTCCATCCCTGCTGCTCGCTCCTTTGAACACCTCACATTCAAACTCTCTGGTCCCACTCCTCTGGTCACTGCCATCATCTACCGCCCTCCCAAACCAAACCCCTCCTTCCTCTCTGACTTTTCTGACTTCCTCACCCAGTTATCGGCCATCTCACCTTCCGTTCTTCTTCTGGGGGACTTCAACATCCACATTGACACTGACTGCAAATCTGCCACTGAATTCCTGGAACTGCTACACTGCTTCGACTTCACTCAACACGTCAACTTTGCCACCCACAGCCGTGGTCACATCCTGGACCTGGTCTGCTCCACTGGTCTCACCTTACATCACCTCTCCAGCGTCAACCTCAACATCTCTGACCACTTGGCAATTATCATGGACATCAACATCCCCATTCCCACCGCTAAGGACAAACGGACAATATCTTTCAGAAACCTCAAATCCATCTCCCCTTCAGCCCTTTCTGCCTCTCTTGCTAGTAAAATATCTGCTTCCCCCCCTCCGTTAACTGACAATCCCTCTGACCTCACCAAATTCTACAACATAACACTCTCCTCCTGTCTCAACCAGCTAGCCCCCATCAAAACTAAAACTGTCTCCTTCACCCACTCTGCCCCCTGGTACACTCCTGAACTACACAAAATGAAATCACAAAAACGACAGCTTGAAAGACTTCACAAGAAAACCGGTTTAACTGTCCATCTACAAGCCTATACAGATTACCTTCAGCAGTACAAGGATGCTCTCAGTACTGCCCGATCCACCTACTACTCTCACCTCATTCACTCTGGCTCCACCAACCCCAAGGCTCTGTTTTCTACAGTAAATAAACTCCTCAAGCCCAGCGACAATACCTCCAACTCATTCACCACTGACAAATGCAACTCCTTTCTCTCATTCTTCCAAACAAAAATCGACACCATTTACAACAACTTGTCCTCCTCTCCTGCCCCCACGGCCTGCACTCGCACTCTCTCACCTGCTCCTCCCCTCCTCACCTCTCAGCCTCTGTCTCAGTTCTCCCCCGTGTCACCAGGGGAGCTGCCCAAAATTATGATAGGCATGAAAACCTCTACATGTGTTCTGGATCCCATCCCATCTCACCTCATTAAGGACTCTTTACCAGCCATCTCCACACTCATCACAGAAATCATCAACTCCTCCCTCAGGTCTGGCTCAGTCCCCCGTTCACTCAAACTGGCTGCTATCACCCCCATCCTCAAAAAACCTGGACTCAACCCTGACATCTTGTCGAACTTCCGGCCCATCTCCAATCTCCCCTTTCTGTCCAAAATACTGGAGCGTATTGTCGCCACACAACTCAAAGCCCACCTCTGCTCAAATGACCTGTTCGAACCATTTCAATCCGGTTTCCGTTCCCAACACAGCACCGAAACAGCCCTCCTGAAAGTCACCAATGACATCCTCCTCTCCGCAGACTCCGGCCAGCTCACCATCCTCATCCTCCTGGACCTCACTGCAGCTTTCGACACCATAAATCACACCATTCTCCTCTCCCGCCTTGAGTCCTCCCTCGGCATCACTGGCACTGCACTCTCCTGGCTCAAATCATACCTCTCAGACCGACAACAATTCATCCACATCAACAACTGCACCTCCTCCACTGTTCCTCTGTCCCAAGGTGTCCCCCAGGGATCGGTGCTTGGTCCTCTCCTCTTCATACTTTACCTGCTCCCCCTTGGCAACATCATTCGCCACCACGGTCTCCATTTCCACTGTTATGCTGATGACGTCCAGCTTTATATCTCCACCAACTCCATCACTCCCGCCACTCTTTCCACTCTCTCCAATTGCCTCGCTGACATCAAATCCTGGATGCAGATCAACTTCCTCAAACTAAATTGTGACAAATCAGACCTAATCATTATCGGCCCCAAATCCCTCAACAACACCACAGACAGTTTCCGCCTCACCATCGACAACTCCACCTTGTCTCCATCCCCCAACAGCCGCAACCTCGGAGTCATCTTTGACAGTAACCTCTCCTTTGATCATCACATCAATCAAATCACCAGAACTGCCTTCTTCCACCTCAAGAACATTGCCCGACTCCGTCCATCACTCTCCTTCTCTGCTGCTGAAACCCTCATTCACGCCTTCATCACTTCCAGAATTGACTACTGCAACAGCATCCTCTATGGCACACCATCCAAAACTTTAAATAAACTTCAGTACATCCAAAATTCTGCTGCACGTCTGCTCACCCACACCCGCTCCCGTGATCACATCACTCCTGTCCTCCAGAAACTCCACTGGCTCACAGTTCCACAGCGTATTCAGTTCAAAATCCTCCTCCTCACACACAAAGCCCTCCATAACCAGGCCCCTTCCTATCTCACTGACCTGCTCCATCGCCACAATCCATCCCGCAGCCTCCGTTCATGTGACGCAAACCTCCTTACTCCACCACTCAAGACCAAGCATCGAACCTGGGGCGACAGAGCCTTCTCTGCAGCTGCCCCCTCCCTCTGGAACTCTCTCCCCAAACACATCCGCGACTGTACCGACCTTCCTACCTTCAAATCTCTGACAAAAACACACCTTTTTAAAATTGCTTTTAATGTTTAGCTCAGTTTATTGTGTTTTTGATGTTATATTTCACATTGTTTTGCTAATTTGATGTCCTTTTTATGTAAAGTGTCTTTGAGTATCTTGAAAAGCGCTTTTAAATAAAATGTATTATTATTAAATACACTACATGGCCAAAAAAAAAAGTCTCCACCTGGATTTAACCTCCAATAAGAGGTACGAGCCTCCTATTGGAGGATAATTACTACATGAGTGATTATCTTTCAGCTGGCCACAAGTTATTTAACCCCAACTGATGCAATCAGTAGCTTCTCGTTTCTTAAACAACCATGTCTAAAGACACATCCTGTGGTAGTGGAAAAGATGTTAGTCTGTTTGAGAAGGGTCAAATCATTGGCATGCATCAATCAGAGAAAACATCTAAGGAGATTGTAGAAACAACTAAAACTGGGTTAAGAACTGTCCAACGCATTATTAAAAACTGGAAGGATAGTGGAGAACCATCGTCTTTGTGCAAGAAATGCATAAAGATCCTGAAGAGTAACAATTAAGCAAAACCAACAGTAAAGACTGGACAAAGCCTTGACAACGATTGCAAAAATACAGGTTATAGTTAAACATCTACGACTTGCAAAAAGTGTATTTTCTCCTTTGTTTCACCGCAGTCAGGTCTTCTGCGGTCAACTTCAAATCAATTGCCATCACAGGCAATTTTCACCGTGGCAGCAGGGGCTTGCAGGGAATAACTGGCTGAATATTAAACACAGAATTAGAGAATTAGTAGCAGGCATTTTACTCAGCAAGCTTTTAACTTATCTGTTTTCTATTTTTTAAGCAATATTTATTAAAAGAGACTGTGAAGATTGTGCCAACTCAGTTCAAAATGTCAACATTAATATAATTTCTCAAGTAAATTTGAGATGTTTGACCATATTTGATTGTGTTACTTGTCTATGGGTGACAGTAAGTCACTGTATTCTGACATATTCCTTTGTCCAAATGACAAGTACGCTTTTATTTTTATTTTTTTCTGCTGGATGACAAAAAGCAGACTCATGCGCAGCTAATAGTCACACGTTAATTTGCTCTCTCCATTTTGAAAGTTTGCGTGAACATTTTTTTGACAGCTGGATGACAACCTAGCTACGGGCAAAGACAGGCAGAGAAGAGAGGGAACTAAAACTGGAGAAAAAAAAATCCAAAGGCGAGAATAACATAAGGAAGAAGGAAACAGACAGAGGATTAAAGCAAAACAGCACAGAGGGTCAGAGGGAAAAGGACGAAGTGAAAAGGCAGACAGAAATATGTGAGAGAAAAGGAATGAAAAAGAGGAAGGGAAGGCGAGGTTTTGCAGATGCATCCCAGTGTGGGAGAAAATTGTATAATCATGCAGTGGGGGAACCCATCCCTGAGCTGCCTAATAAGGCCCCCTGTTAAAAGACATGTCATTCTGTGAAGAGATGGAGGCGTAAGGATGACTGGCACGCTGAATAATACAAGAGCAGCCACAGAGGGCCGCTGCTAGCAGGGAGAATATGAGGACATGGAGGAAATGTTTGAGGGAGCTAAATGAGGTTTAAGCTCTGACTCTGACTAAGATAAATCACTGGTTTGTTTGGCTTCAGTGAGACGATGCCTCCGTATTAGTTCATGGATCAAGGGCGACAGAACAGACTTCAGAG
This sequence comes from Chelon labrosus, assembly GCF_963514085.1. Taxonomy (NCBI): domain Eukaryota; kingdom Metazoa; phylum Chordata; class Actinopteri; order Mugiliformes; family Mugilidae; genus Chelon; species Chelon labrosus. The sequence goes on from NC_140358.1 coordinate 24,696,524, forward strand.
GAAGATGAAGTCGGGGTTCTTACAGTAAAACCTTAAGACCACAGCGGGAGTTTTCAAACGATGGAACCTCATGAAGAAAGGAGTATTTGTTAAGGTCACTGACCGACTTTAATACACCATAAAGTCCTGGCTGCGATAACACAACCTGTTACCTGTTTTGAAGTTGCAATGGAAAATTCAATCATTAGAGATGCCCCACATCTCATTCTCTCTCCAAGACACTTGCAAGCTGATGATGTCAAGACTCCGATACCTGCAGAAGACAAAGGAGTGTGAAACCTAGGGGGTTTTCCTCAGGTATAAATGTCTATGTCTTCCCATGCTCAGGGTCTTTCTTTCACCATTATCGCTTAGGTGAAGACTGGCCTTTTCTTGCAAGGAAATAAAACTAGTCGGCCGGCAGAAGTCTCTATTTCATTATTCACCAACAGCAAACAGCAAAGAATTGCCACAACTAAGTCTAAAGGGTGTTACATACTCCGTGAGAAGCGAGAAGTTTGCTCTCGACGCATCAACCGGGCAGAACTTTTTTCTCGTGTGGTGTCCGTCAGCCATTCTGTGATTGGTCAGAAAGTGGGCGTGGTGAATGCGGACAAGTGGAAACGCTAGCGGCCACTCTGTGAGCTCCCTGTGTGACCACTAATCTCTTGTTGTCATTGTGTGTGGGTGCATGCTGAATGAACGGCGTGATCTGATGGACACAGGCGTCAAAATGACGGGCCAAAGATCCAAAAATAGTAAGAAAACTGCCTCTCGTCGTCCGTCTCCCACAATGCTTAGCATGATGTGTGACGTATGCTGCAGTGGGAGTGACCTATGAGGACTTCCCCAGAGTTTGGCACTTGAGTTTCTTGGGAAGTATAAAATAACTTGGCCAGAACAAACTTTGTTCTTGTTCTCACAGCCCTAGCCAGTAACCAGCTTAACAGATACAGATTTATCAGGTTTCACTTTGATGTTACTTTATGTCAGGCTGTGATTTGAGAAAATGCTAATATCAGTAGCTAACTAGACTCCATTTGTTGTTTAGAGACAGTGGATTTGAGGAAAATATAAGAGGAAGAGCTGGAGGTAGTGGAGCTGAAGAAGGTTTTCTCTGGGAGTGACCAGGTTGGATAGGATCATGAATGAGTAGATTAGAGGGACGGCTCACGTGAGATGTTTAGGTTTATGGATGTAGTGAGGGGGCGGCACAGTGGCGTGGTTAGCACTGATGCCTCACAGACAGGATGCATGCCTGGGGCATGTGAGTTTGCATGTTCTCCCTGTGTTTGTGTGGGTTCTCTCCGGGTACTCTGGCTTCTTCCCACCGTCCCGAGACATGCTCGTTAGGTCAGTTGTCCTGCAGCCCAGATAGGCTCCAGCCCCCCTGAGGTTTGGAGATATGAACATTGGTACGACTCGACTTTTGCGATATTTCGCCAAAAGTTTCAGTCGCCATTGTTGAAAGTGAAGCAGGAAGTAGAAACAAAAACTAAGCCGACTGGCAAAAAAGACACATTAGTGTTTGGGTGGTGTTGTTACAAAGCGAGCCAGACTGAGTATAAACGTCTCGTCGGCTACATACAATGAGTCTTAAGTTTCCAGCATATAAAAGCCCAGCTCTAAAAATACAAAGTCACTTGCTACTGCCATCCCTGTAGACGTCCCACTTCAAAACATCCTCCCATTTTACAAGACAGTGGGAATCTTTTTCTAGTTTAACCCAACCCCCTCATTGTCCACTTTTTCCAAGCCGAGCAGAAGCATAGAGTGTATGTAAAAGACACTTCTGGAAACTAAATGTCTCTGCTTTGAGCAAAGCAGCCAAATCGTCTCCATCCTCCTGACAACCACGGTGTGTGTCTCTCTGTGTGTGTGTGTGTGTTTGCTTCTTTGTGGAAAATGAAAGGTGGCCTGAGAGAGTACGGAGGCGTTTTCAAAGCCACAGCCAGGAGCAATGGAGCAACAACCTATACACACACACACAGAGACACACACACTGTTTGAAACCTGTGTCTTCCACACAAACACTGGCACACGCCCATGCTTTCCGTATTACATGTTCTTGATTGATCGCACTTTACAAAATGAGGCCCACTCAATATTCAGCAGGCTTCTGCATTGACAGCCAGATTTGTGTGTGCGGGTGTGTGTGTGTTTTCTTAGAATTGTATGAAACTGGATTACACTGTCAGCATCAATCAGAAAATAACCCGTCTTCTTGCCTGCATATATGCCACGACATTTGTCCACATGGGTTCAGAGGAGTGTGTGTGAGTATGTGTGTGTGTGTGTGTGTGTTCCACATGTCAGTGGTGAATGCCAGTAATAGCCCATGGCCTCCTCTCTGCTCACTGACATTTGACGAAGTTGAAGAAGACGAGTGATGATTGACAGAAAAGAGGCAGACGATGGATACGGTCGACAGTTTGTCCCTGAAAGGAAACAGCACACTTTCTAGAAACTTACCAGATATGAGGCTGGTTCCACTCATCATCAACTTCCTTGTGTTTCTTTTTACTATGCTTTTGATTTTAATTGGGGCACTTCAGCGTTTTCACCAACTCTCCTCTCTGTATCAAAACGTGGACTTTGAGGAATTACTTACGTGGGTTTAAACGGGCTACACTGTCATGTTCTTATTTCCTAGAGATGCAATTTACGGCTCTTTAAGGGGGAGCCGGATGTTGTAGATCTGTTCCTTTCAAAGAGCCGTTCAAAAGACTGGCTGATTTTGATATTTGCCAATAAACTTCTTGAATCTTGAAGCATAATAGTGCTGCTGCTGTGACCTCCAGACTCTATTTCCTGAGGAAGCTGAGGTCCTTCAGTGTGCGCAGGAAGATGCTGGAGATCTTTTGTCTGCTGGGGGAACAGCATTGCAGCCTTTGACGCCAACAGACTGAACAAACTGATCAGGAAGGCGGGCTCCGTCATTGGCTGCAGTCAGGAAACTTTAATCAATCTTGGCGAGGTGATTAGCACTGATGCCTCACAGCGAGAAGGTCCCAGGTTCTAATCCATGGGCTGTCTGGGCCTTTCTGTGTGGAGTTTGCATGTTCTCTCCGGGTACTCCAGCTTCCTCCCACCATCCAAAGACATGCTCGTTAGGTTCATTGGTGATTCTAAATTGGCCGTAGATGTGAGTGTGAATGGTCGTCTGTCTCTCTGTGTTAGCCCTGCGATAGACTGGTGACCTGTCTAGGATGTACCCCTCTTCTCACCTGATGACAGCTGGGATAGGCTCCAGCAGACCCCGCGAGCCTTAACAGGAATAAGTGGTTACAGAAGATGAATGAATGAATGTTAAATATTATGTATGGTGTCGAGTGCCTGTATATTGCTGCTGCAACTGTGAAATTTCCCAGTTTGGGAATAATAAAGCATCTATCTATCTATCTATAGCACCAGAGTGGAAGTCAGGGGGTGAGGGGTACTGTTTATTTTATAATAATAATAATAATAATAATAATAATAATAATAGTTATTCATATGCATTGTTAAATATGACTAATAACTTCATTTCATTTCTTTTTTTTTTGCAAACACCAGAAGGAAAATCTAATCCTTGCAAGCGCGTGCCGTTTCTGGCGTGATATTTTGAAATGAAAATCCAACCGCCATTTTTATTCCTTTATTTTCATTTCTGAAACGCAGTTGGAAATGACAGATACACTAAGAGAATATTTGATGTAGCTTTCATTCTTCTTACTTAGCAGTACGATAATACGATCCTTATTCGGAAAAATAATAAGAAAAGGAACACAGACAATGACGTTCATCTCCCAGCACCATGGTGGCATAGACAAAGCGGGAGAGGAAGTGAGAGGGAGAGGCACCATTTATTTTAGTAATCACAGTCTGCATGCTGACTACAAAACTAAGAAATGAACAATGGCAATTTGGTGTGCCGACTCAGTGGGAAATGATTTTATTCTTCTCCAAAGGCATAAAAAAAAATCACACCAGTGGCAGGAACAGCGTGCACCGTGATAGCTTTCTTTGTGATGAATCAGCCTCATGCAGGTATAATATATCAGAATTACCTCAATTAAAGCATGATAAGCATGAGCCATCGTGATGAAGATAACAAAATATTTATGAACTATTTAAACGCATGGCAAAAAAAGTAGTGCGGTGTTAATATTTTGCTTAAATCATTTCTGACATGAATTGTGCATTTTTATTTTAATCGATGCAAATTGAACTTTTTAAGCCAGCTCTTATGAATTGTGAACTTACGCATTCTGAATTTATTTGAATTCTTTTTGAATTTGCTTGGTCACAGTAGCTCAGTTGCACATAAAGAAATAAAAGTCTTGAAAGTCACTAGTAGGAAGGAAATAGGTGTATATACATGCATAAGATAAGAGATAATTGAGCCTCCTGACCTATACTGCATTGCCGTACAGATATGAAATTAACATTTAACAACAAGAAACAGCAGTGCCATAGAGCCTTTGCCCTTTGTTATAAATATCACATTTAAACAGTATCTCAGAAAGAGCTTTAATGACTGCAGCTTAATTTCTCTTTTCACCCTTTTGCCTTTTAAATATTAAAGCAGAAAGAAGGCATATGTCTGCTCTACAATACCCCATACTATTTCATACCATTTAGAATGTACCCATCATTAACTCCAACCATCTGTATTGCAAACTTTGCACACAGTTAACTAAGCTAGAACGTAAATTCGCCCTCCTCAGCGTTATGTATCATTACCACGGCCAGAGAGCAGCGCAATGGGACTCTTTTCTCGGCATGTTCTCCAAAGTGTAGAGTGCACTTGTTTAAAAAAAGCCCATTGTAATCTCAGACGCAAAGCAACCATAACATTAGTGACATCTGACAAGTAAAAACTTTAACACCTAACTTGTCATTATATCAAAATGATGAAATGATGACTGCTTTCTTGAGTGGCCTATTACTAGAAATGTATTAGCTTAACTTATGTCTGAGAATCAGGACAAATGCCTCGAGAAATATCTTACCCTTAGTAAAAACAAGCTCACAGTAAAATCTTGGACATTTTTTTTTCGTCTTTTCATCCATGTCAGTGATTGATCTGCGACTATAGACTGTAAATAAAGATGGACGACGCAACAGTTTCTCAAAGGAGAAGCCAAAGGAAGTAGAACTCCCCCTGGTGGCTGGCTGCAGTATAGGTCATAAGCTCCACCACCTCCATGTTAGTGGGTGGGACTTGGGCCAAACTTAAACACTAAAATACACGTCACATAATGTTTTTTCAAGTATGGTTTCTCTCATTTTAGGTAGTTAGTATAATACTGATGCATACTCAAGTGTCAAAGTTTCTGATACATTTAGTTTTAGTTATTTGATGCTATAGAAATTTGATATCATGATGACAACAAGTTGCCCATTAAAATGATCCCGCAGGACCATGAGAGTAGGAAATAAAATAAATACATAAATAAATAGTACAGTTTATAATCCAGCATTTCTTTGTATCTGGTGGAGGTAGAGCAGAGCGCAGTGTTAATTTAACAAAAATTCAAGTGAGTGTGGAGGAAGTGTGGATGGGTCACTGATAACACGACTCCGCAGACCGTACTGCACAGACTCTGGATCCAAAGTCGCAAGATGGCACCTCCCATATCCCCGGGAAACTAGCGTCAGTTGGACGCATTGTCCATATTTATATACAGTCTATGCAATAAACATAGTTCCCATTTGATTATTTTTGAATAGTTGTTTATTTTTTGGGGGAAGAAAATGTGTAACGTTGCCTTTTACGAACTAAAATGTCAAAGTTTCCCTTTTAGTGATTAAAACTTATTTTTAAGGAAATTCAAATCCAACCAATAGCTGTTGAGACATTTCACACACAGACAAAAAAGGTAAATTTCATGATGGTGCTACAAGAAAAGTCAAAGTATGACCAAGACCAGTAGGATTCATACTCTGAGGTCTATGGACAAAATCCCACAGAAAACTGTCCTATGGCTATTTATGACATTTCAGTCTGGACCAAAGTAGCGAGCTGGAAGACTGACGCTTGAAGTCCAAGATCAGCCAGAACTAGGACACAAGCCGTCACTTGAAGCTGTGATCAAAACTCAAACTCCACCACTCTGCACTACTCTTTCACAATGTTTATCTTGACTCCCAGGAATACGACAAACCAAAGAGTTTATTTTCATATTCATAACCTGCCTTTTCAGTATAACTGAGCACAATTGGCCACCAAGAAAGCAGCACGACCGGGAGAGTAGCTTATTTTCCTCAGCTTGCTGTAAGCCATGCTCATTAGCATGGCTGGGAAAAGAAAACAGTCGACTTCTCACTCTGCACGACGCCAGAACACAACAGCATGAGGCCGGGACCATCCAGAGACACCTGTCCACATTTTAAACAGACTGAACTTCTGAACCCTGCGATCATGCAACAATATGTGTCTTCAGTGTTTGTCCAAGAATTACTACATATTACAGAAAACTAGTAGCAGGGAATGAAGCAATAACAAGAGAGAAAAGAGAATTAGAAGAAAGAGGAGAGAACAGGAACAAATAAAAGTCGTTTCTGATGCGGCGGCTGAGAGGGACAATGTTAATTTATGGTTCATTTTCACCGTGTGCCATGCTTACTTCCTAATGAACAGGCTTCGCGGTGACAGGTACCGTCTGTGAACATGAGCTACAAGCCAATTTGCCTGCTCTCCACACAGCAACACACAAACATACATGCGGTACATGCGCACACGGGCGCACCCTCCTCAGAGACCGCCATCAAAGACCCAGGCCCTCCCAGGGAATAAACAGGAAGTAGTCAGCATCACCAGCCAGCCAACTTTGAGGGCAACCCGGGAATTTATACATTCTCTCTTTCTGAGTTTTCTCCATTCTTCACGGCACTTTTTATGCTGCTTTCTTGCTCTTCTCTTCTTCTGCTCTGTCTATGTCACATACTTTTTCTCCACAGTGAGCTTCTAAACATGAATGACAAAATCTACCAATGTTAAAACTGTTATTTTACTTTGAAGTGCTGTACCAGTTGGCTGTGTTTGAGCTTTGTTTTAGATAAACACGTAATCGTTCTAGATCTACATTTGTACCACGTGGCTTGGAAATGGCTCCAAATGGATTGCAGAGAACGTTGGTATAGACCTTAGAGTCCCCTGGAAGATGAATCCCAGTGACAACTTTCCACTGTGGTTTTGATTAACCCCTCCAACCTCAGACAGAAACTTGTTGAGATACTCTTCTGTTAGGATGGAAGTTTGAGGACCAGAAGCTCCAGTAAGACTATTTTTCCAGATTATTAGCAATGTACACTCCATACTTTAAAGACTGTGCATTCACATGTTTCACATGTTGCACAGTTACTTCAGTTCAAACTAACCATTTTATACACAGATCAGCCACAACATTAAAACCACTATAAAATTGACCATCTTGTGACAATTCAATGTTCTGCTGGGAAACATTTGGACCTGGCATTCATATGGATGTTACTTAGACATGTAGCACCCACCTAGACCAGACCAGGCACCCCCACCCCATAGCAATGACACTCCTTCATGGCAGCAGCCATCCCCAGGAGGATGCAGCCTGACACAGGCACACACACAAAAACACTTTAGGAACAACTAAAATAAAAAAGAACCACGAAGAACAGCACAAGGTGTTGACCTGGCCTCCAAATTCACTAGATCCCAAACTGGTTGAGCATCTGCAGGATGATCCATAGAGGCCCCTCCCCTCAACCCATATGGACCCAAAGGTCACCACTACCTGTTGCCAGACAGCACAGGACACCCTCAGAAGGCCCAAGTCCATTCTCTGATGAGTCAAAACTGTTATGGAGGCACAAGGGAGACCTGCACAATATTAGGAAGGTGGTCATAATGTTATGCCTGATCGGTGTATATTGGCTTATGAAGCATCCCAACCCACTGTTTTTTTTGTTTATGCTTTTTTATATATTTACACAAGCAATGTGGATTTGTGTGGTGAGGATGAAATGCCACCTGCTCCTGCCACCAGAGTTTGGCAGACATTTAACAGTAGCCCATAAGCCAAGTGTGATCCCAAAAGTGACCAAGCACAGTCTTTCCCCAAGATTCAGCGACACCAGGACACCTCTGAGAGCTATAGCCACTCCAGCGTGACTCCAAATGTAAGAAGCTGCAGTGCATGTCCGAGTCTGAGCAGTGCCACTATTCTCGGTGAAGATATGTACATAAAAATGGATAACTCCCCAAGAGAAAGTACAAGACACCCACAAAATGCTAAATACTCTGATGAAGCAGAAAGCAGCTGTTCCACTGGTGCAACCGCCTGAAGGAGCAGCGTTTCCACTGACAACCGTCCAAGATGTCCAGGCCACGGACGAGAAGCCGTTCGACTTCATCGTATATTCTCAGGTTGCCATGGTAGGGAGTAATAGGAGGCTCTTTGTTAGATGATGCAGTCGGGAGAATGATGGCATTCATCAGGTCACGTGATCTTGAACGCCAGTACAACCTGTCTGGACGTCATGGCAAGAGCAAGTTCTGAGAGCTGCGTCTTTCCAACGTCGTATGTGGTCATTCTTTCCTTCAGCTCCATCTTTCTGGTGTGAAACACTTAAAACGTGGCAAAATATTTGACCTTCAAAAGTATTTGCATGCTGGAAAATGCAAAATTAAAGCGTGTACAACAAACCTGAGCCACTAGAAACAGAATTTGAATCATTTTTATTGAATTTGAGCTTGTGTAACTGCAAACATAATTAAAATTATGTTATTCAATTATTTTTTTATTGAACCTAATTGCAGTAAACTTAAAACTGAATTAAATTTCATGAAACTTAAATCATTGCATTTTAATCTTGCCTTTTATTTCAACCCTCTTTATACTAACACATTCAGCTCTTACTATTCATATTCACTTCTGCAGTTAAATTGTTTTATGAAACCTTGTCCCATACAGTACTGTGCAAAAGTGTAGACATGGTTTTTGAAAAATAGATATTCTGGGCAGAGATGCTTCTGAAGTAATGAAGGCCACAGTGGAGGTGCAACGATATATGACTGATCTACCACTCGCTGACTGGCTGACCCGTCATAATGCGCACCCTCATCTGTTTAATAAACTAGCAAAACTACACCAGCATCATGTGTTCCTTCTTAGCAAGTATTTTTAAGACTTACAACCGAGGGAACAAAGGGTGCTGCAGTGTGAGGCAGGGTAATTGATGAAAAACAAAAGCAAGACAAAATGAGGAACCACACGGATGCATGAACAAACAGGTGACACCGCAGATGTGTTGACAAAGGCAGAGGCAGGACTATATATACACGCAATCACATGGGCTGAGGGGGAACGAGACACAGGTTAGACTAATGAGGGCGGCGCACGCGAGGAGAAACCAATCAAACGATCAGTGGAGGGAAAACACAGGAAGTGATGCGAGAAACACTGAGGAAGAAACTTTTCAAAACAGAACATGTTAAAAAATCAATTACCATGATGGTAATAATGTGAAAGAGGAAGAGTTTTGCCGTTTGGATTTTGGTCCCGTTACTTCCAATGCTTCTGCTCTGATTGGCGTAATCGATTAGAAATGTGAATGAGTTGCTGTTGGACCATTAGTTGTGCGTAGGGTTAGAGATATGGGTTTAAGGGGTTCCTTCGTGTCATCACCCAGACGCCGCCGAGGTACAAGTCCTTTTCAGCTAGACCTAGTTTAATTCCACCCGGGGAGCTGCCAGGGGAGCTGCCGGTGGTGTCGGGGGGGACAGCTAACAGGAGCTAAACTAGGTCATGCCGCACTTCTACAGGAACCTGACTAGCCACACAGCTACTGGGTTGTTTTCCATGATGCTTCCAATTCAGTAAGCCTCCTTCTTCTTCTCCTCCTTTTCTTTTTCTTCTTCTGACAGCTACTCATCATCATCACTGCCACCGGCATCGTCCTGCTGCCTTGACTCAGACGGTATGTGCTCCACTACCCCCGTGTGAGCCTGAACTTGAGCTCTACATAATATAAGACACTAACCGTTCCTCACATCATCATGGTGGTCTGCATAAAATGTTATTTAGTTTTTATGAAAACTTCAGTTTGATGGAGTTTAAACACTCCACGTTCATGGTTACAGGCTGCAGGTGGGGCCTGGACCTCCGGAAATCCACTACCATCTCCTTGGTTTTAGCTGTATTGATCAGAAGGTGGTTCACTTTGCACCATGAGACGAAGTTGTTCACTACATTCTCGTACTTCCGTTCTTGTCCATCCCTGATAGACCCCACAATTGCAGAATCATCTTCACATTTGAAACATGTGGACGCAGATCTGCCTAAAATTGAACTTCTGTCTTTTGCTTAAATATCTGCAGAATGTGCTGCGTGTCGGTGAGGCAGAGTAAACAAGCTGCTCTCACTCCGGAGAGTTCTGCTCTCACCTGCCCCCCTTAGAAGCTTGGCTCTCGCTCATAGCCGCTCCAGCTCAGCTTGACAGTTTTGGCAATTAGCCTGAAAAGCAAACCAAGCTAGATGCGAAAAGAAAACCTACCTGCCTCATTATGAACTACCTGGCCTGCTGCTTCATCAAAAACTAATTGAACTCCTGCAAGTGATAACAACGGTAGTTAATCTTGCTTACCTCAGCACCTGCATGCGTTAGCTTACCCGCGGTGCAGCATGTGCTCATTCACCACCTTTCTATTTCAATGTGCTTGTTTTTTTTATTGGAAGTAATGGGGAAGTGCCAGATGCAGAAAGTACAGATTAAAACTTGTTCTCCAAAACATTTCCACCAGTCATATAAGGCAAAGTGACAAAAAGACTCAACCATTTCCACTCGTTAAGATACCAAAGAGTCACCCTGATGTAACCCTGCTGTCACTATAGTCCATAGTGTGAAGTCTTAAACTTTTATACTGGAAAACGTCATGTGTCACTTTTAATGTGTTATGCATTTTAATCATAGACTGTATATAAATATGGACGACAGAACTGCTCTTCAAAAGTGAAGCCAAAGCAAGTAGAGCTCCCCCGGTGGCTGGCTGCAGTATAGGTCATAAGCTCCATCCCCTCCATGTTAGTGGATGGGACTTGGGCCAAACTAAAACACTAAAGTACACTCAAATATTTTTTTTCAAAGATGCTTTCTGTCATTTTAGATAGTTAATATAATACTGATGCATACTCAAGTGTCCATTTGTCTGATACGTTTCATTTTAGCTAGTTATTTGATGCTAAAAACAGGATGTGACGTCATGATGAGTACCAGTTGCCATGCCAACCACACCGTGAAGCTGTCCCGTGGGACTGTGAGAGCTGGAAAAATAGTACGGTGTATAATCCAACACTTCCTTGTAACTGGTGGAGGTAGAGTGCAGTATTAATTAAATGAAAATACGAGTCTAGAGAAAGTGTGGTCGGGTCATTGATATTGCGGCTCCATGTGGCTTCACAGCAGACTCTGGCTCCTGTGTCCCTGGGAAAATAGTGTCAGTTTGGCCAATGCAAGGAAGTGGGGATGTGTTGTCCATATTTATATACAGTCTATGGTTTTAACTAATTCCTGAAATCTTACGAAGTATCATGTAAACTATGCTACACAAAAACCCAACCATGTATTTAAGTGGTTCAATTAAGCTAGAAAAAATAATAATATTCATATTATTTAACACTAGTGGAATCGTCTCGCTATATTTCTCATAACCCTCCAGTGGGGTGAATATTCCAAACATTGAGTTACTTGGTTCTGGTATAGGCATATTGCCAGTTATAAATATTACTAAACCAGCATCAGCAAAAGGATCAACTAGTTGATTTTGGATCTTTAGTACAACTTATGGAGAATCGGTCCCAGGTCCTGATACAACACACCTGGATAAGAGTTGTGTATGTTCATTGGTGTGCACACTATTTTACATTTTTTCATTGGGACATACAACTGCCAAAGGTATTTTTTAGATGAGTTTTTCAGCTAAAAAGTGCAGCAATAAGAAAATGAAAAATGTTTGTTTTCTATATTTTCTTTAGTTTTCCATTGATTATTCTGTAATATCCACAAACACTCCCTAACGCTTACTACATGTTCGTGTAGCAGCAGGACTGCAAATAAATAAAATATGCGTTCATGTGCTGAATATCACTTGCACAGATACAACTGAAACCAGATTTTTTTTTTAATTTATACGTATTTATTCATTTATTTATTCATTTTTTTGCACATAGTGTGTTGATTTTGATAGCCGTCATTCCCTCGTGCAAACATCTGGATTAATTTCCAGGTACTATGTCCACATTGTGGATTTGCTGCCTCTTGACTTCTACGTCCCGACATTAATTATGGTCTTTTGTTTTAAGTCCCTGGCTCACTGACTATACGAACGCATTATCCATGTCCTCATTGCTGCATAAGTTATCTTTGCATGATTCTAATGTTTGCATGGAAAAATCAGTCTGTGACTTGGTCACTTGCATGATTCATGCACGGCGGTGTGAGCAAATGAACCACAGGGCCACGGAAACGGGTTATGTGAATGTTAATAGCCATTTACAGCAGTATGAGCAGGGTTTTTGATTTTTAAGTTTGAGTTTTAAAGTGTTTGACCTGCCTACCACTGTCAGTCAGTTACTCTTGACCGATCAGTTGCACCTGACAAACCCCTTTGTATAATCTCAGCCAGTAGACTTGCAGACATCAGCACAGTCTCCACACAACACATGACCATTTTCAACTCCTTGTCTTTGTAGATATAAAACCTGATTCATCCCATGTTGTTTCTTTCTTGATATTGCTAACAATGAGCCTGGGTTGCACAACATCTGATCATTAAATCAGTTAATAATACATTGTGAAACTGCTGTCATCACAACTGATATATTGAGCAAAAGACGGAGGATCAAAGAGCGCACCACAAGGCTAGAAGGCTCAATTCATTTACTGTGACAGGAAAAGAAGACGGAAGTTTTAGAGGCAGACGTTTGGATGCAGCTGAAGGCGTGGGCGTAGTGTCTGCAACACGATGATCAGAAACAACAGTGACAAACGGGACGATTGGGACAAAGGGAGAACAGGTGTGTGAGCAGGTGTAGGGAATCAAGTGACTGATCGGGAGAGTCCGAGGGCATCTGGTGGCTGGAGACTGACAAATCTGGAGAGTTTCATAAGAATACAGGAGCCTAGAGAGGTCAGGACCATGGCTGAGTCTGTGATATTTGTGGTCATGAACCTACCCCTCAATGTTCCTGTGAAAAGAAAATTCAAATTTAAAGCTGTTCTTGAACCATATGGAGTACAGACATGGTTTTGGCCACTTTTGAAAAATAACACTCAGAATCTGTTACTGGCACTGAGTAATTGGACAATAATATTTGCCTTCAAAATGACTGTAGTTTGGCGGTGTCGACTGGAAAACACAATGGGTCCCATTTAAAATTTGACAATACTACTACAGAAAATGATTTTACACTTTTTATTTCTAAGGATAGCACCAGGCGTGCCAAAAAACTGCCACTTGGAGACCCTTGGCAACCAATGTATTGTCGTGATCTTGGTCTCTAATGAAAGGTTACACTTGGGCATCCTATCTTATATCTACATTCATTTGTTCATTTTCTGTAACTGCTTATCCTCTGGAGGGTAGCGGAAGGGCTGGAGCCAATCCCAGCTGTCACTGGACGAAAGGCATGGTACACCCTGATCAGCAGTCTATGACAAGGCTAACACAGAGAGACAGACAACCAAACTTGCAGCCAATTTAGAATTAACCTAACCAGCATGTCTTTGGACGGTGGGAGGAAGCCGGAGTACCCAGAGAGAACCCACGCAGACACAGGGAGAACATGCGAACTCCACGCAGACAGGACCGAGTCGGCCAATGGATTCAAACCCAGAACCTTCTTGCTGTGAGGCATCAGTGCTAACCACCAGCAACTGAAGTATAAATACATATTTTTTTCTGTAAACAAAGCAAAACTCGAACAGTACAAAGTGGTATGAATTTAGTCGTCACTACTGCGACGTAAACATTCCTCCAAGGCTTCCTCGAAGCGCGTATTTACTCTTTGGTCCATTTTGCCACGATAAAACCAACAAAAACTTGGACACTCAGTATCTCAATTCTTACGCACACTAAGGTTTCATCATTTCATCATTGATTTAATTTGTGTCAGTTCGTTGTGTTTAAGTTTGTCATACTACTGTGCCAAAAAATAGAATGACATTTCTGTAAAGGACAATAAAATATTAAAAAAAATATACAAAAATGGAAAATAACACACACACACGGGAATAAAAGAACGACCTTAAATCAAGACTTAAATAGCAGGTCTGACTCAAGCTCAGAATGGAGAGTGGGTTGTCCATTAATCACAGGGGTCAGTGGTCAGACGGCCTGCTTAAAGTGATCATGGGCAAGAAATCAAATTACAAAATTGCTCCTGGTGGTCAGGCAAGCAGCTTGCCCTCGGGGTGTGAATGAGAGGCAAATTGGTTTTGGATTTAATAGCTAAAGTATGGTATCAAGTATAGCCTTGTCTTTGTGTCATGCTCAGGAAGTGGTGCAGCATATCCATATGCAGATAGCAGGAAACGTGATATGTGGCTAAAGTTAAAGAGAAAATAATAAAAATCAGAATGAAACCGTCTCTCTATAAAAGGAGCAAACCAGACGGCTTAATGTGGCACAGGCAACCCAAATGTTCTCTTGGCAACTGTCTGGAACCAGGTGCTCTGACTCAGCTGCTGCAGCATGAGGGAGACGGCTGCACCTGAAATCACACAGGAGATAAGGGAAAACCACGCTCGCATCAAACGCATTCAGTAACACTTGCAATGCAACAGCTAAAAAGGAATGACAGTTAATTATCCAAGCTTCTGTCAATGCTACAGTCTGATACCGAGACTTGCATTCTCACCCATATGTACATTATATCCTTCTGAAATGTAGGCATGGAAGTATAATGTTGCATAGAATTAAAACACAGTACCTTAAGTACCTCAAAATCCTACTTAAGTAAAGTTCTTGAGTACTTGGTTACTTTCCACCACTGACTATAAGAAGGAATAAATCTACGGGAGACGCCAAGAATTCGAAAAATAAATGCTGACCTTGTGTGGGGGAACCTAAGTGCTGTCCTTCTGCTGCAGATGCAGAACTGTAGAAGTGAAATTCAACAATACGCCAGAGAGCTCTAATTCTGTGTCACGGCCAAATCTCATGTGAGGAAGGGGAGTGAGTGTTTACACTGTAAGCCAAAGTTCAAGATCAAGTTTCAAAAGCTGGAACAACAAACATCCCTTCAGCCGACTGGTACACAACCACAGTGTGTACCCTATCTAGTGAGTTTTGCCGACACCAATTCTTCACTAGTGATACCCAGATTGGGACCGTCAGCGGAAAGCTTTTGGAACATTTTCAAGTTTTGATCTATCCACATTTCCACACACCATGAAGGTTCTATTACTGTGTCTGGTGAGCGGATTAAAAAAAAAAAAAAAAAAAAAAAAGTAGGAGGAGGAGGAAGGCTAAGCTTGTTACATACTCCGCCAGAAGCGAGACATTTGTTCTCGTTCCAAGAAAAAAGTTCGTTCCGGCCAGGTAATTTATACTTCATGAGCATAAACTCTGGAGTGCTCTTCCGGGGAAGACCTCGACGTCCAGCATACGTCACACGCCCTAAGCATTGTGGGGGATGCCGGCCAGTCGTTTTGACGTCCGTGCCCGTCGGATCACGCCGTTCATTCAGCATACACCCACACACAGTATGACGATCTCTGCCCAGGAGAGATTAGCGGTCACACTGCGAATATTAGCATCTGGGAGCTCACAGGTCGGCTGCTAGCATTTCCGCATTAACCACGCCCACTTCCAATTTTCACCTTCAATCACAGAGTAGTTGCTGGACTCCACACGAGAAAAAAAGTTCTGCCTGGTTGATGTGTCAAGAAAAAGCTGTGAGAACCTTTAGCCAGTCAACTTTGACTCAGTAGGATTAGAGCGACTTGTCCATGATCCAGAGGGTTAGCAATTCCCCCCCAGTTGCTCCCAGCGCTTGGCACTGGTGCGTGAATGTGTGAGCTTGTGTGAACGAATGGGTTGATGTGTCACTGGGCCTGTTCAGACCTTGCATTAAGATCTGTTCTGGTGCGAAATCACGTAAAAGACAGGTGTGAACAACCCCAGGATGCATTTGAGAGATCCCATCTCTGACCACATGTGGAGGTGGTCTGGGATGTTGACGTATGAGGAGCTGTGTGTGGTTAAATTACATATCTCCTCAATCACAGATGTTTTTATTTACGTTTCATTACTAGGGATTATGGTGCGTATGGAAACTTCCAGGGTTGGAGTTATAATCTGAGTTTTGTGTAGGTCTAACTAACATAAGTGTGGAGATCAGTAAGTAGTGACTGCTACAAAAGCGCTATACAAACACAAGATCATTTACAAGTGTTGTTGAGACTGGATTGTTGACCACTTTCGAAGTCTGCACTAAAATTTAAGCTGAGTAAATTGAAGTACCGTCCTCATCTCTTGCTCCACAATTACCGTCGCAGCACTTCATCTCCCTACTACTCCACTAGAGCTGTTCAGTGGCAGAAGACCAAGAGGAAACAATGGAAACAGCTGTTTCCTCTGGTGACAGTCACACTTTATCTTGGCTTTTCTGAAACGACGGCAAAAAATAGAAGTTACACCTCATTTTCTTAAGGCACCTAATTTGATATTCCCTAATTCCCCACAGAAGATGATTTTTAGGAAAACAAGAAAAAGAGAGACAGAGAAAAGTAACCTATCTGTGAGACTCTATTTCCAATGTTTCACAAGCATTAACTATGTTGAGGAAACTCATTCATTCATCTTCTGTAAGCACTTGTCCTCGTGCGGGGGCTGGAGCCTATCCCAGCTGTCATTGGGTGAGAGGCAGGTTACACCCTGGACACGTCGCCAGTCATCGCAGGGCTATGTAGAGGAAACTAAAATTTGAAAATGATTCTCGTTTAACACCTGACTGCTATAAGTTATATGTGTGTTATATATGTTTTGGTGTTTTTTGTATTGCTCTAAAAGACATAAAACTGTTTGACTGTGAAGGTTCTCAGTCAACCAGGTCACTTATCCGAGTCTCCTAGAACTGTAGAAGCTAACCGGATGAGTGGTGAAATGTCATCTCAAAAAACTCAAGTCCAGTTGCCTTTTTTTAAACGCTTTTTGGATACAGAAAACTGTCATTTTCACAAAGCCCTTCGAAAATAAGATGTAGTACTAAAACCTTATACTGGTATCCAACCCAAACGGCATCTACCACAAGTTTTTAAATCCAAAATCATGCTTACAGGGGAACTACTGTTTTTTACAACCCTATTTCTGGCATAAAATACGATCGTTTACTCACCCATATAACTTTGGTGTCATTTGGAGTCGTTCGGAAGATATTTAGATCTGCGTATATCCATATAGTGGGAGTGATTGGGGCACCGAAATGCAGCCTCTAAATAACGCATTATCTGCCACAAAACTCATTAATTTCACCAATATTTTGTTATGATACGCTAGTGCTATTCCCTGTTTAGTCCGGACTCACCTGTTATCCTCATCCGGGGTCTGTAGATTGACCTACTAACCTCTGACCTGGATGATGTCATCTCTGAGCACCGCTGAATATTTTTCCGATTCTGAGGTTGTGGACGACGACTTTGTTTATGATGGACGTCCTCACTGTTTTGAGCCAGAGTATACAGATGAGGAGCTTGTTGACAACAGGGAATAGCACTAGCGTATCATAACAAAATATTGGTGAAATGAACCGACTTTCGCGGCAGATAATGCGTTATTTAGAGGCTGCGTTTCGGTGCCCCAGTCACTCCCACTATATGGATATACGTGGATGTAAATATCTGACGAACGACTTCAAATAACACCAAAGTTATATGGGTGAGTAAACGATAGTATTTTATGCCAGAAATAAGGTCCAAGTTGTAAAAAACAGTAGTTCCCCTTTAAGTCCACTCCCCAGCGGTGTCGCAAAAACCCATGACAGTATTAACCGGTGGCAGGAGGTTAAAAAAATGCATGCACCCAAGAATTTTATGATTGTAGTGGATCGAGGTGACTGCACTTGATCAAGGATTCTGGGCCGGCTCTCTTTGACATATTTAAATGTGCTGCTCTTTTGAATTTCACTGCCAACCATTGTCACATATACGACCTCCTGTCCTCGGATTACTTCTAAAGTCAATTATGACATTTTATGTATTGAATAAAGGATAATGATGGATGTCTTAATGATGAAATGAGATTTTCCATTTGGCTTCCTTCTCTGTTCAAAAAGACGGTCTAAGTTGCCTTAAATTAAAGCCCACGTCTGCCGTCTTTTGACTTTTCTGACAGTTATTGTGCATTAGTATTTCTATCCGTCACAGTAATGATGGTTGTTATTATTAACTTAAAACGCACGAAAGATTAAATAAATCTTATCGAGACAAAAACGATGACATCCCTCACTTTGAAGGGCAGATGGGTAATGAATACCAATTTTACGGAAGATTTTATTTGTCCTTTAAAAATAAATACTGGCTGCAAATGCCATGCTTTTCCTGGTAGGCGGAGACGACTGTAGAGCTGGAAGAACAATTGCAGGCTTATATTTTTCATGTGGTCAGAGGAGCTGGTCACACCTCTGAGGTGAAGCACGTTGGAAAGTCTTTGGAAATGGAACTGCGAAACACACCGCCAGTGAAAAATCAACCAAAAAGTAGAGATGTGACATCGGCGAACGACCAGGATCTATTGACCAACACTTAAAAACGAATGTTGGAAATCGAGTCGCAGTTGCAAGACGTTCTTTATCTTTTATTTTGATTTTATTGTGTGTTTTACACAAGAGTGCCTCAGTACGAAGTGATTTCAAGAAGGGGCGAGGACACACTTCATTTGAAGTGAACGTCTTGCAACTCAAAAAGACAAAATGAGACGAAAAAGAAAACAGCAGCGTCTGGATGCACCTGTGCAGTGACGAAGACTGTAAAGGAAAGTGTAAGGTTGCCTGAAAAAGAGGAAATGTGTCTGAAAACAAAATTAACTTATGCAGGATGTGCGTACATGTTGCACTCCTACCTGGAATCCCAAAGCCCTGCTTTCCAGTTTGCATCAGCAGTGTTCACCGGTGGACAGTCACGGCGACGATAGCAGCTGAACTTTAATTGAAAATCTGTCAGGGAGAGAGGGTGATGGAAAGCCCTCCAAACTGTCTGTCGGTGGAAGCAGTTTTCACAGAAGGATGTTCGGGTTGACAGCTGCTCCCTGGAGCTGTCCTCTTCTGGAAAGTAATTAAAAAACTGTGAGCTGCAATATATGTCCACTTCCTCTTGTCACACAATAGTCCTGAAACAATACAACTTATTTATTTGCTACCAACAACAAAAACAAGCAAAACAGATCTAGTAATCACTTTTTTTACATTTGATAAAGAAAAAAACCCTGAAACTTAAGCCACTGACAGTAGTTGTGCATAGTTTGTATGAATCACAAAACGCATGTAACAAACAAAAATTAACCCGACGGGCAAAAAAGACACAGCGCCAACTAGTGTTTGGGTGGTGTTGTTACAGAGCAACCCAGACTGACGAGTGCACAAGTATAAATGGATCACACCACCGTAGGTTAGGGCGTATAAGTCCCACAGAGGTGTAAACCGTCTAAATCAGAGCAAGCCTCAAAAGAAATGCTACAAGACAGGCAGGTAAGAGGAATGTACCTTACTAGACTGTCAACATGGTCAGTCAGCGGGGGTAAGGAATCAGCAAACAGGAACAAATGTGACTAAATGGTTTATTTGAAGATTTAGCAGGAAATGTAAATAAATTATACAAGATGGTTAGGACTAAAGACAGAGGAAGGAAGTCCTTAATTGGGATTACATAGTGAAAAAAAAGAAGCCACAACTTAAACTGGGTTAGTTTTCACTCAGCATATTAGTATGAAATACTTAATGCACAAATTATAGAAATTAGAGATACAGTAATTACAAAAGGAGGATTATGGGAGTATTGCAGCAGCGACAGGAAGCTTATACAAGGAGCTCTACTAAAAACAGAATTAAGCCAAGAAACACATCGGCCCACAAACACCACTACACTTTGCACTTCACAGTTACTCTATACAGCAACAAACACACAGTCTCATTATGTTCTTTGCCTTCAGCTTTTAGCGCTTTAAAAAAAAAAAAAGTGCCAGTATTTCAGAATGCCTTTCTTGTGAAGTGTGTGTGGGTGAGTGTGCAAACCTCCAAAGCAAATAAGGAAAACAGGAAACAATAAAGACCTGTGCATATTTTCACTCACATTTCTTTGATAACCTACTGTTCCCTTTTAAAATAATAGTTTTAAATAATAACAACCTGCCTGGTACTATTTTTTGGTCGGTAATCAAACTGAACCATACGACTTCCTGTTCACATTCTTCCCCAAGATGTGACTTTCTTCTGTGTTGAGACCCCCAGTCTCTTGAGCTGCAGAGTCCAGATCCTACTCTGTTGATAGTAATACAGTTAACATGCAAGATCTCTCCTCACATTTGAGGTTTAAGACCACGATGAAGGACTACGAAGAATAGAAAACTCTACTTTGTGGACGCACATGCGCAGCTGATGCTCCTGTGAGCTTGCATTGATTAAATTTAACATTGTCATTAAACATGCTCAGGTACAAGGGAACGAAATGTAGTTAGCATCCAACCAGAAATGCAGAAGCAGTAAGTGCAGAGTATGTACATACACTGATCATGCATAACATTATGACCACTTTCCTAATATTGTGTGTCTCCAAAATAGTTGTGACTCATCAGAGAATGGACATGGGCCTTCTGAGGGTGTCCTGTGGTGTCTGGCAACACAATGTTGTTAGTGGGGGTCTTTGAGAAGAGGGACCTCTGTGGATCATCCCACAGATACTTGATCAGTTTGGGATCTAGTGAATTTGGAGGCCAGGTCAACACCTTATGCTGTTCTTCATGGGGATGTCTGGTCTGGTCCAGGTGGGTGCTACGTGTCTAAGTAACATCCACACCAATGAATGCCAGGTCCAAACGTTTCCCAGCAGAACACTGAATTGTCACAAGATGGTCAATGTTATTCACTTCTCCTGTCAATGGTTTTAATGTTGTGGCAGATCGGTGTATGCCCATATATAGATGTGGAAATTTTAAATTAAAACAGATAGTACAGAACTGTGGTTAATCGAAACTATGGCAACAGCAGGATATGTACAAACTATGGTTAACGACTATATAAGTGGCAGTAAAGAGGTAAGTAGTGCAAGGTGCAAGGGTAGTAGGAGGACTGAAGTTCTGGATGGGTTCAGCACCATAGTGTGGGTCAGAGCAGGGTAAACGGGCATCTGCAACAACCCTTGCATACACCCTCTGATGATCTACTTCACTCTGACCCTGCAGAACCAGCACAGCTTTCACATCTTCGTTCAAAGCATCGTTCAGCCAGTTCTTTTATACTGTTCCAGCAGCTGTTTCGACATGCTGTCTGCAGCCAACAAACACAAGATCAGGCACACTGCGTCCAAGAACACCGACCTCCCTCAACAACACATCACCGACCCTCCCCAATCCACATATTCCGAACGCTACTATCCAAACGGCATACCACACAGAACTCTTGGCATGGATTAAAATAAATGTGTCTGAGCATGGGGGTGCATGTGTGGAGGAGCATGGATGCGTATGTATCGATCGATCCGTCTATATTATGTGCTTTGGGCGTACATGACGAACATGTACAGATTTAGATTATAAATCCCTAGCCTCTGACTCTTCCAATAAGTCACCATCAGTAAAATAACAGACCTCCTGCACACATACAGCTTTATCTTTCAGATTGACAGAGCGTAACATCTCCCGGCCTCAATCAGACGGGTCCCCCCATATGAGCAGGGTTTTCCTCGTCACAATCGCCTTCATGCTCGCTATGGGGGTTTCAGGCCAGATTTTGCAAAGCATCTTGAAACAATTCGTATTGTCATAAATAAAACTTAGAACTTAAATGATCATGGGACGGCAGTGAAAACTCATTTATTAAATCCAGGCTCAAAACCCACCTGTTCCAGATAGCCTATCCACCTTGATTGCACTGTTCCATTTGTTTATTCTGTCTTGTTTTGTGTCTTTATGTTTTAGTACAGTGACCTTGCGAGTCTTGAAAGGCGCTTATAAATAAAATGTATTATTATTATTATTATTATTTAATATCTGTGAAAATGTTTGTGCAGCTCTGCAGACCATATGGATGTACACCAACATGTTCATAGTAAAGTAAAGCTGCGGAGAATTGAAATAAAAGACTTTATCAAACGTGATGCTTAAGCGTGATTACTTTCTCAGATCCCTGAGGTGTCCGCTTTAAACGTTGGCTCACGGCTATGAATATGCACGGAGCAACATAATCTAAGATAGAGGCAATAAACGCCTCCCTTTGTTCCTTTGTTTTTGAGACGTAATCTGTGGCATAATATAACTTTCTGAAAACTTTTAGTGGGCATCATTTCTCTGGGGTTTTGTAGTTCTATAAATTTATATTTCATTTGGTCAGTTGCTTAAAATAAAATCCTGTTTTCCTCATTATCTTTATGTTTGTCTGTGTCTGTATTTCATTTTTATATCAACATGAAGCTTCAATAAGGCACAGCTGTCTCCCCCCAATGAATGTCCTTATCGCTTCTATTTTATCACGCTGTCAAAATCAGTCCGTCCTCATTTTCTACATCACTACTTTCATCCAGTGAACTATTTGCCCGCCTTCTCACGGCCTGTCATTCCCTCGCAGTGTCGCCAGATATGTGATAATTATCGTATTTGTACGCTAGTTTTAGGGCAGGGGTGTCAAACTCATTTTAGGTCAGGGGCCACATACAGCTCGATGTGATCTAGAGCGGGCCAGAAATATTATAGAACAAAAACCTATAAATAACTCCAAATGTTTCCCCTTAGTTTTAATGCAAAGAAGAACAAGTACATCATGAAAATGTTTACATTTACTGAGATAACCTTTTACAAAACAACTTGGAATTTCTTCCAGAATTCACTGTTAAGCCTTCTCGAGGTGTCGTGGGCCTAACTGAACGAAACATCGGTGAAGGGAGGTGCCCACTTGAAAACCCCAATGACATGCTGCATACTGCTGTTGTTTAGGCCAGGTTCCTGATGTCTTCATGTTGCTTGGTAGCTATGGTTAGCTGCTGAGCGGGCCATACAAGCCAGCAGCATTAGGTTAGCTTATGTTTCACAAGGTTTGAATTATCCTCTGCTGCTCTGTGGGCCTACAAGCCAGCAGCATTTACTTAGTTTATTTAGATTGTAGGTTAAGCTGGCCAGCAGCATTTGGTTAGCATATATTTCACAAGGTTTGAGTTAGCGTCTGCTGTTGAGCGGACCATACAAGCCAGCAGCATTTACTTATACGTCATATCACATGACTGTAGGTTTGTTAGGGTTTCTCAGCTGGACAGGGCCTCTAAATCTGTTTTCCCTGGGATTTTGGCACAAGGGATTGTAACATCTAATCCTGTGTATTAATGAATGTAATTAAAAAAAAAATAATTGCAATTGTATTGCCATCTACCATTTAGTTCTGGATGTTGCGTTCTCTCCGCTACTCTTACTATAACAGTGGACAAATCAGGAATAGCAGTTGCTTTTGTAACATTTTAATCCAGTTCACAGTGTCTTATTTAACAGTACTCACAGTTCCTGGGATGCAGGATGCTGTTAAATATAGTTTGGCAAATCCCTCCTGCAGCAGTGTCCCGTCACTGTGGTGAAGAAACACGTTCTCGGGCTCCGTCCACATTCATAAGCATCCAGTAGGTTCTCAGCAGCTTGGTGCAACAAGTGTTTCCCAAGAACAAGTCTCTCATACTGTTAGCAAAAGGAGCTAACTAGCTAACAGTCCGCACTGTGGTCACGGTTTAGCATCAATTAAGTAGAATTCCTGATGGAAAAGGCTCCCACTCAGAGTCCAGTTTCTCCAGGAAACAAATACACTCAGACAAGTAACGAAATCACACTAACTTAAATAAATATAGCTAAGTTACTGGACTAAGTTTTAGCGGAGACTTTCTTTCTCGTCTTTCTCCTCTAGGAACATCACTAATTGGCCAATCAAACAGATTAACACCTGTCCAAACCATTTACAACACAAGACTATGGTGCGTTCAGGAACTGCGTTGAACATAGGACATTCTATATACTTAATGAACCTTCCCAAATACTAGCAGTCTTCCATGTAATTACCACATTTTGCACTTTGCAAATTCATGCCGTGGGCCGGATTGGATCCTCTGGCCCGCGGGTCGTATGTTTGACACCCCTGTTTTAGGGCCTATACGATCAGTACTTTTAAAAAAGGCCAAATATATACGATAGTTTAACACATCACCTTTTGGGATCGCTCTTCTGGGCCTAACCGCCGAATTATAACCTTTTTATATTCATGTTTCCTCAATAAATGTTCATTCTGCATCTGCTTCCATCTCATATCCTTGTGAAGAACTTATGCTTACAACACAAATCAAGGATTTTTTTTTTATAAAAGGGAAAATGCTTATTGTCCTGTTTCTCTCGCTACAAAAGCTAATACACACAACATAAAAGCAGCGCTCGCTCCTTTAGCTCATGTGATATTCATGAGGAGATCATTAATAATTGTGTGCTCAGCTTTGAAACCTGCGTCGCATGCAGAGGAGTTTCGGGGGGAAGCATCTTTTTCTTGATTTGTGTTCTGTATCACTTTTCGGCTTTACATTATTAAGCCCGTTTCCCCATCACACAAGGTGGTGGATTTGTGTGTTTTTTTCCGTGTGGCGCTTCTGTAGTTGCTGCCTTGTGTCCAGCTTTATATCTTTCTGAGAAGTCACGTAGGAGGGAATAGAACTACCTTTAACACTTTAACAGAAAGTAATAGGTTTTATTCTTCATCTCACTCCTTCAGTATTTATATTTTGGATTGAAATGACGTGATAGAAAAAGCTGGAAACTCCACGTTAAAACAGCAATAATAAATAAAATGAAAATATAACAGATGGTTGAGGCTAAAATATCGGAATGTAGAAGAAAATGAAGACGTGATAAAAGCCTGATGGAAACAGATTTCTAGTTTAACTGCTGCCTAGTTCACACATACGTGGGTGGGTTGTTTTTTTTTTTTCTCTCTCTCTCACCCAAAAATAAATCCCGACATCTGTGCGCACCTCTGATCTTGTGCCAAATGACGATACCCCACAGAATCTGCAGCCCGTTTGTTATTTGTCCTCGCGTAATACAGCGACTAATGGCGCATGGGCCGTGTCTTTGTGTTCTCTGTGGGGTTCATGGTAAAGGTTGGTTGCGTTTTCCGCTGCCTCTTCTGTGCAACTCGTCTTTTTGATTATCGCACCGCTTTTTGCATGGGTTGTGAATGTAAATAAAGAGCTTTGTGCATGTATATGCGTGGGTGAAGCTCTCTGTGTACAGTATCGCATATATGTATAAGAGACTTAACCTTTCAGCTGTGTGTGAGCACATTCGATGTTCAGTGAGTACATGAGCGTATAATTGAAGTTGTTTCGCATGGGAGTGTTGAGTTGTGTGTTTTTAAGAGCATTTCACTTTTATGTGTGAGGTTTTCAGTGTGAGTTTGGTTTCATATGTTTGGGAGAGGAGCCCTGCGATAGACTGGTGACCTGTCCAGGGTGTACCCCGCCTCTTGCCCGATGACAGCTGGGATAGGCTCTTGAGTTGATATTGTTGATGTTGTGCACGGCAGTGGATGTGTGCCATTGGAACGGAGGGCATGTTGCAATAAAAAGTAAAAAAAAAGAGGATGAAAGTTTGTCTTGCTTGCGACCTACTGGTCAATCGCAATCGATGTATTGGGCACCCCTGGTTTAGATCATAGACTGCATAAAGACGTCAGAACAGCTTGTCAAAAGTGAAGCCAAAGCAAGCAAGGGCTCCCCCTGCTGGCCGGCTGCAGTATAGGGTCATAAGCTCCACCCCCTCCATGTTAGGCTCCATGTGGCAAGGTGGATAGCACTGATCCCTCACAGCGAGAAGGTCCCGGGTTTGAATCCATGGGCTGACTGGGCCTTTCTGTGTGGAGTTTGCATGTTCTCCTTGTGTCTGCGTGGGTTCTCTCCGGGTGCTCTGGCTTCCCCCCACCGTCCAAAGACATGCTCGTTAGGTTAATTGATGATTCTAAATTGGCCGTAGGTGTGAGTGGGAGTGTGACCTGTCTAGGTTGTACCCCGCCTCTCGGCCGATGACAGCTGGGATAGGCTCCAGCAGACCCCGCAACCCTTCACAGGAACAAGTGGTTACTGAAGATGAATGAATGAGTTTTTCTCATTTTAGGTAGTTAACATAACACTGATGCATACTCAAGTGTCTATTTTTCTGATAGGTTTCATTTTAGTTAGTTGTTTGACGCTATAGAAACAGGACAGGACAGCATGACGACTACCTGTTGCCATGCCAACTCTGTGAAGCAGTCCCGTAGGACCATGAGAGTTGGAAAAACTAAAAACTAAATAAGTGCAGTGTAGAATCCAACATGTCTTTGTAACTAGTGGAGGTAGAGCAGAGCGCAGTGTTAAGATGCAAGATGGCACCCCCCGTATCCCCGGGAAACTAGCGTCAGTTTGGTCAGTGGGAGGACGTGGGGACGCATTGTCCATATTTATATACAGTCTGTGGTTTAGACGGTCAGCGAAACACCGTCCTGACTGTTCTGTTCATGCTGTGATCTCAACATCTCAGAAATAAGCTTAAAAGATAAAAGGGAAAAAAGTAGACATGGGAGGAAAAGACCAGCTTAAAGAGACTAAATAAAAATGCACAAAAACAAAAGTGCACATTTGGCAGTCTTATTAAAATGACGTCTTACATGACGGGATTTTTACACCTTTCCCCGCTGGTATCCGTCATCGTAATTTCACCGCTCCCTCGACCCACACAAACTGCAGTTTGGCTGTGCGACTCGGGGCACATAAACCACAATTAAAGCCGTTTCTGTGACACTGTGCTGCACCTCCAGAATTTAATGGACATTTTATTTCATTACAGGGACTCAAACAGCTTGATTATGCAATGCTTTGTGGACAAAAAAACAAAACAAAAACATGCAAATCAGTTTAAAGGTCCTCTTTTCTTATGACTGTTTTATGGTAAATGGTGAATCTCCCAAGTTTGGCATTATTCATGAAGGATTCTAAAGGTTGCACTGTGTGCCGAGGAACGGATATAATCGACGGGTTTATTTTGAGATTAATGTTTAATAAAGCTCTTAAAAACTTCTGCTTTCACATTTGACCTTGATTTGATGTTTATTTTTTCACATACAGTCGCTCAGTGAACGTGGTGTCCTAATCTTAAGCAGCTCACAATGAATCTGCAGAGATTCTGACATGTCATAGATCGTTCTAGTTTGCAAAACAGCAAGAGGAAGAGCAAACACTTGATCTTCTTCCAGCCTGCAACCTGTGTCTGAAGAGGGGGACCCTGGAGAACATCCTCAGCTGCTGTCCGAAAACCCTGAACGGGGGGCGCTACCGCTGGCGCCATGACCAAGTCCTGAAGGCCATAGCGAATACCATCAGCTGTGGAATTAGCCAAGCGTCTCCACCCGGTGAAGAAAACCATTACTTTCATTCGGGCTGGGGAGAAGCCCAGAAACTGTCGCCACTACAACACTGTGGCCAGACATGCTGCTCATCTCAGAAGCCTCCAAACGTATCATTCTCCTGGAACCCTTGGGAGGACCGCATCGAGGAGGAGCTAGTGGAGGAGTGCAGGAGCAATGGGTGGCAAGCTAGGCGCGAGCCCATCGAGGTTGGATGCAGAGGGTTTTGGGGGCCAGTCTCTATGTAGGGCCTACAACATGCAGGGCATCACAGGGGCCAGTAAGCGAAGGGCTATCAAGGAAGTCACTGAAGTTGCCTCAAGGTGGCTGTGGATGAGGAGAGGAGAGCAGTGGACGAGGTAGTGCTGCCTGGACACAAGCTGGGGCCTGATCAACCCCAGCTGGGCCGCCTGGGAGAGAGTGTATGATGTTTGAAAGACCCAAAACACTCCATGACCCCAGGTAACATCACTGAGGATGTGTCCAGGTCACATCAATTGGATGTATGTTTAAAAAAAAAGAATAGGATGATTGTGTTAGCAACGGGGCTGCTGCAGAAATGTTGGCTTAAAGGCTTGGATGGGATTTGAACCCATGATCTTTGGTTTACGAGACCAACGCCTTACCCCTTGGCCACCAAGCCCTCTGGTTTGGTTTCCTGGGCCATATCCATGAATGGAAGATGTGGTAACTGTCGCAGATTGTTTTATAAGCTCTTTATCTGAGCTTGGAATCGTTGTTGGCATAATTATTGTTTGATGTCTTTGTTTTTTTTAAACCAAACCTTTCACATTTCTATAACGAGCCTTGTTTCCACAGTGTTCACGTGACTGCTAATGTCATGGTAATATCTGTTTTTTAAATTATACTTTAATTGTAGCCACAAATTGGTTTGAAATGGAGTTTAATAAACTGCCTGCAGGAGAAGCACTTATTACTTCTGAACTGTGATCTCAAGCAGCTGGATTTGCATATTGCAGTCTGCGAGGGTCACCCTAGCAGCAGGAATGACTTCCGTAATGCAGATGTCAGGCAGCTGCTGGTTGAAGATCCTTGGGCTCTG
Source organism: Chelon labrosus (assembly GCF_963514085.1). Taxonomy (NCBI): domain Eukaryota; kingdom Metazoa; phylum Chordata; class Actinopteri; order Mugiliformes; family Mugilidae; genus Chelon; species Chelon labrosus. The sequence continues at coordinate 24,725,192 of NC_140358.1, forward strand.
GTTCCACAGGGAATGCATGCCATCAGGGATTCAGTTTAGTGCCAGGCCTTTAAAGGTGTTTTAACAACTCACAGAGGACCGGGATAATCCACATCCATCACGAGCAAGCGTACAAAATGGATTTATGTTCCCTTATTTAAACACGGAACACATGCTACCCACATCCGTTTGTCCGTTTCATTACATTGCACACATTTTTCTTGGTGAGTTAGTGCGCCACAGGATGATGTGAGGTGTTCCGGGTTAAATTTGGAAATAAAAGTCCAGTTCAGTCTCCTTGAGAGTCTCTACAGCTCCGAGTTAACTTTTGATTGAAGTGCCTCTCCATTATCAAGACACCTGCTGCAGCTCCAAGTGACATAAAAAAAAGGTGGGTGGCAGGAACACAGGGTAAAAGCAATAGATGGACTCTACATTTCAGTGGTTCTCAGTGACAAGACGACCACTGCTGCGTTTGTGGGGTCGGTCAGATTTTTTTCTCTAATGTGCTACTTCAAAAATAAATATAAAAAATAAATTAATTGATAGAATGACGGCATATTGGGAATCCAGCTGGTCCACGAAACAAACTGACTCATACTTTGTTTGTTTTGGTAAATAATTTAACGCCCTACTTAGCCAGCTAGTTGTACAAATATAAACGTAGACAGGAACTAGAGAAATGCAGCAGAACTACTGATCACAGCAGTTCCACCAAAAGTAACACACTTTGATGCAAAGTCCACTATTTTAAAATGTTGCTGTGTGCTCCTTCGATCGTCGTCTCTGTCATGGCTCGTTCTAGTTTCCAAAATGTTAAAGGGGGAAGATGATGCTGTAAATGTCAAGGAGTGAACCAGTGTCTTACGAAAGTAAACACTACAGCAGGCAAAATGTGAGCAATATCTGTTACTATGAAGGTTTGTGTTTTTATATGGTGAATGAAGAGGGATATCTTAAGGGCATGGAAGGGGATTTGAACCCATGATCTGTGGTTTCTGTGGGTAAAGCCTTACCACCAAGCCCCTTTCCTTAGTAAAGGCTTGCACACAGCAGATGTTGGTCTTTCCTCTTGGTCTACACCTTATACCCCATATACATCAGTCAGGCATAACATTATGACCACCTTCCTAATATTGTGCAGGTCTCTCTTGTGCCTCCAAAACAGTTGTGACTCATCAGAGAATGGACATGGGCCTTTTGAGGGTGTCCTGTGGTATCTGGTAACAGGATGTTGTTAGTGGAGGGCCTTTGAGGGGAGGGGTACATGTCTAAGTAATATCCACATGAATGAATGCCAGATCGGAAAGTTTCCCAGCCGAAGGTTGTGTCGTCACAAGATGCTCAATTGTATTTAGTGTATCTTTGCAGGACACAGCATCTTTGATCTGTGGCCCCTGGATTTGGACTACCCGCAGCCAGGACTACCAGAGCAACTGCATAGTGCCGACCGTGAAACATGATCATGTCGTGATATGGGACAGCATGGGAGCTCGAGGTGGAGATGATAGTTATGGGTGTCACATCAATGCAAGTTTGTACTGCAGTGCTGGACGAAAGCTTGGCACAATTAGAATTTTGCAACATAAAAATATCCACACTGCAACAATCACACAGAACCATGACCAAGTTGTACGTTAAAGTGAAAGGAAATGAACCCCTTCAACAGAAAACGGCGAAAAAGAATCCTGTGGAATCAGAATAACATCTTATTAATGAAGAGTGAACTTACTTTTGTAGCAACAAGGTTGTGATTTGGGCCCTTTTCGCTTTATAAATACCATCCACTTCAATTTTCTATTTTCAGCCATTCAACATTTTAGAGACAGTTTTATTGTACTCTGTCAATATTATTATACACAATCACAGACATGCCCTGCCAGCGGCCCCTTTTTATTGTTCAGTTCGCCTTTGTGATCCGGCAAAGCAATATTTATTTTCAGGGACTCAGGAGAAGTTACTTGAAAATGAAACAGGAAGTGCGCACTCAGAATCCCTCTGACACTGAGTGAACCTAGCTGAAAGCCTTGCACACGAAACAACTGAAAAGCCTGAAATATAGTAGTTGCTTTCTGCGCTCGCTTTCTTAAACACGTACACATACATGTCCTTGGACTGGGCAACTGTCATCCAGCCAAGGCGGCCTCTCTCCTCCCTCATCGTCAGGGTCTCAGCAGGGGTTAATTGTCTTATAAGTGAACATGTGCGGCCGTCACCTCATTTCTGCTGAGACGCGCTGGACTCCTCTAATACCTGAGAAAAAAAAAAAAAAAAAAAAGGACATTCCCTCGGGGCACGGGCAACAGATTCTCTCCGCGTATGTACTTGCGTTGCTCATCTTGCGGGGACATAAATCAGTTTACATAGTCACACTGCGGGGACTCGCCTCCCTTTTGGGGACAAGAAGCAATGTCCCACGATATATACAGTAGATCATACATTTTATTTGTGTTTAAGGTTAGATTTAGGTTAGGGTACATCTGTAGGAAATTAATGTTGATAGGTGTAATGCCCTCTGAAGTGGTGAAAACACAACTGTGCACAATGTCAAAGGTAGGAAAGAGGCTTACTGAGCAGATATCCCCTTAAGACACACACTGTAAAAGTTAAAGAGAACATTTAGTATATATTTAGATAGTTTTCCATTAATCCATGTAGACATCCTTAGTTTACCTTCCTCCTTCGGTCAAACTCACTTTCCTCTCTCTGTTTGCTATTACCGAGTGGAAAGATCCATGTTGGTTATATGTAATGTGGTAGGTTGTGGCGACTGCTTTCATAGTTTTGGCCAGTAGCAGATTTGAAGCCATATCACTCCATGAAAAGCAAAGCATTAACCCTAATTGAGGGTATGGATGGGGACTGAATCCATGATCTTTGGTTTATGAGACCAGTACTTTTCCAAATGGCTACCACGCCATCAGTAGCCTTACCTTTCAGCATCCAAGAAACGCCAAAATAGACGTTTTACCACTTATCCAAGTAGCTTCTTCAGTTCTGGTGGGGAGACAGGAATTAAATCGGAACATTTGTGGGTGTTACCCGTCAGAAACTCACATGACTAGTGTCTGTTAATGACCAGATACTTACCTGTCATTGGAGGAGACTGTTTGAGCCTGTCCTCAATCTCCTACTTATCACCTATCATCTCCTACACCGATCAGGCATAACATAATGACCTAATCCTAATATTGTGTAGTTCTCCCTTGTTCCTCGAAATCAGGTCTTTGGGTCCTATGGGTTGAGGGGAGGGGCCTCTGTGGATCATCCCACAGACACTTGATCAGTTTGGGATCTAGGGAATTTGGAAGCCAGGTCAACACCTTGTGCTGTACTTCGTGTTTTTTTTAGTTGTTCCTAAAGCGTTTTTGTGTGTGTGTCGGTGTCAGGCTGCATCCTGCTGGGGATGGCTGCTGCCATCAAGAAGTGTCATTGCTATTGGGTGGGGGGGGTGCCTGGTCTGGTCTAGGTGGGCGATACATGTCTAAGTAACATCCACACCAATGAATGCCAGGTCCAAAAGTTTACCAGCAGAACACTGAATTGTCACAAGATGGTCAATGTTACTCACTTCGCCTGTCAGTGGTCTTAATGTTGTGGCTGATCGGTGTACATATATGTTTAAATATACTATATACTTTTTTTCTTTATGAGTTATTGGGCTGTATGTGCCAACTTATATTACCAACTTCTTGTCTTTCCCCCAAGAACAAAATAATGAATTCACATATTTATGCACATTAAATATTCTCCATTGAAGTCACAGATGGGGATGAAAGCATTGACCTTTAGTTTACGACAATAATACGTTCCACGTGGGCAACATACCCTTATCTTATCAAGGCAACATGGAAAGTTAGCCAGCTATGGGAACTGCAGAAAGCTGACAACAAGCTGTCCATACCAGAGGGCTTTATCATGCTGGGCCATAGACTCATGGATGGTGGCACGTGTAAAGAACATGCAAAAGGTAAAAAAAAAGGAATGTATTCAGAAGAGAATGAACACACACGGATGTACAGTACATTCACACTCAAGTCCGGTGGGATCACTATCATTAGTCCTGACTCAGGCTGCTGAGGAGTCCATTAGCTTACATTCTAATTCAGATGACACTGGGAAATTGCAGAGAGCAGAACAGCCTGTCTGGGTCCGTGCGTCACGAGGCCTTGTGACAACAGTTGACTCAGTTGAAATTACTAACCAAGGAAGGCAGCTGTTCTTGCTCTAGGCTGAAATACACGCCAGTGGGGTTTGTCCTTCGCCTCTTCTTCCTTTGTCTGTTTGATTTCTTAAATCCTAGAAGAAATTTTGAGATATAACCAGTTGTGAGACTGACTGCGACTTTGAAGTTGTTCCCAATCTCTCCCTGGTCATTATTTTTTTTTTTATTATTTTCATATCATTGTGGTTGTTCAGAGAGGCGCTCTAAAGTCTGATTCGTTTAAACATCTTTATCTTAAAGGTTTAACATAAACACTGGTCCCGGCTGAAAGATGTCGTCAAGCCTTTCACTCACGGTGAAGTTAAAGGAGCGAGCAGACAGAAGAAGCCAGCTCTGGAGTTGTGCGTCGTTTTCATTCGCGGATCTGACGCGACTCCTCAAAGTGCATATATTCTCCTCATCGCTCCGTCGCCTCCCGAGAGCGGACCAGCCCCGAACAAAATGAAACAACAGGGTTTGGTCGCAGCGCTTCCACGCCGAAGCACTTGAACGTGTGACAAGTTGTGTTTACTGTCACGCTAGCAGAAGCTCTTCAAGCACTTACTCACGAGTAAACAATTCAGAATGACACGGCGTGGCTTTCGACAGGTCCAAAAGAAGCCATATGCCTCCATAAACAGCCGAGCTCTGCATTATTGATAAGGCTGGAGTGACACTGTGTGTTTACTGCTGAAGGTTCACACGTTTTAAATCGCTCAGCCTGTTGCTGATGTATTATTCTGTCATATTTGCATGCAACACCTGCACAGCAGTGGATGTCAGACAAGACCTACTACCACTGATGTTGTGTTTGTCTCAAAGATATATGTTCAAATGAGGAACGATGTATGAATTCAAAAACTTCAGTGCAATGTTTGGCACCAAAGACGTATTTGCAGGGAATGAGGTCTTTATACCAGCAGTGAAGCATAGTGGTGGAAGTGTTATGTCTTAGGTTTGCTTCACTGCATCAGGGAATGCACCACTTGCAGTCACTTGGGTCTCATGCATGAATGTTTTTCATATTTTTGTCTTATATTCATTTCTTTCTCAAAGTACTAAGTGTGCTGACAGCCACATCTGTTCTCACCCACCTGAATATGTCAATAAATCATGTTTGATCTCAAATTTCACGGGTGTCGCAGACATTTTGCAATAAGCATGAAGAAATGCCCCCAGTAAACCCATGCAAGGGCAGCAGATTTACAGCCCGTGTGCAAATAACAAGTCACGGCAATGTGACAGGCAACGTTGTTATCCTGAGTCAGAATAAGTCAATTCTGCGTCATGTTAAAAAAGCGTGCTTGAAGATCATATGGGGACAAAAGCTGACGCTGAACAAATAGCGGAGGACAGTTGCTTCTGGTCTGAGTCTCACACCGTCACGCATGCTCAAATTAGAAAGCCTCCAAGTTGCTTGTTCTTAAAAAAAAACAGAAGAACGTGTTGTAAACATCGGGCATTTTCCACACTTAAGCACCACAATTGAACCATAGACACGGTAACTACCACAGACTGTATATAAATATGGACGTCCCCACTTCCTTGAATTGGCCAAATTGACGCTGGGATATCGGCGGTGCCATTTTACAAGTTTGGAGCCAGAGTCTGCGGGAGCAGTTGGCAAGGCAACATGTCGTCATCATGACGCCACATCCTGTTTCTATAGCATCAAATAACTAACTAAACCATTGAGTATACACCAGCATTATATTAACTAGCTAAAATGACAGAAACCATCCTTGAAAAAAAATTATTTGACGTAGATTTTAGCGTTTTAGTTTGGCCCAAGTCCCACCCACTAACATGGAGGGGGTGGAGCTTATGACCTATACTGCAGCCAACCACCAGGGGGAGCTCTACTTGTTTTGGCTTCACTTTAGAGGAGCTGTCCCGTTGTCGATCTTTACACAGTCTGTTCTTTGGCGTGTGATAGTCCTCGAGTCCTTTTCACCAACAATAAAATGAGAGTCCAGGTGATAGGTAGCCAGGTGGCTCGGATTTGTTCGCAGAAAACCTCCCAAAGACCCTTTCTAATATCTTGCATATTCACGGGTCATACACAGAATGTGTTAATGAGACGCAACATAAATAGCAAAACCACCTGTATAGAATTAGAATTAAGTAAACAACACCACAGTGTCACCCTTATAATATATTGCTTTTCTCTACTTCCTTACTTCCATAATCCGCTGTGGATTAAGATTAAAATGCCCCCACACCAGCAGCCTCTTCCTAAGTATAATCAACAAAAGTCAGGCCTGTAAACCATACAAAGGTATATAATGATGATAGTTCCTCCTCTCCGCCTCCTTTATCTCTTTCTTTAACAACAAAGGCAGAAAGAACACTTGGGCACCGACAGACGAAGACCGCATTGTCCTTTTAATCTTTGTCTTTAAATTCCATTCACCGACTTCATTGCCGGCTTTACACTATATACTGCCGAGGCAGTAAACAAAATGCAAATTCATTTGTTTATCTTGACGATTGCCGGAGCAGGAGGAGTAATGGGAGGAGATGAAGCGGGGGGAGGAGGTGAAGCTGCAAACAAAGTCACCTCAGAGGAAAGAATCAGAGTCGAGGAAGAAGTATAACTTCATAGTGGTGCTTTTGTGCATCGACGTCAACAGTCTGAGACACTCTATTTCAAATTAAACAGGACAATTAAACAATCACTGGTCCCACCCGCCTGCATAATAACTGGTTCAGTAATGACCTCGATCCAACGTTGATATGCGTATTCTAGGGCCCATGTTTTAACATTCGCTTTGTAAGTCATGAACTGCGACGGAAACAACCGTGTCCCAGCTGTGCCCCCGAACATTTACCCTGCAGCATTTTGAGGTATATTTCAAAAGAAACATTCTGTGAAGTTAACCATTCATAAGTTGTGGACCAAGGCAATGGATAAAGCAGTTAGTGTTTATGGTAGGGTTAGGAAATAGACGGTCCAACAGATTAAGAACAGAAGAAGAAGCAAAGATAAGGTACAGTTGAAGAACAAGCGATTAAAGGTCAGGTGTGGAAACGGCAAATGTATAGGTTAATGTTTGGAGACAGGAACTTTGGAGTTAGAAAAGTAACTATTAAGTTGAGTGTAAAGATATCTTTTCCATGAGTAAGGAATTCTGTATGTTTTCCATATGGTGGAGCGATGACCTTTGTATCTTATGTTATGTATCTAGATAAACATGTTGGGTATAAAAGGAGACGACCGGAGGAGATCGGGAGAGTCTCCATTTGGCAGAGGGGCTCTCCAAGCAGTTGCAATGCTTGTATTGGACGCTGTAATCTTTTGTAATAAACCTTTCTTATATGCAATGGAGACAGTGTCAGCGGAGATCTTTTCCTTCATCATCTTCACATCATCACCGACAAATAAACAACAAAACATTGGCGTCACGAACTCCGGACGTGTTGTGACCTGCAGCGTCGCCGTCGGCTCCAGCGAACCTTCGCTTTCTCACCGCATCGGCCGAAACGGTGAGCGTTGTCCGTTGGGACTGAGTGTGTGTGCGTGCGTGCTGCTTGGTTACACCGTAAAGGACTGTGTATGGGTGTGTGTCCTGTGATGTTGATGGAGGTACTCCGTTCTAAATTCAATTTTATTGCGTTACAGGCAACGCAAAAGGGGGGAGTACAATAGAGAAGATAGAAAAAAGAAATAAGAGTTGAAGTTAAAGGAATAAAGGAAAAAGAGTTGAAGTTGAAGTAAAAAGAAGTGAAGAAAATAAAAGGTTTAAAGAGTTAAAGTAAAGATAAGTGAAGAATAAGTTTTAAAAGGAAAAAGCCGCATTAGTCATTTGACTAAAGCCCTCAGGGAGGCGATCTTAGATGGGCCGTAAAACCTGAAAATTCACTAGGTGGATTTCAGGTCAGTTCTGGGAACTGGGGATGTAGAATTAAAATTCAATTGAAGTTCCCACTCGAACATTAGTTGACGAACAGTGTCTGAAGCAGCCTCTCATTGAATTTCTACACCTCAAAAGGTAGCATAAATTTAAAAAGGAAAATAAAGAGAAAAAGGAGCGGCAGAAAAGCATGCTATAGGGAATGTATGAATGAGTCGACTTAGAAATTTTGAGATTAGATGTTGTTTGTGATTTTGTTGTGAATGTTTGGTTTGGGGATCGGACTCTCTGTGTGTGTGCGTTTCTGTGTGAGAGGATCGGTCTCCCTGTGTGTGTTGTGTATGTGTTCAGCGCTGCACTCTCCGCTGTGAGTGGAGCCTTCTTTTCTCTGTGTCTCTGTGTGTGTGAATGGCTGAAGCATGAGTTGGTGTATGTGGTTTATAATAAGAATATATATATATATTGAAAATATATACATAGGTTACGGTTGAAAATAGGAGGTTGTTTTAGCAATTAGAAGGGAAATATTTGTCTCCTATTCGTTTATTACATGAGCCTCAAACTGAGAGGACTATATCTGCTAAAATTATGAGCTTCATTGAGAAGACAGTAAATAAAAAGGACTGTATCTGTTAAAAACCTATGAGCTTTTTCGAAAGACTTTTTGTTAATAAGAGGAAAAAGATAAAAGTAATGAGCCTTTTGGGAAACATTTTATATAAGCCTCAGTTGAGGACGTATTAACACTGAGTTAACACACACTAACATTAAAGGATGAGTTCCCAAAGGACATTTAGATTTGAAGACAAATAGATAAGGGTGGTTAGTGTGTACACGCATGAGTGATTGTTATAATAAGTGATAAAGAAGTAGAGGAAAAAGGTAATATTATATATCGTTTGTGAGTAATAATTAATAAAAGATTTGAGGTGATTTTTAAAGTAAAATAAATTAAAGTTTGTGTAATTGTGATGTTAGGAGTTCAAAAGGGTTAAGCAAATATTAGAGGTTGATAGATAATGGGTGTGAATTATATTGAATTATATGTTAAGCTATTATAAAAGATCTGTGAGGAGTAAACTAGCAGAGGTTGTTGGTCTGGGAAGTGCAGCAAAGGGAACATACATGGATAACATAGCTCATCAAGTGGAGTTATATAGGAAGAAGGAGTTTGATCAGAAACAGCAGGATCAGCAAGTTCTTAGAAAGCTTAATCAAATACAGCTGGTGGATAGTAAAAAGAAGGAGAAGAAACAGGCTGTGGTTGTACAGGCTCAACCGCCAGTACATCAGATACAATCTCAGCCAAATCAAGTTCAGTTTCAATCACCACAGCCACCAGCAGTAGTTCCAGTTGTTTCTTATCCACAGCCAGCTTCGGGCCAAATGCAGTTTTGGAGAGGACGAGGTTGTGGAACTTTTGGTAGAGGTAAAGGAGGAAGGTTTAATTCAAACTTTCAACAGTCTCCAGAAATATGTTACAATTGTGGACAAATTGGTCATTTCGCCCGTGAGTGCAATAGACAGGGAGGAAACTTCAGAGGAAATTTCAGAGAAGGATTCAGGGGCCAGTCGAGACCATTTGGGAGACTGGTGAACCCCTTCAGGGGCCCAGAACTAGGATTTTAGGGGTGCCCAGAGGATCCGATGTCAGCTGGTAGTATCAGGGCCGGAAAGAGATCCAACAATAGTGGTGAGAGTAAATAATAAACCATTGGAAGTAATGGCAGATAGCGGAGCTGCTTTCACCTGTATTCGGCCTGAAGATGCTACACATCTTCCCATGTCTGGTCAATTGATTCGGACAATCGGGTTTGAGGGAGTAAAACAGCTGATTCCTCTCACGGAACCAATTGAGCTCTGCTATAAAAATCTGAAAACTAAAATACCTATATTGGTGTCAGAACATACACCTATTGCACTTCTGGGAAGAGATGCTTTGTGCAAATTGAATTGCATAATAAAATGTACACTTGATGGTTGTTTGGTGGAAGTGCCAAATAATGCTGTTCGCCAATTGTTGGTGACTATGGAGACTGAAGCTTCCTCTGTATTTTGGATTGGAAACTTTAGTACTGATTTTTTGGAACCAGTGAAGCTGTGGGAAAAGTTCATTGTGGCAAACATGCCCAATGCAAAACCTCCAGAGTATCCGCTACATTGCACGCTTAAGCATTTTAAGAATACTGATCAGAGAGGTTCAGATGAATGGTTGAGTTGTCAGCCAAACCAGGTTCAACTCAGTTCAGGTTGTATAATTTTGGGACCACAAGGAGCAGCTATGAAGGTAAATGCAAATGAATACTTGGACAGAGAATTTGATATTAAGAACAGTGTCCCACATGTGACTTTGTTGGTAACTGAAGAGTACGATCAGAAGCATGTAGGAGAAATGATGGCAGAAGCAGAGAAAGTTGTTTTTGTGCTGATGACAGAGAATTTGGCTATTTGGAAGAGTGAGGATCAACGATTTATTAAGATTATGATCTCTGCTCAAGGATTGGGACAGCCACAAATTGTACGAATGACACATGAGTCAATTTGTAATGTTAAAATGGACTCAGACCCCACGAGAAAGGAGATGTTGCAACAAGTTCCAGAATGGTTATGGTCTCAGCATAGTACTGATATTGGACTTGTGAAGTCAGCACAACCAGTGAGAGTGGAACTCAGACCAGGAGTTAGACCTCCGTGGAAGAATCAATACCCACTGAAAGAAGAAGCAGTTCGAGGGATTGAACCTCAAATTGAAGGACTTATGAAGGCAGGTGTTTTGAAGATAACTCAGAATCCACAGAGTAATACACCTTTGTTGCCTTTGCAAAAATCTGATGATTCTTATCGCCTGGTACATGATTTGAGAGCAGTGAACGACATAGTAGCTGATTTTCCAGCAGAAGTACCAGACCCACATACTTTGCTAGCTCAAATTCCACCTGATGCGACGCATTTCACAGTATTGGATTTGTGTGGTGCATTTTTTAGTGTTCCACTCAGTGTTGAAAGTCAAGGGTTGTTTGGGTTTACATACAACGGGCAGAGTTATGAGTATGAGAGATTGCCACAAGGGTTCAAACATAGTCCTCATATTTTCAACAAAGTATTGAAGGATGATTTGGCAGGAATAGATCAAGTACTGAAAAGTATTGTTGTTCAATATGTGGATGACATCATCATCTGTTCACTAGATAAGGAAACATGTCACAAGGACTCAATTAAACTACTACAGATACTGGCAGAGAAGGGGCATAAGGCCTCTCAGAAAAAGCTGCAGTATTGTCAGGAGAAGGTAGTTTACCTGGGTCAAACAATGACACAGGGACATAGAAGCATCTCTGGTAATCAGTTAGAAGCTATTCGTAAGACTCCAAAGCCTAGAACCGTCAGAGAGTTGATGACATTTCTTGGCATTGCTGGATATTCCTCAGCATGGGTAGAGGATTATGCTAGCCTGACAGGGCCTTTGAGAGCTATGATTAAAGATACTGGCAATGCTCAGCTTCATTGTAATCTGACCTGGACGCAGGATGGTCTTGTGTCATTTGAGACAATCAAACAGAGATTACAAGAGGCTCCAGCATTATCGCTTCCAGACTACTCCAAGAATTTCTTGTTGTATGTGTCTACTTCTACTGGAGGTAAATATGCGTGTGCAGTTCTTTGTCAGCCAACAGGTATTGGGACAAATCCTCAACCGATTTCTTACTATTCTACTGCATACTCAGAGGTAGAGCTAGGGCTACCATTGTGTTATAGGGCGATGGTAGGAGTCTATTGGATGTACGACAAGGCGTCATCAGTCACGATGGGTTATCCGGTGACAATTCTTACACATCATAGTCTTAGAAATCTTTTGAACTATGGTAAATATACATAGACTATGCCTAGACTCAGAGATTACCATAGACTCTTAGAGCAGGAGGATGTTACTTTGGTAAGATGTGTTACAGTGAACCCAGCTGAAACTTTGCCAACACCAGAGGATGGCGAACCACATGATTGCGTTCAAGAAGCAGAGAGATATTCAAGGCTTAGATCAGATCTGCAAGCCCTCCCATTGTGTGGGGCAGACTTGGAATATTGGACTGATGGTTCCTGTTATCGTGTGGGAGACAAATTGAGTGCTGGTTATGCAGTAGTAAGAGCACAAGGAACAGAATTTGTTGTTGAGAAGGCTGAAGTTATACCACAGCCTGCATCTGCACAGCTTGCTGAACTCGTAGGGCTAACTGAAGTATATTTGTTAGCAGAAGGAAAGCGAGTGACAATATATACTGATTCTGCATATGCACATAATGTGTGTCACTTGTTTGGAGCGGTGTGGAAGAGCCGAGGGTTTAAGAAAACTGATGGTTCTCCAATATAACACCATGCTCAAATAATGAAGCTGTTGCATGCTATGATGAAACCTAAAGAAATAGCAATAGCTAAATGTGCAGCACATCGGATGGATGTATCGAGGAGCCACTCAGGATTCTACTGGTCTGTGGAGAAATCAGAGGGGCTAACAGTAGCACCTCCAGACTTGTTAGGGTTAATGATTCAGGAAGCACATGGGTTAGCTCATGTTGCAAGGGGGGAAGTTAGGAGAAAGATCATGAAGGAATATGGCTTTTGGGCACCCTGTTTGCTTGAACAGATTGATTATGTCATAGGCAGATGCCTTATCTGTTTGAAAAATAATGTTCGAAAGGGTGTATCAGTTCCCCCTGGGTATATTCCCACTCCGAGAGGTCCTATGCGTGAACTAGTTGTGGATTTTGTTGATATGATAAGACCGGTTGAAGGGAAAAGATACATGTTGTTTGTCGTGGATAGATTTTCACGTTGGCCTGAAGCCTGTCCAACCAAGCGAAAGGATGCTCAGTCGGTTGCCAAATTTTTGTGCAGAGAGGTTATAAGTAGATGGGGACTTCCGGATCGGATATCCTCAGATAATGGAAGGGAATTTGTGGATAAAACGATCAAGCTGATCTTACAAAAGTTGGGGATTAAACAACGTCTTGGGGCAGTTTATCACCCGCAAAGTCAAGGAATTTGTGAAAAATGAATGGGGTTCTAAAGAATCGCATTGTTAAGATCTGTCAGCATACGGGCTTAAACTGGGTAGCGGCACTTCCGTTGGCACTAATGGCATGTCACTCAAGTGAGCTGCGAGATTTGAATATGACTAGTATTATAGAAGCATTAAGGACCATAAGAGATGCATTTGGTCCATCAGAAGGAGCTGGATGGTCTGTGAACGTTTGGTTGCAGGACAAATTAGGACCAATAGGAGCAGTGCTAGTGCAAGTTTTGGTGGCAGTTCTTCTAGCATTGAGTGTGATGTTTTGTTTCTGTACATTATTGTTGACCTTTGCGAAGACAATGATAGTGCGATGGGTTGGAGTAGTGATGCCTGGGGATCAAACCCAGATGCCACTATTGCAAACAACTGATGTAGATGAAGTGGTATTGGGAGATGAATTGGTGGAGAAATATCCATTTTGATGTCTAATCATATTATACTCTTTGTTATATTTTTTGATTATTTTTTGCTTTCTATTAGTTCCTCCTATAGAGTGTTATGATGAAAGGGGGGAAATGGAATGTGATTAATATGATATTGTGATTCATTTGTTTGTTTGTGAAGACGATACTGGTTGTCTTTTTCTTTTCTTTTCTCCTAAGAAGCAAGATTGGGGAATTTGCATATATTCGAACATGGACAATAAGAAGGATTGGAAGGCTCTGAATGAGGATGCTGGGATTCAACGGATCAGCGATACCATACTGAGAGCCAACGCTGCAGAAAAGTTGCAGATGGATACCTTCTTTTCACATATATATGTTTTCATTATTGGACTGTATTAGCTATAGTCACAATAGTTTGTAATTTTCTTCTGTTATATGATGAAGACATATTTATCATTTTAGTAGTACTTGTTTGAGGAATGATGGTTTTTGCCATTGGGCAAATATATTTGTACCTCAGATGTTTTTTTCTTTTTCTCGGTGTTTAGGGATATAGGAATTAGGCAGGGAAAGGTCCATGGGAAGGTCCGATGGGACGACTAGCCGGAAGATGGACATTAGATTGATTTTATTTTCTGGGGTTTCATGTGTATTTGCTTAAGTCATATCCTTAAACATAGTATTACAATTTGATTGGGCTGGAGTGCTAAATGTGGCCACCTAGGGCAGAGGGGCCGTGAGAGAAGTTTTCCTGTCTTGATTGTTTGAGGGATGTTTAAGGATAAATAGCTGCCTGACAGGTTTTTCATTCTCACACTCCATAAAATTATTACGTTGCCAAGTTTATGTGACAAGCAGAATTGTTATTTCTGTAAACAATGATAAACATGTATGTCTTATTCCTTTGTTTGTCGAGGCTTGTTTAGCCTCGAAGGGGGGAAATGAGGTATATTTCAAAAGAAACATTCTGTGAAGTTAACCATTCATAAGTTGTGGACCAAGGCAATGGATAAAGCAGTTAGTGTTTATGGTAGGGTTAGGAAATAGACGGTCCAACAGATTAAGAACAGAAGAAGAAGCAAAGATAAGGTACAGTTGAAGAACAAGCGATTAAAGGTCAGGTGTGGAAACGGCAAATGTATAGGTTAATGTTTGGAGACAGGAACTTTGGAGTTAGAAAAGTAACTATTAAGTTGAGTGTAAAGATATCTTTTCCATGAGTAAGGAATTCTGTATGTTTTCCATATGGTGGAGCGATGACCTTTGTATCTTATGTTATGTATCTAGATAAACATGTTGGGTATAAAAGGAGACGACCGGAGGAGATCGGGAGAGTCTCCATTTGGCAGAGGGGCTCTCCAAGCAGTTGCAATGCTTGTATTGGACGCTGTAATCTTTTGTAATAAACCTTTCTTATATGCAATGGAGACAGTGTCAGCGGAGATCTTTTCCTTCATCATCTTCACATCATCACCGACAAATAAACAACAATTTCTATATTTGGTTACAGAAAAATGGTGTGTTTTCGTGTGTTGTGACATTTTTTTTTTCTTGATTTGCTTGTGTTTCGTGTGTTTGCGAGGGGATAGCGCGTGACTATGTTGGAACTGTGCAAATTACAGCGAGGGGAAGCTCTTCATGCCTTCGCAACAGCTTTAATTTTAGAGAACTTGAATGTTTCTCAGTCAAAGTGAAAGTAAAGACAACAGTGAGAACACGAATTAAAACTTCGGGCAGATTTGATCATCCCACACAGTGATCATCAGCAGATGGTTGAAAATATCAAAAGCAAAAACCATATGTGAACTATGTCTGAAGCTAAATGAGACAGTGTCATATACAGAACTATAAATTATATTTGGCGATACATGGAGTGGGATTATGATTTTGTTTAATTCCAAAGCAGAAGCAGCTCTACCAAATCTCTATTTTGTGAGGATTTCTCTGCCTCTGCATCCAGCATGGCACAGTGTTTGTGAGGAGACTGATAAATATTAGTCAGTTGAAACCGGGACGTGTTGACATATTTCAGAGATCCTCCGGACAGTGGGATGCTCCATTTAAAACCGGGACTGTAAACCAGGACATGTGGTCACTCTAATTTAAACGTTCTCATTTTAATTGTCCTGAGGTTTGGAGTTTGTCTTCTTTTGTTGTGATCTGGATTAAGGCAAACTATAGATTCATCACAGACCCTAGATTTGATGACTGATGATTTTTGACGTTACACCGCAAACATACACCGATCAGCCACAACATTATGACCATTGGCAGGAGAAGTAAATAGCATTGACCATCTTGTGACAGTTCAGTGTTCTGCTGGGAAACTTTTGGACCTGGCATTCATTGGTGTGGATGTTACTTAGACATGTAGCACCCACCTAGACCAGACCAGGCAACCCCCACCCCATGATACTCCTTGATGGCAGCAGGCATCCCCAGCAGGATGCAGCCTGACGCTTCAGGAACAGCACAAGGTGTTGACCTGGCCTCCAAATTCACTAGATCCCAAACTGATCAAATGTCTGTGGGATGATCCACAGAGGCCCCTCCCCCTCAAAGGGTTAGCGTTAGGGTTAGGGTTACAACAACAACATCCTGTTGCCAGACACCACAGGACACCGTCAGAAGGCCCATGTCCATTCGCCGATGAGTCACAACTGTTTTGGAGGCACAAGGGAGACCTACACAATATTAGGAAGGTGGTCATAATGTTATGCCTGATTGGTATATGTTTGTGTGTTATTGTCAGTGCAAAGAGAAAGTGGCGAGGATGTTGCAGCTTCATATTAAAAGCAAAAAGAATTAAATTATATATATTGCTGCTTGTTCTTCTGTGCAGAGTCTCATTTTATCCCGTGTTGATTCTTTGAGCCGAAGTTTCTTCCACGTCAGAAGTCTCGTTCAACTCCGTGTGTGCGTGTTCGTGGATGTGTGCACATCTGTACAGCAGTCCAGACCTGTGCACTTACATAATCAGTTCAAAGCTTTCCTCTCCCTCCCTCTGTATTCATGCCAAGCAAGGCATTTCGAGAGGAAATGGACGTCTCGCGTTGCCAAGCCTGCCTCCAGGACCAAACTGTGGAAGAGAGAAGTTACTTGGCTTGGAAAAATGGAGTATTGATGTGTGGTGCTGTCAGTTATTGCTGAAAGAGGGAGGAAAGGGCAACACAGATCCTTAGATTAAACAGCTTCTTTAGGAAGTGTATTTATTCCACCACCTATATTCAGACCATGTGTAAGGTGGGTGCTGTCCAGTGAAGCAAGCCTAAATCCATGTTCTGAGCTCAATATTAGTTGAGTCTTTTCCCCCTAAGATTAAACCTGAACTTAGAAAACACTTTAATTTGCAATAGATGTTTAACAATAGAGTTTTTTGGGCCACTTGGCACCACTATGTAAAACTGACATATTACATTCTTTAAACCTTTTTCCACAAGGTATGGTAGAAAGTTATGCAATTAGCCCTTTTCCAAACTGAAGGTCCCTGTACTGGGGCACATTCAATAAAGATGGCCATCTAGCCGTGAGCCAGATGTGTTATTTGTTTGAGAATGCGATTTCTTTAACATCAGATTTGTTTGGGTTGCTGTTTGAGAATTTCAAAAAGTTCACTACAATCATTATCATAATGCTATTATTCCATTCACAGTTTGGGGTCTTTTATTCACAGACGCCAGGCTTGTTCAGTTGCCCTCACAGCTGTGAGACTTAATTTTTGGGGAAAAGTTTCTTTTAGCCTAAGGCTCATTTAAAAAAGAAAAACAGTAAACTATTATCAAAGTTCTCCTTTTGAAATGTTTGGTTTTCTCAGAAGGTAAAGGAAATCAAGATGTACAACTGTTCAAATACCATGACTTTTTGTGTCCTTTGCACAAATCTTTGTAATCGTGCCGACAATTAGCTGGTTCTTTAATAAACCACAGTCTACCATTTAGAAACATCAGCAGCAAATCAAACATTTTCAGATTTCTTCTTCCTTTGAGAGACGCTTCCAGGTCGACGTGAACCTTGAAACTCTATACGTTCTGAAAAGGAGGCGTCTTCCGCAACAGCAAAGAGACAAAAGATTTGTATTGTTAAGCAGAGCACAATGTTGGAGTTGTCCCACCGAAGGACTTGACTAAATAAACCAGCTGCCAGTCAAATGCTCCACTTTGGTTTGTTTGTACCCACTTCAAACAATGCAGCATCACAAGAAATCCTTGGGGACAAAGGAACATTTCTGAAGGTCCTTCTTGGCAGGTCCTTAAAAAGCTACTGTGATGGAGGAAGGACAAAAAAAAAAAAAAAAAAAACTTTGGAAGTCATTTTCACACGCTGCCATAAAACTCTCGCCCGAGGATCCTAAATCATCCAGCTCCACCGGCCTCCGCCTTCCCAGTTCAAGAAGTTTCTTTTTATTTGTTTGTGCCTTGACCCGGTCAAGTACTGAAAGTGCTGTGTGGTATTCAAGTTACTTTAGATTATTTACAGAGGCAATTAAAACAATAAGGAAAAGAAAAAGGCTTGAGATTCAACCTCAGCTGAAGTTCAGCTTCAAGTCTAAAACCCTTAGGTTAACTTATTATGACCTTTAAATATTAGTTTGTGTTGAACTATATTGTAGTATTTAGTAATACTAAAACAGACTCCACAAACCAATGCTAGAAATTAATAATTCTGCTTCACCCAGATCACATTTTACGATTTAACTCATAATTTGCAGCTTGGTTTACTATCTCAGTTTTAACATTGACCTAAACACACTTAACACACAGAACAAAATAATAGTAATTAACTGCCACCAGGATCTGAGGTCTAATCTGAGCTTTTTTTGAGGTGAGCCACAAAAATAACCAACATTACGGCAGAGATCAGGAACTTAGACATAGAGAGACTTTAATCATCCACAAGGGAAAATGGTTGGTCACAGTACATTAAAACAGCTTGAGTTTACAATATTCATGCCTGTGTCTATTTGTTGATTCTGTCGTCCACTAAAATCCATTTAAATTGAGAAATGTTGCTTTCTGGGGCAAATATTGTTATGCAATTAAAATGCGATTAATTAATTAGATTAATTTTTTTTAATCAAGTCCCACCCCTAGTCGCGACTGAACAAGGTTTGAGCCCAAATGCACGACTCTAAGATGATGTTCAAAATCACAGTCTTTATTTCTGGGAATAACTAAAGATCATTCAACACAAAGCAAAAACACCATGAGAAAATAAATAACTAAGAAAACACAAAATCACTCTCTACGAGGAAAAATACTAAGAAGCAAAAGACTAGAACGAGAAAACTCAAAATCACTCACAACGAGGAAAAAACATCAAGTATCAAACAATCAAGGAAAACAAAAGTTCAAAGAAAACAACAATCTAGCAAGACAAGGCTCTGACATGAGACAGGTCAAATTGGCAAAGGACTATGGGGAAACACAGGCAATATATACAGGCTGGGGTAACTAGGCACAGGTGAAAACTATCGGGACGGGGAAGACAATCACAAAGGCAGGAACAAACAGGAAGGACAAGCTAACTCTAACACAAAAAGGAAACGGTTAACAAAATAAAAGCAGAAATAAGAGAAGAAAAATAGCTTTACTTCCTCAGTGTGACACCTGAGAACCACTGGCAAAAAGAAAATCAGGTGTAAGATTAACAATAATAAGTTATCTGTTACAGAAAGGTGAATTGTTGTACTTTTCTTTTTCTTTGAATTGTGTCTGCTTTAGGCGAGTAAAAGAGACTTTACAGGTCATTGTCTTCGCCATTTTGAATCATATCCCTATTTCCAACCATCCTTGAAACACAGTATTCATATAAAATATTAGCCTGGAGTATCCAGACACAATGCTTATCAGAATACAAACCTATTTGGTTTTCATTATGGGCCACTAAATACTTCTGCATGCAGCTGTTGCAACAGTCTTGCAACCAATCAGAGAGCATCTTGTTGTAAACAGCGTCAACCCCATCATGCTCAGATGATGTGTATGACTACATCCTTGTTACCCCTCTGTCCATTACCACATAAAGCCCCCCCCCCCCAGAAGATTTGACTGACCCGGCAGATCAGTTCCCAACGGAGCATCCCCGCCTACAAAACCTTTATGGGGCGGGGACATTGGTCTGGCTTCCAGGCTAACGCAGACAACCTTATTGTTTTATGCAGAGAGAAATTCCTTTCAAAGCATTTTCAAAGTGTCAAGAATAGTTTTGGTAAAATAACACTTACTGATACGTCACAGTGTAGCTTTGAGCTGTTTTATGTGATTGCATCAGTAGAAGATTGTGCATATAAATCTCCTTTTCTTAACAATCCAGACAGAGCTGTCTCTGCAGACTTTAAAATATAACATTACTGTGGCTAATGCATTTGTTTCAAGATGCAGAGTATTACTACCTTAAATGATAAATATGTTCAGTGGCAGGATGTTTATACGTATACTAAGATTTATAGTATAGTATTGTACACACCACAAACACACATACGCGCCAATAATGTAATGCAATAAAAGTGCAATAACAGTTTCACTATTTCACATATTATCTTGATGATATGCAAAAGACGTAACTCTGCGACGGAAGTGTCATTTGTGAGTGAAAAAGAGAAACTGCCACAGTGTTCCTGAATCCTAAAAACCTTAGAACATCTGACAGAGATGCTGCCTCTGACTTTTAAGTCAGAAGAGAGAGAGAGAGAGAGAGAGAGAGTGAGTGATTTTAAGAGGAGGCAGCAGATAGACGAAAAAAAAGGAGCTGCGCCGCCTCACAAACTGAATATATGCATGTTGATGGACAGAGGCTATAACTTTATCTTTCTGTTTGTCAGTGTCATTTTTGAATTTGAAATGTGCGCGATGATTGAACTCTGGAAGTTTGCCTTGCGCGTTTGTGTGCGTCCCCTTATTGCTCAGCGGAAGAAAGACATTTATATGGAAATGAATTGTATGCGGTGATCAGCCCAGCGGTTTTGTAATTGTGGCCTGGCTGGGGAAAAGTTTTATTTTCTTGCACTTGATGTCGTGGCTGTCGTCGTTTTATGCATTAATGTTTCAATGGAGGCCTGGGCCACGATAGATAAAGCAATAGCATGCTTATACACCGATCAGGCATGACATTATGACCACTTGTGCCTCCAGAACACTTGTGACTCATCAGAGAATGGACATGGGCCTTCTGAGGGTGTCCTGCGGTGTCTGGAAACAGAATGTTGTTAGTGGGGGGTCTTTGAGGGGAGGGGCCTCTGTGGATCATCCCACAGATACTTGATCAGTTTGGGATCTAGTGAATTTGGAGGCCAGGTCAACACCTTGTGCTTGTTTTTTTGAGTTGTTTCTAAAGTGTTTTTGTGTGTGTGCCTGTGTCAGGCTGCATCCTGCTGGGGATGGCTGCTGCCATCAAGGAGTGTCATTGCTATGGGGTGGGGATGTGTGGTCTGGTCTAGGTGGGTGCTATATGTCTAAGTAACATCCACACGAATGAATGCCAGGTCCAAAAGTTTCCCAGCAGAACACTGAATTCTCACAAGATGGTCAATGTTATTCACTTCTCCTGTCAGTGGTCATAATGTTGTGGCTTAACATGTAAGATGGCACCACCTGTATCCTCAGGCTATTAGCATCAGTGTGGCCAACACACATGCCGTCCATTTTTCTACTTTCTATGGTTTTCAACGAGGCAGGCAGTACAACCTCATGCTTTTGCTGAGAACAGACCACCCCTCGCCGGGCTCTCTTTCCCTCCCCCTCCTCAAACCTGTCATCTTCCACTTCTGAAGCACCGATCCCAAACTTTACAATAAGTGATGACCCCTCGAATTCATCGCCTCCGGAGCGTGTTGGCTCGGTAAAAGGGAGGGTAGCGGTGAACGGCCCATTATCTCAGCGCCGCCTGTCGTAGTACGGTCATGGTGGCTGTCCACCGTGTGTGGACTAGCTGCTGTCTGTCTGCATCTGCTGCTCTGTCTGTCTCTGCTGTCCCGCTCGGGGGAGTGCCAGTCAAACTGACTGGCTGCGTGGACAGGCCTGGCTGAGCTGGTGCAACTGGCGCTGCTGCTTTAAACACTGACTGCAGGGGCTTTTCTCTTTTCTCTCACACACAGAATTCAATACGTCGGGGTCGATGCGAGATCATCTGCCCGAGCTAAACATTTGAATTTAAAGACGTATGCAATTTAACAAACTCTCCACATTTTTGCATGTTTGATCTACTTTGAACCAAATGTATGTTATCTTCTTTGGGGATGAAGGCACCGCTGGGAGCTGAGCAACATGAGCATGTGATCTGACAGCACGGACACTGCAGCATTGCCATCAACCAGCAAAGACCCTCCCAGGGAAAATCTTGCGGATGAGAAGCAGCAGCAGCGCGGAGGATATTTCAGATTTCTCACAGTTTTGCATGCAAGCCGTCAGAGCTTTCCTGATCACCAGCATCTGCATGACGGTCAAATGAACCAAAGGGCCAATCAGAGTCTATCCATAGTCCCTGTACTGATCACTGATCAGCTGAGTGGTTGGCAGGTGGCACTCAGCGTCCCAGTTAATAGGCAAAGCATCTGGCTGCACTGCAGCAACTTGATGGTAAATTGCTGGAGAGGGACACGAGTGCAAAAAGGTTCATAAGAGGACGTTTACGTCAATAAGGCTCATTTGAACTCCGAAGCTTATGAATAGACTTGTGGATGAGAGGCTGAAAATTAAGGGAAAGAAAACAAAGATGAAAAAGAAAAGAAAAGAAAATGAAAGAGGCAAGGGAAAGAGGGATTAGTCATAGATGTAAGAGATAGTTAGGTGGAAAGTCAAAGACACAAAACCAACTGAAAACCAACACAGAAGGGACCCAAAAAATTGGCCTGCCCATTTAAAGATGAAAGGAGTAGTTCCCTCTGCGCGCGCACACACACACACACACACACGCTGACACTGAAATGGTCAAAAGACTTGGTGTGGTTTGAAGTATGCTTTAAACAAACTGTTAGGGGGGAGAGAGAGCAAGATGGGCGAAGAGACACCGAGAGAGAAGTCACAGAAGGGAAATAAAAGGGACGTGGGAAGATGTGGACACAAAAATGATGATGAAAAAGTGGTGCAAGAAGATGCAGCGAGGAGATTCAGGGACAAACCGCTCATGAAGTGACTGTATGTGAAAAAAACAATATATCAAATCACCTTAAATCAAATACATGTACCATTAAAGGGCCGCTGCATCAAAGATCCTATAAAGGTTTTACCGAATAGAAGAGGATGACACAGAACATCATGAGGCTTTTCCAGCTGTTTGATCGTGAGCCTGTGTTTTATCAGTAGCTCAGCTCTAATACTAATTTCTTTGTAAAACTGCACAACTTTTTTCCTTCATCTCAACAAATGCTAATATAATAAAAAAGACCAAAAGAAGCAATGTGATTCCAAATAGCTCAGACTGTTTTCAATGGCTGATGAAAGGGGAACCAGGGGTCGCGTTAACCGAATATTTTCCGTTGTTGACCATTTTTTTTAAACTGTGACGGAAAAATCTGAAGACCATCCGTCATTTTGACAGACTGCAATTCACACCCCTGACCACTTGGTGGCGAGTGAGGTTATTAATCGGCTCTTGTCTCTAATCGCAGTTTTCGTTCGAAACATCGCGGAACTTTTGTCAGTGCACGATTTCCTGGTACACCGATTACACTGACGCACACGTCAGAGCTCGGCTAACCATAGACATATATACAATATATATGTATATATTTATATTTATGCGGCTACAGCTACCAGAATCCGAGGAATCGGATGAAACCACGTTGCTAGGACTGATGGAAGGCAAATTTTATTTTAAAAAACTACCTAATGGAAGCTGTGATAAAAGCGGGGGTTTGTACAAATTGTGCAAAAGAAAAAAAATAAGTTTGCATGCCACCGAAGCACTTCAACCCTACGGTGCCATCTAAGAGCTGTTAGCCTTGCAGTCCAGGTCCAAGTACGGACAAGACGTGTCGGCAGCCAACATTTTTTTTTTTTCAATACTGTCAATACTGTTCTGAAAAAGAATTTGAAGTTAATGAATTATCATTTAAAAAAAATTGTGTGACGGTTAAAAATAGATTATGACGGGATTTTTATGACCCTGTCAGTCAAAATGACGGATGACAAAAAAATTCTAGCGCAACCTCTGAGGGGAACTACTGTTTTTTACAACCTGGACCTTATTTCTGGCACAAAATACGATCGTTTACTCACCTATATAACTTTTGTGTAATTTGTAGTCGTTCGGGAGATAATTAGATCCGCATATATCCATATAGTGGGAGTGACTGGGGCACCGAAACGCAGCCTATAAATAACACATTATCTGCCGCAAAACTCGTTCATTTCACCAATATTTTGTTATGATACGCTAGTGCTATTCCCCGCTGAGTCCAGAGTTACCTGTTATCATCATCAGGGGTCTGTAGATTGACCTACAGACCCTGGATGATGTCTTTTGACCTGGATGATGTCATCTCTTCAACGGTCGTCTTGTTTACCTGTAATTTGCTACTGCTAGTTTTTTGCAACATGGCTGAATATTTAGCCATAGCAGTAGCAAATTCCGTATTTTATGCCAGAAATAATATCCAGGTTGTAAAAAAAAAAGTAGTTCCCCTTTAAATCACATTTGTTGCTCTATTGAGTATGTGGGACAGCAGGATGGTCTATGTGGGACTGTGTTGAAATATAATACAGCGTGTGAGCACATGGTTATGAACCTGAAAGCAGCCATTAAAAAAAAAAAATCCAGTGATTAAGCAATGTGACTTACTAATGTGATGTGTCATGGTTACATTTTTAGAATGAAATACGTATGCGTATGTGAGTGACGTGAAACAAAAGCTGAATCCAGTTGGAGGCCGCTGCGTGTCGTGCAGCGATCTCCCACTTTACAATCGTACTGAGGTCAGACATTAGGTCAGCCCTGCTTATCACGCTTTCACTTCACCAATTACCACAGTCACACATGAATGATCTCGTCTGGCCCGGCTCTATCTAGGTCAGACTACAACTTAGCCATGCTGACCACACATCAGCTTTCAGCACAATGCACAAAAAACACACACAGGCCGGTACTGGTAGAAGCCTGTATATAAATATGGACAAGACGTCCCCACTTCCTTGCATTGGTCAAACTGACACTGGTGTAGTCATCATGATGTCACATCCTGTTTCTAAAGCGTCAGTATCAGAAGAATTGACACTTGAGTATGCGTCAGTATTATGTTAACTACCTAAAACGACAGAAACTATCCTTGAAAAATGTATTTGATGTGTATTTTAGTGTTTTAGTTTGGCCCAAGTCCCGCCCACTAACATGGAAGGGGTGGAGTTTATTACCTATACCGCGGCCAGCCACCAGGGGGAGCTCTACTTACATTGGCTTCATGGTTGAGGAGCTGTTCCGCCATCCATATTTATATACCGTCTACAGAAACCATAGACTGTTTATAAATATGGACAACACTTACCTGCTTCCTTGCATTGGCCAAACTGACGCTAGTTTCTTGGGTATAGTGTAGTCATCACAATATCTCATCCTGTTTCTTTAGCGTCAAATACCCAACCAAAACAAAACGTATCAGAAAAATTGACACTTGAGTATGCATCAGTTTTATATTAACTACCTAAAATGACAGAAACCATCCTTGAAAAAATGTATTTGATGTGTATTTTAGTGTTTTGGTTTGGCCCAAGTCCCATCCACTATCATGGAGGGGGTGGAGCTTATGACTTATACTGCAGCCAGCCACCAGGGGGAGCTCTACTTGTTTTGGCTTCACCTTTGAGGAGCTATTCCGCTGTCCATATTTATATACAGTCTGTAGAATAATAAATATGGACAATATGTCCCCAAAGAAACAGTTGTATGTTTAATCCGACTTGTGCATGCACCCACATACACTCATGTGGCTCATACACTTGAATGCGCCTAACATGTACACACATGCTTTTTTTCCGTTACACACTCTGAGCTCAAAATGAATGTCTTTAAGTAAAGATGGATTTTTGGGTGGTTGTCTAGAGGTTTAACTATTATCTAATTTCAGGCTATGTCACTTGTCAACACTCTGCACGCCTTCAGGCCTGCAGCATCGCCATCATTTTCCTGCTGAGAGGCAGCAAAGGGCAACAGCAGTTTAAGTGCACTGTTACAATACGTTATGATTCTGTTGAACTTTCTCATCCTTCATATCAGGTCAAAGCCCGTTGTTATTATTATATGTTAGTCTTAAATTCTTAACTAAAGCTACATATCGTGCGCCTTGCAGCAGCATGAACATTCATGACTCCAAGACTGGCAGCATTACAAAAAAATCAATAGTCGGAAGAGCATCTTCAGGGCATTTCAATATCTCTCTGACAATGAAACAATCGCAGTAGGAGGAGTGCTCGAAAAAGAAATAGAAGAAGATTTGTGTTTTTCTTTTTCACAGTACGCCATCGATGCAAAGCAGTAAACTCAGGTTGTTTGCTTCTTTTTAAACCTTTGAACATACTTCAGAAAATCACAAGTGTTGCATTCAAGTGTCAGGCCAAACGCTGCGTTGAAAACAGCCGGTCCACAGGTCAACGAGAGCCGCGCATTTAGAGAGAGGCAGCTGCTGTATCGGTGTTGAAGTACGTACACCCACACATGCAAACACGCTTCAAAAGTACTGTTATAGTACACAAGAGTTTCCATTTATAAATGAACCACATACATCCAGTGCAGCTACAAAGCTTTCACAGCAAGAGAATTAACAACATGCCGAGATCTTCTAGGACTATTATATGTACGTTAAACCAAAACAAATGTTCATTAGCTATACCATACAAGTGGATCCACTTTATTCAGTAATTTGTAGTTGAGTTTACTCAAGTCCTAAGTTGTGGCTTTCATGCATGAATGCAAATATTTTCACAAAACCACAATTCTAAATGTAATTTTATAGGTGAAGTAAACCACGAGATGCAACTGCAGGAACTAAACTATGGTAATGCAGATCTTCTTCTGAGATGGTAATTCTTTGGAGCATCCACATTGTTGGAAACCCTTCCGCAAACCCTACAGCCCTTTGTTTCAGCTGTGGTTGTTTTTAAAGTGCTTTATAAATAAAGTTGAGTTGAGTTGAGCATCATCAGCAGGGATCTCAGGTTCACAGGTGTTTCGCCCCTTAGCCTGTACACCTCGCCTGAGTGGGGCAGCGAAGACTGACTATGCTTCACCTGCAGTAGGGTTCCAACTGTGGGCTCGCTTCAGCCACAGCCATCTATGTCCCTGGTGACTTTCTTCAGCTGTTGGGGCTTCAGCCCGACCCTCTGGAGGAAGTAGCGCACCGATTTCGCTGGGCTTCAATGGGGAAGATGGTTGCATGTAGTGTTGTTTTTGGCGGCCTGTTTTAATTTTAGTTTTAGTCTAGTCTTTGTGTCAAGCTGTCATTTTAGTTTTTATTAGTTTTAGTCATGTTCATACTGTTTTTAGTCTAGTCAAGTTTCAGTCAACTAAAAGTCTGAGCATTTTAGTCTTATTTTAGTCAGAATTATCCATGACTATTTTCGTCTAGTTTTAGGCGACGAAAACTGATGACATTTTCGTCTAGTCTTAGTCAACGAAAACTGATGACATTTAGTCTAGTTTTAGTCAATGAAAATTGTATTTTAGTCTCTTTTTAGTAATGCAATTCTATTTAACCCAGTCAATACAGTATAAGTAGCCTACCTTGTAGTATAGACAAAACCAAAATTTTCTTTTAGCCAAACCTATTTCAAACAAGGTTCTTATTATATTATTGTTACCTTATAGACTCAAGAATACATCCATTCCAGACACGGAAGACGCTGATTTGAATTTACAACATATTTATTTTACTATTTATTTACTATTTGCCGCACTACTCCCTATCTTTCACCACAAGACATTCGGTTTTATTTTCCACTTCGGTGTGTTTTTCCAAATGTCTTCTCTTCTTCTACCAAAGACCCCCGGCTGGCCCGCCATCGTT
This sequence comes from Chelon labrosus, assembly GCF_963514085.1. Taxonomy (NCBI): domain Eukaryota; kingdom Metazoa; phylum Chordata; class Actinopteri; order Mugiliformes; family Mugilidae; genus Chelon; species Chelon labrosus. The sequence goes on from NC_140358.1 coordinate 24,752,673, forward strand.
CCCTTTCTCTGTCAACTCAGTAGCCTACTCACAGTTCTCTCGCTACTCAGTACTCACGCAGAGTCGCAGACTCACTGGAGCAGCTGCATCTTCTAAATAATGCCGCGAGTGGAGCTTGAGGAAGTGACGTCGCCTGCGAGAGAAACGGGCTCTCTGGACACAGGAAACAGAAAAACTACAAAATAATAATAATAACGCGACTAAACAAGACAAAATGACGTTGTAACATTTCGTCTCGTCTCGTTTTGGTCAACGAAAATGGAGAGACATTTTAGCATAGTTTTTATTTTGTAAACCACATTTAGTCTCGTTTTTATTCGTCAACAATATTGCATTATACATTTAATTATAGTCATCGTCGCATGACCAGCATTTACGTTACGTCTCGTCTCGTTTTAGTCACGTGATAAAGGTTCGTTGACGACAATATTTAGTCATAGTTTTCGTTGACGAAAGCAACACTAGTTGCATGCCACCCTTTTAAGACTGCTTCGTCGATCAGGTCTTGGTATTTGGCTTTTTATACACAAGTATAGAGAAATTACGCCAAATGCTGTTAATCCCTTTTAAATATTTCCAGATTCAGCCAGTAACCATTCCACGACTGTAAAACGAATAAACCTACATAAATGTCTTATAAAGAGTGAGTGACGCTAATTTAGTTCTAAAAACTCAACTCATGAATGATCAATGGTGAAGAAGGTCAGCTCTGCTCTGTGCCTCTGCCCTCTTGGGCATGTGTAGGTGGTGAGTGATGGGAGGATGGAAGCAAAGCCGTCACCGCTGATGGAAAACCAGTCCCACCCCCTCCATGGCGCTATCACAGCAATGGGCAGCGCCTTCAGCAGCCGACTGCTTCTCCCACGCCGTGTGAAGGAGCGTCACCCGGAGGTCCTTCCTTCCTTCCTGCCGAAGGAGAATGTGACACAACGATGTAAAATATGTTTCCCAGACTTCACTTTAAACTTTTAACTTTAAATGTTGGAGAAAAACCCTTGTGCATATTCACAGTTAAGCTACTGAGTGATATTCAGTGTGTGCTATCCAATCTGTCCTTCGTAGCTAAAAGCCGAACTCTGGAATTAAAGCAATGAACGTAATGAGACAGTCCACAGACTCACACAGTTCAAGTCCAGGACACACAGTTGATCAAAAGTGTACTCCCCAGCGCTTTCCCTCTCGCCCCCTTTTGAGATGCTTTCAGTGTGATGTGTGATGATGTAACCAAAATGTACTGAAGAATGAGAATAAAGCTGGCCCAGAGCACACACAAGCATGCACAAGTTAAACAATGTGAGACTCTCAAGTGACAGCAGTGCTGCCTGTAGAGTTCTGGGGTCGACACATTCGGCTGAGTGTAAACAAACACGCAAACCAAGTGCCGGATAAGTGGATTATTTGGAGAGTCTGTGTCTTAAAATTGTCACGAAATGTCTAAAAGGACATCTGAGGATTTGATGGACACTGTTGTCTGCTTTCTCCTCACTTTCTGTTGCAGGAAATACAAGCTATGATAAGACTGCAGGAAAAGCGAATATGTTTCCAAGTCTGGAAACTGTCTGTCTGCCAATATAAAGCCCTAACGCAGTTCACTGACATTTGAGAAAGTTAGTGTTGCCAGGATAGTTCTTCTAGAGCTCAATATTGACTTCAGTTTTCCTGAAGAGCTACTCATGTTGAGCGAATTAATCTTATCATAAGCAAAAACGTTCATTGTCTCCTTTGTGATGCGTTGCCAGATTTTTAATGCAGCGATCTCCATTTGTAGTTTGTCCATTAGTCTTTCTGTTTTCAGCAAGTGAAGCTTTGTTTGGTTTTCCTTGTGTTTCCTTCTGTTTTATTTTGAAATCAGTTTTCTCGTTGGATTTAAAGGGGAACTACTGTTTTTTACAACCTGGACCTTATTTCTGGCATAAAATACGATCGTTTACTCACTCAAATAACTTTGGTGTCAGCTGTAGTTGTACGGGAGATATTTAGATGTGAGAGTGACTGGGGCACCGAAACACAGCCTCTAAATAACGCATTAACTTGTTTATTTCACCAATATTTTTTTATCGTACGCTAGGAATACTCCCCGTTGAGTCCGTTGAGTTACCTGTTACAGTATTTTTTTTTAGAAATGATGAAATCAGAAAGACAAAAACATGAATTCAATTCTGGTATTTCCAAAAAATAAGAAAATAACAAATTACGGTACAAATTTCCAAATCTCACTTTTGGCCGCTATACCACCATATTTTGTGTGTGGTCATGTGACTGCATGGCTACGTCTGAATGGTGAAACAGTCACGTGGTAGATCTACCACAGGGGTGTAAAATATACGGCACAGGGGCCAAAACCAGCCGTCTGGTGATGAATTTGCAAGGTGAGAAAATTACACAGAAGACATTAACTGCAATTTTTTCAATAAAAGTAACTGCTGTTCCTAATTTGTCCACTGGGGTTCACACTGTTTTAGTCAGAGTTGCTATCATAAAGCAACCAAACATCCAGAACTAAACAGCAGATGGCAGCATTGCGCCGAAATTGTACGTTTTTCTCTTAAGAAATTTCTGCCTGTTCATAAAATGTTTTGTCAAAGCATAGTTCATTAAATGTGAACATTTCCGCAATATACTTGTTCTTCTTCGCACTAAATCAAAGGGGAAAGGTTATTTATAGGTTCTTACGCCACTGTTCCAGCCTGCTTGACATCAAATTGGGCTGTATGTGGCCCCTGAACTAAAATGAATTTGACACCTGTGATTTACCGCATGACTGTGTTTCACCTAGTGTTTACTGTATCTAGAGTAAAGAGTAAAGAGTCGAGTGTAGCCCAATGTAGCGGAGTAAGAGCAACGTTTCTTCTTCACAAACCTGCTCAAGTAAAAGTAAAAAGTATGGTGCAGTAAAAAAAAGTTACTCAACTAAATGCAACCCATTACTACCCACCTCTGCTGATGAGGATGGGGCTGTTTGGATGTCTGTATCCTGTGATTTTTAATAGGGGTTGTTATTTTTGTACATAGATGTACATGCTCTGCCACAAGCTTAAGACACATGGGCTGCTCTTTAATGAGCTCCTAGATTTACACTTCAGGAGCAGGGTTACCTTGGTGATAGAGCGTTGAGTAAGGGTTTGGTGTGTTGCAATGTGTTCATGAATAAAAAGTCTCCTAGCAGTGACAGGCCTGAGCTTTCTATGGTTCTCTCCAGCCGACCACCTGCTTACTGCAATCTGCTTGATTGGAACCAATTTGCAAATTACTTGTGACCAACACACGCGCGCACACTATACCTCACTTTGAAAATGGCAACATTTGTCAAAGTCGTTCCACTTACCAGATTACAACAAAGGTGTATTTCACCTCATCGCTATATCACCTGCTGTGTATAGTGGTTGTTTGGTAATAAATTCCACAATCATTTTATTCCACTTTTCTGTTTTATTTCATTCGCATGAAAACAACACCACTGCTGTGTGCAACTAAGTGTTGGACTGTAGACACAGGTGGCTTGTGCTGCATTTAAGAGTGTGTCAATGAGGCCGTCTTTTCAGATTTAATCAGATACGCCACTTAACCTGCCTTTTGCCAAGGTTATTGCTCACCTCTGCACACTCACGCGCTGCCTTCCAATACACACTAATACAGATATTCAAATGCAAATCACAATTTCCGCTCTGAACAAAAAATCTGACCGGTCAGTATCATAGATGATGGAACAGCTCCTCTAAAGTGAAGCCAAAGCAAGTAGAGCTCCCCTTGGTGACTGGCTGCAGTATAGGTCATAAGCTCCACCCCTCCATGTAGGGCCAAACTAAAACACTTAAATACACACAAAAAATTATTTATCAAGGATGGTTTCCTGTCATTTTATGTAGCTGATATAATACTGGTGCATAACTCGAGTGTCCATTTTTCTTTCATGTTTCGTTTTAGTTAGTTATTTGATGCTATAGAAACAGAATGTGACATCATGATGACAACAAGTTGCCATGCCAACCCAAACTCCAAACTCTCAAGATGGCGCTGCCCGTATCTCCGGGAAACTAGCATCAGTTTGGGCAATGCAACAAGTGGGGATGTGTTGTCCATATTTATATATACAGTCTATGGTCAATATAGAGTCAAAAGATTTCACTTAGCCAAAGGTAGACAGTAGTCAATGAGCTTTAATCCGACAGCATCTGCAATCAACTAGTGTGTTCCTACAAAGATACAAACCATTAGTCAGCCTGTACCTGGCTACAGGCCACAGCAGACACAAATTAAATTCACTGGATGTTTTTCTGAATAGCAATCGATAAGTGTTGTTCAAATTTCTGCAGTAAAGTGAGTTTGCTAAAAGCAAATGTCTGGAGCAAAAGTTATTTTTTCAGTAAACCTTATGTGTCCGTACAGGATTCAGGACCAAGAAGTTACAGTTCAATATACCACAGACACATGTGAAGAGAAGACTAACAAGCCTGAGAGGGCAGATGAACATTGATTGAGCAATGTTATTTTTGTCATGTAATGCTACGTTTGGCCAACTAACCGACAGCAACAGGCTAGTGTGGTCATACATGTTGTACAAATCAATGTCTTGTTACCCAGATGTAGTGCTACCCAGCCCTACAGTAAAGTGAAGTAATTTTAGACATTACATTACTTATTTTTGTAAACAGAACTGGCTCACCCACTTGCCATGAAGCGCCCACCTCTGGGAGCTGGGCAGGTTGCTCACGTGCAATGCACTGAGTAGGCACTGCACAGTGTGGCTCGGACAACTCGGAAAACGCAGCTTTCTCTGTCAATATTGCACTTACGGGGTGGGGGGGATTTATTGCTTCAGTTGACTACAATTACCCTCAGCACTCAGTGGATATCCTCATAAAAGGTTGTCTCCCTTTAATGGTTTCTCTGCACACGAGGATTAGAATCATTCTGAGGAAAAATGTGCAATCTCTAACATGAGTTAAGTCAGCAGAGATGTGTGGAATGGAGTATAATGTGAATTTACAGTATGTCCTGTATTGTTATTTATTGTCTAGATTCTGGCCAGAGCTGCCACTTGCTCGCTGCAACCTCGAACCAACAGTTCACGGCAGACATCCTTGGCAGAAGGCAGAATCTATTCTCCACCGACAGTTAAAAGCTTTTCAGCCTTAGCGATAGCAGCTAGCAGCTGATTATAAGGCTCTTAAAGTATTTCCCTCTGCTGCCTGTGCATTGATATCATGAAGTCTCTTTCTAGCTTTTCTGAGGAAACTATGTCTTGGTGATAACACTGATGACACTGACTGTTGTGGGCATGACAGGGATGTTCAATGTAATTATTGCAAAATAGCCTGTAATATTAGTTCAGTTCAGTTCATTTTTACTTATATAGTGTCAATAACAATAAAAATTGTCTCAATATGCTTTACAAAATCTGGTCTGAAACCTCCAGAGCAAGCGTGAAGGCGACGGTGTTAAGGAAAAACTCCCTTTTAGCAGGAAGAAACCTTGATCAAAACCAAGGTCATAGGGAGGGACCCATCTGCCTAAGGCCAGCCTGGTTGAAACAGAAAAAGAGAGAGAAGAGAGCAGCGGGAGTAACGAGATAAACATACATCTGACTAAAGCATACATGTCGAATCTGATGGTGATACAAACACAACATATAGGGGAGAAGGAGAGAGGGACACACAGCAGTTAACATGCTGTACAGTAGTAGCACAGAATTGCATGGGTGGTAATAGAGAAGAAATTAGATAAGAAATTAGAGGACAGGTGCTCAGTGCCAAAGAAAAGAAATTAGAGGATAGGAGCTCAGTGCCAGAGAAAAGAAATTAGAGGATAGGAGCTCGGTGCAAGAGAGAAGAAATTAGAGGATGGGAGCTCAAGGCCAGAGAAAAGAAATTAGAGGATAGGAGCTCGGTGCAAGAGAGAAGAAATTAGAGGATGGGAGCTCAGTGCCAGAGAAAAGAAATTAGAGGATAGGAGCTCGGTGCAAGAGAGAAGAAATTAGAGGATGGGAGCTCAAGGCCAGAGAAAAGAAATTAGAGGACAGGAGCTCGGTGCAAGAGAGAAGAAATTAGAGGATGGGAGCTCAAGGCCAGAGAAAAGAAATTAGAGGATAGGAGCTCGGTGCAAGAGAGAAGAAATTAGAGGATGGGAGCTCAGTGCCAGAGAAAAGAAATTCGAGGATAGGAGCTCGGTGCCAGAGAAAAGAAATTAGAGGATAGGAGCTCGGTGCAAGACAGAAGAAATTAGAGGATGGGAGCTCGGTGCCAGAGAAAAGAAATTAGAGGATAGGAGCTCGGTGCAAGAGAGAAGAGAGTAGAGGACATGCGCTCATTGCATCGTCCCACAGTTGCCTAGGCCTATTACAGCATAACTAAGGGATGGTTCGGTACAGGTCTAACTATAAGCTTTATCAAAAAAGGAAAGTCTTAAGCCTGACCGTAAAAGTGGAGAGGGTGTCTGCCTCCTGAACCTAAGCTGAGAGCTAGTTCCACAGGAGAGGAGTCTGATAGCTGAAGGCTCTACCTCCCATCCTCCCATTAATGTTATGTTTGTTATTCAGGGGATTTTTCATGTTATTTTATTAGCCCTGCTTTAGCCTGGCGACTTGTCCAGGGTGTACCACACCTCTAAGCCCGATGACAGCTGGGATAGGCTCCAGCAGACCCCGCGACCCTTCACAGGACAAGCGGTTACAGACGAATGAATGAATATTATTTTCTTGCCCAGTAGCAAATGATTTGTGGCCTTGTGGTGTGACCCGTGACCGCTGATTCATTATTTTAGCTGCAATTATAAATTATATCATGTAGTGTATTATTTATTTTCAAATACTGTGAATATAATCTTTTAGTCATAATCATAAACTGTGTTGGCAACTGAATCACAGGTACTTATTTGTTTATTGTTTCTTTTACAGCAGCCGTTAAAAAATGTAGTCCCAGAATCAATGTTCATTTCCTCTTCTTCCAGTTTTTATGTGAAAAAATAAAACGCGGGACATTTGCACGATCTATGTGCTCCTGTGGCTACGGCTTGCGGTTCTTGTCTAGAGAACACTTCGACCTTTTTACAAACAGCCAGACACTGCTGGAGAAGAAGGAGAAGAAAAAAAAATAACTGACACATCTCTAAGTGCATTTGTACATCAACATCTGTGATACATGACGACACATCGACAACATGGGCCAGACGGAAGAAAGAGGATGGAGGGGAGGACGGACAAGCGGGGAGATTTCTTTCTCGCATTTCACATGTTTACACTCGTCTCACTTCCTTGAAGTCCACCTACATTCCATCTGCCAGTAGTTTCTCTCAGACAGTTTAATTATTTTTTTATTCAGATTTATAAGATGGTTTAGTTTAGAATGTGTCATTGACTGTTCAGACCTATTCAGTTTGCATGTAAAACAACACATTTGTTTTTTTCTAATATTACTCCGATATGTCCAGATATTAGGATTTAGGAGAGAGAGTCTGCCCTACTCATTCTCAAAGACATTTATTTTTTTACATCTGACAAGCCTTTTATTGTATTAGCTTGTGCACACAGACAAGCCTAAGCTCTTTGCTGCTCTTTACTGCATGCAGCACTGCTGGCCAAATCCTGAGAGCATTTCCCCACCGAGGTGCTTGGGCTCCTTTATGACTCCTCTGGCACACTTTAGCAGAGTGCACTTGGTGTCTTCCATTCCCTGCACAACAACCTTAATTGAGGGATGCCCTCTGTGTTTGCAATCCCTCTACATTGCAAAAAAAAGATTTTAAGAGACAGGTAAGAGGAAAGGTGGAGCACAAACCTGGCAAAGTTTAGGGTACTTTCAAAGTTGTTCTTTTATTTTTTATTATTTTGTTGATCTGGGGACTAGTAGCTCATGACCACTGACTTATTCCTTGCAGTATTGTCCTGCAGGCTGTAATCTAAAATTACAAGTGGTTTAGAATGTAAGGTCTGCAGCTCAGTCAAAAAGAAAAAAAAAAAAAAGTGCTTGACATGGGTAACTGATTTTATTGCTTTGTAAGTGATACGGCCAAAATTTCAAAATAAGTGAGTAATGTGACTTAAAAAGTGATTTTATTGTATAATAAGTGGATCGTTAAAGTCTTAATTAACTGAACATCATCAACCCCAGTGTCAGTTGTTCTCTGTTCTGGATTTGCTGCAATAAAATGTACGTGATGCCCTGGATCAGATGACTGTCTCAATTTATTTTTCATTAAAGGTGCGGAACTGATGATTGACCGCCATCTAGTGGTTAACTTTGGTATTGCTACTAGAGTTCAACATCAAAAAAAAAAAAACAATTGTTCAATGTCTAAGAGGCCCGCTGTTAATTTACGCATTCGACTGGTCACTTTCGCCATCATAGCAACATTGTCCAACATTGCCAGTGTTGCCCTCCTTGAGATTGAGGAAAATATGTAAAGGAAGCAAGGGGGAAGAAGTTTAGACAGTATAAAATCGTACATTGGTATTACCACACCCCATCAAGACTTAGATAGATTGAAACTGATGACGGATAACTTCTGCTGGAAATGTAAAACAGTGGCAAGTTTCCTCCATTGTATCTGGGAATGTCCTCTAGCTGCACCTTTCTTGGGTTCTGGCACCGGCTCCACGATTCCTCTGACCTGAGACTTGTGTCTTTTGGGTGATAAAACTCCTATGCCAAATACACTATATTACCAAAAGTATTCGCTCACCCATTCAAATGATCAGAATCAGGTGTTCTAATCACTTGGCCTGGCCCCAGGTGTATAAATTCAAGCACTCAGGCATGCAGACTGTGAAACAAGACATTTGTGAAAGAATGGGCCGCTCTCAGGAGCTCAGTGAATTCCAGCGTGGAACTGTCATAGGATGCCACTTGTGCAACAAATCCAGTCGTGAAATTTCCTCGCTCCTAAATATTCCACAGTCAACTGTCAGCTCTATTATAACAAAATGGAAGCGTTTGGGAAAAACAGCAACTCAGCCACGAAGTGGTAGGCCACGTAAAGTGACGGAGAGGGGTCAGCGGATGCTGAAGCGCATAGTGCAAAGAGGTCGCCGACTTTCTGCACAGTCAATTGCTACAGAGCTACAAACTTCATGTGACCTTCAGATTAGCCCAAGTACAGTACGCAGAGAGCTTCATGGAATGGGTTTCCATGGCCGAGCAGCTGCAGCCAAGCCACACATCACCAAGTGCAATGCAAGGCGTCGGATGCAATGGTGTAAAGCACGCCGCCACTGGCCTCTAGAGCAGTGGAGACGCGTTCTCTGGAGTGATGAATCACGCTTTTCCATCTGGCAATCTGATGGACGAGTCTGGGTTTGGAGGTTGCCAGGAGAACGGTACATTTCAGATTGCATTGTGCCAACTGTGAAATTTGGTGGAGGAGGAATTATGGTATGGGGTTGTTTTTCAGGAGCTGGGCTTGGCCCCTTAGTTCCAGTGAAAGGAACATTGAATGCTTCAGGATACCAAAACATTTTGGACAATTCCATGCTCCCAACCTTGTGGGAACAGTTTGGAGCGGGCCCCTTCCTCTTCCAACATGACTGTGCACCAGTGCACAAAGCAAGGTCCATAAAGACGTGGATGACAGAGTCTGGTGTGGATGAACTTGACTGGCCTGCACAGAGTCCTGACCTGAACCCGATAGAACACCTTTGGGATGAATTAGAGCGGAGACTGAGAGCCAGGCCTTCTCGACCAACATCAGTGTGTGACCTCACCAATGCGCTTTTGGAAGAATGGTCAAAAATTCCTATAAACACTCTCCTCAACCTTGTGGACAGTCTTCCCAGAAGAGTTGAAGCTGTAATAGCTGCAAAAGGTGGACCGACATCATATTGAATTCTATGAGTTAGGAATGGGATGGCACTTCAGTTCATAGAATGAGTAAAGGCAGGTGAGCGAATACTTTTGGTAATATAGTGTATCTCAAAAAGTAAGTTTTCTGTTAAAAACCCAACCTCTTATTTTGAAACACTGGAAAACCGATAAAAGCCAGGTCTGAAAGATTGGATTGATTCAACAGATATAGCATGTTATGAGTTTATGCTATACAGATTAAAAGGGAACATGGAATATGGGATGACCTCCTGAGACCTCCTTTTTATTTTCCCTGTTGCTTGTCCTTATGTGTAAGAGATAAGCTTGTGCGTGCATGAAATTAGGTTTTAGGGTTTTGCCTGTGTGAGGTAACCCTCAGTTCTGGTTGTGTGTTTTGCTGTAAGGCATCGTCTTGACAAAAAATTGAGTTACAAAAAGCATTGCCCTCCCCTGAGAGATTTGGCTGTAGCTGTCATCCATGTGTGCTCACAGTTGGGTCAGGCAGGAGGCTTCGATACCACATCTCCATCCCACCACAGTCCCTCCTGCTCCCTCTGGTCACAAATTATGTCACCAGCACAAGATAGCAGGGCTCATGTTCGCCACTTTACTTTTGCAGAGTGGGAGGAAAGTTTGCGGGTATGCATCGTCCATCTTTACGTAATGTCAATGGTAACAGTGTTTTTGCACCTCCTGGGCCTTCCCCCAACAACTCCTCAATGATGGATCAGGTCCCACGGTAGAAGCAATCCCCTCCAAGGATCAAGGTTATTGTGCCTCGTCAAAGACATCACTCACAAGCAGGAAAAATAAAAAAAAAGGCTAGAAAGAAAACGTTATGTAATGTGCTCAAAACACGTTACGTAAAAGAGACTTGGGAAAGCTCAGGAGGAAGAGTAAGAAAGGACACCACTACCCTAAATGACCCCCCCCCCCCCCCCCGATACACTGGACAAGGCGCACAACAACTACCACATGTCCCTGCTCCACCTCCGAGCTCACTATCATCTTGTGCGGTGGGACAGACGGGACATTTATACTCTGAATAATGTCATTAATGTCTCTCCTCAAAACCACATTATAATGAATGTGTCACAAAATATTTCACAAACACCTGACGTCCGTTTGGTAAAAGACAAACATGATTACTATACGTTCTCCAACTGTACATGCACACAATGCTGTCATTACTAATGCCTTTTCCATTGTTAGCCCCCTGTTTATATTACAATTACAACCGACTCACATAGTCTGAGAAATCTACAAGATGCATAAATCGTAGACTTTGTCGGAGCTTTGTGCAGACAAATGTTCCGGCTTCCATTACTCTGTGCATTCAGTATAGAAAGCAACATGTAATCAACACCAGTGTCTACTAAGGCCCGCGTTGATGCAGACTTCATTAGTTCTCTTCTCTCTTTTCTGTCTCTACCCAGCCAGCCTTAGGCAGATGGGTGCCTCCATATGAGCTTAAGATTCTGCTCAAGGTTTCTTTCTCTTAAAAGGGAGGTTTTCATTGCCACCATCGCCTTCAGGCTTACTCTGGGGGTTTCAGACCGGATGTTGTAAAGCGTCTTGGGACAATTTGCATTGTTACGCATATGAATAAAATTGAATTCATAAAGAGCCCTTTAAAGTTCTGCTGCTTTACACAGAGTAAAAGCTGTGTAGATTACATGATGGTACTATAATATAGTTTCTATTTCATTCAAAGGAAGTTCATTTTTACCTGATCTGAGTCTCTCCTTACACACACACATATATAATAAATAAGAACACATTTACACACTGTAATACCTAATATCTGATGTGGCACTGCCCCCTTGTGGCTGATCCAAAGACAAGTCCATGTGGGTACATATCCACATTAGAGTCTCGTGCCATTTTGTCAAAATATGTCTCTGCGGACTTGCACAGTTATTTGTTTGGAAGTTTTTATTATCTCTGGGTTTTGGTGCAGCCGTCACCTAGCAATCCCAGCTTCACAAACTATACCTAACAGATTAATAAAAAAAATTCTCACCTGAGATTGCCTCTTTGCGGTGTCTGGTCAGGATTTACAAGCAGTCAGGGCTGCTGTGGAAGCTCCATCCAAATGAAGCACTAGAAAGAGTCTAAGTGAAAGGGGTGCAGCTTATTAGTTTATTGAGCTTTCAGAAGGGGGCAGAGGACAGTCTGTAAATCTGATCTAATCTGTAAAGGTTTGAGTAGCCTGCGCGTTTGTGAGAGACTCGCCTGTGTCGTCATTCTACCTCAAGTCATGCCATGAACCTGTAACGTGCAGTGAGGTGAGGGTCTCTGGGGATATGTCATGGCCGTCTGTTTCATGAACTCTATCGGAGGGCTAACACAGAGAGACAGACAACCATTCACCCTCACACCTACGACCAATTTAGACTCAACAGTGAACCTAACGGAAGCCGGAGTACCCGGAGAGAACCCATGCAGACACAGGGAGAACATGCAGACTCCACACAGAAAGGCCCCAGTTGGGTTTAATGAACATGCAACTTAAACTCCTCTTTTCTAGTTTGATTTGGAACTTTTAACTTGTCATAATAAACACTGTACTTTGGAGGCCTGCGTGTGCATGACTGACAGTTGCGATATTTATTTGCAGTTTGCAAGTGACAGTATCTGTGAAACGAGAATCAATCACATCTGTGAAACAGGCCTCGGACCAATCCAATGGACGGGGTCCAATCATTCGAGGCGGCTCAGAGTGAGTAGGCTCAGTAGACATCATATGACCGTATGTTAAGCCTTCCTTCATTCCTGTTCTTGGGTACGTTGGTCAGCTTTCCTACTAGAGAGGAAAGAAAACCCATGTTTTGTAGATTTTGTAGATGATCTGTTAGATAACCGTTGCTTTATCCCGCCTGGTTCGGGATTTCCACAGCCTCTGCAATCTTAGTGTTCACTTTAGACATAGGGGCGACTGTGGCTCATTAAATGGAGTGGGTTGCCCTCGAACCCTTGCTCAAGGAGGAAGAATGTGTGAACCAATGTGTAGATGTGTCTGTGACTGTAAAGCGCTTTGAACACCAATAGGTGGGAGGGTGCTATGTGACATGAACATTTTTCTGATCGTTAGACCAAACTCCCTGCAGGTTTCTGACAGTCTCATCATTTTGCTGCAGTCCGGCTTCGGTGTGTGACGTCGGGACGTTGTCGTAACCAAACAGCATTACGTTTTTTGACATTGTCGCACAGAGATCGCAGAGACAAACGTCTCCGTGCCCCAGATACTGACGCACTCTGCTCCTCAGATGCATTCAGTGTCATTTCCCCCGCCACAATTTTCCTCCATTTCTATTTATTAGCTCAGCGGCACGACGTAAACTACTTCAAATGCTCTGCTGGCTTTCAGACAGGTCATCGGAGTTCATGTGTTTATTTAATTCACATTACAGCTGCTTGTCCTATAGTGCGTTTCAGTGTGTGTGTGTGTGTTGTGAGACTGCGCGACTCACCTGTATCGTTACCCTGCATGTGTTTCACTAAACCACTTCAGGCGGCGAGGGCAGCTGCGAGCTCTGCAGGCGGCTCACGATCAAACAGGCCGTTAGCGTGAATACCCGAGATAAAGGCGCTGTGCGGATACAGGGAAAGACAGCTGCTGATTCCTCTGTCTTCTATAAATAGCTTGTAATGTGCCTTAAGGCTGCGCTCCGACTGAGGGTTGGGTTTTTTTCAGATCGGGAGCGAATAAACAGAGCTAAGCCGCCAATGCAGAGGTAACTGATCCGATAACGGAGACAGCCTGCCGTGAATCCAGAGGAGAGAACTGACGACTGTTAGAAGTAGCGGGACCCGCTCGCATGATAAATCAGGAGACATCAGAAAGTACTTTATGATGTTCTGTGATTGTTGACAGCTTCGTTTCAAAGGATGCATCTTCTGCCTCGTAACACTGTACATCATAAGATGCTTGATGTAAGCTGTTATCAAAGAAGCCTATACATTTATTATCGCCATATGGTAAACTGCGAGCAGAGAGCTAACTGTCCCCTGGGAAGAGCCGGCGGAGGAGGCTCAAGAACGGAGGAGGACCAAGAACGCTGACCTGGTGGCTGAATGAGGGAGGCGCGGGTGGAAGGCTCGCTGTGACCCTATTGGAGTGGGCTGCAGGGGCTTCGCAGGCCAGTCTTTACATCGGGTCCTGGGACTCCTGGGGATCTGTGGAGTGCACAGGCGAAGAAGAGCCATGAACAACATCATGGAAGCGGCTGAAAAGGGTTCACGGTAGCTCTGGTTGAGGATCACCCCCGTCTGGGTCACCCGGGTGAGGGTGTCTGATGTAAGACCCGAAACACCCTGAGAGCAGTGACTGAGAGCAGGAATGAGCCTAGCTGATGCATCCGATCTTTGTAGTGTGCAGTATTAATTAAGTTGTTATAACTTACGTCTGATGCAGCTCTGCTTCCTGCACTTACACCCTAAAAATGTGTGTTTAACCTCCCTCTCTCTCTGTTCGACTCATTTCTCAACCCCCCGCCCTCCCCATCCCTCTCTTTTTCTTTGCTTCTCAAGACCATTTCCCGTCTCTCCCTCACATCCCTCGTCCTTCCACTCATTTCCTGGCAACTACTAATCGTCTTTGCATCAATTAATGCATTGCACGGATAATTCCATCAACAAACAGACTCAGCAAAGATAAAAAATACATAAATTAAAGGTATATCTGCAAATGAAATTTCTCCTAGAATATAAAACGTGCTGTATATGCAGCATGTGCAGTATACCTTTCATATGTGTGCAATATGGGCAACAACCTCAGTGAACTAATCTCAAGACCGTGTCCTGATACTGGTTTTATGCCTATATTTTGTCTATATTATATATTATTCTGTGCCTATGAGTGCAGTTTCCAACTTTAGTATATTTTTTTTTTAGTATTTATGGTAATGGTACGGTAATGTACTTGTGCAACTAGCAAAATAAATGTCAGATTCTGTCTCCACAAGAAGATCAATAACATTTACCTGATCTGCATTATATATTTATATATATATATATATATATATAGTTTATGATGAGTACAGCGATAATGGCTATAAATACCTTCTAGAATTTGGAAAGCCCTTTCTCCATCATTTATCTCTTCATAACGATTTTCGATGTCTCATGCCGTGCGCAAAGTAGCTCCAAAACAGAACAGGCATACATCAGCCACTGGACCAAGAACTAAAGAAGCATTGTTCTGTTTATTATATATTTATTTATTTTATAGGGTTTTTTGTCAAACTACATTAAGGATATTGCCAGTCTAAACTAGGCTTGCCTCCACAGTCCAGAAAAGCATGGCACATCATTAGTGTAATTGATGTAAAACAAAAAGCTACTGTGTGTCGCCATACGTATGATACGGCTAATTAAGCTGACTGTGGCGTTTGATTCAACATTAATTGTTAATAAATGAAACAAAAGGGGTTATAATTGTCTTTATTTTATGCTTTAGAGGCATCTGACCCCGGTTAAACAGTTGACCTGAGATCATCTCAGTCTTTCCTAATTCAAGACATTTGCAGCTTATGATATATCATCCACTTATCCATAAATCAGCCTCAAAGAAATAAATGTGAATGAATATCATATTTAATAAGGGTAATTAGTGAAAATGATTAAGAAAATGAATGATTGTAGAACAGCTTTCTTCTGTTTCTTAAGAAAGGAAGTTTTTTCACCATCATTAATGTTTCATAGAAGTAGGCTTCTGTGTGAACTGACTTCAGTGTGTCTAGAGGACTCTTACATTTTCATCTAAGAACAAGAAGTACAAGAAGTAATGAAAGCCACAAAAGCTCTTCATAAAACTCTTCAGAAAATTGTTCATACCGATCAGGCATAACATTATGACCACTGACAGGAGAAGTGAATAACATTGACCATCTTGTGACAGTTCACTGTTCTGCTGGGAAACTTTTGGACCTGACATCCATTCAAGTGGATGTTACTTAGACATGTAGCACCTACCTAGACCAGACCAGGCACCCCCACCCCATAGCAATGACACCTAAAAAAAACAAGGTGTTGACCTGGCCTCCAAATTCACTAGATCCTAAACTGATCAAGTATCTGTGGGATGATCCACAGAGGCTACAAGGCCCCCACTAACAATATTCTGTTCTCAGACACCACAGGACACCCTCAGAAGGTGAAGGTGGTCATAATGTTATGTATGATGGACAGATAGATAGATGTAGCAGCAGATCAAACAGAAAGTAGGAGGGCGAGTTACAAAGCAGGAAACACACATAAATAAGCTGAACAAAAGACGAAAATGAATCAAGCCTCTAATCTCGTGCATGTGATTCATTTTGGGCACATTTTCAATTTGAGTATTAAAATATTCATCAGAGACTGAATTAATAAAGTTAAAAAGAAAGCAACTCACATAACAGTATCCGCCTAGACCACTCCGGTGCTTAAGATCAAGGACAGAACAAACACAAGAGAAAAGAAAGGCAGTTGCACACTAAGACGGGAACTGATGGAAAATACAGAAACAAAGGAAAGAAATACCAGATGTACAGTACAAATAAATGAATGAATGCCTTGCACATAGCCTCTCTGATGCACTAAATGTAGAAGGATTGTGGTGTTTAGCGAAGGCAGGCATTCCCTCTTTGCAAATAACAATAAATGATAGGAACCATAAAGAAGAATGGTAATGATGGCCTGAATCAATGCCGCTATTCATCACCATGGAATTTACGTCCAATGAAATCTACATCGCCATTCTTATGCTGGGAGAGAGAGAGAGAGAGAGAGAGAGAGAGAGAGAGAGAGAAAGAGAGAGAGGGAGTCGAGAAGCAGCTCAAGAATAGGATGTTTACTAGTATTTATTTTCATTTCGCGTTGTACTCAAGTTGAATCCAAGGTCTCCTACGGGAAATGTCTTCCGTTGATCCATTGCCTTTGTTGTACCCGGAATGGAAACTGTAAGGGGTCAAAATAAGGGTGGGGATCTGAGCTGGTAGAGGCATGGTATTAAAGCAGATAGGGGCAGTGTTTGGGGAGGGGGACAACAGACTGTAAATAAGTATTTATATACAGTCGATGAAAGGAACAAGCTGAAAAAAAAACCCTTGCATACATGCAGAATTGTGTGAGATAAAGGTGAAGGTCAAAGTCTGTGTGTGGAGAGCATAGACTGTATATAAATATGGACAAAGCGTCCCCATTTCCTCCCATTGGCCAAACTGACACTATTTTCCCGGAGGATATAGGCGCCGCCATCTTGTGTGTTTGGAGCCACAGTCTGGGCAGTACAGTCCGAGGGTGGAGCCACGTGGAGCCTTTTGGCAGTACTTTACATGCACTTATTAAAATGAAAAGAATTGTTTTTAAAGTCTGGGAGAACAATAGATCTGTGCATGTACTTTGATATTTTTCTCTAAATTAATAATGCCAAAGGGCGTTGGTTTTGTCTGTGTGCAACTACTCTTACACTGATTACTTCAAACATAGACTGTAAATAAAGATGGAAGACGGAGCTGCACCTCAAAAGTGAAGCCAAAGCAAGTGGAGCTCCCCCTTGTGGCTGGCTGCAGTATAGGTCATAAGCTCCGCCTCCTCCATGTTAGTGGATGGGATTTCGGCCAAATTAAAACACTAAAATACACGTCAAATAAAGAATTTTCAAGGATGGTTTCTGTCATTTTAGGTAGTTAATATAATTCTTATGCAAGTACAGTTTCATTTGAGTTATTTAGTTATTTGACACTATAGAAACAGGATGTGACATCATGATGACTACCACTTACTATGCTAACCACTCCATGAAGTGGTCCTGTACGACCGTCAGAGTAAGAAGAAAGAACGAAGTACAGTGTGTAATCGTAAACATTTCTTTGTAACAATGAAGTTCTGACTCCAAACTCGCAGGACGGCGCCATTCATATCCCCGGGAAACAAGCATCAGATTGACTAGTGCAATGGACTGGGGACGCATTGTCCATATTTATATACAGACTATGCCTCCACCGTCCAGCGGGGCGCAACATACACTGTTCAAACAAACACTAGGGGGTTGATTGTCTGTAAAACAAACAAAAAAGACACCATTTCAGGTCATGTCAGACATTAGAACAAATAATTAGTGCTGTGACTTTCCTTTTGAGGAGAGAAAAAAAGACAAGGAGCGTGTTTAGTTTTTACTTTTACTCGTGGAAGCAGACGTGCATACATTCACACTATAAGCTGTCCTATCTGTCTGGTGCTTCTGTTCTTCTGCATCTCTTCTGGAGCATTTGCCTTGCCTAAGGGCACCTCAGTAAAAGGCTACAGATAAGGGAATAGGACAGCGTTGCCACTCAGCCTCCTCTCTATTTATTACTGTTGCCACCTGCCCTGTCAGCTGGAGCGCTGCTCGATGTAACATCTGCAACTTGCATGTGACATAACCAGACTGACACATGCAGCAGCCAGCGGACACTGGTCTCAACAGCACTTCGCCTCCTCCTCCTCCTCCTCCTCCTCCTCTCTACTGTGCTACACTTCCCCATTAGTGCTGACAGCAGGGCCATTGCATGCCCCATAAAGTTTGTATGGCCTCACTTTTTTGTGGCTGGACCTCGGTCTGTCACACTCAGTCAAAACAACACATCAGCTGGATGTATGGCTGCCTGCAGACACTAGAGAAATAGATTTCTTATTTTTTCCAACGCTGGGCTTGTGTGTCTACGTACATGTGTGAATAGAATACCAAAACACTGATCTTCTTTTTTTTTCCCCCACACTTCTCCACAATAACAAAATAATAGTCGCATGTTATTTACACCTGATGATGGATAAATGTGTAATTCATTTTCCCATCTATCCGACTGCCTCTGGAGCACTGATCTTATATAACACACAAACATGCGAACAGACGTTGGATATTGTGTGTGACTACAAGACATAGGTACTGGTTATCTTTAATTGTTTTCTCCTCATTTGATATTATCTGATCGGGTCCTTTTGTCCTTCAACCCTTTCTCTGCCCTGTTGTTTTCCATCAGTCATTTCTAGTTTCGCTCGGATCATTTTCTCCACATTTATCTGATTGTAGCCTCCGACTATTAATCTGACTCTAGCTGCCCTGCCAGACATCAGCATTTGAATAGATTAGAAGAGAAAGGGCACTTCCATTCATCTTAACTTTACTGAAATATATATTTTTTTGGTCTGCTTTATATAGCTCCAATAGACTCTTTCGTAATATTGTACGGTTTGGACCAGTTGTTGCTAGAAAGGTAGAAAGATGTGAATGTATTCATGTGCAAGGTCACAACCATAAATACGTTGTACTATGTCATAAAATGTAAATCACATCTCTGTACTCTGTGAAGCACCATGTGCTACAGTAGATGCTACCATTAAAAAGCGCCTTTTCTAAATTTAATGAAGTCGTATTTTAAAGGGAGAATTCTACAGTGTTGAGCTTTGGAGGTGGAACTTGTCACACAGTTGTGTACTCACCTGTAGTCATCAACCAAATGATTGGATTAACAGAAATTATGATCTGATGATGCTAAATCCAAAGTCAACATAACTGTTAACATCAATCAGGCATAACATTATAACATTAAGGCATATCCTAATATTGTGCAGGTCTCCCTTATGCCCTTCAGAACAGTTGTGACTCATCAGAGAATGGACATGGGCCTTCTGAGGGTGTCCTGTGGTGTCTGGAAACAGAATTAGATCAGGCTTGTTCACTTCGGTTCGATTCAAATCACTTTATTTGTCCCCAAAGGGCAATTTGAAAGTAGCTGAAAATAATCACAATCATGATCAACAGACACAGTACGGCATTCAACAATCCCATATAATTTATAAGTGATTCAATGTGGCAAGCATTTAAAAAAATTAAAATTCTTTACTTTAAAAGGTTTGTAAAGCTGCATCCATACCTACAAGTGGGTCAGTGTTCATTATGAATTTAACTGCTGTTGTTCCAGTGCATCCCACAGACACTTTATCAGTTTTCACAAAGTTGACAATATCATTGTCAGGGAGGTTACGGGGTAAAGGGGGTAGGACCCAAATGCAGAACAGAGAAAACAAAAACTTCAGTGAAACATAATCCATGAAAAAGTGAGCTGCACGTGACAAGACAAAAACTATGACAAGACATGAACGACAAGTAACGAGAATCATGACATGAAAACGAGGCATGAGACAAGTACGACGTGAGAAGGAACAAAGGGGAAGGCAGGACTATATATACACAAAGGACAGGGGGGTGACGAGACACAGGTGAAACAAATCAAGACGGGGAAGACAATCACAAAGGTGGGAAGACACAGGAAGGGACACAAGACAGGAAACCAAGAACTTAACAAAATGAAACAGGAAACCCAGGAAAACTAATCACAAACCATGACAATCACACTTGTCAGCAACATTAACACGTATTAACACCGACTCATACTGTATGGTTCATACTTACCACAATATGAACTTTATTGTGTTTTTTTTTTTGACAAACTTTACACAAAAATATCCATCCATAAACAAACATTCATTCAACAATCACGGAACAATTGCCTTGACTGTCTAATGCTACTTACACTTGTATATAAATTGAATCTTTTGCCTTTTGTTAAATGGGGATTTCGTGTCCCTTAGAGTCTATTTACTGGTAACATGTAACTTTTTCCAATAAGGGAGATGGAGAGAGGGACACACAGCAGTTAACATGCTATACAGTAGTAGCACACAACTGCATGAGTAGTAATAGAGAATAAATTTGATAAGCAATCAGAGGATAGGTGCTCAGTGCAGGAGAAAAGAAATTGGAGGATAGGAGCTTGGTGTAGCAGAAAAGAAATTAGAGGATGGGAGCTCGGTGCAAGAGAGAAGAAATTAGAGGATAGGAGCTCAGTGCAGGAGAAAAGAAATTAGAGGATGGGAGCTCGGTGCAAGAGAGAAGAAATTAGAGGATAGAAGCTCGGTGCAGGAGAAAAGAAATTAGAGGATGGGAGCTCGGTGCAAGAGAGAAGAAATTAGAGGATAGAAGCTCGGTGCAGGAGAAAAGAAATTAGAGGATGGGAGCTCGGTGCAAGAGAGAAGAAATTAGAGGATAGAAGCTCGGTGCAGGAGAAAAGAAATTAGAGGATGGGAGCTCATGCAATAGAGAAGAAATTAGAGGATATGAGCTTGGTGCAGGAGAGAAGAAATTAGAGGATAGGAGCTCGGTGCCAGAGAAAAAGAAATTAGAGGATGGGAGCTTGGTGCAAGAGAGAAGAAATTAGAGGATAGGAGCTCGGTGCAGGAGAAAAGAAATTAGAGGACAGGAGCTCGGTGCCAGAGAAAAGAAATTAGAGGATAGGAGCTCGGTGCCAGAGAAAATAAATTAGAATATAGGAGGTTGGTGCTGGAGTAAAGAAATTAGAGGATATGTGCACGTTGGCAGAGAAAAGAAAATAGAGCACAGACAATCAGTACATTATCCCCCAGCAGCCTAGGCCTACAGCAACATAACTAAGGTATGGTTCAGTCCAGCCCTAACTATAAGCTTTATCAAAAAGCCTGACCTTAAAAGTAGAGAGACTGTCTGCCCCCTGAACCCAAAATATCGATCAAAATTTTCACTTGTTTGGAGAAGTGTAACAAGGCTGTCTTTTTACATGTCAGGATCAGCAACAGTGCAGCACCCTGGTACCAGAGGACAACTTGGGATCTTATTCAAGGAGTCTTCAGCAGGGCAGGTAGCTGCCAAGACTTCTCTGGATTCATTGTGCCTTCTTGCCATACTCCAGACAGACTTTTGGCAAGGACTTCCCACACACACTCACACACAACATAGCTTATTTCAAAGAGAAAATCAATTACACTTTATATTCTAGACAGGGATGTCCCCCTCTCTCTGTTCTCATTCTGAGCCAGCTGCCATCTAACAGCCCGGCTGTGTTTTGGGACCGGACAACAGAATATTATCTGGGAGGATATCATAGTTTTATGATCCTTCTTCGCAAATAAAAACAGCAGCTCTAAACAGACTGGCATTTTCACTGTGTGGATTAGAATTAACTGTTGGGGGAAAATGATTTCTGGGAGGAGAAATGTAACACGAAGCAATAAATCTAAACCACTGAGTGATCACTAATGAAGACTGAGTCCTCCTCTCAGTCCACTGAGTTGATTTGCATAATTCTTTATTCTTCATAGGAGAGTGACTGTTAGGTCTTTTTTTTTTTTAGTTTGATATTAAAATACTGCAGTTCTGCTCTTTGAATTACTGTAAATTTATCGTAGTACCTATATTTGGCTTTATGTGGTTCGTCTGTCAAAGGTGTCTGCAAATGTCGGCAAGCCCGCCTGATTTCTCAATGTGATAAATTCTTCAGCTCTTCTGAAGGAATGATCATCTCAGAGGAAATACACTGATGTTTATGATTCTGCGCTGCAGCTCAGCACTGATCCGAGTAACGCACTGATTTAGTTTCAAAGGCGAAGATCAAGGAGAAAAGAAGGTGCACTGAGGGAGCAAGAGACAGAGCAACGATGATGACATTAACGGCCTCATTTACAGTCATGTGTTTACTGTTAATATGAAGTAGCTGTTAATGTGTTAAATATACAACACAGCTTATGTGACACAAACACAGGGCTCCTAACACATCATAACTATTTCACATTGTTTAACTCTTTGAAATGATTTAAATTGACTTGTTTAGATGGACTGTCAAGTGTGACAGTATTTCATATCCATGTTTGTGTGTGTGTTTCCTGCCCAACTTTGACTGATGTGTTTGGTGTCTAACAGCGTGTTGTCACCCTGCCTTTAAGGACATCTTCTTCGGGCCATGTCACCATCTCAACTTGTCACTGTTGAGTCCGGAGAGAGACAGCTGCACAGGCAGAGAAAGGCAGGAAGCACACTGAGAGTCAGCAGACAAAGAGGGCAGACAGACGGATATATGGACGGCGCCGAGGGAGGACAGAACGTCCCAGACAGAAGGCGTTTAATCACACCGCAGACGATGCAACACAAGCCGAAGAGAAGGATACGCCGCTCAAAATAAATCTGTAGGGACTGAAATGTAGCGTCTCTCATAGCACATTCATCTATACCTTTGGCGAAAATGTGACTGTTTGGATGATGCTATGCGAAGGCACATAAAATGGCAACATAGATTATACTGCAAGAGTGGTTTGAGATGTTTCAGTAAGACTTTCTTTTTTGTCGCTATTGAAGAATCTGTTTGTGTTTGTTGATTATAAAGATATACAATATACACTTTAAAAGTAGACATAGTGCAGCCATATTAGTGTGCATTCTAAGACTTAAATGAAAGTGCATAATGCTTTCACTGACTTGTGTGGATGTTACTTAGATATGTAGTACCCACCTAGACCAGACCAGGCACCCCCACCCCATAGCAATGACACTCCTTGATGGCAGCAGCACACAAAAATGCTTTAGGGAACAACTAAAAAAAAAACATGAAGAACAGCACAAGGTGTTGACCTGGCCTCCAAATTCACTAGATCCCAAACTGCCTCCCAAACACCCCAGGACACCCTCAGAAGGCCCATGTCCATTCTCTGATGAGTCACAACTGTTTTGGAGGCATAAGAGAGACCTACACAATACTAGGAAGGTGGTCATAATGTTATGCCTTATCGCTGTATATACACACACAATGTGGAGCACACAAAAGGTTCATCTAGCAGAGGATGGTTTCGATCCATCGACCTCTGGGTTATGGGCCCAGCACGCTTCCGCTGCGCCACTCTGCTCTTGTCCTGTTTCGTAGCCGGTCACAGTCTGCGGTTCACAGACAATCTCTTAAACGATTCAGCAGACGCTGCAATAAAGTTGCAGGTAACTAAAAGTATGTTCAGATGAAGAACTCCATGAACCAGTGAGGACAGGGCCAGTGTGAATAAAATAAGAGGGCCAGCTCAGGTTTTGCAGAGCACTGGACGGTGACCTACAACAACCAGGAAACATCCCATCAGCACCAGAGAGCATAACCTTGAAAGAGCAAGCGAGATCTGTGGAGAATTAACTCAGATCTTAAATTTTGAAATGCAGAACAATTACAGAAAAGATTAACATGCACACAAGAGGCCTAGTGTTTGTGTATCTCTATATATTAAAGTATAATCTCAGTAGAAGATGTACACGAATCCAGTAATTGTCTAAATATTTTGCTCTGAAGTTGCAGCCATAACAAAAATGCGGAAGAGACAAAGGCGGACAAGAAGAAAGCAACTGCAATAAGAATGGGATCCATGAAAATTAAAATAAAAGCTTTGCTCTTATGAATTGATGATTTGTTCAAATAGAACAATGACTGAGAAGCGAGAAATGTTAAGAAATGTCTGAAATCACAGTTTATCCAAAACAGTAATTTACAGGGGGGAAATAATGAAATGGGTAATTACATCCTTTATCTATCTGAATGTGTGAAAGAAAGAAGGGAAAACAACAAACCCAGTCAAGAAACCAGACGCCGGTCTCCTGCCTCACAGTTGTTGTCAAACACCAGACTGACCTGGGGGGTATTCCAGAAAGCAGGTTTAACAAACACTGAGATAAAACTTAACCTCTGGGTTGTCTGAACCTGAGGCGACTAAACCCGAGCTGTCGGTTCCAAAACACCGGTTAGCAATCAGTTCAATCAACCCCGGATTGTTTAACCCAGAGTTGTGCGCGATCACGGCGAAGTTATAAAGGCATCATCTATTGAGAGTCGAAACCATGAGTAAAAATGGCAAAGCGCAGAGCAGCCTATTTTTCTGAAGCGGAGCAGCAAGTTCTGCTCGAGGCGTACGAGGAGGAAAGAGCGATAATCACGAAAAAAAGCAATACTTGCGCGTCTGCCAAGGAACGAGATCTTGCTTGGCAGAGAATTGCCGACCGCGTAAATGCGTAAGTTTAGTAGGCTATAGCACGTTAATGTGTCAGAAGCACAATAATTCAGTAGATATTAGGCTACATATTAACTGCTTTGTATGAGACTTTCTTATACTATAGACTACCTTGTCATATATTGTATTATTTTTAATTAGATGTAACCCGACCGCCCTCAAGAGAACGTGGCCGCAGGTCAAAACAAAATATAAAAACATTGTCCAAGTTGGTAAGATATATCTGGGTGCATCATCTTAGACATCACTTATCCAGTATTATATTCTTGAATTGCCATATTGCAACAAGTTACATTCATTTCAAAGCCAATAGGAAGAAAGCAGAAGAGAGGAAGACCGGTTCTGGGCCAGCGGTGTCCCCCCTCACCCCTGTGGAGGAGTTGGCGATCAGTATCAATCGAGGGCGTCCGATGATGGAGGGGATTTCTGGGGGCACGTCATCGGAGCCCTCAACCTCCCAGGAGGAGCGAAATTAACAAGTGCAATGCATTTTCCCTAATAGGCCTACGCCTAAATCACTTATGTCTAATTTGTGTAGCCTTGCAAGTTCGAAAATGACCAATTTATGAACTTCTCAGTTGTAGGTGGAGGTGGAGTGGTGGAGCCCGCACGCGCGCGCAACAATTACGATGAGCGAATCCACGATGCGTAACGTTCGAAATGTGGGGATGGAGAATGTTGTTTAAATATATTAAAGATTCCGCAGAAAAACAGTAGCGCTCTGGCAAAAACTCATCAGGAAAAGAAAGGATATTAAGTCGTGGTCTTATCACCCTCTCACGGTGAATAGCCCGAATGATTTGTGCTTCAATGTCAACTGGATCTTCCTCAAAAGGAAACGTCATTGTGTGACAAGTGTGGAAACAGCGGTCTGGCTGAACGTGCACTTAAATACCCCAACATAACCTGAACAAAACCTACCCCTACCAGGTTAAGTTCAGAGCCTATGTTACTATAGTTACTTACATAGCCTGATCATTTTTGAGCGTTCTGGAACCGAAATCCCAGGTTTACCGCTAACTCTGGGTTTACATACCCAGTTAAGTTCAGAGCCTATGTTACCATAGTTACTTACATAGCCTGATCATATTTGAGCGTTCTGGAACCGAAATCCCAGGTTTACCGCTAACTCTGGGTTTACATATCCAGTTAAGCCAGTAAACCTGCTTTCTGGAATACCCCCCTGGTCTGGTGTTTGACAGCAGAGACAGAGTAAGCAGTTACGCTTCCCGTCACGAACAGAGTCAGCAGACTGTGTCACATTCAGCGCATAAAGACTGGGTCGAAAGGTTGCCGGTTCAAATCCCCAGGCTGGAAACCAAGTTCAGGGTTTTTATTGGACCTCAAAGTAGAAAGATGTTTTCCTCTTAGTATCTAGAAAGTGTATATAAATGTAAGAGTCTGAATGTGGAACAAATCAGTCATGTGGGAGAACTATTTTATAATCATATCACAATTTGTTATGTCAGTTGTTTTCATGTAAGACTGTGTTTACACCACCTGGATTGGTACACCAATCAGCCACAACATTACGACCAAGAGAAGTAAATAACATTGACCATCTTGTGACAATACAATGTTCTGCTGCAAAACTTCTGGACCTGGCATTCATTCATGTGGATGTTACTTGGACATGTAGCACCCACCTAGACCAGACCAAGCACCCCCCAACCCATAGCAATGGCACTCCTTGATGTACAGCAGCCATCCCCAGTAGGACACACAAAAACGCTTTAGGAACAACTAAAAAAAACATGAAAATTCACAAGAACCCAAACTGATCAAGTATCTGTGGGATGATCCACAGAGGCCCCTTCTCACTAACAACATCCTGTTGCCAGACACCACAGGACACCCTCAGAAGGCCCATGTCCATTCTCTAATGAGCCACAACTGTTTTGGAGGCACAAGGGAGACCTACACAATATTAGGAAGGTGGTCATAAAGTTATGCCTTATTGCTGTATATACACAATGTGTAGCACACAAAAGTTTCATCTAGCAGAGGATGGTTTCTCTGGGGTAAGGGCCCAGCACGCTTCCGCTGCGCCACTCTGCTCTTGCCCTATCTTGTAGTCATTCACAGTCTCAGTTCACAGACAATCTCTTAAACGATTCAGCAGATGCTGCAATAAAGTTGCAGGTAACTAAAAAGTATGTTCAGATGAAGAACTCCATGAACCAGTGAGGACGGGGCCAGTGTGAATAAAATGAGAGGACCAACCCGGGTTTTGCAGAGCACTGACAAAAATACTACGTGTCAGTGCTGACCTTCAGAGTTGAATATGGAAAAAAAAACTTAAGTGAAACTTAACACTCCTGTATATTATCTCTGGCTGTGCCTGTTACAGTTGACTTAGTAAATATGATGATTTCCACGGCTCAGTTTATGAAAATCAGCTCCAAGAGTCTCTCAACACAGTCCGTGCACTGACTCTGACAGGACCAGGGGCGTATTTTTAAAAATGACAGCTCTGCACAGGGAAAGGTAAAGTCCGCTACAAAGGGTTTTTAGAGAATCTCACTGAGACGTAACACCTCTCTCCAGACTGCTTGTTTTTTTGGGGGGTTTTTTTTGGTCTTCCTGCTACCCACCTAAAATGAAAGGAAAAGACACAAATTGTCTTGAAGAGATGGATGCACATATACTGTACAAGGCTTGCAACTTTACATTCCTTCAACTGACACCAGAAATGGTTGCAAAATGTTGATTAGTTTAGCTTGAATGTAATGTCAAAATAATTTAGAGTGTGGCAAGAAAGAGAAACAAATCAGATAAAGCTTCTGTCTGTCGTGCAGGTAGACAAGCTGCTCGTCATTTTCCTGACAGAGTGCCTCCTCTCAAGTGTTAGTTTGCTTTGTCAGAATCCTTGTCTTCACTCTGCTCCTCTCTGACTGTCTATGAAATTTCTAAATCCCTCTCCCCTCCATCTGGAGCCCCGGCTGAGAGCAAATACTCTCTGGAGTGACAAACACAGCAATCACAGCCCTGCCGCGTCGCGCGCCGAACTGACTTTCAGCAACAGTCAACAGTTAGCGGCTGGGAGCAGACGTGTTTGCTGTTGACTCATCTCGAGTCCAACTCGGATTTCAAACAAAAAGCTGATTACGTGGCAACAAATAGGAGACACTGTTGTCAGCTTTTCACTGGAAGTCAATGGGGGTCCGCGTTGAGCCGCACTCCAACGCTGACAGCGGCAGTGTCTACAAGTTTAACTCCACTAATGCTTCACAAATTCACCGTAATGCCGTCTGTCAAATGGATGTTTTGTTTTCCCCTTTCTCTTTTAGCCGTGTTAAAGTTTCTGCAACTGTAAATTCCCCGTGACAGAACAGAATAGAGCAGATTGTCAGTGCATTCAGAGCAATACAACGAAATTTAAAAACAGCTTTCCTAGAGATACTTTCACTCACACAGAGATAAATCTAAAAACTTAAACTGCATTGCAGTGGGTCCAGAAGCTATTAAGATGGTACTGATTATGCACTGAATATTAACTGAATATCTGACTTGAATATTGGGATATTTCATCTTTTCTAGTTGATAAAATCTCCTGTGATAAAGAGTTTGAGCCACCTTTAATTACAGTCTCCTGAGTGTGGAGTACTTAGCTTAAAAGCTTCACTTGCCTTTACTTTAAAAAATGTAGAAAATCTCATTATTTACACATAAAACCAGCTTTTCTGAAGGAACAAAGCTTTTGAGTTTGAGCCTTTGACAGACACGTGGGCTTTGGTTTTGAAACTTGACCATTGTTCGGGTTGAGGTTTGCCCTCAAGGCTTCCAGGACAATGATGGCACGGAGGAAGGTTTCCGCCTTGAAAGAGCGGAGGAGCTACTCGTCGACATAACAAAGAGAGATGACGGATCAAAGTTTCCTGTGCGGCAGATCAAAGATGAACATCAGCAATATAAATAGATCAGCCCTCCTCAGCATCTCCTGGGGGATGAATGGCATGAAAGACGTTTGATGCAACCTCCTGCAACCGTGAAAGAGATGGCGGAGAAAGTACAATAGCTGTATGGTTGGCTCCTCACACTGTGAGAGTGACTTGTATTTTATAGGATACTTTGATATGGTGTACAACACGCAGTCGGTGTTCCTATCATCTATCACCCATTACTGTGAACATGGAATTTTATTTTCATTTAATTAAAAAGATTCAGCACCTTCTTTTCACGCACAGAGTTTCAAACATTTATGGCATAATTTTTGTATATATTGTTCTATTTTTCTTTTAAACGTGTCTTATTTTTTCCATGTCATGCTGCTCACAAGTGCCTTAAATTGCCCCCTAGGTACAAATAAAGTTTTCTGAGTCTGAATCTGAGTCTGAATATCTCATATATTACCTCAAGGAAAGCCTTTAATTAAAGTACGTCTGGCACAGTAGCTCTCGGTTTGCAAATTCCTGCAGAACTAGTGACTTTCTGATCATCTCCAACTATGTGTAGTGCTAATGTGAATATAATTGATGTTAGATTAGAGTGATAAGGTACTAATGCATGTACTTCAATATCAATAATACATTCATTTTTATTTCCAATGAATATCCTGTGGTATTAAACAGGCAGCATGTAGGTCAGACTGAACTTCTCCACCAACCTGGACCTTATTTCTGGCATAAAATACGATCGTTTACTCACCCATATAAGATCCGCGTATATCCATATAGTGGGAGTGAATGGGGCACCGAAACGCAGCCTTTAAATAACGCGTTATCCGCCGCGAAACTCGTTCATTTCACCGATATTTTGTTGTGATATGCTAGTGCTATTCCCCGTTGAGTCCGTAGTTACCTCTGGCTCAAAACGGTAAGGACGTCCATCATAAACAAAATCATCATCCACAACCTCAGAATCGGAAAAATATTCAGCGATGACATCATCCAGTTCAGAAGTTAGTAGGTCAATCTACAGACCCCGGATGATGATAACAGGTAACTCCGTACTTAACGGGGAATAGCACTAGCATATAGTAACAATATATTTAGAAGTTATATGGTGAGTAAACAATCATATTTTATGCCAGAAATAAGGTCCAGGTTGTAAAAAATTCACCTTTAACATCCGTTTACGAAAGGTTTCACCCCTTTCACACCTTGAAACACCCAATAATGGGTCGTTAGTTGCAAAAACAGGACACCAGAAGTTCAGTCTGAACAATTCAGTATACAGTTGTTAGCCAACTGGATGAGTAGTGAAACATCTTCAAGGAAACTCAACAAGCTGGCTTTGTTTTACCTTTGTTTCCACATATTCCATGACTTCGTCAATCTAAATTATGTTTATGTTCAATTATTAATCGTCATAAAGCAAGCTGCACTAATGAGGGGCAACACATAAGAACATTAATAAACAATTATACCAGCTTGCAGCCCTTTTATAGAGTGTCATAAAACCTTTTATGCCCTACTAATGCTTAATGTATTCTCAAGATGTATTTCTCATGCATATAATATGTTGCAGATATAATGATAAACTTTTATTGTAGTTTAGCCCACAGAGTCTCTTTCAGTAGACACTTTAACGGTATCAGCACTGATGCCTATTAAGTCATTAAGCTTATTTAGTGAAGTAAAGCCACGCTGGTATGTGGAGGGCAGACAGGGTAAAGAAATAATTTGGAGAGCATGAGACCTTGGTATGTTTAGATGAGGATGTGGGCTGCAGTTGGAGCACCGGTGGAGCTAATTAAGCGACTGGTTCCTCCATAATTTAGTGTTTTATGTTAATCGTGCAGAATGACGACGGACCGCCTGCTGAATTTCCCAGAATCCCTTCTGACTAAGGGTGACCTCTCATATACACACACCGCAAAATTTCTGCTGCATTCACTGGGAATTATTGACCTGCATGCCTTCCTCTCTCCCATGTCTCTCATTTACCTCACACTCACAGCCATAAGCAAAATGCATTGACTCATCCATCAAATGTCAAAAGTGAGCAATGGATCGCGACACCTGGGCTTGATTATTTTTTTTTTTTCTTGCATGTTCCACCAGAGGTTTGAGTGAACAGGAAATGAAGCTTAAATGTGCACACAACTCCCTCCAAACATTTCTTGAATCTCTAAAGTAATGTAATGAGTGAAACTGAAAAACTTGTCACATGACAGCAGCGACAGGTAACTGCAGGTGTAACTTGGGACTGTTTACGTGGTATTTTTAGGAGAGCAAGCAGGAAAAATTATAATATAATAAAAAAAAAAAGAAATATAATTGTCAATTTCTGTCTGGGAATCCCTCCAGTCTGTGTTTGCCTTGGGACGCTGTCTGCCTTTCAACTCTCTGACAGCTCATATACGAGCAAAGTCACAGGAGAGCTGAGCGGAGCTGTCAATCACGTACATACACATATACATAACAGCAAGCACACATCTATCCCTGGGATACGTTATAATGATGCCTCCTCCATGTGAATGGCTTAGTCATGCAGGTTTTTAGGTGTGTGTGTATATGTGAGTTCTTGTACAGCTATCTTTCTGAGGACCATCATCAGAGTGAGGACATTTGTGCAAACTGGAAATATTTTGTCAGGTTAAGACTTGGTTTTAGGGTAAATGTTACAATTAGGTTATGGTTAGGGTAAGGTTAAGGGTCTAGTGAATGCATTACATCAATGAATGTCCTCACAAAGACAGCCATACAAACGTATACGTGTGTGTGCTCTTGTACAGCTATCTTTCTGAGGACCAGTTTTTAGTTTTACACCATCAAAGTGAGGACATTTGTACAAAGTGAGGACATTTTTGCTGTTTGAGGGTTAAGACTTGGTTATAGGGTAAAGGTAACAATTAGGTTACGGCTAGGATGAGGGTAAGGGTTAGGCACTTAGTTGAGAGGGTTAGGATTAGGGGCGAGGGAATGCATTATGCCAATATTATGCATTATGCTCACAAAGAGAGGACATTGTGATGTTCTTATACTTTGCAAATACCTCATGTAGCTTTTCAAATCATATCGTCCATTATGGCTCCTTTGAACAGATGAGGTGAAGACTGTGAGTTTGATCTTATACAGTTCTCACACGAGGTTTTAAAGCTCTTATTAATTTATACAACAGTACAACAGTTTGTCATCCATTGTTTGTGTTAAATCTTCATTAGCAGGTGAAAAACCTGTGTTTGCTAACTAGCAGTGATTTAACTTTTCACCTTCCTCCAGTGAATTTTGATTGTGCTGAATACCAGCCTAAGGCTCAGACTGGTATTAAGTTGCTTTATAGAGCAGCTAAGGCTGCATTAAATGCTTTTCGGCCACTTGAGTGCAATTAAACAAAAACAAGACAGCAGTTGCTTGTTTTCAAAAGGTACAGACACAGCAACAATAGCATTTGGTTGGTGATGACACTATCTTACATTATTTGGTATCTGTCAATTACTGAGAAAAATATCTTGCTCCTCTTCGAACTTGGACTATCTGTGGTTTGGTGCTGGTCAGGTAATGTATGGTGGATTTGTTGGAGCTTGATGCTGAGACAAGTTGAATGAGAACTTTACAGATACAACTATTTAGGGTTGAAGCGGTAACAGAGCTCCTTTACTCAATCAGTACAGGGTTCTCTTACTGTCCTACTCAAGGACCTTCCTCTTCTCATCCTGATAAGGCTGCTGATTCCTGACGGGCATCAACTTCCTCATCACAAACCCACATCTCCAGCGTTTTGACATTTTGTACTACTGTCTGTAATTTGTCATCCCTGGGATCTTGTCACATTGTGAAGGGAATACATTTGCACTGGCTGTTTTGCTAATTGTACATATGCCTCATTCAAAGTAAAGGACACTGACAGCTGCAATCTCACTCATTAACATTCAGAAGACAGAAACAATTGCTTTCAAAAAGCAATGTGAACTATGTGGACGAGCTCTGTTAAATAGTCGTAAGCACCTGCGCCAAGAACCCCGAAGCACCAATGGACTGCAATGTGATTTGGGCATAGTGGCTAAATCAAGTTTCTGCAAAAAGAGCAGATATAAAGAGGTGAAAGCATTTTGTTCCAAAGCTGCACAATTCAATCAATCTTTAACACCCTGAAAGTCAAGAAGAGACTAATGATTATAGTCGCTGACTGGTTTCTCCAGAGAGTTAACAGGTAGTCTTTTTGTTCAAATGATTTCAGCTGCACTTTTCCACATTTTATCAAATGATTATTCTTCAAAGAAAGTTTCAAAGGAATAATAAACTTGCAGATGAGTTAAACGGAATTGGTTGCCATATGGAAATATTAGCATTTAGCTCATTTTCACTTGCAACATATTCTATCACAGGTATTGATAATGCAGATTTAATAAGTATATATGATCTGTCATTTAAATTTAATATATAATTACTGACTTGAAGGACTTGACTTGGGGCTTGTTAGTGTTGACTTGGTCTTGACTCAGGAATTGAGGACAAAGACTTGAGACATACTTGTGACTTGCAAAAAAATGACTTGGTCCCATCTCTGCTAATGTGCATGCTCTATGTCCCCAAAACACAAAAACATGAGGAGGCCCTCCTAAATATGACGTCTTTCTTTCTTCTCCAATGAGCAAATTTCATGGGTAGGAACCTGTCACCATTGATGGGGCTGCCACTGTGTGTGCAGGTTGTACATTTCTGGCATTTGTCGTTCAAGCCATTCCTAGTGTATATTTTGTCTACAGACACGTACTGCTCTTACTGTACTGAATGCTTTTTTTTTTTTTTACAAAACACTTTAAAGTTTCTTCTTATTTATCTATTCACACTTTCACAACAGTGGCAGTGGTCCATGAACCTGGAGGGCCACGGGCCGAAGTGTCCTTGAGCAAGACACTGACCACTTGTGTGTGTCTGAATGTGTGAGTATGCTTGTGTTAATGAATGGGTAGATGTGACATTGAGACTGTAAAGTGTTTTGAGTATGAATAGATAGAAAAACGCTATATACCAAGACCAAACATATGCAGGAATCTTATTATAACCCATAGCTGTTTCATAATGGCTGTTCTTTCAACAGACCGTAGCATTTATGATGGGAGCAAAGGAGTCAGCACAGGTAGGAGGTTAGGACAGAAACAAGACGCCGGGAAGACTGTCCATTTATTGCACATTTGAACCGTTTATTTATTCGTTTATTTCGTTTGGGCAGGTGTGAACACAGTAATTGCAGCTCACCAAAACAACTGAGAGGAGGTGGTCATGGTCACTGGTTGAGATGAACAGCTCCTGTAGCCATAGCTACCACGTTCGGCTGAGCCATCAGTAGGCGGCATGTTTTCTTTGCAACGTAAAAAGAATTATTGTATTTTAACGAACGTTTTTCAGAGTGCATTTAGCTCATTTTCTCACAGAGCACAGAGCTGTCTAATTTCTTCTTCTAAAGCAAACACATATGAACTTTCTCATATGATTTGCAGAGATGCATTAGGATTTGCTGGGATTTGTGTCACACATCAAATGGAAAACCTTCCAAGCTCGCACTCATCAACTGATTAAGACCAGAACTATTGATCGATTGGAGGGGAAACACAATAAAACGAGAAAACGAGAAAAAATCATATATATCATCATTATGACCACTCACAGGAGAAGTGAATAACATTGACCATCTTGTGACAATTCAGTGTTCTCCTGGGAAACTTTTGGACCTGGCATTCGCATGGATGTCACATAGACATGTACCACCCACCTAGACCAGACCAGGCACCCCCTGGCCCATAGCAATGACACTCTTTGATGGCAGCAGCCATCCCCAGCAGGATGCAGCCTGACACAGACACACACACAAAAATGGTTTAGGTTTAACAACTCAAAAAAAAAACATGAAGAACAGCAGAAGGTGTTGACTGGCCTCCAAATTCACTAGATCCTAAACTGACCAGTTCAAAGCCCCCCCACAAACAACATCCTGTTGCCAGACACCACAGGACACCCTCAGAAGGCCCATGTCCATTCTCTGATGAGTCACAACTGTTTTGGAGGCACAAGGGAGACCTACACAATATTACTAAGGTGGTCATAATATTATGCCTGATCGGTGTATGTGGCAACAATTTTCACTTAGCTTGTCTCTATTTTTATACAAAAACCTACACTATTAACTTTAAGGAGGAGAAACACATAATGACTTTAAAAATTGCTATTAGAGAAAAAAAACACCTTTATATTTTTTTTGTGCTCTAATTCTACAAATCAAAGGCTCAGAGCTGCATTTTGATGCAGAAACAGGAGGAGGCATTGCATATCAAC